>NC_071355.1:175755075-176412887 GCF_943734655.1 Sabethes cyaneus
GGAAAATACTCGCCAAACCTGGCAGTAAACGCACTGTAAGGACACCGGAAACTATCAAAAGAATAACAGAGCGTAAATGTGAAAGCCAAATTACTGCCACGAACAATCACCCAAGTCTTACTCGTTTAATCAGCTGCAGACGACTGACTCGACTCGGTAGTCAGGTCTTTGAACGCGGTCGGAATCTAGACGATACCGATGATTACCGATACGATGATGTACCTATTTTTCTGAGTTTATTCTTATTTATCGCGGTAGTATAATGTATCGTGGCTGAGATGGTATATTACGTGAGGCATGTTCCGATGCTGTGATAAGCGATATTCTGTACCAAGGGAATTCAACCCCCACACCTCGCCTCTTCACCGAAGATAAAATATGATAAGAAACTACTTAATATAAAAACATAGAAAAAATGACTCATGCTTCAAAACTATTTTTATTGACAAAAAGCGTTCAATTTTCTGTGTCTTGCTGGATCCGTAGGATCCTCTGCCCGGGGACTTCGCCGACTTTACTTGGGAGGTTTGGACTCCACACCAGCTCACACGGAACTTGCGTAAAGAGAAGATTTCTACGTTTGGCGTTATGAAATCTGTGAAATAGTTTTGCAATGCTTTTCTAGCAAAAACCTTGGTAATAATTCGTATGCGCTACGCAGAGGTCAATTTAGGAATACTGCGACCAAATCACGGCGATTGGATAAAGCTAAAAAGCTTCTGAGTCGGTTGAAGCATCCTCTTCATAAGGATTCTGTCATCTTTTTCTCCGATGAAAAAACTTCAATCAGGATTAAAAGGTGAATCGAAAGAATGATGACAGGTGGCTTGCACCAGGTCGTAGGCAGGTTCCTATCGGCATGTTAACAAAAAAATTCTCATATGTTACGAAAGAAAATAAACCACAAAACATTCCTCGTATATATGACTAACTGGTGTTAATTTTCTAAAACATATCATTTACCGCAAAAACTCGCCCCGCACCCTGTATATCGTCCAAAAATTATCGTATCGAATCATTTAATTCATTGATAGTTGTACCGAACCAGATGCTTCATCAACAATGATCGTACCGAATCATTTAGCTCATCTGTGCCATTCTACAACACTGATCGTTGACCATACCTGTTGTCAAACGAGGGATTGTCGCGTGGCGATAGCTCAACGAAGGTTACTTGAATGTAAACATTAAAAACAATTGTAACCTAAATCCATACAGAAGAAACAGCCAGTGCGATTATCTTAAAATTAGACGAAAACCCGAATTAATCCACCTAGCGGCGTGACCTAGCCTTTCTACTGCCTCAATAATCATTGTTTAATTTCTCAGAAACATCTATAATTAACTTGATTATTTTCTTCAATATCCGTTCCGTATTCCTCAAATTCCTCAAAAATTTGCCAATAAAATTCACAACGTATTGCGTAGAATAATTATATTTTCTTTCCTTCGGTGCGTAAATACTTGTAAGCGTCATTTATGTTACTTGATGAACACCTTATTTAGTTTTATAATATTTACGTGATTGATAGAAAAATAATGTTAACTCAAAAGATAATTTATGCAGACTTGAATGAATATATATAGAAAATTAGAAATTAACCCTCTAACGGGTCTACAGACGGCCTTAACTTTCGGGCTTCAGAGCCACATACGAAACTTTTTTTTAATTGATAAAAAAGAAGTAAAACAAAAAGTTATTTATATCCTTTAATTCTACTACTGTGCTCTATTGATAAATACGTATTTCGGTCTCGACGTGTGACCTTCATCAGTATCTAACTAACTTAGACTGTTTTGTTTTGAATTGACGATATGAAATATGTGTTCATAGCAGATGTTTTGATATTTTGATATTAATACCATGCGTTCAAAAGTTAGCATCTTTGAAAAACAAGAGTTCAGAATTTTTTTTTATTATACTTCGCTTTTGAAGAAAAAGGATATCTACAACAAAATGATTAATCTGAAAATTTTACTATTAGTTTGCTTGGCTTCAATTCTGCAACATATCTGGATTAGAAAAAATAACTGAATAGAGCATTAGATATGAAAAAGAGAAATTTCTTAGCTAGTGCTCCTTCAGATAATTATTTTTGCATAAAAATCTAAGCTTGAGCTTCTTTTGAATGTACCTTCATGAAAAGATAGTCATTAGCTTGATCGCATCGTTTTTACAATGTTAGAGGGTTAGGAAAACAAGACGAGGTCGAAAAATAGTGCAAAAGTTGCGCCATAAACATGCTTGAGAATGAAAAATATGATCGACATGATTTCCTGCGCTTGTCATTTTGGATTTATTAAAACATGATACATGACATAAGACATCTGTCCTTTAAAATGTCACTAACGAAAACAAACCTTACAAAATTACTACCGCGCAACGTTTACTTCCTATTTTTCATATAACATTTCTAAGCTCTAATATCTAATGATTGAAAAGAGCATCTATTGATGCGCAAAATTTGTTTGAAATTTGTATACATTTATTTGGTAAAATCAACACACTTTAATCCTATACACCACTTTACCTACATGCTTAAATCAACTGCTTTTTTTCGCTTTTTGCTTTTCTTGTACAATTGTGAGTAACAGCAAGAGAAGAAAATGACAATTGAAATCTGAAATCAAAGAAAAGAAAAAACTTTTCGATTGAATCCCACTATTTAATATTTATTTGCGACAGATACGTAGTTCGCCTACGACGTGCAGGCTTCATCAGTGTCTTATTTCAAAGCGTATACGTATCTGTCGCGAACGAATATTAAATAGTGGAATTTAGTCGGTAAAAGTTTTTTCTTTTCTTTAATTTCAGAGTTCGTATTCCACTAAGAGGCTTCAAAAACTTCAATTGACATGACATCTCACTTTTCTTGAATTTCATTGCAAATTTTAAAATTGCAAATTGTCATCACATACATACATACATACATACATACATACATACATACATACATACATACATACATACATACATACATACATACATACATACATACATACATACATACATACATACATATATACATACATACATACATACATACATACATACATACATACATACATACATACATACATACATACATACATACATACATACATACATACATACATACGTACATACATACATACATACATACATACATACATACATACATTACACACATTGAATACAATCAACATTTGATTGATATGTTTTGATTTCACACGTTTTAACGGTTTTATATACGGTGCTCAAGTGTTAAAGTTTGAATAACTTTTGAATGAACCGTCCGATTTTCAATAACTCGGTTTCGTTTGATAGATCTCAGCAGTAATTTTCAATTAATAATAAAATGTGTGATGTTTTTCATTGAATTAATGTTTATATGTTTCAAAAATATGTACTAAATACTATTTTTTCCCATTTCTTTATGTAACTTTCAAACTACAAGTCCAATCGTCATGAAATTTGGAACTTAAGGGTTTGCAAGACTCCTCTTTCATATGCAATCAATTTTGTTCAAATCGGTTTAGGGATCTATGAGATAATGAAGCCCCATATTTTTCGTATTTTTATACATAACTTTTGAACTAAAAGTCCGATCAGTATGAAATTCAATAGCGACCAATGGGACACCTAGACCTTTCATTTGACACTAAGAACATTAAAATCGGTCCAGCCATCTCTGAGAAAAGTGAGTGAGATTGAAAGCGTTACATACACACACACACACACACACACACACACACACACACACACACACACACACACACACACACACACACACACACACATACACACACACATACACACACACATACATACACACACACACACACACACAGAAAATGCTCAGTTTTCGAAACTGAGTCGAGTGGTATATGACATTCGGCCCGCAGGACCTTCTTTCCATTTTTGGTTTTCCAAGTGATTTCTATACCTTTATACTATATATTTATATAGTAGAAAGGCAAAACATGCTAAAATATAATTCTTAAACCTAGTGCGTGCGTTAGTAGTTAAATGCTTAGTGCCAAAGTAGCATACTTATGCTAAAACGGTGAGAGGTAACTCGAAATAATGTTCAGTATGCTTAACCTATATATGCTTAAATCTACAGTAGTGAAGTGACTCGAATTCGTTCCTGCTTTATGATTATTAAACCCGTTACGCAGAAAAGCTTGGTTCAACGGATAGTATTAATTAAAACAAGAATTTGTTCAGAGGTGAGGCTTCATATATCTAAAGAGAAAATTAGTATAAACGACTAATATGTAAACCAAACTTAATCCAATAGATACCTTAAAACTATAGTATGGTTGGATAATAAGTAATCAAGTTGTCGTCACGGAAGACAGCGAGAATCACTAATAGTAGGTCAAATCGGTTTTAATTTTAAAGGCCATAGTTAACGTAATTGTATATTTCTCGACAGGAATTTTATAACTTACGTTTGAAATACATCTACAAGTTCATAGAATTGATTCTTTTCTCGCTGTGACCAACATCTCTCGCTGTGACCAACAACGCAGCATCGCACCCCCTAGCTTAGCTACTCAATAGAGTATTACCGGGTATGGCCGCGTGGAGGCGCTAGGTAGGAGCTTAGGCTGGCAAATGCTATATTGGTCGCTTTCTCGTTTTCCTCCCCCATTTCATACCCTTGAAGCAACAAGTTCAGTAATGGGCTTAAACTTATTATTATAACTACTCGTTGAATCGAACCATTGAATGGTCCCAGAATATTTCCTGGGTGATGGAAAGGGGATGTTTCTCCAGAAATATAAGGTTCCATTGTCGTCCATTGAACCTGGTGTTAAAATCAACTTTAAATATTACATCGATAATGTTTTGAGGAACCATTTGCTACCCATCGTCAAAAACACTACATCATACTACTTCCAACGCGATGCGGCACCGCTCCACCAGGCAAAAGCTACACGGGCTTGGAGTGAGGACAATTTTTTGGATTTTATTTCCTCAAAAAAGTAGCCTACCTCTTCGCCTGATTTGAATTCTCTTGGCTTTTGTGCCAAACTAGGGAACACCAAAGGATACTTTCAAGCAACCTGTCTTGCATCAAAACCCATTTGATAAAGGGTTGTTGTCTGGCTCCGTTATCGACGAAAACGGTTTGCGAAGATTGTATAAAAAGAAAATAGACTTGTGCAGCTGCGGTTCTGTAGTTTGCGACGGCGAGATTTCGCTATTTTTCGATAAGTGCCGGTAATGTAGAATACTAACACCTATCGGAAAATAGTGAAATCTAGTATTTATTTTTATCGTAAGCTTTTTCATACATTCGTAAAGTCTACGAATCATTTTGCAAAATGCAATAATTCGTACGAATATAGCTTTGTTCATAGGAACGAAACATTCAGGACTAATTTTACGAATTTACTTCGTAGTTACGAAAGAATTCGTAAAGCAAACGTTCGTTTTCGTAGTATAAACCAAGTTTTATTATCAGTGTAGGCGTATAAGCTGCAGGTTGGAGAAATTCCCATCGTACCTCTAGCGAAAGTTGGGAGACTATGGTGGGCAGGTTACGTCGCAAGGATTCCGGACGACTGTGCACTGAAATCCATTCTCTTCGAGAACCCCATCGGCACCGGAAATAGAAGGGCCCAACGTGCTAGATGGCTCGACCAGGTTGAAGCCGACTTGCGTGTGTCGAGACGCGCAACGAATTGACGACGAGTTGCCCAGGACCGAGTACAATGTGGAGAGAAATCATGATTCGGCAAAAGCCACCCCGGCTCTCGGTTGGTAAAGTAATAGCTTTCAAGCAACGTTTTGGAGAAGATTTGAGATGAAATGCCTCAGGATACCGGATTGCGACTGGTAATTAAAGCAAAGTGAGAAAGATTTGATTTGGACGAATTTATGACAAATGTTATGGATATACTTTACACGAAATACACTCAAAATAAAATGTATGCAATCATTTTTTTAAGAGTTTTATGTCTGTTTGTCTCTGCTTATACATTTTCTAATGAGTTTACGGTTTTTGACGTTTCTGTGGACAAACATTTTTTTCTGATTGACCCCAGTATGACACGTTGTGTACGATAATCTGACACGAGGCACCTCAAAGAATCAATGCAAAATTTCACAAAAATCAATCAATGTTTCGTTTAAACGTAGGCAACAATGATGAAAACAAATTAAAAATAATTGCCATTATTCAATTATCTATTTGCTTGATCCTGCGTATTCACGCGGCCATAGCAGATCAATAAAGCCGACCAAAAACAATTGCCGCCACGCACCGTGGCTGGTGCGCCGCACGCAATGATTGTCGACGCAAAATCTTTGGAAAAGTCAAAATAACTCAGCTCTGGTTAATAAGAGCAAAACCATGACAATTATCGATGATTACAATTATTGCCATTTAATCACACGTCCAGTGATCGCACTCGACGAAGCAAGCAGGTCGAACTGGAGAGCAAATATCTTCGGCCGTTTCCTTTCTTTCCTTGATGTGATGCGATGCTGGATGGCTGGTCAGTCAGCTACATTATAGTCAGAGCAGCGTAGCGGCCTTTATCAATCAACCGCACCCTTCGAGTCGAAGATGCTTCGTAGATATTCCATAGCGCAACTCGCGGCCTTTTGGTTTAACGTGGATAAATCAAGTTATCCCAAGTTAGAGTTATCATATTTATATGTATAGGTACGTATTCTTCATCAAGTGGCTATATGCCGTATAACCAGCTGATCGAGTTTGTAAATTTAAAATAGTCCTATAGATGCTTAGAAATGGACAGGAAATTTCTGGCACGTTTCAAGTTCTTTATTATCGTTACTTTATTTCTTAAAACAATTATATATCACAAACAAAATGTTATATATATCTGAATTTTTTATATGTTAAGTAAAAAGATCTCTCTAAAACGGAAGCTTCTTTGCTCCTCGAATTATAAAAAAAGCTTTTATCCTATATTTTTTCTTATCAGCTCATTAAAATACCTTTTATTTAATATTAGAATCAATAAAATTCTTTCAGTAGCTCAAAATATATGATTTAACAAAAATCTAAAGGTAAAAATGAGCGAAAACGATTGATTTTGGGACAGTCATATATGTACCACAGAAAAGGGCACACTAAGAATCAAATAGAAAATAGTGGTTTAAATTTTTCCGAAAAGGTACAACTAGGTATTACAAGATTCGACCAAAATTGCAGCACTTTCGACTTTAAAAGGTACTATTCTCATGGAATTGCTGATGAAGTTCATACAGAAAAAGAATTGACGATTATTTGTTATCAAAAAATAAATGCAGCTGTTAATTGATTTGTGGTTATTTTTTGACATGGATTCAATGATCTGGATTGCATTTCGGTCATAGATAGCCTGACAAATCACGAAATGGACTTTCGTGTAGTAAGATTGGAATAACGTATTTGTTAATTTGGCATTCGCGTTATGTCGTTTTTTCTGGAGGGCGACAGCTCAACATGTATATTATTGCATGTTCAGTGCAAATGAATAACCAAAGGCGAAAGTTAACTGGATGGCTGTGTCTTTCCTGCAGTTGGTCGGTTGACGAAAGATTCTAAGTTGGGTACCTGATAATTGGTATAATTTATATGTCAACGAGCTATACTTAACGCTGACTCGACACTTTCAGGCTATCGCCGGAACGAATCACGTTTGACCAATGGGCGAATTTAATAATGTGTTGCATCTCCAGCATTTAGTTACTAAGTATGAATATTTTAAACATCCAGAGATGAACTAAATTAGGTAGAAAAAAATTCGCCGTGGGAACTGTGGCTAAGTACAGTAACTGGCAGGTAATGCGTTTTGTTTCGCCGAATAGCTATAATTTCCCATGCCGAAAACGTGATATAAATTAAAGCAACAGGTAGCCCCAGCTTAAGCCTCTCTATCCGAAACAACGAGACCCTTAACCATCAGCGCATAAATACACAGGATTGCGGTGTGGTTCGTTCAACCTCCAACCGCCGATTGCCGACCAACAACAAAACGAAGGGGAAAAACTACCGGATGAAGGAAGACCTTCAGACATAATAATCGATCATAAACAGTTACGCTATGCTGAAGTCGATCAATAGCCTCGGTTTTGGGAGCGGCTACACCACCTGAACCTGAAGTCGGTTGCAGTCGGTGGCTTGCGTACAGGGAATAAATGCAGCCGGTGTAGGGCAAAAAACAGGAAAAAATTAAAACACCTTGCGAATTTGCAGCACTATATAGTGAGGTCGGTAGCATTCTAACTAAATTCACACGACTCCCTGTGGATTGCAGGAGCTTACCGCGCAAACGAGCGAAGCAAAATTGCAACATGTTTAGTTTGGACACCACATAAAAACTTGATTTAATCCACCTAGCGATTAGAAGAAAAATTTTCATACAAATAAATTTGCAGTGTTTGAGCACAATAAATGAAATTTGCATGCCAGTTTAAACAAGTAGTCAAAAATCAAATCAAAATATTAATCAAAATTTATAGCAAACATATGTAATATTTTTAACTAATTATAAGTCCAAAACCATCTATATTAAATCGCCGTCTCGTGAATCATGAGTTTGATACATCAACCTAAGAAAGAAACTTAAACTTAACTCGACCTATGTCTGGATTACGTTCGGAAGTCGTTAAAAATACCTTTCTATGAATAATGTTCCTAGTCTTATGTTTTATTCATATTTGCCCTTGTTTTTCGGAAAAAGCGCATTTATTTGCAGCGTGTTAATTTGGATGCATTATTTACAAGTATCGTCGCATATCAAAGCAAAGTCTAAATTTCCTAGATCTTAGCAAATAACGAATGCAATCAAATTTAATGCTGTGAATTATCGTTACGTTCGCATTGGGGAGCTCAAACTTTTGACCCGGTCTGGACCGTTTATGGACCGCAAAAGGTAATTTGCTCATATTTATTAGTTTTTATTACGAGCTGCTACGTACGTACAGTATTGATTGTGTATGCATAATGATCGCACCGTACTACGAAAGAACGGATGCTGAGCTAACTAAGCTTCGTTCAGTTAGTTTCAGTAGCCACAGCACGTGAACGAAAGGGAAAAATGCAAAGACCATACTGGTTGGTAGCTATGAGGTAGGTACTATATGAAATTCTGCTCGAAAAGTTTTTGTTCGCCGAGTGGATTGCTGAGGAGCGGTATTGGCTGTTTAAACTGGGCTTTTCCGCTGTACTCTTCGGGTTGAGCTGGGATCGGATTTAGGATGGAGATATTTTCGAAGATCTATGATAAACCGCCGTTGAAGTGCAATTTGTGGTAAAACGTGATAATGTTCCTTCCGCTGCGGGTTAGTTTAGTTAGGAAAAAGCGAGAGTTTATAAATAATCATGTGCTTCGCAAAGAACTTGGTTGAAAGAAAATTGCTTCCCAATGAAGTAAAAAAAATGTTTTAATGATTTCTTCCTCAGATTTTCGCTATTGCCATTTATCTTACGTTCTTCCGTAGAATCGTGTTATTGGCAGCTTCCCATTGACGTACGGCAAAGGAGAGAAGATATAATTTGGCATAATTTTAGAAACCAACCAAACAGACCACTTTCGTAACCTGATGGAAGATCTGCGGTAGGAATTAAAATTTCTATATACAAGTACGTACACAAAAGTCAGAGTAGAGATAAAAGTTGGGTTAGATTTTGCTCCTTTTGGTGGGTTATCATCTATTGTGATTAGTTTAATTTATGTTAGCACTCGCTCGTGGCCTAAATTAAGAAATTAACCAATTGCCGAATGGAATTCAAGTTAGCTGAATGAAAATTTTGCACAATTGACTCGGAAGATGACGAATATTTTTATCTGGACAAAGGCGACAAAATAAGGACATGGAATGGATGTTTGGTATCTGGAACTGCAGATCGTTAAATTTCGTGGGTGACGACAGGATGATGCTCGATCAGCTAGAACCACGAAAGTTCGACGTCGTGGCACTGCAGGTGATCTGTCACAAAGGCGAGAAGGTGTGGAACATCCGTGCCGGAAAGGTCCATATTTTCCAGAGCGGTGGAGCGACCAACAGGCTGGGAACGGGCTTCGTAGTAATGGGTAGAATGCAAGATCGCGTAATAGACTGGAAAGCGATCAGTGGGAGGATGTGTATGTTGACGATAACGATCACCAACATACCCTCCCTACAGGGGACCGATAGCGACTTAGATTATTATCTAGAAGCAGTACAAATGCGCTCAAAACTATCGACGCGACAAAGCCGCCCTACTCGAGTAAGCATTCAACAATTAGACATCCGCGAGTTGCCGAGAACTACGCGCGCGTACTGGAACTTTGTATTCACGGCCCATTTGAAGGATTTGCCGCAGTGTAAATATTTGATCCGCTGTAGACCGACCTTCGATGAAGCCGGCTTGATAAGTTCCCACAAATCTATTCGCAATTGGTGATAAACGGCGGAAAATGATTTGGGACAGCACTTTAGAGGCGGCATTGAGAACGGTGATCGCTCGATAGTTCTTACAGTCCAACTTGTCGCCCTTGTTATAGATCGGGCAGATAACCCCATCTTTCCACTCCTCCGGTAGCTGTTCCGTATCCCAAATTCTAACAATTAGCCGGTGTAGACAAACGGCCAGCTTTTCTGGTCCAATTTTGATAAGCTCCGCTCCGATGCCATCTTTTCCAGCTGACTTGTTGTTCTTTAGCTGCATGATGGCCTCCTTAACTTCGCCTATCGTTGGGGCTGGGACCTCTTCACCGTTTGTTGCACCATCGAAATCGCTTTCCCCGCCGCCATGGCTCTCCGCCTGGGCGCCATTCAGGTGTTCGTCGAAGTGCTGCTTCCACCTGTCGGTCTCCTCACGATCGTCCGTCAGAATACTGCCAGTCTTATCCCGACACATTTCGGCTCGCGGCACAAAGCCTTTGCGGGATCCGTTCAGTTTCTGGTAGAACTTTCGCGTTTTCTGAGAACGATGCAGCTGCTCCAACTCTGCATATTCCTGCTCGCATCTCGCCCAATCACTATGAAAGTTGTACCCAGCTCGTGTGTGTTGCCGCAGCTCTGGTAGATGGTATGTCCATCTCTGAACATACGTACCGTTGAGCTCTTCCAGCACACCTCCTGTAGCGCTACGACGTCGAACTTGCGGCTCATCAATACGTCGGAGAGCACTCGAGTGCTCCCTTGGAAGTTGAGAGATCGGCAGTTCCACGTCCCGAGTTTCCAATCCATAGTACTTTTTCGTCGCGTGGGTCTATTCCGATTGTTCCAGTAAGAATTTATTTGTTCTTCGTTCCGTGCTTCAGTATTTTTCGTGGTGACGGCTTGCAAAGCCTGCTACACCAACCCCCTGTTTCGCCGGAGGGCCAACGAAGCTCGAAAGAGCCCTCCTCTCCTGTCAGCATACGACCTTGGCTTCCACCGGGGTTGGTTACCCGATCTCTACCAAAGTTGCTCGTATCCCGGCTGGTACCACGGGGAGGTAGAAATGGAAGTTGCTGAATAAGAGGCTATGAACCACTGTAGGGTCTATTTTATGCCTACACGTGCACAAGGCACCGACGGTACGCATTATTCAGCCGTTTACCAGCCAACCGCGGTGCTAGGTGACGGAATTCCGAGTGCACGAAATGGTTGGTTTTTCAGGAAATGCCAACAAGTGAATGAGAGGAAAAACGTGTTTGGAAAAACTATCTAAGCATTACATCGAGGGATAATTATCGACGAGCGCGAAATGAGTCGACCACGATCCTGAGGAGGAAAAAGTGCCAGAACAACTAGAGCTAGATCAACTATTCCGGGCTAATGAGACGCGCAAATTTTATGCGCAGGTGAACCAATCTCGTAAAGGATACACATTGAGGACGAGGAGGGAAACTTGGTCACAAAAGAATGCAAGATGGTCTAAAGGTGGAAGCAGCTCTTTGATGGAATTCTCAATGGTGCTATAATTGAAGGACACGGAACGAAAGTTAACCTAGGACCTACAAACGATAACTGTGTCCTGGCTCCCGGTCTGAGAGATACGGCGAGAAACTGGTCAGCTGAAGAAAAATAGAGCCGCCGGAAAGAACCGACTCCCAGCAGAACTCAACAAAAACGGCAAAGAACCACTAGCTACGGTACTTCACTGGATGATTTTAAGAGTTCGGGAGGAGGAGAAGCTATCGAAGGAATGGATGCAAGGTGTGGTTTGTCTCATCTATTGAGTCGAATCATCTCGATTGCTGCAATCACTGTGGCATTACGCTGATCAACGCCACCCACAAGGATTTTGTTACGCCGTTTATCCCTAATAGCAAGATAATTTATAGGTCACGTATATTTTGAGGTCATCAGCATACACGATTCTGCATCCTAGAGGAAGTGTTATGCAGACATCGTTGTAATACAGCGAAAAAAGCAAGGGTTCGACGTTGCTGCCCTGAGGTACGCCTGAGGTACTCCGGAAGTCGCAAGACTCAGTGCTCCCCAGAGTCACAAAAAAGGACAGCGATTTTCAAGGAATGATTTTAGCCACCGGACAAAAGCAGCAGAAGCACCGAGACGCTTCGTTTTGGCTAGCAGTATGGTGTGGTCAACACGATCGAACGCAGCTTTGATGTCACTATATTGCTCTTAAATGGAAGACAGTCACATCTGCAAAATCGTGCAACTTTGAAAAACGGTGTTGAAACCGCGATAATTTTTCTTTAATATTTAATCGATTTTAGAAACAAATCGTCCAAATCGTCATAATATCACTTGGATGTGCATAACAGAATACTTTTACAAGCAATTTGTCCACAAGTGACTTAAAATTTGCCCAACATTCAACCGTATCCCAAGTGATCGAACGTTTAAAAACGTTCGGTAGGAAGCGCGGCATCATAGACCCCAAACCCGAAAAATGCCAGCATGGCAGTTGATCAGTTCAAGCGCAACCCAACATTTCGATTCAGAAAATACCAAAAAATAGGCCAAGCTTCTGTTTGTCTTGTACAATGACTCGTTCTGAAGTACTCGTGTATAAAGTTGGAAAGGTAGGGGAATGTCGTCGTGGTTGGGCCACGTTTTGGCATTCGCCCATAACTTCCGTTTCAAAAAGAATTACGGTAATCTATACAAATCGATGGAAAGGTCTAAGTATAAGGTACATTTCTTGAAAATCTTGAACTGATTGCTTTAAAAATAATAAAGTTATAGGCATTTCCGTGAAGACAAAAAATGTTGTCATAGTTGGGCCATGTTGTACAGGTTGGGCCACCGCGGAAAAACCAAGATATACGTATTGAAATTCTATGTAGAGACAAGCAAACAATGAATTTCGTGAACTACGGCTCATATAAGTACAAATACTCTATTTTTATTTACATTTTTGCGAAATTTTAGCGATCTTGTAAAATCAATATTATTATTTATCGCCTTTTCCGAAGTGAACTATTACAATGAAAAAACGACAACAATATAGGTTTTTCACATAGTAATTTTGCTTTATTACATCTCATAACACGTGACTGATGTTTTCTAGCGAATATTGTGCTTTCGCGCTAAAAATTATGGTGGCCCAACCATGACTAAACAAGTGGCCCTACCTTTACAAAAAGCGCTTTTGTCGTATTTTGCCTTACCCTACCCAAACATCTTACTGAAACGGGACTTTTATATAGTCTTCGTATAGAGCACAACACACTTAATATGTTTTCAATATTTATCTCGATAATTGCATTTTATGAATCATTTCTTGAAGAAAAGTTCACTACGCCTGAAAAACTTTTTTTGTACGATTCAATCACTAAACTCAGTACGCGTGTTTTGAATACACGATTGAAACTCACAATATTGTGAAAAGTTAGCGGTCACAGTAAGAAGTTTTACAATGCTTGTACATAGATATTTCGAGTTACTAAGACTGAAAAAATTGGCCCGACCATAACAGTCACCAGACCGTCACGACACTACCCTACCGAACTGGAGTGACAAACACAACACAATGATAAACATTTGTGCAAGGCAGTGTCTGTTCCAGTGTCTGCAGTGTCTGAAGCCTGCAAGTCGCAGGTGAAATGTGTATCTGTTGAAATAAAATTAATAGTGAAATTTAATTATGTAAATAGGTTCGATTTTTGTTTCATTCGACTTTCTTATTCTACTATGACGCTAAAAATACTTTATTGTGATGAATGATGAAATTATAACACATCATCTGATTCATCAACTTCCCTCTCCATCACTCCCACTTTAAAAACAGCCATTCATGCCTCCGGTGCCATTCACTCATCCTTCCATCGCTTACTACATGCTACCCAACACTTATATCAAGGAACATGTATGCTAACTTTGATGACGTTCCGGAGTTATGGCGGAGAATTATCACACATATTACAGATTACATATTATTCAGGGGGCTGGTAGGCTGTTATGTTTCCGCAGCTAACATAATGGTTCTATCAACTATTGCGATTGTTGAATAAAGATTTTTTGAACCACCATAACTCAAACATACCAAATGGAAAACATAGTCGAAAGTGAAACGATTTGAACTTTGATAGTACTGTTTTATAGAATTGCTGATATAATAATGTTTTGCGGTATCATACCTATTAGTCGGTATGATACCGACCTTTATTTCAAGTGTGCTTAAGCTTGATTAAATCGTTCTTCTAGAGATACCTTCCGCCATAAAATGTACACACCTTTTTCTTTGTCTTCGTGTTTCTTATAAAAAATTACAAAACGATGCAATTTTATGTACTGATTGAATTAGTAAGCTATTACAAATTAGATGTTAAAAATCGAAATTGACTATTTGCTTAATACTAACATTTCGAAAATAAAAATAACAATTAAAATTAAAATCAATTAAATTAAAATTTCAGTTATAATCCATTGTGCTGTGAAAATTGTTAAGTAAATTCAATGTATCTGCTTCCATTTGAATAAGTACAGTACAAAAGACAATGCCCTTTTATCTATGGTATGACATTCCGAATGATACAGCATCTTACGCAATTAATCCGAAGATCAAAGACGTCATCCACCAGTGGAGATAAAGTGTTCGTCTGAGTCTCATCGTTGGAATCGTAATTACACTAGCCACATTGCTAAGAGGATTGACGAATGGCTGCAATTTCGTTGCCGTTAGAAACAAATGATTCGGTATTTGAGCTTATTCTTCGAAGGTTACATAATTTCTTTATTGAAAGGCCAAAATGATGAAAATGCTAATTTAGCACACAAAGGCTTCTCCATTGTACAGAGGACGAATATTACCATTCTGCGGAAACAAACGTTCGTCAGCTCGTGTTGAATATCCGGACGTTTCCAGGACAGGATTACTGCTACCAACGTCAATCATGCCAAAGGATTACTTGCGAAATGCGTGACTTGCTTCCAAATTAAGATCAATGCTTTTGACAGTGCAAGTGGAATGTAGAGCCGAAGCTCGATCTAAGAAAGAAGTTCGTTGCCTTTTCTAGCGTTTTTATAATAATAGTGAAAAAGAATTAACAGGGATTAAACTACCTTCGCCAATCAATGGGATGGAATTTTAATTTTCAGAAGAGTAGGAGAACTATTAACTGGCTTTACTGTTGGTGAAATTTAAATTAAAAATACATAGATATTACATTCCATATTTCATGTAATATTTAATAAGTAAATATAATTTACTCGAGTTACCGTAAATGAGTGTAGTTTAATATTTAAAAGGGGAAAAATTGTAATTTAGGTCCTTTTTGGTAACCTGTATGTCCGTTCGCTTTGTTTACAACAATGTCAACGTTACCCGGTGTCTCATTCTGTTTGGATATACGTTTCGTAATTCCTCCAAAAAGGGTCACATTCCAAAATAAGCTAAAATGTTAAACTTTCGATCCATCCAGAGCGTAGGACCCAACGGCAAAGAGGATTTTTTTCTTCTGTCAACTCGGCGGCTTCACCGAACTCATTCCGGTCGCATTCGTGAGCAAGAGAAAAATTAATAACTCATAATTAATTCATAACTGTCCGTGGAGTTCGTCAAGTTCGCAGCCTACGGAAAGATCCAAATCACAAGGGGATAAGAAAGTGCAGCCGCAGGACGTTCAGTATATCCTACGGTTAACCCTGCATCACCATATTGAGAAACTTTCCGTTGAAAATTATTAAAGTGTAGCTCATATAAATATTTTTAAAATCATTCATATGAATTTGCGCCAGATTGTTTGTGCCTTCATGGCGACGATTCAACAGAATTATTAACTTGTTTGCATATTAGATTTTGAGTTATGGTATGACATATCACACGTCAAAGTTTGTTCTTTCTGGATGGTCTCTAACGGGTGCAATACGTGGTCACTGGTCGGAATGTCGATCCTGAAGTGGAACAATAAAAGAATTTATAATGCACGTGATTTGCTCTTTGGTCGTGACTATAACGTTCGGCTCCTCCTCGGTTGGTGAACGCGGTGGTACGCGGAAGGTGTAGAAATAAAATAATAACTGACAAACGCGGCTATTTAAATTATTTTGGTTTTTAATTAATAATTTTAGGCATGAAGTTATGATGACTCCCTTCGACGTCGGAGAATCGACTTGGGTTCCTTGTATGGATGAAGCATACCGGAGTATTGCAGACGATGTGAAAAAGAGATGTTGGTCGCAAGATACCGTCTTGTTTATGGGCGCCAAAAGTTGTGGGCATTGTGCCATTCCCATCATCATCAGTGATTACCCGGCACGACTGTGCGTCTTAGACAGTGCGATTATTTGTAATTTATGATACGGTATGGCAATTCAACTAACTGACGGGACATTCAATCACTTTGGATCGATGATTATTAAACAAAGCATAACTCTCATAATTTATATTTATGCTTACCAAATATGATGACATATACTTTTGTGCTATCGTATATTTGAAGTCTGCAGTGAATTTTTAAAATTTTAATCTTTGTCCATCTTTGTTGAATATTTCAACACTGTCTGCTGGTTTTATATGTTTTCTCAGATACGTTTTTGTCAACGCCTAGAAAGTTTCGGCAGGGCGAATCTTTTTTTGGTGTTATTTTATTTAATACAAATGTGATATTGTTACCATTCCTAGTGCATTCTTAAAGACGGAAAGCAAGACCAGAGGAAAATATTGTGCGTTTATTATGTTGTCAAACATCCTTTCCTGAAGATACTTCTTCATGTCGTATCATTACCTTCTTGCCAAAGTTTTCGGTATAAATGGCATTCATTGACCTAGGAATATCCTTTTTATTCGTTGAGATATAAAACTGTAGTTCCGGCAAAGTTTTATATTCTGAAGATAGATTTTAAAATAAAGTCAGGATGAATAATGCAGGTTTTAGATTGATATTTAATTAGGTATATTATGGTATGATATTTAATTATAATGTTATTTACTACAACTAAGCTGATATTGCTATAGCAGTATGGGGATAGAATATAAGGAATAGCGACATTAGTCTTTCAGACGTAAGACATATGCATATCAGGTATACTGACAAAAGGTAAGACGTAAGACATATGCATATCAGGTATACTGACAAAAGGTATAGTGATGCCGAATGAACGTGGGGTCAAATAGACACTAGGCGAGACTCGATATCGGTTGTGAGATCAAGTGGTATTGAACTATTATTAGCTTCAATATATATATTGATTTTATGTGCAACGTAAGAACACTAAATAACGCGATTACTAGACACAACACTTATGGTTCTTACAAAAAAAACATAAATACCTTATCCGCTAACCGGTTTCGGGTATGATGCTACCCATCATCAGAGCGGTGGTCGACTGGATACAAAGTAGTAATCTGCTGTTTACTACAGTTTCAACTTCGTCAGTTGAAAGAGCGGTGAGGTGATGAGAGTGTCATCCTCATTCATCAGGGGACGGTCCTCCGTACAGATGTACATCGACTCCCACGCAGTCAAATGAGAAGACTTTCTCACGTTTTTGAGCAGCTTTGCGTTTCCCCAATTGATGTGTTTGATTTGATGTGATGTGTTCCCCAATTGAATTGTGTTTGGAGCAGATTGAGTGTTCTTTTAAGCGAATTTTGAATTTCCTCCGCGTTTGCCCGATGTACACCGCTGGGCAATCCTGGCACGGAATTTCATAAATTCCTGAGCGTTCGTCGGGCGGAACCTTGTCCTTTTGATTATTCAAAAGTTCCTGTAAGGCATTGCCGCTTTTGTGGACCACATGGAAACCATGCCGCTTAAATACCTTTCTAATGTGGTTTGTTACTTTCGGGTAGAACGGCAGGCTGATTCTTTGTACTTCTTCTCTTTCAGGCTGTAGTGTAGTGATATCATGACGCTGTTTTTTGCGGAGATGTTTGCGGATTATTTTATCCACAAACTTTTTGTCGTACCCGTTCAATTCAGCAGCTTTCTGGATCCTTTCCCTTTCCGCTACAAAATCTTCCTGCTCCATGGGGATGTTGACTAGACGATGCGCCATAGAATGAAAAGCTGCTTGTTTTTGGGCCCCGAAGTGATTCGAGTCCGTAGTAATGTAACGATCGGTAGACGTTGGTTTTCGAAAAATGCTGAACTTCAGGGTATTGTCTTCTTTCCTGGTAATCAGCAGGTCCAAAAACGGTAGTTTTCCCTCTACTCTAGTAGAAAGGTACTCTAGTAGAAAGGTACTCTAGTAGAGGGAAAACTACCGTTTTTGGACCTGCTGATTACCAGGAAAGAAGACAATACCCTGAAGTTCAGCATTTTTCGATAACTACGGACTCGAATCACTTCGGGGCCCAAAAACAAGCAGCTTTTCATTCTATGGCGCATCGTCTAGTCAACATCCCCATGGAGCATGAAGTTTTGTAGCGGAAAGGGAAAGGATCCAGAAAGCTGCTGAATTGAACGGGTACGACAAAAAGTTTGTGGATAAAATAATCCGCAAACATCTCCGCAAAAAACAGCGCCATGATACCACTACACTACAGCCTGAAAGAGAAGAAGTACAAAGAATCAGCCTGCCGTTCTACCCGAAAGTAACAAACCACATTAGAAAGGTACTTAAGCGGCATGGTTTCCATGTGGTCCACAAAAGCGGCAATGCCTTACAGGAACTTTTGAATAATCAAAAGGACAAGGTTCCGCCCGACGAACGCTCAGGAATTTATGAAATTCCGTGCCAGGATTGCCCAGCGGTGTACATCGGGCAAACGCGGAGGAAATTCAAAATTCGCTTAAAAGAACATAGAAAGGCAGTGGAGAATGAACGGCCCAACGACTCCAGTGTAGCCATGCACTCAATCTGCTCCAAACACAATATCAATTGGGGAAACGCAAAGCTGCTCAAAAACGTGAGAAAGTCTTCTCATTTGACTGCGTGGGAGTCGATGTACATCTGTACGGAGGACCGTCCCCTGATGAATGAGGATGACACTCTCATCACCTCACCGCTCTTTCAACTGACGAAGTTGAAACTGTAGTAAACAGCAGATTACTACTTTGTATCCAGTCGACCACCGCTCTGATGATGGGTAGCATCATACCCGAAACCGGTTAGCGGATAAGGTATTTATGTTTTTTTGTAAGAACCATAAGTGTTGTGTCTAGTAATCGCGTTATTATTAGCTACTGCTTAATTCCCACTATTTATTTGTACCTAGTTATTTCTCACTTCTCACTATTCACTTTTCATCGAGTAATTGTAGGATGGCAAATCTATTGTTACTTATTACAAATGTACCAACTGAATAGGTTCAAAACCTCGGCCTTTGGGTGCAATTGCATTTAAAATCCAAGTTGAAATGACTAGAAATTAGACTTGGAACTGGATTAGAAATTAGAGTTTAAATTGAACTTGAAATCGGACTTAACATAGGGCAATAAAATAGACTTGAATTAGGACTGATTTGGGTATGAAGTTATATTTTATATTGAACTGTAAATTGAACATAAAAAAGTTTTTTTTATAAAAGCTGGAGGAGCCTTTGGTGAGGAAGAATGGAAGACTGGATGATATTGCGAAACTTCGATGTGGGGCCAAAAATATATTGCATAGATTAATTACTGAGTGGTACTCTAACCCACACTCTCTCAATTTGCGCCCAAGCGTTTTGAAAATTAAACTATCGGTACACGACACCCTATTTTAGATAATCTAACATCTAGTTTCGATCATTCCAGCCTAACCATTCGTACGCACACGCCACCCAGTCTACCATTCTTTCTAGCCAAACGCTCCTCTACCTATAATAAAAAATGGTTTACGTTGGACCGCGATAGAGTCAAAGGCAAATAAAACATAAAAATGAATTTAAAATTGAACCTATATTTGCAGTAATTGGAACTGCAAGTTTTACTTGGAATTAAACATGAAATAGGACTTAAAAGAGAATTTGAAGTTTCAATTTGATATTGGTCTGGAAATTTTATCTGTAGGTAATTGGTATTGCATTGAACTTGGAAGTGGGTATAAAATTGGATTTAAAATTATTCTCAAAATTGAACTTAAAATTGGAATTGAAATTGAATGTAAATTGGATTTAAATTGGACTTGATATTTGATTGTGAGGTAGGCTTGATATTAGAATGCAATTTTACTAGAAATTGGACTTGAAATTATAGTTTCAATTTGATTTAAAATTGAAATTAAATTAGTCTTCAAATTGGACACGCAATTGGATATTGGACTTATCACAGTGAAATGGCAGACTTCTCTTAACATTGGATATTAAATTGTATTTGGATTGGACTGGATTGGGATTGGATTTGTATTTGGACATGGACACAAAATCAACCACAAAGTTTTACTTGAAATTAAGATTAAGATATTTCGCCGCACTTTGTCGTTACGTTACCTCTGTCTGTTATTTTTCCACTCTTTGTTCCGGTTTTTCTTCTTTTCTGTGCCGTTTTCGGGGTTTTAAACCGACTTTTCTTCTTCTTTTTTGTTTTTCCTCTTTTTCTATAGTTTTTTTTCGGCTTTTTTGCAGCTCTCTGTTTTTTCGTTTTTCCTCTTTTTATTTCTCCTGTTTTCTTTTCCGTTTTTCCCTTCTCGCTAACCTCTTCTGTTTTCGTGTTTTCCCACTTTTTCTCGTTTTTCCTTTTCACTGCCCGCTGTTTCCACTTTCCTTCTATTCCTGATCCGTTTTCCCCCCTTTCCTCTGATTTTTCTGTCCCTGCGCCTCTCGTTTATCTCTATTTTGTTCCGTTTGTTTTTTCTCCAAGATCAGGTCCGTTTTTTGTCATTTTCAGTCTTGTTTTCTGTTTCCTGTTCCGTTAACTCCGTTTTTCTAGTTATTATGCATTGCTTTTCTGTCACTTTTGCTTTTCGGTTTTATCCCGTTCGTCTTCCGTTTTCATTTTTTATCTCCATTTTCCCCTTCGTCTGTTTTCGTATCATTTCCTTTTTTCTTCTTTCATTATCTCATTTTTATGTTGTTATTGTACCATTTTTTTTCTTTTCTGTCCGGTTTGTCCTCATTTTCATTCACGTTGGCTTGATCGGTTTTCCTTCTTTTCTTTTCCGTTCTCCCTCTTTTACATTTTTTCCACTTTTTTTAACTCTTTTTACGACCCGTTTTCTCTCTTATTATGTCAGGATTTTTTTAGTTTTTCATGTTTTTATACCTTTTGCTATGGTCCATTTTTCCTGTTTTTATTTTCATCCATTTTGTCCCATTTCCACATTCGCATTTTGTTCCATCTTTCTCTTTTTCATATTTGCTCTCTCTCACTCTTTCTCTCTCCTTTACATTTTGATTTCTCTTGATTTCTGTTCCGTTTACACTTTCTAGTTTTCTTTACCGTCTTCCCTCTATTTGTCTGGTTTTGTATTTTCACTACCGCTGTTTCCTCTTTCTTTTTTCTTGTCCCGTTTTTCGCCCCTTTCTCTGTTTTTTCAGACCATGAGTTTCCTCTTTTTCATCTTTTTTCTACCATTGTCAGGCCTGCTTTTTCCTCTTTTCCAATTTTGTTTTCTTCTGTGCCGTTGACTGTTTTTACCTTTGTTATACTATATAACAAAGGTTTAGGAATTGGTCGAAAAACACGAAGTTGATCTAAGGCCCGGAGGGCCGAGTCACATATACCAATCGATAGGGTTCAAAGAATTGAGCAATGTCTGTGTGTGTGTGTGTGTGTGTGTGTGTATGTGTGTGTGTGCGCTGCTTATTTTCTATCGCCTATTTCTCGGAGATGGCTGAACCGATTTGTCTGCTATTACTTTTGTTTGAAAGGTATTATAGTGAAGAATATTTTTGTTTGCTAGATTTCGTGGTCCGACTATTCGTTTAAAAGTTATAAGCAAAAATGTGAAAACTACGTGACACGATTTTTTCCGGAACCACACAACAAATTTCAACGATCTTAGTACCAAATGAAAGCTATTACTATTGCTAAACTTTGTGCCACGTTTTATTGAAAACAAACAAGTGGTTTAAAAGTTAGCCTTAGTTTTGACAAGGTTCAAATGATCGCCTGTTTCTCAGAGATGGCCAAACCGATTTATGAGCTATTAGTTTCATTTGGCAGATAATATAGCCGGATAGATCACTATTGAATGGTTTTTTGATTGGACGTTTAATTTGAAAGTTATGAGCAATCGTATACACCACATCAAAATTAACAATATTTATAATGATTTTAACCAAGATGATTTACCTAATTTCAATTATTTTTATATCAAACGAGAGGTTTTGACACTACGAATATATATACAAAATTTCATAAGAATTGGTTTTACCGGTCAAAAGATATTAACTCTCGAACACTCGCGCCGACTTTTGAAACACGGTTAGTCGCGCGCAATAGCCCAAACCAAAGAAAACGTGCGTACTAGAGTTTTGACCAGGAAAACTTGGTTTAAAGTTTATCAAACCTTTGGAAGAGTTTCTTGAAATTGAATGCTCTATCGTTTGATAGAATTTAAATTTTGATTAATCCCCCTAAAAGTGAATAAAAAAATTGTTTTTCTTCAGTTTCAATATAACACATTGATATGTTCTGCAAAGTTTTAGAGCATAGTATTACAAGGAATTTTGCTGAAGACAGTAACTTTCTATCTCTTCAGCGAAGATAGAGAAATCTTATTTATTGTATATGCATTTGTAAAATCAGTTTGTCTATTTTAGCTCTATTTGTAATTGTTGTATGACTTTTTCGTTTATTACAAAGTTGTACAAACAGTAAAAATACACAACTTTGCTGAAAATAGTATACCTCTATGTTTGCTTGTTTAGGAACTGTAGAACTTTGATTATAAAAGATACCCTGCTTTTGACCCCGAATTACTCGACTACCAACAGATGGATACATTTTAAAAATTTTACATTTGCTGATAGTTTTGCTGCATACAGACACCATTTTTCCATATGAAGAAACGAGAGAAAATTCCAGTTGAAGCCAAATGCGGTACACCTGACATGCTGCTTGCTTCTTTTCTGTGATGTCGGTTTATGCTGATCTGTTTTCCTAACAATTTAAAGTATTAATGCATTGAATAATTCTGACATTTCGCTCATAATAAGTTTATTGAAGAATGTAAGTTAGTTAAACAACGATTTGTAACTTTATAACAATATGGCTTGAAACCTGCACATGTTGTACAAAATACAACAGCGTGAGTAACCGAAGGTTAATAAAAATTGATGAAATTTATTCAAGAAAACTTTATTAATGTGAATCAGATAGAATGGCATTACAGGAAATTATGCATAGTTCAAAAACCCTTAAACTAGACCTTCACTACGCAATGTATATGAATGTAAGAATAATATTTCTTCTTACAACTTACTTTTACTTGCACTTACGCACATTAGTAACAACTTACTCAGCAATTTCATAAGAAAAGGAACTATCTAAATTTATAAGTGCTGTAAAACGGGCTAACATTGATCACCGGGGTAATATTGATCAAATGGACCATTCGCATAAATAAGTGAAATAAACCACTACTGCCAACTTTCCTGAACTGACCAATGTTACCCCATTTTACGGTACTTCTATTTCGTTCAAAGTTTGCAAACTTAATCAGTTTCCAAAATTTTTATGTAAACAAACGCACCACGCAATCTTAACCAATAGATGAATTATTTTCCGAAGACGTTTAGATTTCAATCTCAATTAGCAAGTAAGACCGTATAACAAAGGTTCCTTTCACCACTAGGTGGATTAAATCAGGTTTTTCTTTATTGTGTTTTCGTTTGCTCTGTTCATCCTTTTGTTGCGCTCTTCTTTTCTGTCTTTTCTGACATGTTCGGTTTTTCGGTTTTATTTCGTTTGTCTGCCGTTTTAATTTTTTATCTCTATTTTCCACTTTATCTGTTGCGAAGAAAGAGACAGATTCGACTCCTTTTCATTTCTTTCTTCTTCCCATTTTTATTATGTTTGGTTCCGTTTTTCTCCTTCTCTGTTCAGTTTGTCCTTATTTTTTATTCGTATTCTTATTTTTCTGCTGTTATTGTCTGTTCTCTCTTTCTTTTTCTGTCCAACCTTCTCTTTTCTGACGTTTTGTTATTTTTTCATCCCATTTTCCCGCCTTTTATGTCACGATTTTTTTCTTTCATGCCAGCTTTTCCTCTCGCGTTTTTCATCTTTTTCAATTCCGTTTGTCCAGTTTTGTCACGTTTTGTCCAGAACTTCTATTAGATAATATCATATTCAATTTTGTCCCTCCACTCTTAATCACACTTCACGTTTGCGTAAGAGTAAAAGATGGAATGGTCAAGACTGGAGGGATAAAATTAGATATGAGACTGTCTAACAGAAGGGTGCGGCAGTAGTTTAATTGCATTAAATACTCGGGTACCAACCGAGAGGGGTTGGAGTTGCACCTGCCATTGAACGATTCAATATAATTTTCGCCTCATGTCAAAATTTCCCAGTTTCATCCAGTTTACTACTCTTCGCGCCAAACGTCCCTTTACTCCACAAAAACGTTTGCGTTGAACCGCGACAGAGTCAGAGACAAGTAAAACAGGAAAAGAAAACTAGAAATCAATGCTGAAATTGGATACTAAGTTAGAGTTGAATTTGGACTGGAAATTAAGGAAATTTAATTTTTACTTGGCCTAGAAATTAAATTTGAAAATTATTTTCTGTAATAGTAGCAAATTAAATTGAGAACTGCGACCTTCTGGGTTACAGAAATTATTTTGTTTTATATTAACTTTAAAACATAAAATGAGTTAAGTAAATAATAACTATCAAATTCAATTTTATCAAAAGGTTTAAGCAAAATCCGTAAACTGCCGCAAAATACGATCATCAAGACTGTAGTAGTGGCTCCACAAACTATAGCATTATGTAGTCTGTGGTGGCTTTTTTAACCCAACGCTTTTCTAGTACATAAAAAAGCAACCAACAGAAACATGTTTTGAAAGTCATTCTACGGCGCTTTTTTCCATGTGTGGACTCATTACTGCGACCAGTATAGTTCATCTATTGGAATATCGCCCGGGTGTTTGCTGTATGACCTGCACTGCATTTGTTTTTTTGCTATAATCGCTATTGAGTGAGCGATATGCTTATTTTAACCCTCTAACGGGTAAGGCCGTCTGTAGACGGCCTTTGCTTTTGGAGCTCCAGAGCCGCATACGAAATTTGTTTTGAATTGACAATATGCAAAATGTGTTCAGAACAGATTTCTTGACATTTTGATATTAATATCACAACATTCTGACTATGCATTCGAAAGTTATCATTTTTCAAAATCAAAAATTCCGAAAAATTTCGAAATTAATTAATGCGCGAATATTTCCTTTTTTACTTTTGATGAAAAAGCACATCTACAACAAAATGACTGACCTTAAAACTTTTCTATGAGTAAATTTCATGCATTATATCAATTTTGTAATGTATTTGAATTGAAAAAATATCTGGGTAGAGCGTTGGACATGAAAAACGAAATAGAGAAATTGGACTTTTTCTAACCTGGCGCTCCTCAAGATAATTATTTTTGCATGAAATTCAGAATTTAAGGTTCTTTTGAGTATACTTTCATGGTACAACAGTCATTAACTTGATCGCATCGTTTTTACGATGTTGCCCGTTAGAGGGTTAAATTGTATGCGTGCTTGCGTGTATTGGGGTTTACCCTTTCCTTCAAAGCTTGATCTACTTTACCCACTTATTCCTCGCTGCCAGCACTATCCCATATTATAGCCGTCCCTGGCGAGGACTCATTCGTACCTCTGACCAGTACACTTAACTATAGGAGGGACATTTGCACTGTCAAGAGGCTTCAGAGGGTAAATATAGAATTCAGCACGAAGGAAGGGTAAATGGAGGGGCCTGAGAATAAACCCATGCTAAAGTCACTTGATATCGAATGGCTTGATTCTACTAAGATTCGAACCCACGACCACTCGCTTATCAAAGCAGACTCGGTAACCTTGCGGCTACGGAGCCCCCCGACTACTGCGCTTACATTTTAGATAACTGTTTTAGGAAAAAAAAGTAGAAATGAGGTTTTTAAAGCAATTACTGACACAATAACATGAATAATGATAAATGATTTTCCTCGTTTTATGGTATTATAACAATTCAAGCGATTGCAGGCACAATGAGCAAAAAAAATCGAATGTTTTAAAAGGTATCTATCTATAGTCTATAACCTATTTTAGGTATTTTATCCAGATATAAAATGTTCTTGATAGGACATTAAGTGAAAAACCTAACCTCTACTGCAATCTAATGATTGATCAAAATGTATATAATATTTCTTGTGCTGTTAAAAAATGGCATTAACTTTAAAAAGTTTTGTTGTTCAATAACTACTCGAATCCAGGTTCATCGAGACCATATTTTATCGAGCACCACTTTACCACTCCTTACAACACTCATTGGTGTGTACACTGGTTTTTGTACACAAAAAGAGTTCCTGTGAGTGACTACCTTGTGTACTAAATACTTACGATTGTTACCAATACCAAATCGATCTGACAATCGACTGTGCTATATTCCTATTGTCAGTGTATCTCTATTGGTCTGCTACCAGTAACCTTCCTCACAGAGATCCAGGTGTGATCTCTTTTGTGTGTTTTAAATTTTAATAATTAAATTATACAAATAAATATCACTAGCTAGAAAGTGTTAACATAATAACATTTTAGATTATTTTCTATTGGTGAAAGTGCTTATTTTTAAAAGTTTAATTAGCATTGTTTGTCAACGTTGCAGGCCAACGTACAAAAGGTAAGTTCCGCCAATTTGCAACAAAATGGATGCCCGCTAATGTTGAATGCGCTTCCAGACTGGATTATGACCAACAACTACTACAGTCTTCCATCGCGAACAATGCCGGATCTGGTGGCTATTTTGGGCTCAGAAAATGCCAAACAACAATTTCCAAGGCACTCTGGAAATCTTGGCTACAATGTAAAACAATTTAGTAATTGTCAGGTAAAGTAAATTACCAAAGTGCTTCAATAGACTATTTATAGTTGTTTTGCACCGATTACAGACACCGTACGTTCCGCAGATGTATGGCAACTTTTATCAGAAACAACGATTTATGCCCTACCCGAATCGCATCCAAACTCAGCCTAATCAGAGCAACCATTTCCAGCAAATGTGCACTAATGTCAGCTACATAAATGGTAACGGAGTTAACGGAGCCAATGGAACGGGCAATAAGTCACTGAACTCCTCGCTTAATAGTAGCTGCTCTGACTCTGGGAAGAACTCTACATTTTACAGTGGTGGAAGTAACAGCGGTAGCAACTCTAGTAACACTAGTCAGTGTAGCACTGGTAGTAGTGGTGGCGGAGCCGGAAACGTGTATAACTACCCTTACGGACCTATGCAACCGGCGGCAATGGATACTAAGGAGATGGTCGTATTGCAAATAAGTAATCTGGATCCTTCAATCGAAGAGCACAAAATGCATCAATATCTACTGTGTCAACTAAAATCTATCACACCTGTTCTATCGTTGACCATTGAAAGTCCTTCGCTGGCGAAGGTGAAAGTCCCCTCAGCTCAAGTGAGTTCATTAATATCTCCACCGTACCTGCAAAGCCTAACTTCTCTTGAAAATTTACAGTTTGCCAAGCTGGTGGTTGCAAATCTTCACCGCAAGAAGATCGGCCATAAGCGCATGGTTGTTTCCTATATAAAAGATCCGTCATCTGCAGAATCCTCCGCTCTTCGGTGCCAGGTCGCTGGTTTGCTGAAAGATGTTCCTTTATATAGTCTACCCATCAACAAGTTTCGTGAATTGTTTCAATCACGGTTCAAATCTTCGATCAGTGTTTTAGATCTGTACCGAATGCCGGACGTGTGCACCATTACGCTGGACAAAAACGAAGAGAAGTTCATCTGCTTGCAGCCGGATGTGATCAATTCCCTGCAAAACAACCCGTTGATCGAATCGTCGCAGCACAGTGTTCCTTACTGCATATACCACTTTAAGCAGGAAAAGGAAAAGGGTTGGGCAGAGCAAGAGATCGAACCGCTGCCCAACGTTATGATGAGCATAAGCCAGCTGCAGTCAGTTATCTATTCGCTGCTTAAAACCCACAAGGATGACATTCCGGTAGCCAGCATCCTGTACTGTATCGAAAATGAGTTAAAGATGAAAATAACACCAAACGATGCCGGAGTTCCGCTGGAGCATTTGCTGTGCTGCATCAGGGGGGTACAAATCGTTAACAATAATTTCGGAATCAAAGTGCTTACTTGGTTGGATCATGAGCTTAATTCCATCAAGGATAACGATGGTGAGTAAATTGAAAGTTATTCCGTCCAAAACCGTTCGTTCCGTTCTACCTTTAAAATGAACAATTTCTAATAGATTCTTATTTCGAAAGTCTAACCTTCAGCTTAGCATTGCAATTGATGTTTAATTAAAAAGTTGGTGTAAGATTTTAGAGATATTTTGATGATACTCTAAAAATCCATTTTTGTAGTGAATTATAAGTATAGGATGGGGGTTTTGAAGCTCTATGGTTAGCGCAGTAGATCGGTCAGCTTTTACATTAGTATCCTTGGACCGATTACCGATCAATTCACGATTTTTTTCAGGCTGGAAGTTTTCTCGATTAGCACTGAGCACTTCATAATCGATATAATAGCAATCGTATTTTGTCAGAAAATTCTCGTAGTGCTTCCTTGGGCGTTTGTTCACTACCAGGATTTGTCCAACTCGCGCTACGGTCCGCTACAACTCGTATCGTAAGAGAAACTCTTCAATTCATCCCTTATCTTAGCTTTCCGAACAACGTTCAAATGACCATTCAAGCTTTATTATACTCTTCAAATGGTTTTCAACACCAAGTTTAGAAAACTGCTAATAAAACTTGGAAATTCTCACAACCAGGCATGGTTTAATCACTTTGACTCAACTTTGATTCATTTGACAATACCGTCTCAGCCAAGCAAAATTGGAAAATGTTATGTATGGTACATATGTAGAGCTAGTTATTATCTACAAAATTTCTGAATAAAGTTTTGCAGTATCTTTTGTATTTACAGTGCTACAATACTTTCCGTTGGTAGCCCAGTAACATTCATTTGCCCGTATAGCATTATAAATACAAAAGATGCAGCTTAGCTTTGTTCAGCAAAACTAGATAATTATTAGTTCTACAAGTGCTATATATAACTTTTTGAATTTGACTCGGCTGAGACGGTACTGTCAAATGAATCCAAATTGAGTCAAAGTTATCGAGCCGTCCTTGCGCTCAACATTCTGAAAGAAGTCATAAAACCATTATACTGCTAAGCGGGTCACGCTTCAGAATGTTTTCATAACCTCTTTAAAAGCTGTGTTGCGAAGCCCACACATGTGTGGTCTAATTTTCGCACACACGCGTACTAATTTTAACGAACACGCTGGCATAAGCATTCCTTACGGACTCTCGCTCTTATTTATTCATGCACTGCGACGAGTTTTTGCGTGTAAGTATTTAGCCAACAGTAGAGAACTGAACTGAGAGACTGCCCAAAGTAATTCAGTAGCTCGCGAGCATCTGTCATCATTACCAGCGACACACATTTCGTATCCTCAATGAGTGTCGTTGGCTTAATGATGCGAGTTATTGAGTGAATAAGTAACTAAGTTATAAGTATTGAGTGATATGATCAGCCTCTCAGTTCAGTTCTCTATAAGCTGCTGATTTCGATTACTAGCCAGGGCTCGCACCCCCGCCCGTGAGTAGAATCGAGGCCGAAGATGAAGAAGAAAAGAAAAAGTAATGCAAAATCTGTATTCCAGTGCCAGTGATATCAGGGTTTCGTGAAAAAAATCCGTAGTTTTATAAACTGTTTTATCACAGAAGAAAGGGTTATAATTGCGCCTCAAACTAGTTTGGTTTTAACGAAATTTTATTTGAAATTTGTGCTTCATTTAAAGGTTAGTGTGGTTAGAGTGTTTGCTGTGTAAATCAATTTCGATCTGTATTGAACGCTAACCAACACACCGGGATTAACCCTTCGTTGTTTTGGTTTATTGTCTTTTTAACGTTTGTTAGTCGATTTTCGTTCCCTTACATCTATCTTTCTAGTTTTCTAGCTTTTTAACAACTTTGCATCGCCCTTTATCTGTTTTCAGCTGTTTGTTATGATTTTTTATCATCTTTTGTAGCGTTTTTGGTCTGATGGAGTCGTCATTTGTAATCATTTTTGACTTTTCTTACCGCGATTTCGCTGTCTTTTTATTATCCGTTTTAGTGATACTGACTTTTTCGCGGTCAAACGTAAACTCTATTTCGATTAAAGCAGAGGAGCGTTTCAATCTCGTATTACAAATAATAACCGTCACCGGGGGAGCATATGTGTGCGAAAGATGTAATGCTTGGACTGGTAGGGACAAAACTAGATCTGAGACTAATCAATACATGGGTGGTGTATAGTTTATATGCGTAAAGCACTCGAGTACTAATCGAGAAATTGTGGGTTGGAGTCCCACTGCCACAAACTAAACCCAATATATTTTTAGCCGAAGATCGAAACTTACCCAGTCTAACATTTTTCGCACCAAACGCTCCTCTGCTTTAATCAAAATGTCTTTTTATTGTTTTTTCATTGCGTTTTCTGCATCTATTTATAGTCTCTCCATTGTTTCGTACTATATTTTTCTTGGCATTTTTATCGCCTTTGTTGCGTTTTTTGACATCTTTCTGACGTATGTATATTCGCCATCTTTTGTCGTCTCTGGTTTTTCTTCATCGTCTTTTCGCCTACTTGTCTTCACTTCTTCGTCATTATTCCGTCGTCTTTTCACTGTCTATTCGTTGTCTGTTCGTTGTCTGTTTTTTTTGTTTATTTACAGTCTTTTTCGTTCTTTCATCGTCTTTTCGTCGATAAGACGTTGTTTATTCGTCATATTATCGTTGCCTTTTCGCCGTTCATTGTCATCTGTTTGTTGCATTCTCTGGTCGTCGTCTCTTTGTGATCTCTACGTTATATTTTTGTTGTCTTTTCGTGGTCTTTTTGCCATTTTTTTATTGTATTTTCGTCGTTTTTGACGGCATTTTTGGTCGCTTGTTTTCGGCAGCTTCTTGGCGTTTTTTGTTCCTATTTAGACGTCTTTTCGTTGTAATTTTGCAGCATTTTCTTCTTTTTTTTTGTCGTGGTTTTTGTAACTAAATTAAACTTTTAACCACAGACTAATTGGCGTAACACTGAAGCCTCATTTCATCGCCAATAAAAACGATCATGTCGAATGTTCACTTAAGCCAAGACTCAAACAACAATCGTTGCGCGAGCACGCCGCTCGCTTGCACTGGCGCTGTTGTCAGATAACATACAAGTAAATTTATAGCATTGCTAAATTTATAGCAAGCTGCTTTGCGTAGCGCGAAGACTGCACCAGGTGATGTTAGTGTTTTTTCCAAGTTTTAGGGGTGTCATTGAAACAATGTTTTGTATGTTTTGTATGTTTTGTTAGAAAATTTGTTCGAAGTGTTACGTCTGTTAGTCTGTGTTTTAACCTTTTCCGTAAAATTTATGAAAATCCGTGGATATTAGGAAGAGCGAAAGGAAAGGAGGGGGGGGGGTGGATATTGGTAGCTATGCTTAACAAGTAGTCATTTTGACTCTTACCGTTTGTTCAATGCTGGAAGGTGCATGAGTCGAACCAAGCTATAATCTGAGATTATAACCGGTTTCGAACCAACAACACCCGCCAGGGCATGTGATTCGCTGGTACTTGTACCTTTGAACCGTAGCTACCAATATCCCCCCCCTCCTTTCCTTTCCGCTCTTTCCCTCCTTCACCAGAAAATATTCATTTCTTTCCCCTATCGTCCCTTCATCAATTGTAAAACCATCGTTTCAAAAAAAAAATAGCTATAATTTGTTTTGGACGAATTGATTCACACTTGCATCACGGTTCACGGTTAAAATTCATCAATTTCAGATGCCTCCTCGGTTAACCTTCGCTATATGCCAAAAAGCCCCAGCAACGATTTCCTGCAGCAGATTTCACGTGAGGTTGTCGAGCTGATCAAGATGTCTCCGAAGTCGACAATGAAATTTACCCGCTTCATTCCGGCCTATCATAATCACTTCGGAAAGCAATGTCGTGTAGCCGACTATGGCTACACCCGGCTGATCGAACTGTTTGAAGCCCTTTCTCCGGTAGTTCAAGTGATGGGGGATGGCGAAAACCGTCAGATTACGCTTACGCATCGTACCCAGATACGGCGTTTTACCGGTGATCTGTTGAAAATACTGCGAACACAGGTGACCAAGTCAATTCTGTTGTCGCAATTGCCGATCATATTTTCGCAGGCTCAGAATAGGATTTTCGATGTCACGGACTATGGGGTGTGCGATATCTTTGACATCATAGATGGATTGGTGTACAACAATTCGATTGTGACTAAAGTGTACAACGAAACGGATGTCCTGATATCGATCGTGAAGCGGAAACAAACGCCTATGGAACTGGAAAAGACGTGCATCTTTGCTGGAGAAGTGGTTGAACTGTTCAAAAACGCACCGCAGTATTCGATTTTGTTTAAAAAATTTGTCAGATCTTATCACTATCATTTTGGGTACCAGTGCCGATTGAGTGATTACGGTCTGATGAAGTTAGCGGATCTATTGGAGGCTATATCCGGAGTAGTTGAGGTGAATAATGATTTTAAAATTTCGTTGGTTTAGGTTTCGAAGAATTTTTAACATTTTTTGTTTAAGATGGAACAAAGCAATGATGAGGACAGAAAAATATTCCTGAATAATCGTATGGCGAAACGTATTTTTGCTGAACAAGTGCAAGACATCATCAAACATTGCTGTGGAAATAGTACATCGATGATTCGTTTGAGTGAGATACTCAATTTTCATAAAAGTAAATACGGCTACCAGCTTCAACCATGTTGCCTAGGATTTTCCAACATGTACGATGCCTTCAAGGCCCTTCCCTATATGGAAATCTATGAGTCCGGCAATGACTGCATCGTAATATCACATATGGAAGATCCGGTGTTCCGAATGCGATCCTACGCTGCCTGCGTGTGTATTTTGGACTCCAATAGAGATCGCATGCCGCTCGGTGATTTTCTCCGAATCTACTTGACCAAATTTAAGGAAAACTTGTCTGAGAAACAAATTTTTGCCATGAAGCATGCTATAACGGTGAGGCTATTTCTGAAAATCAACTGTCCCTTGAGACTGATATTTCGCTTAATCTCTTTGCATGCTTTCTTCTTGCCTGTGGCCGCTTGGATATAGATTGAATTAGAGAAGGGAAACCAAACTGTGACGCTGACAGCGATGATGAAGTTTATCGTTCGCATCATACAGGTGCTCAAGCAGCGAAGCCCTATGAATGTGATGGATCTAAAGCATGCTCTAAATATGTCGCTTGGCACGTGTTTTGAGTTTGGTAAGTATGGTTGCCTTCCTTCGAAAGGACAATGAATAATTGCCTATTCAGCAGAGCCAATACTGGTTTCTATATGGTCTAGCAATAAATGTTGTTGACTTTTTTTTCACTCCTTCCTTCTTTACTTACAGGCTATCCCAATATATCTTCGCTTATTGGTGCTTTTCCAGACATATTTGTCGCCAGTAACAATTACGTTCATGAAAGAACTGACATTGAACTGAATCGTGACTGCATTTGTAAGTCTTTATTAGAAAAACACCAGCACCATTAGTTATGTTTGACATTGCTTATTTGGCAAATAATTGTCAAATATTAAATGAACATACTTTTGGTTTATTAATTAAAATATTGAATAGTAACTGGTACCTGAATTTATTGAATTTTCCATTCCAGTGATCAAGGGCTGTTACTTTTGCGATGAAAAATCCTCCCCGGTAAAGGATAGGATGAGCGTAACCGCAACTAACAGTTCCACTCCGGCGAGCAGTAAAACGCTTGTAAACGAGCAAAAATTATCCTCCGCTTCGATGACTAATGATTTCAGAAATTTGTTCTATAGTCACCAGGAGGCAATTGCTCAGCATCAGATGCTCCAACAGCAGCAACAGATTCAGAAACCTCTCCAACCATTACATCCTTCACAGCAGGTGAACCATCAACCACCGGTTCCGTTTTATCCTAACAACCGTTTCAACACTCCCATGTTGAACGGAAACTATAATATGGCAGCGATGGGTCCTTCTGCTACGGCTTCTTCGGCATCTTCTGTAGCCCCGGCACCCGCCGACATGATGGCTAGCCATAATCAGTCACTGATTATGAAAAACCACAATAAGGAGAACCTATACCATGGTTACGATGAAATGCCACAATTGCGATTACAGCAGCAGTTCCAACAGATACAACATCCTCCACAGCAAACCGCTAACGCGCAAGTAAAATTCACTGCTATGAGCGCGAATATGTGTGCCACTTCCGGTAACGCTGCAGCGATGGCCGTGAATATGTCCGGAACAGGTCGAGAACAGTCACAACTCACGGGTAGTTCAGCAATGTCAGTGTCGTTGGCTGCTACCGCAAGTGTCTTGCAGAACTCTACGAGCAAATTATATGAACGTAGACAACAATCAACAGCAAATTTACAATATCTTAATTGTAATAGCATGGGATACGGACTTTTGTCGGAGTTCTACGAGCCACCGAAACCGGACACACCACCATCGCGGGTTAGTTGAATTTAATGACATTAATATATATGACAGGTATATTTTGAAATTTGGCTAATATTCAGCTATGTAGCAGAAGCTTTAGTTTATTCTTTCAAATTCAAACTTTCTAGTTAGTTTCCAAATCTGGTACATTGCTTGACCATAGCCACTAACAACTTACCCTCTAAATGTTTTCTTAGAACGTCCCCTACTGGATTGATCCGATCTGGACCAGCGATTCGACTCCAGTCGCCGAAAAGGAGCAATCAGTGGCTATCACTGATGAACTCGTACGTATCACCTTTTCACGTGGCACCTATAATGAAGGACACGCTTCCCATTGTGAAATCATTCTCATATCCTTGTTTTGCTTTATTTCACAGCTTAACATTCCGCTGCCACAGCTAAAGACGTACAACAAGCTGCCGATCCTTTTAACCCCTTATGTTCTATCGCTGACCAACAGCTCGTCCTTTTCGTTTGATATCGATAAATCTAAACAGATTTAAATGATGTCCCTTTGGCCCTTTCGGATCAACGATACCGGGACCGAACGAAGGTGGAGCTGAACAAGACTAGCCTCGTTTAGAAAAAAGGACATTATTTTCTTTCTCAATCGAACCGATTGCCGTCAACGGCACTGTTCCATGTGTCATCGCTTATGTCTACTCTCCTGATGGACTTGATGTTTTATTTGACATGTTGAGCATTCTGTACTGTCGTAGGTGTCAATTTATGATCCGTTAATGAGGTTAACATTTTTTTAAGGTAGATTGTTTAGTAGTTGATGATATCATGATTATTATTATTATTATTATTCTAATATTGTTATTTAAAGAGTAGAGTAATTTATTTCAATTGGTGAGGAGAAAAGGAAGGAAAAATTAAATTGTGCCCTGCTGCAGCATGTATCGAAGCTGAGGCAATTTTGAAAAAATGATCTTATTTATGGTATAACGTTATAATGTTAATTAAAATTAATGATAGCAAGGATATTTAAAGTATAAGAAGAAATTTAGGACACAGTTTTAAAATTGATGTGTGAAGGAAAAACGGTTTGCATGGTAATTCGATTTTAGGTCGATGGAAGACTATGTATAAATGATCGAAATGTTTCCAGTAAAGATACTTTTTATGTTGATACAATGTGCGGTCATGAATGTTTGTAAATATGTAAACCGTTCAATAAATTGAGTTTATAAATTTGCATGCATCTATAAAAATTTGTTTTAGTTGAAAGATGGTAAAATGCGATAATTTCCAATTCGAAACGTTCAAACAGGTGGTGTTTCATTAGCTTGCCACAAAATCGCGCTAGTGTTCAAGCAATCTTTGTTCCGTTTTAATATATGAATCAATTTTTAAGTGAGCCTGAGTCTGAATGCCACCATGTCTCCCAGACTTTGAATCAATATTACGTGTTTTGGGCCACATTTATAAATTTGGAGAATTACAAGACCAGAGCTACTAACCTGACTATTTGGTATTTTGGTACAAGTTTGATAAGTATCGAACTACCAGACCATTATCATAAGTATCAAACTTGTACCAAAATCTGCAAAAATAATGGAATAATTCGAGTGTTCACCACTACTGGTACTACCATTACTGCTGAAGTCTACCCTACCTGTCTCTCTTAGTCAACCTTCAATGACCAGAATGCAGAAGACCAACTGGAAGATACAGAAATGTATGGAAATCAACTCAAATTAGCGTGCTAAATATGTTTTAAATTTGTAACTCCAGTGTTCTCTTTAAAATTGAACGGGCTGTAGATTCAGTCCATGTTAGTCCAGATCCTTTCAGCCCAGATAGAATGTTTTCAGTACTTATTCAAAAGTGCAAATCGGCAATAATTGCTGCTTCAGTAAAATTGTTTAGATCAAGTTTTGAACTGTATTTTGTATTCCAAAAATGTGGAGGAAAGTCAGGGCAATATTTATACCAAAAGCAAATAAAAAAGACAAATCTTCTCCCAAATCATTTAGACCCATTAGTCTCTCGTCAATATTCTTGAAATTAATAGAAAAACTGATCGATGAACTAAGAACAATTTGGTTATCAATCGGGCAAATCAACAGCTCTTCACAACCCATATAAAACAACCAAAGTTATCTGTTTTAAAAATACTCTTTTCAGTGACGTATTTTAATTTTATCAATTTAAAATGCATTGCAGCTTCCATTTGCGGCCGGCATACTGAAAATGGAAAGGAAACTGAATTCTAAATTGCTACATTGTAAAACGAAAAATTGCGTTTAAATTTCACGAAAACGTGTATAGGTCATTGCCATCAACCTCCCAAGATGAGCCATAAGAAAATTTAGAAAACTGTGAGAACTTGTGCATTATTAGTGATTTTGCGTAAAACATCATCCCTTCTAGGGTACGAAGACGATGGTTTTATTTTGTAAAGAATGAATATTTGTGGTTACTTCTCCAAGAAAATTTTGGTATTACGAGCTGTGTATAATATAATCTTTCACCCCAGCGCCACTGTATAACACACTTGTATTCATTTACCTGGTCTGAAACTTGAGGGGTTTGCCGAACTGAAACAATTGTCGATGTCGTGCGTGACCCACCACGATTTGCGGTGCGGTGCAGTGGTGATGCTGTTCTCTCCAGGAATATTTGTAGATAGGTACATACAAAGAACTGATGCTACTGAGGCAGCATATGGTCGAAGGCTCAGAAACCACAATTGCCGAACAATAGAACAATCCTTCTAATGGAGCCGGAAATGGGTCCTACGGAGCAGTAGTGCTGGGGGAAAAAAGGAAACTTCTTTTCAACGGCAGCTGAATGCAACATCTGCCGATTATTGTAATGATAACGTTGCACTCTGCGGAATGCTACTGCTGCAGCAGTTCACATGAAAATGCAGCAAAGATCAGTTATGTCAATGTAACTGGCCACATGGGATATTGTTTATGATTTTTGTTACGCAATAGTATGTATATTGAAAAGAGTTTTCCAGTTGGATATTGTTGCTTGGAAACAGGAAATCCAATTAACGATGTACATTATTAGAAAGGCAAAGAAGTAACACAAAGCGACCCTGTGCGCGTGAGAAACATGCACGTACGAGTATGCATTGATTATATGTTAGACATGAAATACTTTAATAATTGAATTTGTTTTGAAAAAAAAAGTTAGGCGATAAGTTCAGTTTAGGAATATGCGAAGCAACTTTAACAGCAACACTAACGGGACTTGAATACAAAATAGGAAACTCACTTATTGGCAAACTAAATATAACATCACATGTATTTTTCGACCGAATGTACTTGTTTAAACAATTCTTCGTTAGCAGGGATCGTCTTGATAAATTCTTCACAATTTATAAATAAATTCTATCTTACATAGGGACACTTCTTAAGGGAATAAAAACACCCTTGATTTTCCTACTAATTTTCGTACATGTCAGACTACACGTTTCCAATTATTTTTTGGCAAACTCTGGATGGATTCCATACTTATCGTTTCTAACCATTAACAAATAGTAAAGTAAGACTTATTATCTTCCAAATCAGCTATGCGATTAAGTACTATTTCTACAGTTAGTCAGAAAGTTAAAAAATCTGCGTTTGTTGTAACGCCACGCAGTGTTATTCCTCAAAGAAGTATGCTGATTAAATCCATCTAAATCAATAGCCTAAGTTCTAACGAAAAGCATAAATTTCTTTAAAAAAAAGTTTACTATCGTCTCGGAATCTATAGTGATATTTGACATCATAGTAGTGAAAAACTCATTGAGACCGGAATTTCAACCATGATTATTGGGGCGAAGCAAATATCGGTTGAAAGCCCCATTAAAAAAGTAAATAAATAGGTAAATATTATAAAAGCTCATCTCACACATGGTTATCTCTCGCTATTATTCGCAATGTTTCTGTTGCTATGCAATGTGAACCAAATTCAGCTGTGAACATTTGTTTTCTTTTTTCAAAACCAGCTGACACCATGGGAGACAACTTCAGCAGCGAAAAAATGCCGCACGTTTTCATGAAATGTATCGCAAACATAAAGTAAGGTAGCATAATATGCCCCCCTTAAGAATAAATCAATATATCTCAAACAGGCTTCCCAAGAATAACGTGACAATTACGAATATATGTTACTTTTTGAGCTGAAAATCAATTGCAACTATTTACTTCCTTTAATATTGTGGAATAAAAATGCTAGGAATTATTTGAAAACAGCGTCTAAAATTTGGGTTTGACGTTTGTGCGGACAATATGCCCCAGCTGCAGTATAATACGCTCCACGTTGTGTTTCGACTATTTGTGAGATTGATATGCCTACACTATTTTGTGGAAAGTTAAACTTTTTTAGATGTTTTCAAATCATTGTGTTTTCACCAGTGTTGGGCACCGCTAATTCGCTAATTCGCTAACCGACTAATCGAGAAACGCTAGTTATAGTTTACAATTTATACTCAGACTAGCCGCATTTTTGCTGGGCCATGATTGCAAATAAAGTGCTGCTGTTTATTTGAAAATTAACAAACTGTAAAGTATTTTATCCATTATAATAGGTTTTGATCTTAGGTAAATTAAGAAAAGTTATGTAATAAATGTAAATTACAAATAATTTGTACAGCGATAGATTACAATGCAAGTTGTTGCGATATGTTCAAAAATAAACAGTAACTGGTAATTTGCAGTTTGCGATTAGTGATTAGCGAAATTTCCACGATTATCGAGCAAATTGCATCGGTTAGCGAATTAGCGAATTAGCGGTGCCCAACACTGGTTTTCACATCAAATAAACCTAGTTTAACGTAGAAAGTTTAACCTAGAAACGACCTAGAAATTACATCGGAAGCTGTTAGAAGACAAATTTATTTTTCTTTTGGGTTGATAGCTAGTGACAACTATCAAACTTGCATAGCAGGCTGGTTTCATCGAGTTTTAAGGTTTCTCGTTAGTTTTGCATTTCAATTTATGCTAGTTTGCGAATAAACGAACTAGGGCGTATTGACCACCTAGGCACATTATACACATGTCCCCTATTTGCGATATTTACGATTTTCTTGTGCGAGAATCGGCATTTTCATAACGAGAAAGAGAAAAGTCCAACAAAGAATTATATAAACATGTCATTAGAGTATGTGTTTAGTGTAACTGCTATATTTATAGAAAGTAATTCTGTATTTCCTTTAAATTCTCACTATTTTATATTTATTTTTCATGCCTTGTTGCATATCAGTAATTCTCGCTGAAACGGACCACTACTGAAAATGGTTAAAAAAAGAAAAATGCACTTTTAATACCTCGAAACAGTGGATCCCCCCGTTCACCAATGGGCGGATAGTTTGAAAAAATTGATCTTTTACCGAACCTTGCGATCTATGTCATGTGATATTTTCTAATTTTGCAATACAACAACTAACATATGGTACAATTCTGCAAAATTTTTTGGCGGCCATATTGGATTTTATCAAAACATCGCCGTTTTCGCCGTGAGCCCCCCGACCGATTTTAACTTCAAGTCCACCATTGGAAAGCTGAAAAAAATGCTATAAGAAACGGATTATTTACCTAATTGTAAAAATCATATTGCATGAACCAAACGAGCAAACAGCTTCTTATGAAAATCTCAGTAAATTTTCTTTAGTATATTCACCAATGGATTGCCGATGGTTCTAAAGATAGTTCGTCTCTTGCTGCTCCTAGAGAAAAAAATGGAAATTATCACAGAAGAAAACGTGACAAAAACCGGACAAACAGGTTAGAGATAGGCGATAAATAAAAGATAGAAAAAGACGAAAAACTGGCATAAAAAAAACGAAAGAAAAATCGTGACACGATGGGGTAGAAAACGATACGTAAAAAGAGAAAATGTAGAAAAGTAAAAAACGGGAAAAAAGGAACACAAGGCAAAAAAAGAAGAAATGAAAAATCAAGGAAAAACAAATGACAAGACATATGAGAAAAAAGAAAGAAAAACGAGAAAGAAAATGAGGACAAACTGGACATAAAAGAAGAAAAAACAAAACAAAAAGAAAATAAAAAAACGGGATAGAAAAAGAGGAACAGAAAAGTAGAAAATACGGAAGCAGGAAAATCGAGGAACAAGAACAGAAAAAAATCAAAAAGGAGGAGAGAAAACGGAAGACAAACGGAATTAAACAAAAAAAACAGAATGTGACAGAAAAGGAAAAAAAACCAAGACATAATAATAGAAAGAAAGGTACGGACGAAAGCAAAAAAATAGAAAAGTAGTTAAAGGGATAGAAAACAAAAAAGACTGGAAGAAGACGAACGGGTTTGTAAATGGAAGAAAACCAACGAAAACTGAACAAAAAAGAGAAAAACAATAGAAAAATCAGACTGACATGGACGAAAAACGTGACAGGAAAAGAACATAAAAAGGAAATAGCAAGTAGAAAAAGGAAAAAACGAAATGAAAGGAATACGAGACAAATGGAGTGAAAAGGGAATAGAAAAAGAAAATAACATGACAGAAAAGGTGGGAAAGAAATAAGGTGAAAACAAGACAAAATGTAAACGGAATAAAAAACAACAGAAACCCAAAAGAAAGAGAATAAGGGTGAGAAAAAAGGAAATCAATAAAAACGGAACAAGGTAAACAGGAAAAAAGGTTAAACGAGATATAAAAGAAGAAAATGGATCAGAAAAAAAAGAAAAGAATAATAGGAAAAACGGGCTGAAGAAAAGGGTAAAACCGGAAAAGAGAAAAACGGAAGGAAAAGAAGAAAAGTCAAAGTAAAAACCACGAAAAGCTACAGACAAGAAGAAAACTAGGAACAAAAAGTAGAAAAACAGGAATGAAAAAGAAAAACCCGATTTAATCCACCTAGTGGTGAAAGGAACCTTTGTTATACGGTCTTACTTGCTATTTGAGATAGAAATCGACACGTCTTCGAAACATAATTCATCTATTGGTTATCGTTGCGTAGTGCGTAGGTTTACATAAAATTTTCGAAAATTGAATAAGTTTACAAAATTTGAACAAAATAGGAACACTTTTAAATTTTGATAGATCCTTTTTTCATGAAATTGCCGAGTAAGGATAAGTAAGATGTTATTAATCTGAGTAAGTACAAATAAAAGTAAGTTGTAAGTGGAAATCTTATCCTTTAGCATATACTGTCTAGTAAAGGTCTAGTTTATAGGTTTTTGAACTATGCATAGTTTCCTGTAATGCCATTCTATTTGAATCACATCAATAGAGTTTTCATGAATAATTTTCATCAATTTTTATTAACTCACGCTGTAGTATTTTATACAACACGTGTAGGTTTTTCAACGCCATATTGTTATAAAGTTACCGTTGTTTAACTAATGTATATTCTTCAACAAACTTATTATGAGCAAAATATCATAATTATTCAATGCAATAATAATTTAAATTGGTGGGAAAATTTATGCAGCAAAACTATCAGCAAATGTAAAATGTTTAAAATGTATCCGTCTGCTGGTAGTCGAGTAATTCGGAGTCAAAATTAGGGTATTTTTTAGAATCAAAGTTCTACAGATCCTAAACAAACAAACATAGAGGTATACTATTTCCAACAAAGTTGTGTATTTTTAATATTTGTACTATTTTGTAGTTCATGAAAAAGTCATACAACAATTACAAAAAGAGCAAAAATAGAAAAACTGATTTTACAAATTCATATACAATAAATAAGATATTTCTATCTTCGCTCCAGAGATAGAAAGTTACTGTCTTTAGCAAAATTTCTTGTAATAATATGCTCTATAACTTTGTAGAACACATCAATGTGTTATATTGACACTGAAGAAAAACAATTTTTTTATTTCACTTTTAGGGGGATTAATCAAAATTTAAATTCTACCAGACGATAGAGCTTTCAATTTCAAGAAACTCTTACAAAGGTTCGATGTACCTAAAACCAAGTTTTCCCGGTCAAAACTCTAGTGCACACGTTTTCTATGGTTTGGGGCTATTTTGCGCGCGAGTAACTGTGTTGCAAAAGTTGGCGCGAGTGTTCGAGGGTTAATATCTTTTAACCGGTAAAACCAATTCTTATGCAATTTTGCATATATATTCTTAGTGTCAAAACCTCTCGTTTGATATTAAAATAATTGAAATTAGGTAAATTATCTTGGTTAAAATCATTATAAATTATTGTTAATTTTGGTGTGGTGTATACGGTTGCTCATAACTTTCAAATTAAACGTCCAATCAAAAAACCATTCAATAGTGATCTATTAGGATATATTATCTTCCAAATGAGACTAATAGCGCATAAATCGGTTTGGCCATCTCTAAGAAACAGGCGATAATTATTACCTTGTCAAAACAGGTTTTTTAAGCATAACTTTTAAACTACTTGTTTGTTTTCAATTAAAAATTGCTGAACAATTTAGCTTTAATAAGGGCTTTCATTTGATACTAAGATCGTTGAAATCGGTCATGTAGTTTCGAAGAAACCCGTGTCACGTATTTTTCACATTTTTGCTTATAACTTTTAAACGAAACGTCGTATCACGAAACAACTCAATAGTGATCTACTAGACAATAACACCTTTCAAACAAAAGTAATAGCGAACCATTCGGTTCAGCCATCTCTGAGAAACAGGCGATAGAAAAAATCATTACATACATACACACACACACACACACACACACAGACATTGCTCAAATCGTCGAACCCTATCGATTGGTATATGTGACTTGGCCCTCCGGGCCTCGGATCAATTTCATGTTTTTCGACCAATTTTTAAACCTTTGTTATAGTATAACAAAGGTAAAAAAAGGAGCAGAAAAGAGGTAAAACGTGTGAGAGAGTAAGACGATATATGTCAGTACTAATTTCAAGTAAAACGTCGTGTTTAATTTCGTTTCTATGTCCAAATTTAAGTCTAATTGTATTTTTAATCCAAAGTTAAATTCTGATTTCAAGTCCAATTTCTAGTAAAATTTTTCCAAAGTTCGGAGTTTTCAATCTAATCCCCGGATAATATGATTACTCGTTTTTCCAGGCTAAACATACTTATATAAGGTCGGATCCATCATTTTTTGTTTATGTCTGATAGCCAAGCTAGTGCTTATTAGACCGATTGGAGCCATATAGCGTTCTTTAGACCAATCTATTTAGTAATGGTGTCGAATTTTCCAGTAGAATGACTACGTATTATTACTGTGTCCTAGAGCCTAGCTCTTTTACAATTAAATATTTATGCCTGCTTCGATACTCTTAGGCGATTTCGAATAATTGGTGGTCTTAGCAGTCACCTTTCCTTGCGAAAATTAATCTTCATTTCTACAAGTTTTCGTTATTTCGTAAATTCCCGTAAAGTTCGCTGAAATTTCTATTCAGAGTAGTTGTACGTGAATTTTCCTGAGAAAAAAAAATGCTTCAGGTTCAAATAGTTGTCATTGACTTTAAAAAACTCAATAGCAGTTTTTATGCTCAAAATAATAATATTTGAATCTAAACACAACTCATACATTTTTCTTAGGAAAAATTTGTCAGTAAATTTAAATCAAAATACCTACGTTGAACAGTAAAACCAGCTGCACAAAAAAAAGCTTTTTATCTAGGAAATGTAGAGAATGGGTTTGGCAGAATGTACTCATTAACTACGACACGAATCGACTCGATACGAAAAAAATATAAACACACTAGAAGCGCAAGTGAATGAAAAAAAACCTTTTTAAAAATTACTTTACCATCTGTTTGTGAAATATTCGAAGAATTGCCGGACTATTTTCGATATTCATACATGTTTCCATTAAACAAACTGAGTTTTGACTGAAGTTGTGCCCAGTATCCCAGTTCCCCAGTGAAATTTCCAATATCGTCAGTTCATCAGCTCTGCGACGACAGCCGAATTAACCCCGATCAAAGGTCTGTATTTGACGGGATCGAAAGGAACAGATTCATTACACCATGAAATCAGACCAAATCTTTATAAGAATAACAACAACAGTGAAGCGAATATTAAATATACTGGAATCTAGAACACAAATATTACAGAAATATATTGCTATTCTGTAAGTAATTTTTAATCAAGACATTGACAATTACAAAAATTTTGTAAAGATCAAACCAATTGAGCATTTCTATACTTTAACTAAAAAACATCAGCAAGCGTCCACAACATCCTATATACATAGTGCAAAGAAATTAACCATATGAACAGAAAATTGTCGTTTTATTCTGTTGATTTGTTCCATCTGATCTGTATTACCCAGAGTTTATATTGAATGATTTTTTTAAAAGAGAGTGGGGTTCGTGCGCCGCTTTGGACATACTTTGTCATCCTTGTTAAATATTTGAACGCATTAAATAAGGATTAAAGTTTTAAAATATTTTTGAAATAACAATAGTCGTTGTAAGAATAAGAATAGATCATACTTATAGGTAGATTATTTTAGATTCCTTTGCATTTAGTGTAGATTTTTCTTAATGTACTTATGAAATAATTTTGTTAAACACAAGATAAGGTGTAAAATAAAATGAGACCTTTATTGAGCATCTTTCATCACTTCACAGTAGAAAATTACCGATTTTGACCTTAAGACTAGATTTGGCTTCGTTTAGAGTTGGTGGTTGCATTTTGAGCCCCGAACCTTTCCGTAGCGTTTGTGCAATTACAGGAAATTCACTTCATATTCATAGCTTTCTATATTCACTTCATCACCGTTCCGATCATGATTGCTGTTGTTGTCATTGTTGTTGCTATCACTGGTGACGGTAATAGTGCCAGTGTTAAATAAACTATAGGCGGTAGCATCAGTTCCTCTCTCCAGTAGATCACTCAAGGCATTAATGTAGGTTTGTGCCATCTGCAAAGTCTCAAATTTGGACAGCTTGTGATCCGGTCCAAGTGTAGGAACAATTTCTCGAAGACGATCGAAGGCGACATTCAAACTGTTCATTCGTTTACGTTCTCTTGCATTAGCTGCCAGACGTCGCTTCCTTAAAACGGTTGGGCTGGGAGGTGTTGTAGGTTTTTCCGCCGAAGCCTTCAACTCTGATTTGGGAATTTTACTGTTTCGTCGATTGGCACTGGCACGTTTATTTTTGCTACTGATCCCTTGAATGGGATGTTTATTTACTTCACTTGTTAAGTCGGGAACTTCTATTTGATGACTTTCGACTTCCATCAACCGCTGATCCAGATAGTAATCATCTTGTAAAGGTACAACCGAAACGAAATTTTCGCCGTCGATTATCATTTCCGTAAAAGAAGACAGCCCATAATTGACACAGCCTCCATCACGACCGGTGAACGATGGGCTCGTGTCGCCACCTGAGGAACTGAAGCTGCGGTACAGCGAAGTGTCGGTTGAATAATTCGGTAAATAGTTATCCATCAGCGGCAGTCTATAGCCGCTAAGCCGGTTCAAGCCAACCGTTGTAGAATAGTGATTCATTAAACTGATTTTTCTCGATTCCACTTCCAAATTATCATCTCACGCCTTTGGTTCGATCGGTTTGCGTTCCACCTTTTGAGCACAGCACTCTAATATCGCGCTTCCGATTGTGCGATTATTTTTGATGTTCTCGAAACGATCTTCTACGGTGACTTCAATACCGAACGTAAGCGACGAGCCTCGCGTGTTTTGGTTTGCCTCTTTCCATGTACTTTTTAAACAAGGGCCAACGATCCGACCTGGACGGATGCATCGAACGTACTGCGATGGCATTCAACCCGCGCGGACAGTATTTGCCTCATCCACCGAATGCTAGCACTTTATCGGCAAGGATCGCACTGCGCATATGGATCGCATCACGGATCGGCGAGTCCCTTTTCGGACGGGACGCGCTGTTATGCTTGATCATCATCATTCGGTACCCCTCGTAATGTGAAGGGGACGAGCAAGAAGCAAAATTAAGGGCTGCAGTTAGATCCCGGTGTCTAAAGGGATAGGTTGGGGGCTTGTTTTACTGGAAAACTGGTTTAAAAAAATAGTAGCACATTTTGCAATTTTTCCATTTTTTTTGAATGTTGACTCTACACCACGATTATTACTTCGATCTTTTTTCGACTGAATCGTAATTAATTTATTTCCTATTTCGACAACAACTACACAAGAGACTTGCCGGCTTCATTGTTTCAAACTAGTTTTTCATTAGTTTATTTAATAATGGTCTCAAAAATCTGTACACATTGCGCCTTGGTACAGTTTTCAGTCGTCCAGCCCAATCCAGTTGTTCCGTACAACAATCCAGTCGTATCGAATCTGTACCTGTTGTATGTTGGCGGCATTGCCACAAAAAATATGACTTTTGCGGACTTTTTAGAGAGTTTGCTTTAAAATATAAAAGAGAGTTTATTTCTAAAGTTAATAATTCTGAAGAGCAAAAGTAAATAAGAGGATCTGACAAAAATGGGGCTTCTTAAAAAAATTGATTGAATTGATAGACCCGTAAATATATAAGCTGAAGGTTGTCTCATTGTGAAAGGATTTCCGGAAAATTCCTTTTCCAATTTGTTCATTCTTCACACCTTTACCCAGCGAAGACCGTTGTAAAGCCTAAGTTGTATTGAGATCAATATATACTATGAGCGTTATGGATAAAGCGTACCATCGGTGCCTTTCGTACTTGCGGAATAAAATAGACCCCACAGTAGCCCTCAGCCTCTTATCCAGCAATTCCTATCTCTACCACATCGATGTACCAACCGCAAGGTTGGTGCGATTGGTAGAGTTCGTGTAACTAACCCCGGTGGAAACTAAGGTTGTATACGAACAGGGAAGGAGAAACTCATGCGAGCGTATGTTGACACTCAACACGAGGAGTAGCCTTACCAGCCACGAGTGTCTTTCCCCATGCTAGGGCTCTTGATGGATCTCAACCTAGTGAGTGCCTGCACTACAGGTTAGAATCGGCTCGCGACAGCGTTTGATCCATAGCGGGCGGCTGGATTAAGAAACGAGAAGTTTCGGCACTAAAGCTAAGATGGTGGCCCCACCACGAGACTCGGTTGCGTGGCCATGGTAAGGTAACCTACCTAATAATTACTATGGATATTGAAGCAGAAACGGATATGAATATTCAGCATCGAGCTATGCGACAAAATAAAGATGCCCACACTTTCTTCGTCCATCGTGGCTATCTTAATCCCCTAGGTATTCATCTGATGTCTTTGACAACTTTTCCCTTTGCCTTGAGTCTCCTCTTAATGATTGCCCAGTATTTCTTAATAGGGCGGAACTTGGGGCAATTGGGTGGGTTAAGGTCTTTCGGAACAAATTGGATCTCTTTCTCTGCATACCATTCTTGAACAACTTTGCTGTAATGACAGCTTGCCAAATCTGGCCAAAACATCACGGTGGTGGGATCGAATGAACGGCAAAATTCGTTTTTGAAAACACTCCTGCTGGTACAGTTCCGACGTCAATGTCTTATTTGCAACGAAAACGTTCGTTTTTCTGCCACAGCTGCAAAAGCCCTGCCAATTCATAAATTTTCTTGCAAATTTGTCGGTAAAAACAAATTTAAATTTACTTGGAACATCCCTCCAAGCCGTTGGCAAGTACAATTTTTGACATGGCATTTGCCCGAAGTTAGCATTGACATAGGTTTCATCGTCCATCAGAAGACACACGTCGAAATTGGTTAGCACCCGGTCATATAGCTTTCAAGTACGGATTTTGGTTACACTGTTCTGTTTTCTGGTACGGTTTGGCTGTTTGCTAGCTCGATACGATTTGATTCCTTCCCAGAGTCGAATTCTTCTGACGGTACTATGGGCTGGGCAGCACCGAATATTCTGGCCAAATTACGGTTGACAGATTGAGATTCCTCTTGATGGTCTTCAAAATCTTACCACGCAGTTTCCGGTCGACAGTTCCGATGATTAGCTTGAGGCTTCCGAATCGTCGTCAATGTTTCCTAATACGTACCAAAATTAGCAACTTTGTCGCATAAAATATCTTTCTATCTCTTACTGTTGGTGAAATATAATGATTTGTTTGAAACAAGCACTTTAAATTCGATTTTGATCAGCCTGGGTACACGCCCTTTCACGCAGGGAAAAATCACCGTCCTCATAAGCAGCCACGTAGCCAGAAGGGGGGGGGCCGGGGGCCCAATTTTGATTTTAACTGTTTTATGTGCATATTTTTTCGTTTAGAACCACAATACATTAAATGTATTATAATATATTATAGTTATAACGCAAATACTAATGATCGCGTTTCTTCGATTCGGCACCACTGTGCATCACCCAGTGGCAGTACATGTGCGCTCAAAATTGTTAACCGTATCCCAGAAGCGTCTGCTTACAAAATTCTCTCCCGCATCCTGTTTCTCAGACTGAGGCCGTTACAGGAAACCTTTGTTGGCGAATACCAGTGCGGTTTTCGAGAGGGACGCTCCCCGACGGACCAAATGTTCACCTTGCGACAGATCCTCGATAAATTCCGGGAATTCAACTTGCAGACTCATCATCTGTTTATAAGCTTCAAGGCGGCGTACGATTCAGTTAAACGAAACGAGTTGTGGCAGATTATGCTTGAACATCGTTTTGTATGTATGTATGTATGCATGTATGTATGTATGTATGTATGTATGGTGACTACCACCTATCGCAGCAGAACAACTGTTCATAGCAATGGGCTTATCTGACAAGGGGAATTGTACAAACATAACCTTTGGTCACATTCACCAGGTCCTGTATGAAGGGCCAAAAGGGAATCGGTCGGCAAGCAACATCGCTTGCACGTACCAAGGGTGTTTAAGAATCTCCTTCCAGAAACTAGATCGCATGAGTCAATCGTTAAGTAAGCCCACCCAATGCAGAATGACCCCAATAGGTGGGGAGAAGGGCCCGCTCATCATCCACAATGTGTTGTTAGCCGAGCCAAGGTTAACCTTAGGAAGTTGACCACTTCACTCTCCCTAAGCACACTGCTTCAAACAAGTACCCTGTTGGATCCTCCCATTCATTGATGATATTGTTTTTGTGTGCTTCAAATTTGATTTGGTTAAGTGCTCTTTTTTAATTACTTCTGTCGTGGCAATTATTGGGTTATAAGTAATATTGTATGCTCTTTTTTATCATATTATTGTTATAATTGAGTATTATTGGATCATAGTTATGGATTAACTTTTAGATGCTTTCTATTTTCGTTTTTTTAATACTTGGAGTGGTTATGTTTTTCAATTTTAGTAAAACCGAAATATTGATATAAGAAAAAACTACGAAAATTCAGTTTACCGACACCGAAGATTATGTGCTATCAACTTATTCGAACCGTCCGAAATTGCGCGCAATCAGTTATTAGACACCGATTGACATTTGTAGCTATACGCGAAAGCTATCCTGAGACAAACGGGTTTATTTTGTCAATTAAATCGAAAACGATTATAAGGCTTCAATATAAGTCCCGGTTTGTAAAGACGTCATTGTTTGTGTGCGCAAGTTAATTCAAAATGATTTTTAGAAACAACCGCTGGCAGGAAAATGCAACGACTCTATGTAAGCATCAATTATATGAGACCGGTCTAGATATTTAAACATTTTCTAGTAAAGCTAGTATTACGAAAATTAAGATATAAAATATACCTTTTTTAACAATTTAATATAATGGTTATGGTACTCATAAACAGCATAATTCATATCGAAAAATACTATGCTCATGCGAGATATACGGTGGCGTAAAAACCACGTAACAACTTAAATTCATTATAACTGAAAATAAAACTCAGGCACAATGAAACGAACCAATATAGTCCCTAAGTTGATAAGCATTTCCTCTTACCAACACTAATATGCAGTGATATAGCGCCCTACATGCATAGATTATGCTTGAACATGGTTTTACAACAAAACTGATTAGGCTGATACGTGCTACCCTTGATGGTTCAAAATCAAGCGTCAGGATAGCAGGTGAGACCTCGGACTCGTTTGTGACGTTAGATGGTTTGAAGCAAGGTGACGGACTATCGAACTTGCTGTTCAACATTGCATTGGAAGGTGCTATTCGAAGGGCCGGCGTGCAGAGAAGCGGTACCATCATCACGAAATCTCATATGCTCCTAGGGTTCGCGGACGACATCGATATCATCGGTGTTAACCGTAGAGCTGTGGAAGAAGCGTACACGCATCTTAAAGAGGAAGTTGGCAGGATAGGGCTTATCATAAATTCTTCCAAAACAAAGTATATGGTGGCTGGTAGAGAGCGTGGTAGCCCTTCGGATATTGGAACTGCGGTGGTAATAGATGGAGATACTTTTGAAGTGGTCGACGAATTTGTTTACCTTGGTACGTTAGTGACATGTGACAACGATGTAAGCCGTAAAGGAAAAAGGCGGATAGCGGCTGCCAACAGGGCCTTCTACGGATTACGTAGCCAGCTGAGGTCCCGTAATCGAGAACTCCGTACAAAACTCGCGCTCTAAAATACGCTAATTCTCCCCGTGGTACTCTACGGCCACGAAGCGTGGACGTTGAAAGAGAGCGACCGACGAGCTCTTGGAGTTTTCGAGCGTAAGATCCTGCGATCAATTCTTGGCGGCATATTAGACGAAGGAGTGTGGCGCAGGCGTATGAATCATGAAATATACCAAGTGTACAAAGATGCGGATATTATGAAGCGACTAAAATACGGCAGGCTACAGTGGGCTGGCTACGTAGCAAGGATGCCGGATGAGAGACCAGCGAAAACAATATTTAGCAGAGAACCCGACAGAGGCCGACGACTTCGAGGCAGAACCCGGACCCGTTGGATGAGCGCTGTTGACGAGGATGCTGGAACAGCGGGTGTTAGGGGCGACTGGAGAGGCGCAGTCCAAGACCGAGTAATGTGGAGACGGCTCCTGAATTCGGCCTGGATTCGATAAGCGGATTATCGCCGAAAAAGTAAGTAAGTATCCCAAACGCGTCAAAGCCGTCCTCCATGGTTGAACAATAGACAGCTAGATATAACCCGCAATCTGCCTTCTTCCGAGGAGTTAGGTGCTTCAATCTCCGAAGCGGTGGAGAGAAAAATGACCACTAGACAGAACTAGGTCAAGCATCAATGAGCAAAAAACCAAAACACGATTCTGGGGAGTAAAAAGCGTTCAGAAATAGGACAGAAATCATGAAGAATTAGAACAACTATTCCGAGCTACTAACTCGCGCAAGTTTTACGAGAAAGTGAACTACTTTCGTAAGGGCTACATACAGAAACCAGACATGTTTAGGAATGAGGAAGGCAATCTGATTACAAACGAATGCGAAGTGATCGAGTGACAGGTGAAAGCAGTTCTTCGATGAACAATACCTCAATGGCGAAGTAGCGGGAGGAAATGGAACAGAAGTTAGCCTAGGAATACCTATGGAAGATGGTTTATGGTTTTTGTTTATTTTTTTGTATTGTTTTTTTTTGTACTTGTCTCTGACTTTGTCGCGGTCCAACGTAAACTTTCCTTTAATGTGGAAGAGCGTTTGATGAAAAGAAAGGTAAACTGGATGGCACTGAGAAATTTCAATATGAGGCCAAAAACATATTGGGTCGTTCAATGGCAGGTGATACTCCAAACCACACTCTCTTGGTTGGTACCCGAGTGTTTTGGCAACTAAACTACAGCCGCTCGCTAGTCTCATATCTGGTTTTATCCCTCCAGTTTAACCATTCCATACACACACGTTTTGGTCTCATATCGAAATACCCGCATTCTAGGGCGAAAATCACTAATTCTTACCAATATACACTTAACCTCCCGGTTGGCCTCAAGGTAAGACGCTGGTCTAATAAGCCAGTCGTCGTATGTTCGAATCTCGGCTGGGAGAGGCTGTTATAGTCAATAGGATCGTAGCACTGACCCCGCACTGTCCTGTATTCTAACAGCTGGTTGCGAAGTCTGTCGTATACAAACAGAAGGTCAAATTTCGATAACGGAATTAGCACCCAGGCTTTGCTTTTTTTACCAATATACACTACTGTGGTCATTTCGTGGTTATGAATTGGTACTTTAACAACGTGGTTATGAATGGTTATCAATAGAAAACGACAAAAATGAAGTGAGGACTGGACTCTCAATGCTCACATAAATTCAAAAAGACATATTAGTTATTTTTTTTATCGTTTTATTTTGATAAAACTACACTCAAGTCGCTTTTTACGCGAAGGATACGTCCCGCATAAAAAAACCTCGTAAATTCCGAAGTTCGCGTAAAAATAGTCGCGTAAAAGAGAATTCAGTGTATATGTTATCATGCGCTGAAACTGGGAGATATTTGCTAGTATAGCTTTTATTTATAGGTGACTAAGCACACCCCGTGGTTAAAAATCGTTTGTCATCATCATCCTTTTCTTCCGTACACATATAAAAAATCCAATGAGAGAAGTAGCAATAATAAAACTGCTCGTATAGATAGTCTGCAAAATTGACTTATCGTAGATCATGGACAGGAATATATACGAAACAATAAAAACAACAGCCAACAAAAGTAGGTACATTTCTCCATATGTGAACGGTGTCCCTGTAATGAAATTCCATCGCTTAAAGTGTAGATTATGATGAGGAAACGTAAGCGTAGGAACTGTCCAGAGGTTACGCTCTGTAGAGCACACGCGCTCTAAGGAGTGCTTCTTCAATGAATTCCTTCGAACATCTGTCCACGCTTAAGGCCACGCTCGTACCATTTCACGCCGTCCTGCGCTGTTTGACGAAGGGGAAAAGTGTGCTCCATTTTTTTTTCTCTTACATGTTGCTCTTTTCACGGAGAAGACACGCGACCGTTCGGAATCCCACTATCTCCATACCTTTGCCGTACGCCCGAAGCCGCTGACAGCTGGCCGACGCTGTTGCATTGCTTACCGAATGATATCACGCATCGAAAACAGTCGGCAGAGGTGTGATAATAAGATGTATGGTTTTTCGGAGGGATTTTCTCAGAATCACCTTGGAATCTCGCTTTTCCAGAAAAAAAGTTCCATTACAGGTTTATTCATAATTTGCGAACCTATTATATCGGTATAATAAGGCTCCCTGGCCGCTAGAAATTTCTGCTTAGAAAAGGGACCATATGGTTTGACCTTCGCGTTTGGTACATTCCCAATTCCCATGTAGAAAGAATCTGTTCTTAAAAAGTGCACCGTCTGAGGAAGTAACTTTGTTCAACAAAAATTTTATCACATTTATCAAATTCAAAAGCTGCTATTAAAAGAACTATCTCGTCGGTGAATTTTTAATGACTTATTGGCAAATACACACACTACTCTTAAAACTACGATAACAAAATAATAATTGAACGCCACCGAACAGTATGCTATTTTTAAGCACTATGAAGGGTTGATGGCCTCGCCCAAACAGACGGGAACCTTGCGAAGAATGATACCGGCCTAGCAGTAGCTAAGTCATAATTAATTAATTGTTGGAGATTTTAAATCTCCGCAAACAAGGTTATTAGCCCGAATCTAACTGAGGATTGTTTTTCTTTTTTCATACAAATTCGAATTATGGGTTAATAAAGTTCGGTTCAAGAAGAAAGGGAGCGGCCGAGAGTTAAGTCTGCCTACGCAGTTGTTTTACCCTCTATAGGTTGTAACTGAATTTGTTACATTATAATCAACCGCCGGTACTTTTGGCTTCATCTTCTTTTAACGCAGCTCCGCACCGCACCGGTAAGAACTCGGCCGAGAGGAAAGTGACTGTTTCAAGTACGGTAGCTGGCGATTGTTGTGATCTAAGTTTGAACCCCCATCAGTGAGTGGGGGGCGAATAGTATTCGATCAGCGGCTGGGATGATTGTATAAAGGCAAATGAGGAACAGCCAATCAGCGAGGAAGCTATTAGGTAATTGATTCCCTTTCATCGGCGCTACTTGAACGCCAAAAAGGTGAGAAATTTTCACAAGGGTCATGGTTATTGAGTTAGGCGCCGTGGAGAGCCAATGGATTGTGTGGAATGACTTTAAAATCAAGCATAATTACGTTTATGTTTAGGTTTTCTTGATGTCAATGCTCCTAACGAATCATTATTTCTGGTTTCTCTATTACATTTGGTGTAGCACAATTGTTTCACAATCTTTACTATTGGTTTGTTTATTATCTATTCTGCAAATTATGCAAGTGGTTTGTGTTTCAATTAATTCATTTAAGAATTATATTTTTACCGAAGCTGGTGTTTTTCAAAATGCCCTTATAAGATGGCCCGAAGTAAAGTAGTTCAGTAAATTTCTAGTAATTTTTTTTAAAGTACTGTGATATTGCCTAAATTACATCATTTATATTAATTCTTCGAATAGAGTGGCAGATGCAGTTCACCTATTGCAAACTCTAAATAATCTTCTACACAAAAATCAGCAAAAAAATTAAAAATATTTGTACCACATGGCCGACATCAATCAAATAACATTTTAAAACGAATTACTCCACCATTACACTCTTACATCTTAGTTGTAGTCAGTTTCTCTTAGTCAAAACTCCTCATTCTGCTAGAACAAAAATCATCGAAGAATCCGACCAATCTATAATCAGATTTTCCCCGATGTTCGACGAAACGCGTGCCAAATTGATTGGACAGAGTAATCATGACCCTAACCTTGTTATTATCGTATCTACCGCCACACAGGTCAACATATGTTCAGCACGAGTCCATGCACTCAGTCGCCGTCCGGTTAGGTTTCTTCAAATGCGTACAGGGATGAACAGGGAAACACCAACACGGGGGCTAAATTAGCCTATTTATTGATACCTGAACGAACCGAACGAGGCGCTTCCTCCTTAGTCACTCATTACTTTGTGGAAGGATGTCAGAAACGATGAAACCAGGCTTAAATAACATCTGTTGGTCCAAACAATCAACAACGTTGAGTGCGGGAATCGGCAGAACCATCCAGCCCTATCATGACACAGGCAAGGGTCGACAATTGCTTTACCTTATACAGTTGGAATGCCACCACTGCCGCATGGCACATGGATCATAAATTTTCAATTTTATCGATGGAAATTCAATTAAAGTGGGAGTCAACAATCAGTCCGCTGTTTGTAAACACTCGACCTGCTATTTTACGATGATGGTTGCATCGTTCGGTCAAGGATTACGGTAATTTTATATCGGCTTATCTCACTATATAGTTGTCACAAAGCAGAGTGATCAGGACGTTGTACTAATAATATATTTCGCCTCATTCAGAACACTGAGAAACGGGTCAGAGAATCTTACCTTTAATCTAACTTTAGGCCATCAAATTACGAATTTAAGTTACAGAGGTTTGCTCATAATATGCGATTTGTGTGATCACACAAAAACAAGCTATATTTAAGAATTCTAAAAATTTCAAATAAGCCTCCGCTCTTGGATATCGTTATAAAAATATTAGCATTACGATTGATTTCCGCCAATCAATTTGTAAGTCATGAAAGCCAAACAATCAAACGCGTCGAATTCAACGAAGCAATTAAAAAAGGAATATACATCAAATCAATCAACAAGAAGGCACGAGGATAAATTGGCATGACTTTTCCTCGTCGGAGCCTATTTCGGGAAACAAGAACATTTGCTCCTGACAGTTATATGTCCCGCCAACGTTATGGGTTGAATAAAAAGAAATTTACGTTAACTTAATACAGTAGGGGAAAATTAGCTACAGTTTGGGCAGAGCAATACCGGTAAATTCCCGCACACGCTTCCCCTAGCCACATTTGATCTTGCCCTCTATGTTAGACTGAAACATTTAATTCGATCTAGATTCGACCATAATTACTCCGAAAGAAGAGTTCAGAAAAAAAGCTGGAATAAATTGTGACTGTTTTCATGTGGCCGAGCAACTGTTGTGGTAGCCTTATGAATTTTAAGCAGGATATAAAAACGATCCCCTAATGGGGATGAAAGAAGACCATAAAGCACGTTAACCGTAACGTTCCTCAAGTTGGCGGTTGGGAATTGAAAATGTCTGCATCGGGATAATCTCTATACTCCTTCGCATTCTACCTATAAAAGCAAGACGTTTCCTCAAGAAACAAAAGCTGAAAAGAAATTTTGTTCGAAATAAAGACTTTCCAATGAATCCACGCCATCCGGAGATTGTGTCATAGCGAAAAAAAGGCACCCACATAATGTTATTTATACTTGTTGCAGAAAATTGAATTGAAGCAAAATAGATCGAACAGCTTTTCGGTAATCCCCAATAAACGATTTGAATTGAGTTTATTTTTGCGGAGATTTTTTGAGCTTAATCATAAGATAATTAAATTCACGGGCATTACAGCTCCGCTTTGTTGGTTATCACATAAGGTAGCATCATCGGTGAAATTGATGATGATGATGATTTATTATCGTCTATTATTTGCGCTGGAAATGTTTTTAACTGAATTTCTAAGTTGGACATAAATGAGTCGTCCGAAATTGCGAAGTGCAATCCCCATTAAAAGAAGTCGATGCTGAGTCTCTGGTGGTCTAACGTAGATCTGATCCTTTAGGATTTCATAAAACCTTGTTCATTGTTTACAAATCGATTGTACTACAACCGAAAGGACGAACCATAAATACGAAGACATAAACAAACGCAGCCTAAATATTCATATTAAATATTCATAATAAAGCAACATCACACATTGCTCAAAATACTGTGGCACAAATACAGAAATTCGGGTTGAATGTTCTTCATCATCTTCCATGCTCATCAGACATACTTTCTACTAATTACCACATTTTTCATTTGAACAACTTTTTAAGAGGAAACTATTTAACTCTGGCACTGCTGTAAAATTGCCCTTCCAATAATTCATTGTTCACCAGTTTCGCCAAGATTTCATACTATGTATTTCATGGAAAAAGCGTGTAGATGAATGCATTCTTTAATCCTTCAAAATAAAACGTTCTGCATATTATGCGTGCATACTAGCACCATATATGATCGAAATTCCAAAATAGTAACCTCCAACAGGCGTATTCTTTGGACAAGCATGCACTTTGTAAATGTTTTTTAAACTATTTTCGTTAAAAAGTGCCTTTATAGAAACTATGGACGCATTCCCAACTAAAATGAAATTTGAAATGACTGTTCAATCGTGCGAAAAATGGCACAATTTCTGTCTGTCAGCGCTTTGATGATATTTTTAAATTATCAGCCAGCTTCTATTCTTCTTCTACAAATTTCATCCTAATACAAAAGTATTTTCCAATTTATTTTATCCTTTTATTATATTTGTCTACCAAAATAGCACCTCTTTTTTGTGGTTGTGCACTGTCTGGTATTCTAATCATTCCATTCGATGCTTAAATTGTTTTTATTTTACAGAAACTCACAGACCATGGCTTTGTGATTGAATCAAATCAGTAAAAACATCCCATCAAGCGAGATGCTTTTAGCCGCATCTATCAAAATACCTATCCATTCGTTTATGCAAAACCAACTCATCCCTCAGGAAAAGCATAAACCAATGCAACCAATGCAGAGTGCCCTAACTGGGGTAACGTATTTTAGATTAGTGCAGGCAAAATTTCCGGGGAAACACAAATTGAATTGACACATGACACATCAGCGACACGTTATCATTTGCGCGATAGAGTTTATCGAAAAATCGATTAGTTATGTGCGGTAAAAATAGCACTTCATGTCACGATAGTACCGTTGTCGAGTATAAATTGACGATAACTATATACCTACTTTTGATTTTGTTGCTACAGTTGTTTACAGTGGTGAGTTGAATCCCGGACAGGAGCGTAATTCGGACTTCGGCGAAGTGTATTAAGTTAACCGAACGTAATCGTTATTCAGCATAGTTGGTTTCAAGAAACCGACAATTATTCAAAAGAAATAGCGGTTGACTGTGACCAGTGTTGCGAAACCTGCACTTGTGTGGGCTAATTTTCTGACAGACGTTTATTCGTTCTAATGAACACGCCGGCATAAACGTTCCTTTCGAACTCCCGCTCTTGTTTATTCATGCACTTCAACGACTTTTTCAAGGGTGTATTTAGCTAACAGCCATGGTCGTCGCACTCGCACGTCATTGCAGCCTGAGCAACTGATACCGATAACTCGCGAGGACTCGCACTCCCACCCGCGTGCAGAATCGAGGGCGTAAGATGAAGAAGAAAACAAAAAGTAATGCAAAATCTGTATCCCAGTGTGCCGATAGACCTCACGGGTTGATGGTTGTTCACGAGTTGTTTGCCTCGTGAGTGGTTATGCAGAAGGACGCTACGAGACTGTGCGTTTGACAGTGTGTAGGCAGTAAAATGTCTGCACACAGCAATGCCAGCTGTTTTTCGTTTGTTCTGGGGGCGCCATTTTGAGAACTTACGTGGACCGACACATTGGCTAGCGTCGGCCCTATCTGCAGCAGTGTAAATATTTGATTCGTTGTTGATTGTCCTTTATCAAAGCTGTCTTGATAAATTCCCAGAAGTCTATTCGCAAATGGTTGATAGTCGGTGGAATGGGATTGGGAATACCCTTTGTAGGTGGTATTGAGAACGGTGATAGCAGGATAGTTCTTACAGTCCAATTTATTACCCTTCTTATAAATCGGGCAGATAACCCCATCTTTCCCCTCCTCCAGCAGCTGTTCTGAACCTTGGTTGGTTGCAACTCCGTACAAAACTCTCGCTGTATAAGACGCTAATTCTCCTGGTGGTACTCTACGGCCACGAAGCGTGGACGTTGAAAGAGAGCGACCGACGAGCTCTTGGCGTTTTTGAGCGTAAGATCCTGCGATCAATTCTTGCCGGCATTATAGACGAAGGAGCGTGGCGCAGGCGCATGAATTATGAAATATACCAAGTATACCACATGAGAGACCAGCGAAAACCATATTTAGCAGAGAACACGTTAGAGACCGACGACTTCGAGGCGCTGCGCAGTGGCGCCAATCCGAACAAAAGTGAGACAAAACTAAAAAAGCTCGTATAGTAGCATGGAACTTACATATTTTACTTATTGCTCTGAACCAAGTTGGTTAATAAAAATAAAAGTTTTCAAATACTAAAAAAATCAATAATTAGGGTGTCTCTAAAATAATTTTCTGAGAAATGTTTTATAACTGATTGAACTATTATTTTTATTTTGTGTATTTTTTGCATTGGGATAATTAGGAGTAGGAGAAGTAGTGATGACCTTCTAACTCTCAATAATCCATAACGTGGCTTGAAATTAAAAATAAATTTGAAATTAAAAAATAATACTATCTCTAGCGAATAATCATGTTTATTCACTAAAATTTGAATATCATCGAGTCACTACAGCTCTGCTGACCTGGTACTAACCTTTAGCTGCTAAATGCTCAAAGATTTACTTTAAAAATATCTATAAAACTTTTGCTAGAAGTAATTATAAAGCGGAATTGCCTAAAAACACATGGCTCTACAAAATTCAATATTTTGAATCTTTGCGCAAATCTGCGCAAAATGCGGATATGATTTTTAGAAAGCAGACTAAATTCTACATAAAACATGAAAAAATGACGCTTACCTTCCGTTTCCAAAAAAAGATGCTCAACTTTGAAAATGCGAAGTCACATGTATGCCATTATTTTGAGATTTGTTGTAAATATATTTTAGAGTGTACTTGATTTTCGTCAATCTGCAAAATATGGTACTAGTCCATACTGAAGTTTTTGGAGCATCTTAGTAGAATACGAAACCTAAAATTAAAACCCGAATTAATCCACCTAGCGGTGTGACCTAGCCTTTCTACTGCCGCAATGATTATTTTTTAATTTCTCAGGAACAGGACTATATTTTTAAATATTCGTTCCTTATTTTTCAAAATCCTTATCCAAAAAAGGTAATACCTGAATTAAAAAAAATAACTGAGTAGAGCATTAGATATGAAAAATGAAACAGAGAAATTGGACTTTTTCTTAGTTGTCGCTCTTTCAGTTAATTATTTTTGCTTGAAATTCAAAATTTGAGCTTCTTTTGAATAAACTTTAATGAAAAAATGGTCATTAGCTTGATCGTATCGTTTATACGATATTGCCCGTTAGATGTTTTAGGAATGAGATCAAAGAAATAAAAGCAGCGCCATAAACATGCTTGAGGATGGAAAATGCTACTATGGGCTCCACAAGCAATTGCGGTCGAGCAGACTAAGTCCCCGTACAAAGTGCACCCTGTACAAGACGCTTATTAGACCGGTTGTTCTCTACGGGCATAAAACATGGACAATGCTCGAGGAGGACCTGCGAGTGCTCGGAGTTTTCGAACGACGAGTGCTAAGAACGATCTTCGGCGTCGTACAGGAGAACGGAGTATGGAGGCGGAGGATGAACCATGAACTCGCACAGCTCTATGGCGAACCCAGTATCCAGAAGGTGGCTAAAGCTGGACGGATGCGATGGGCAGGGCATGTTGCAAGAATGCCGGACAACTGCCCTGCAAAGATGGTGTTCGCCTCAAATCCGGTAGGAACAAGACGACCAGGAGCGCAGCGAGCAAGATGGTTAGACAAGGTGGAGCGAGATCTGGCGGAGAGTACTCGGTGTCCGAGGAATTGGAGAGCGGTAGCCCTCAACCGAGTTACATGGAGAAATTTAGTTCAACAGGCTTTGTCTTAGGACGGCAAGCCACCTAAGTAAGAGGATGGAAAATATGATCGATATAATTTTCGGCGCTTGTTATTTTTGCTGTTATGAGTGGACCCATATTTATTCGTATTCGTAAAGCGTACAGAATTGTTAGTAACCTTTCTTCCTCTTTTTCATATAAAATTTCTAAGCTCTAGCATCTATTGATTGGAAAAGCATCTATTGATGCGCAAAATTTGTTTTAAATTGGTATAAATTTATTTGAGAAAATCAATTCATTAGTATTTTCAATACTATACACCACTATACCTATATGATTAAATCAAATACTATTCTTCGCTTTTTGTTTTGCTCGTCCGATTGCGAGTAACAGCAAGTAAAGAAAATGACAATTAAAATGTTTCTCACTCTTCTTGTATTTCTATTCAAATTTTAAAATTGCAAATCGCATATACATACATACACACATACATACATACATACATACATACATACATACATACATACACGCATGCATGCATACATACACATGCATAACACATACATTGAATACAATCAATCCTTGATTAATTTATTTCGATTTTATACATTTCAACGCACAGTGGTCCAAACAGCGAAACACGTGATCGTTTGATATAGCGCCGAAACGTGAAGTTTTTCGCATAGTGTCTTTAGGAACATTTTTTTGTATAATAAGCCCCTTCTTGTGAGAGAAATCTTTGGGTGATTAATTCCCTTAAAAGTGAGATACGAAATTTATTTTTTCGTATATTCGAGATACAGATTTGGTACTTTCGGCAAAGTTGTAGTAAATGTTAATATGAACAACTTTGTCAAAGACACCATACTTGTATCTCTTCATGGAAGTTGTCTATGAAGCGTTATTCATGGACAGACGCTTCAAAACAGTTTTTAAACCCTGTGTTATTCTGGTCAACTTTTACGTGTTCATAGTGTTCTAGAAAGTTGTTTATCTTGCTAAAATCAATGTTTTTGTAAAACATTATTATACGTGATTTTCTGAAGTTTCGGAGATATTGAGCATTTTTGATGAAAAATAGTACTACTTTGAGCCTAAATATTTCCCAAGGTGGCAAATGGTGGCAGATCAAACAACTCGTACTTAAAAGTACAACAAAAAGATGTGTTGCTTATTTTATTTTTTGTTTGAGTAAAGTTAATTGTTAACTGCTTGTCAATTCGTGTTTTCTAATTAAATAGACTAAAAAGTCATTCCGAGAAAATTAGGTCTTCTGTGACTGTTAATTGCGTCAAATAATTTTCAGTCTACATTCATTTTCGACTCGAAAATAGGCGAAAAAATTGCTGGTAACTCAACTTGTTAGAAAGAGATTGTCAACATAAACAAAATGGCGTTTATTGCATCCGAAGTACATTTTAATTGTTCGATAAACATGACTGTGAAGGATTTTTAAAACAAGTATAACTTTTGAGGATACAAACAGATACAGTCAATTGATACTTGATTTTAAAGGTTTTTTGTTGTACTTTTAAGTAGGAGTTGTTTGATCTGCCACCATTTGCCACCTTGGGAAATATTTAAGCTCAAAGTAGTACTAATTTTTATCAAAAATGCTCAAAATCTCCGAAACTGCAGAAAATCGCTTATAATAATGTTCTACAAAAACGTTGATTTTAGCAAGATAAACACTTTCTAGAACACTATGAACACGTAAAAGTTGACCAGAACAAGTCAGGGTTTAAAAACTGTTTTAAAGGGTTTGTCCACGAATAACGCTTCATAGATGATTTCCATGAAGAGATACAAGTATAGTGTCTTTGACAAAGTTATTTGCATTGATATTTACTACAACTTTGCCAAAAGTACCAAACCTGTATCTCGAATGTACGAGAAACTAAATTTCTTATCTCACTTTTAAGGGAATTAATCACCCAAAGATTTCTCTCACAAGAAGGGGCTTGTTATACCAAGAAATGTTCCTAAAGACACTATTTGCGAAAAACTTCACGTTTTAGCGCAATATCACACGATCACGTATTTCGCTGATTGGACCACTGTGCAACGGTTTAATATACGGCGCTTAAGTGTTAAAGTTTGAATAACTTTTGTATCAATCGTCCGATTTTCAGTAACTTGGTTTCGTTTGATAGATCTCAACAGTAACTTTCAAATGATAATAAATTGTAGGATGTTTCCTATTGAATTAATGCTTATATGCAACAAAACGCAGTTTTAAATACATTTTTTCCACATTTCTTTATGTAACTTTCAAACCACAATCCCATTCGTCATGAAATCTTGAAATTAAGGTTTTGAAAGACTCCCCTTTCATATGCAATCAATTTTGTTCATATCGGTTAAGGTACCTATGAGATAATGAAGTCCCATATTTTTCGTATTTTTATACATAACTTTGGAACTAAAAGTCTGATCAGTATGAAATTGAATAGCGAACAATGGGACACCCAGACCTTTCATTTGACACTAGGATCATTAAAATCGGTCCAGCCATCTCCGAGAAATGTTGGCTCAATCAAAAGCGTTGCACACACACACACACACACACACACACACACACACACACACACACACACACACACACACACACACACACACACACACACACACACATACACACACACACACACACATACACACACACACACACACACACACACACACACACACACACACACACACACACACACACACAGAAAATGCTCAGTTTTCGAAACTGAGTCGAATGGTATATGACATTCGTCCCGCTAGGCTTTCTTTCGATTTTCGATTTTTCGAGTGATTCCTATACCTTTATACTATATTTTCATATAGTAGAAAGGCAAAAAGAAGAAAACTTATCCAAGAGTTCGAAAACAGACACTGAGGAAGCCTGCAAGTCGTAGGCGAAATACGTTTCTGTCGTGAATAAAATATACATAGTAGAATTAAATTGGATAAGTTTTCTTCTTTTTTAATTTTAGACTAATCCATAGCCATTTTAATACCAAATCACGGTTTCTTTGTATGGAAATACCCAACAGAATATGATTACAATCAATTTTTCAAAACTACAGTTGAATGAAAAATGTGGCAAGCTGTCACACAAACTTAAAGTTCAAAAAATTCTCCAAAAGGCTGCATCATTCCTAGCGCTCTGAAATTTTGGAATATAGTTATTTGGTCTGTCTACATTCTTAAAAAAATAATATTTCATGAAAAGCTTCGACTCCATTTTGGGTGTTTTGTCCCATTTTTTCCACTGTGCGCTGTGATTTCTCTGTTCGAAAGTATTGCTTGAATCTAGCTCATTGAAGTGTGGTCGATGCCGTTTTGTAAGAGATTCGTAATAATTGAAGTAAAGAGCGTGTTATCGGGAGCGCCTTCAATATCAAGGAAATCACAAAGTGTTGCCTTGATATTTAAGCGATTCCTCAATTAACGTCACTAAGCAGTGCAGTCCGGTTTCCGTAGATTTACCTTGCTGGTATGCATGCTGCCTTCCATGCAACAGAGAGTTCTTTAAACATTCATTACAAATATAGTTATTCGCAGTATGCTTCATAACCTTCAGAAGCGTTGATGTCAAACTTATTGCTCTGAATGCCTTATGTACGGTTTTCTCTTTTTCATCTGCCAATTTTCTGCCAATTTTCCGGAATATGTACTAAAGTGAAACTGACTCGAAAACGGTTAATGAGCTTTTACATTAAAACGCCGTCCATTTTCTGTAAGAATGTGGTAATAATCGCATAATCGGACATGGAGATTTCATTGATTCAAAAGAGCTAAGTGACCATTTGATCGAAGCCCCCGTAATCAATTGGCGTACAAGCAGAGCCAGTATGTAACGACCCATTCCAAAGCAGCGAGGCCTAATTTCATCGATTTTTTCATAACATTTCACATTTTGCATTTTAATAAAAGAGGAAAGGAAACAATGGAAATCATGTAAATATTTCTGAACAGAATTTTTAACATTTTTTACTTATCACCAGGCGCGAGGCCCCAACCCACGAGTATGCCGTATGATAGTAAGATATTTAAATTTTATCTTATTAAGTAATATAGCAGCTTCAAAGGTTATTCATTTTTTCGGAAAATGTTAAAAATGAAAGTTTCTTCAGCAAAGTTGTAGAAAATATAAAAGCAAGAAACTTTGCTGAAGAAATGACATTTCTCTCTCTATTGGTACTGATCTATAGGGCTTTCCCTTTAGAAGTTTTAAATTAGTTTTATATACTTAGCTTTTTGTTACTTACATTTTACAAGAATATATTGTTCTAGACACATGGTTTTGCAGAAGACTGCAAATCTCTAGGACCTTTGCTTGCTTAGTTATCGTGTATTCAAGATTTGTTTTTATTCGGTTTCACAAGTCAATAGCGTAGAATGGGACAAGTAGAGACATGACGTTTGACGAAGGCGTCCAGATTTCTATTCAAAAAGTGTAAATTTTGAAGTGTTTATTGTCATATTTTAATGTCCCTAGCAGAAATAAGGGCGATCGTTTTGGGAACGCATATTGGTGTTGGTACTGAGGTATACGGATTTCAATTCACCACGGTACACACTAGACTAGAATGAAATTTTGCGGTCAACATAAAGTTCAAGTGAGTGACCTTTACCGAAACCACTCACTATCTATCTCTGCTATCCATCAGTGTAGCCGAATATGAATGAGTATAGTTACTATATATATAGTTCGGCGGATAGAAAACCAGGCGAATTGGCATCCCTGATTTATGAAATTAAATTTGAAATTATGGTGAAATGTGCAGGTTTTTACGAGAAATAATCACTGGCGGGTGTTGAAAATGACTAGTTCTATGAAAATAAAGTGTATTTTTTTAACATTACTCCTGCATTTTGGATTTTGAAAAGCTTTTGGCTCCGCTTTTGACGTTTATTTGGCTCCCGATTTTCTATCCGCCGAACTATATATATAGTAACTATATGAATGAGCTGTCCTTATCATTGTTGTTTTCAAGTCGCACCGCTAGACATATCAATCAACTGCCATGTATTGAACTGAACATTAACGACCCATCCAGGAGCATAGGGCCAGCACCCACGCATCCATGCCGTAAACAAACTGGAAATTGGCCATATCAAATTTCACTATAAACATACATTAGTTACCTCTCGGAGACGACACACACAGAGACAGTTTTGTCCGGTACTACCCCAGGCACAAACTCATTTTTCTTTTGGCAAACCCCAACCCCAACCCTACTTTAGTTTCGTTAAACTTATCGAACCGTGACCTTACTGGCTCACAGAAATGAAGGGGATGAAGCACGTGGTCATTGTCGCGTGGCACTCCACAGGACAGCAGCAGCGTGGAATTAACCTACTGGTATTTACTTTAAGGAGTGTGCAGTCAAGCGTTCGAAATAGATGGCGTGTGGCTACAGCTCTGTGATACTTTAATTGCTGCTAGTGTAAGTTTTTTTTTCGCTCAAATAAACGTTGCTTGCTGGACGAGATAGCAGCTCAGTAAAAGGTTTAATGAATAATCATCATTTTTGTCCGCAAATGCTGAAGGATGATTCTCATAAAGTGGTTATTGAGAAGATTAGATATTAGGTTGATTCGCCTCATTCAGAGAATAGTAAGTAAGGTATACACATAGCAATAAAACTACCGTTGTATCTTATCTGTTTTAAGATTTGATTTACTTTCCCAATCAAGAATTATGAAAACTGGTGGATTTCATATGTTCGGCATGCATATCGAGCGTCGAAAAAATATTCCCAATTGTTTTTAAAAACTATGTCTAATCAAACAAAATTGCATACAATGTTTTTTAAGCGTAACGTAGCTTATTAATTGTAAAAGATAAGTTTTTTCTGGAAACCTGACCTGTCATAATGATTGACGCCCACATCTCGTGTTATGCCATCCACACACAGTGGTGTCAGTTTGCATTCAATGAGTCGGAAAATGCAGTCAGGAACAAAAGTTAAGCCCGCCAGCCAGATAATGACAGCGGTGTGTCGGTTACCTATGGAAACACGCGAAAGGTGAGACAAAATCTATAGCAACGGGTAATTCCCGCAGAGATTTCCCATCACCGATCATATCGAACTAGGAACTGGACGATTATTTACGTGTGCCAAAAACTTTGGGATATTAACATGCGTCCCAGCACACTGATTTGAATGAGATCCAAATAAGGACAAAACAAGTGTAAAGTAATAATTTTATAACAGCTGTTCTATGATATAAAAATATATTAAAGTCGACAAAAATTCCGCATCGCAATTTCGATCTAAACTCGACACTCATGTATTTTATTTTCATTCCGAATCTATCCGTAACCGCTGTGCTATAATAGTTGATCTACCCGCAGCGCGGTCGGTCGGACCTATTCCTCTTCATTAGGCACTGACTATATTAGCTCATGAAACTATCGTCGAAATTCTTTCGCCATCTCTTTGATCTTGCGGCTTGCTTTGACCCTAGAGCGGTAAGATGAGGCGAACCGTCATATCATCAAACAATATACCAACAATAGAAATGCCCACCGACGGAGGCGACGGTAGTAGGTAGTGGGTACAGGTTTGATACCGACACGCAGTGTTACCCGAAGCAGCAGGGCCCTACAGTGACTTATGGAATTCAACAAATCAATCGCTTATCGTGTGCAACCCATCTGAAGCAAAACATTATGCTTGAAAGGCAAACATTTGACTATTGATATTGAATGATACATGATGTTTACATCAAATTGAGTGATCTTTTCACAGTAGGCAAGGCGGCACGATGAGCTTTTCTTTGAAAAATGATCTTGATCGAATCGCTTTTGTGTATCCAATGTTTCCACGTATCGTGCTGACTTCTTCAGCATACGCATAATTTGTCCAGTCATAATTGAGTCGTAATGGGGCAAAGGGGTAAGGCCTTTTATTTGAGTTGATTTTTGCGTAAATTGTAACCGATTGCAGCAGTAAAAAAATCTTCCCATTTCTTTTTATTTTTCGTACTCAAACTCACATGTTTCTTTATTAGGCTCAGGTAGGCTAAGGTAGAATGCTAGAGGTATATCTATGGGCAAAAATTCTAATAATCTTAGTTCATTCCGTTGATTGGCACTGTTGATTGCTGGAATACACAATAGATTGACGTACTAGCGCCGAGTTGTTTTTTTAATATTCCAGTATATTCTTGCGCAAGGTCCACACCTCCAGCATGAACGATTCAATTGCAAGAACTAGCAATATCGAAAAACGGAAAACATGAAGGTAATTTTACAGAAAAAAGCTTCCTCCAATTCAATAACAAGTTTTGACAAATTCAGAATGTTACACTCTGTTTCCGTTTAGCCAGATACAATGAACGAGCAAATCTCGCTTCCGGCAAAGCTAGGAGTAGGTACGAGTATCTACATTTCACAACCACTTGACGTACCGCAAAGAAGTGCTAAAGCTTTCGTTCGTACGTTCGTGGCTTCGTGGGAACTTATTTCATCACCTGGTCAGTATACCGCTCGTCATGGTTGCTTTTTTTCTACACCGAATAGCAGTATTGACCAACCGACAAAGTAAGTAGGTACATACAATGTAAGCAGAGTTGGTTTGTAATGGCGAAAGGGGGAAGTCAATATCCGTTCGTGACGGACGGTTCCGCATCCGCATACTCCGCCGGCAACCAGTATTGCGAGAACAAAATAAAGTTTGCAAAAGTTTGATTTAATAAATTGTTTTTCGCTAAAAAGTTCGGCGTCATAGTGTGTAGTTGAAAACGATTCGATTTACTTGGGTTCTTAAACAATAAAGCTACACATTGAACTTTTCACCTCGATTTTAAACTTTGATCAAACCGGTTCTAATTGAAATCCTATCTATTCTGCATGCTAATCATGGATGCTATTGTATAGTTTTACACATGTAAAAAGTTCACAACAGGAGCATTGATTGAAATGGGTTAGATTAAGATGTAAAATCGAGTTGCATGTTTTGAAAAGCTGATTCTATCAAACTTGCAGCATAAGGCTGGTTCGCGATAAAATGTGGACACCCCTAAACACACACAGCTTCGGAAATACATTAACAATGAGTGAAATATTTTGAAGAATGGTAGACGTATGTCTGTTCTTTCTGAAAATATAACACTTGTTTATATTACAAGCGCTCAGCGTAAAATAGCGTCGAAAGAAGAGCAGATGCAAAAAGCAATTGTGTGCGGTCGCAATGAAAATCCGGATCTCTCGTTAAGAAAACTTGCCAAAAAGCTTGGATTTCCTCCAAGCACTGTTCACAGTGTTTTAAAATCGTTCGATATTCACTTGACAACAGCTAGGAAGAAGGGAAGTGGAAAAAAACGGATCTGAGGAACTGCCACAAGGATGCGAAGGTAATACAGATCTTTCTGTACGTACCATTGCTCGTAAAATAAAAATGTCGCCGACATTCGTGCACACTTCTAAGCAACGACAAGGCATGAAGTCTTTCAAGTTAAGGACTGTGTCAAACCGTAATGATAAGCAAAATACTACGGCCAAAACACGCGCTCGTAAGCTTTGTCGCGAATATTTAACGAAGTTTCCATGCGTTATAATGGACGTTGAAACGTATGTCCTAGAAGACTTTAAACAGCTTCCTGGTATGTCTTTTTACATTGCCATCAAACGGAATGGCGTTGCAGAGCATTTTAGACAAAGAAGAAATAGACTAATCTTAAGTTTTTAGTCTTGACCTTGGAATGAGGTCATACATATATTAATATTTTTTTGAAACGATGGTTCTACAATTGATGAAGGGACGGTAGGGGAAAGAAATGGATTTTTTTTTTTGGTGAAGGAGGAGGGGGAAGAGCGGAAAGGAAAGAGGGGATATTGGTAGCTATGCTTGACAAGTAGTCATTTTGACTCCTACCTTTTGTCCAATGCTGGAAGGTGCATGAGTCGAATCAAGCTGTAATCCGAGATTACAACCGGATTCGAACTCACAACACCCTCCAGGGCATGTGGTTCGCTGGTACTTGTACCTTTGAACCATAGAGGCGCTGGACAAAAGGAGACCGCAAAATCCACTTCTCAAGGATAGCGACGCGTTTTTTTTTTTTTTTGGTTGGGTTATCGACACATATTGTGCCGCTTCCTGCATCAATTTCAGATTACCACCGAGCGAGAAGTTTTAATCTAACTACTCTTTACTTTCAGGACGTTTCAAAAAAAATACAAAGAAGAAAGCCAAGTTCCCCAAAAAATATTTAGTATGGCAGGCCATATGCAGCTGTGGCCGAGCAAGCAAAAGTTACATCCCTACGGGAACGGTTAACAAGGAAATATCCCGTGAAGAATGCCCGCTGAAACGATTGTTACCGTTCCTACACAGCCATGATGTACCCTCGCTGTTTTGGCATCCTGTCACTACGCCAAAGATGTTTTGGAATGGTATGATGCTAATGGAGTCCATATGGTACGGAAGGAGGCGAATCCACCTAACTGTCGATAGTTATGCCCCATCGAGCGGTATTGGGCTTTGGTGAAGAGAGAGTTGTCCCAGCACAAACAGCAAGCAACAACAATAGATAAATTTCGAAAATCTTGGACAAACGCAGCTAAATTGGTTGCCAACAAGTCTGCACTGGCCCTCATGACAAGGGTAAACTCCGAAGTTCGCCAATTTTTCATGCAGACCAAATAAGTAATGTTAATTTGTTTGATAATTATTAACGATACACACAAAAATGATATAAAATTGTTTCATGGAAAAATGGGGTGTCCAGATTTTGTCGCGAACAAGCCTTATCAGAAAACACGTATATAGAAATACCATGAACGCAGGTAATTCCGATCACACAACCAAAGTAGCCGATTTTCGAAAGATTTAACTAAAATACATAGTTCAAGGGCAAGCTTTGATCATGGGGATTCTCATTGACTATGGTTTTTGAAACAATCGTCTGAAAGTCGATTACTTTAGTCGAGTCTCGGGTGATCGAATGTAGAAGCTGATTGGAATTACCTGCGTTCACGGTATCACTTAAATAATAAATTGAATAAAATTGTTGCGCACAAGAATTTAGAGGGAACATATTTTAAGCAGTCTCAGCGGATCACTGATTATTTTACCTTATTGTAAGTGATAGGTTGACTAAGTGATGGATATCAGCAAACCAATCTTCTGGTTAACTTTAGTTCTTCAAGGTGTTACCATTGAGCTGAACTTATGATTTTTTATATTAAAAATTGAGGCTTACACTAATATTAATCATGCGGAACGCATTTTAATCAATAAGGTGTTTTCTTATGCAGTCCTGAATTTTACTGATGTATTGTAAACTTAACAAGGAAAAAGAAATTATGGACATACATTTCTCTAGAAACTATTGAACCACGTTTTCACCATTGGAGGTTTCAGTTAATTTCAAACCCCTCTCAGAGAGGAAAGGGATCTCGAACCATCATAAGAACCTTTCTCGGTCCCAAAAGCCTCTGCATACAAATGTTCACTCCGATCAGTTTAATAATTCCAAGTCTATAAGACAGACATACAGACAGACCGAAATTCAATTTTATAGGTATAGATTTTATTATGTAACTAGTTGATTGCCCGATCTTACTCGGGCCCCTTCGTTTTTCAGATACTTGTAACAGTGGCAACGAAAAAATTGTGGATTTTTTCGAGGCCCGTATACTCAACAACAAACGATCTCAGAGAGAAATGAGAGTGTGTGTCTTAGCTTTCTCTCTCCTCATTTTGCCAGTATTTTTTGTTTATGCTTACCAAGTTTTGCTCAAAATGGCGTCAAAATAAGAAGCATTTCGCAAACGCATTGTACACTTCTACGAATTGCACAAAGATCTCGACAAAAAGTATAATGGTACAACATTTTAAGAGCGAAAACGTTGCGGCTTCGACTATTTACCATATCTTAATATCCCCAACAATTACTCCCAAGCAAGGTAGTAGAAGACCAGCCAAAATTATGGATTCGTTCTCTTTCTTGTGCCTTCAACAACAAGGACTCCATAAGCCAACGGGATGCCGCAAAAAAGTTCAACTGTTTCCACCAGTACATCTGCAAAACATTGAAAAGAGTCGGAATAAAGTGACGAAAGAAGACAAGAGCCCCGGAATACACTGAAGGACAGATTTCGACACTGAAATCCCAATGCCGCTGGTTGATAAAAAATTGTTCCGGAAGATGCTTTGTTTTGGACGACGAACGTTATTTTTCTCTTCCGAAGACGGACGTCCCCGGAAATGGATAGTTCTACGGCATCTCCGAACATAAAATACAAGTTTAAACATAAGTTTAAGCTGAAAGTGGTTATTTCCGAGAGAGGTATTTCTAAGCCTTCGTTCAAGCCGTCTGGTTTGGCTATCAATCAAGTTGTGTACCAGAACGAACGTTTGCATTTCTACAAAAACGTCATGCAGATGGACAATACGCGTGTTTTGGCCGGACAATGCTTAATTGCGTTACGCCAAAAAAACACTATCGTTCCTGAATACTCATTCGATCCCATTTGTACCCAAAACCACAACCCGGCAAATCTCCCTCAGTGTTGCCCAATCGAAGATTTCTTCGGGATTTTGGGCTCCTTGGTGTACAAAACTAACTAAAGAGCCACGAACGGTAACAGTTGATTGGTAGAATCAAGAGATGCATTCGCAAAGTTGACATGACGTCCGCACAACGCTCCTGTTCCGACATTAAACGGAAGATTCGCTGAACAGCCGGTTGTGGACCGTTTTCAAATGTTCAGAATGCATATTTTCAGAATGTAAAAAACAAAACCCTTTTTCTTCATTTGAATGTATCTACTCCATTTGTCAGTACACCCCCCCCCCCCTGTTATACACCAGTCCATTGTACACTCAAGTCTGTTTTTAAACGGTTTGTTTTTTTCGATTACTCAAGAACGGTGTAACTTAACTTAAATGGTCCACAAACTACGTGACAAATGTCGGGCCCCTCCTAAATGTATTGAGAAATAAATGAATGGTCCCTATGTTGCCCCGTTCTTAATAATCGAAAAAACAAACCGTGTAAAAAAAGTACTTGAGTATAAATCTATCTTCTGTTCGGTAATCCCTACAAGCGTAGTCAAGCCTTTTATATATATTTGAACCTTTCCCTTTTTAATGGCCGCCATGACCCCTCCTCCCTTAATTGCCTCCCTTTTTCTTGTCTTCCAGCCACTTGTGCAACTGCAATTGGTCTAAATGCAAGAGAGACGCAACCTCTTTAGTTATTTGGACCCCGTCCCATTGTTAAGGGCCACCTCCATTTTGTCAATCCCCCAGTGCTAATTCCATTATGTCGAGGAACATATGTTTCAAGTTTGGTGGAAAACAATCAAGGCGTGTTGGAGTTATGGCGGAACATTCAAACATACCTCACGTTCATTTTTATATATAGTAGATAATAAGATGACTGACTGAGATGAGATGATGAGATAAGACTGTTGGATAGTAAGAAAATGTCACTGCCTCAAAAAAGTTAAAAAGCTCGTACGTTCCTGGACCGGATGGAATGCCGGCTGTTGTTTTCTGTCGCTGAGCTAGTTCTTTTGCCATTCAACTCGCTTTTCCAACCGATCATTTTAAGGGGGAGAATTTCCTGCGAGCTGGAAGCTGTCATACATGTTTCCCGTGTATAAAAGTGGTGATCGTCGTGACATCAGAAATTACCGTGAGATTACTAGCCTTTCCGCCGCTTCGAAATTGTTCCAGATTATCGTCAGCTACCGTATCCAACAAGCCACGAAGTCTTATATCTCCTCTGACCAACATGGTTTCATTTCTGGCAGATCCGTAACTACAAACTTGTTAGACTTCGTTACCACTTGTTCGACGGCTATGGAAGGCAGAGCGCAAGTATATGTCATCTATACGGATCTGAAAGCGGCTTTCGACAGAATTTACCACAAAGTGTTACTGCGTAAATTGTTGCGAATGGGAGCCTCGAGCAGATTGGTGTCGTGGCTTTCATCCTATCTGACTGAAAGAACCCTTCATGTCAAACACGCTCTAAGTATCTCTTCACCGTTTGTTAATAAATCTGGACACAAGGGAGCAATTTAGGACCACTTTTGTTGGTCATTTTCTTCAACCATGTTGCATTCTCGCTTGGTTATAGATGCAAACTTATTTACGCCGATGATTTGAATATCTACGTAGTGGTGCGCTCTATCGAGGGCTGCCTCCATCTGCAAATGTTGCTAAACGTGCTCGTCAATTGGTGTCAGCTGAACAAACTTGTTATCAGTATCGCAAAATGCAACGTCACGACCTTTCATCGTTCACCAGATCCGATTATGTTTGATCGATTATGAGTCGATCATTTCAAAAGCAAACCGACAGTTTAGTTTCATCTCCAAAATTGCCAAGGACTTTACGGATCCGCATTGCTTAAAGGCATTATATTGTTCTCTTGTTAGGCCGATCCTTGAAAACGCTTCCATTATATGGACACCGAACGACGTAACGTGGAATTTAAGGATCGAGCTAGACCAAAAAAGATTCATACGGCTCGCTCTCAGGAATCTTCCGTGGGGTTATCCCTGGAACCTTCCAGCGTATCCAGATAGTTGTCAACTGCTTAGTCTCGAAACGCTCGCTCGGAGACGAAAAATCCAGCAAGCCACTTTCGTTGTTAAACTGCTCGCTGGCGACATCGATTGCCCACATCTTTTATCCCTGTTCGATTTCCGGGCATCAGGAAGACCTTGCGACAGCGATCATTAATGCAGCCAGGATTTTATCGAATATGCTATCTATGGTTACAACCAGCCTATTGCTGCGATGGTACGCCTGTTTACTTCTGTGGAATCTGTGTTCGAGTTTGGAATGTCTGCATCCCAATTTGCTAACCGAGTGAAAAGACTAAATATTTGACCCTATTCTCACAGTCACCTCACCTCACCTTACTTCTCTCGCGCGCCTTATTCTCACAGTCATCTCACCTCACCTAACGGCTCCCCGTTTGATTTGTACAGTCACCCAGGTGAGCGGGGTCACCTAGGTGACTGTGAGAATCGCAAATTGTCACCTCACCTGAAAAATTTAGGTGAGGTGACTGAGAATAGGGCCCATTATATAACTAGTTGAGCCCGAATCTTACGATCCGGTAAATATAAATGTCTGTTCAGAATTCCGAAAACTGCGAATACATTCCATTGGCCAGTGTTTGCGAAGATGTTTAATCTTTGTATTAGTTCTTTGAGTTCTTATATTGAATAATATAGCTCTAAGATGTTGTACATAATAGAGTCATAGCCGAAAACTAAAAAAATAGTTTTTATGGTCGTATTGGTTTTTATTTAACTGTAACTTCTGGCTGTTTGCAACATTTATGTAGTCTGATTTTAGAGTAAAATGTTGCTTAGATCATATGATATCGCGACAAGCAATCGAGTTGAATCAAAATGTTAAGTCAAGCAGTCGAGTCGAGCAGTTGAATCGAGTAGTCTAGTCGAGCAGTCGGGTCAAGCGGTTCAGTCGAGCAGTTGAGTCGACCAGTTGAGTCAAGCAGTTCAGTCGAGTAGTCCAGTCGAGCAGTTGAGTCGAGCAGTTAAGTCGAGCTGTCGAATCAAACAATTAAGTCAAGCAGTTGAGTCGAGCAGTCGGGTTGAGTAGCTAAGTCGAGCAGTCTAATCGAGCTGTTGAATCAAGCTGTCAGTTGAGTCGAGTAATCAAATCGAGTTGTCTAGTCGAGCAGTTGAATCGAGCAATCGGGTTGAGCAGTTGAGTCGAGCAGCCTATTCGAATAGTTCAATCGATTAGTTGAGTCAAACAGTTAATTCGAGCAGTCGAGTCAAGCAGTCCAGTCGAGCAGTGGAATCAAACAGTTGAATCGAGCAGTTGAGTCGAGCGACGAATCGAACAGTTGAGTCGAGCAGATAAATCATGCTGTCCAGTCGAGCAGTCGAATCGAACAGTTCAGTCGAGCAGTTCAATCGTGTAGTTAAGTCGAGTAGTCGGGTCGAGTAGTAAGTCAAGTAAATGTGTCAGGCAGTCAAGTCGATCTGTTCATTCAAGCAGTTGAGTCGAGCAGTCGAATCGAACAGTTCAGTCGAGCAGTTCAGTTGAGCAGTCCAGTAGAGCAATGAAATCGAGCAGTCTAATCGACCAGTCCAGTCGAGCAGTCTAGTCAACCAGTTGGGCAATCGAGCGATCCAGCAGTCGACCAGTGAGGTGACTGAGAATACAGCCCATTGCTACACGAAAGCATGACGTCCTGTCAGGGACCTGTTTTTAGTTACCAATAAGATTTAGTTACTCAATTAGATTGTACCGATGTTCCTTTAGTTTGGTTAATGTTCCATTAGTTGATTTTGGCGTTCCTTTAATTATGTTATTTCGTTTACGTTGCTAGGTAAAAAAAACGAAGTAAAGCAACTATAGAAATGAGCGTGTTCCAACTGCGCCTATAGTAGTGTTAGATTTTAGAAAATCGGTATTTTAGCAAATAGGTATTATAGCACGAAAATCTGCGTTATAATGAATATTAGCGCAGATGCTACCAAAACTATTGGATCAACTACCCTCCTATCATATTCCTTATCCAAAACACAGTAAATTGTGTTTGTATGAATTACAGCTATGTATGGTTAAGTAATTTAATATTGAAGGATTCTGAAAATATGCACAAAATTTTGTATTTTAAGGTCATTTTCAACTTTTTAAAAACAGGCGACCTCTGATTAATCGGTTCCTTACCATAATTAAAGAAAAATAACTTGCTTACGCTAGTGGTATCTAACTGCAGAAAATGCCAGCAAATCATTTATTGTGAATGGCTTTATATGATTTGCTACTACTTCCTTCTACGGTAGCGTTCCTTAACGTACTTTTTTCATTCACAAACATGTATTGACACAAGTAAAATCTACACGCACAACTGTTCACATGATTCCCACACTAATCGAGCAAAACAGCCTAATATGTGTTTACACACTCAAGTCGCTTTTTACGCGAAGGATACGTCCTACGTAAATCAAAACAGCGTAAATTCCGAAATTTGCGTTTAAAAACCAAAATTTCGCGTAAAAATAACTTTGTGGATTTCAACACTACGCGAAAAAATAGACTAATTGAGCATCCGCATAAATTCCGAAATTCGCGTAAAAATAGTCACGTTAGAAAAAAACCGCGTAAAAAGCGACTTTAGTGTATTTGCAAGGGAGTGAAGAGCTCATTTAACATTAACACGAAAGACGGGGTTGAAGAAAAGCCTCATTGTACTTGTCAATGTTGGCAAGATTGTAGGTTATGGCTGGCAGCAGGAGACTCCACAGTGGTCATGCACCTCTGTTACGGCTCGTAATGCAAGCTGGGATACGAGTAGTGGAGATTGAGTCCCCCGAGGATGTAAAGCTCATATCCTGACAGAGAAAGAGGCAGTTGTTAAAATAAGAAATAGCTACACCAACCCAGAGCAGCTATTTCCAGGTCAATGGCGGCTTATAAAAGCTCACGACGGTGTTGGGTGTAACTAGAACTGGGTATAACTTACCAAGTAAGCGTGTATAATCAATGTAGGGGCGGCATTCCACAGTGAGCAGCCTAGAGCGGATGGTTACCTTAGATGTTAAGCTCATAATAAGTCTAAACCAAATTGGTGTTTTAGCATTTGGAATGTCAGGACGCATGGGCATCTAGACCATAGAGCTACTTAAGATTCCACATAACATAAGGTGGAAGTAGTTATTCGATGAACACCTCAACGGCAAAGTTGCAGAAGGAGGTGGAACGGAAGTTAACCTTGAAATACCTAAGGAAGACAGTAATGTCCAACACCAGAACTCCAACACTGGCCTACAAAGTACTCTCCGGCTGTCACCGTTACCACAAGGTTTCGTAGGGAATTATTAGGCGGGCATCACAGCGGACCAAATTTTCAGCCTCTAACAGATCTTGCAGAAATGTCGGAAGTATAACGTGTCCACGCATCATATCTTTAGTGACTTCAAAGCAGCATACGATACAGTTGATCGACACCAGCTATGACGGTTTTCCAGATAAACTGACGCGACTGATTAGAGCATTGCATCGCGTAATGTGTTTCGTATGCATCTCGGATACATTCTCGGCGAAAGCGGCGAAAGTTGTGACAAGGTCGCTCTTGAGGTGATCCGATGAGCGGGCACGACTTTCACCAAAGGTTACCAATCCTAGACATCGCAAATGATATCATAGTCAGGAACTTTGTGATGTCGCAGGCAACCTAAGTTACACTGAAAGAGAACTCTAAGAAGATTAGGCTAAAAATAAATGCGTCGAGTACGAAGAAAAGGCTCAAAGCAGATTAACGCGCGCCCCCACGGACGGGAACTGTTGATGGCGACGAATTAGAGCCTGAGCAATTCTTTGAGGAGTGAGCCCCCAGATTTTATAGCATAGTGTTATTTTGCGACACGCTACTGTTTGCACAAATTCGAAATCATGTAAGACCTAAGTCAGGGCGTGCCACTTGGCTTCTTATTCTTAAAAACAAAATAAAAAATATATTCCCATTTACCAAGTTTCTTAAAGCAGCAAATATCTCAAAAAGTTCTGTTTCCACTGCTGGTAGCTTACTAACTATTACCGCTTATATACTTACTATGAGAGATTCTGATGATAGCCTAAATGTTGGATTACAAGACCAAAAAAAATCAAATGGATGCACCGAACACGAACCGTAACACCAAAGATGATGGGTGAAATGTTTCCCGGTATCCCAAAGGGCAGTCATCATCAATCATGGAAAACATCTAAGCTCTTGCGCTACCAAATTGCCTGATCAAAAATAAAACTCTAGCGCGAAATCATGTTGCTTCTAGTTTTAGTAATACTATAATTTAATTTATTACTTAGTCTGTTTATCCCTTTGCGTGCTGTTATCATATTCCTTTACACTTTACACTTTTTACACATTTACAAAGGGTGGCTGTCAGCAGCAACCAAGCTAAAAAGGGTTGGACAATTTAAATAGTTGGCATAGAAAACCTAAACATGGCAATGCGTACTGAATTGCTGTGGAGCTGGGTTTGACCCAACACTCTGACCGACCGATCGGCCATCCTGGGAAGGGTGGCCAAGGGTGGGATTCTGAGACAAAACGAATGAATGAATGAATGAAGAACATTCTCAATGAAAATGTTCGGAAAGTCATTAGTCTGCAGTTTATATTTCCATTTCGATTAGTCAGTAGAGCCAGCGGGGACATGTTTGCTGACGCCCTCGTGATGCCAATTTTGCTTTCGTCCGAATCCAGGGGTGGGTTTCGTTAGGTGGACAAAATATTTGCTTTCTACGCAACGTCCAACAAGGGGCGTCAAAAGATGGACAGACGTTCTTAAAGGTTTTTTTTCGATTTTCGTGACGTAGGTCTATGTTAAGCTCATAGTTGATTGCCTGTCATCGACTTACCGGCTAGTCAAGACATGAGCGCTGACGTTCGAGCCTGTGTTCTGTGATTTATGGAAAGCTGAGGCTGGGAAATCTCAGCGGACTGTATTATCTCGCTTCTTAGGAGAGGACTTTCTATCCGCTGCCTTAATAGTGCCATGTTGTATACGGTTTGCAAGATATGATTTACTTAAAATTTTTGGATACGTTGGGAACGAATGAATTTGAAATGGGAGGTAATAACATTCATTACATTATTATTGTAATATGAATGGTGAAATATTTGTAAAATAATGCTAACAAAGTGGAAGTTATTTTCCAGAGAAAATTCGAAGTATATTAAAAACCCAACTATATAGGCTACATCTCTGACACAATAGTGACAAACTTTAATAAAAAAAATGACCAACTGGAAGAATAACATGTTTATTTCAGTCATGGGTTTCTTAATGTAGTATTTGGCATTTTACTTCTTGTTGGAAAGAAAAATAGAAACCACCATTTGGCAGATAACATTTCAAATACATACTCCACACGGTTTGCACGGACTGGTCTGAAAACTTTGGAAACAAAATACAAGTGTGAGAATTCCCGATACTTTTTCAATTCTACCTAAAATTAGTTCATTGTGTGCCTTCGTCACTTGAAGTTGAAATCAACAACGCATTTCCAAATGGAGTGGTAAAAAAACTTTCCGCTGACATGCTTTTTTCAGTTTTCTCAGTTGTACGGTGACCCAACGGCGCAGGCCACCCATGATTAGGAGGTGAAGAATAATTGATGCATTGAGAAAGGTTTGAACTGTCAGTCTGTATGGCAATATCGGTTGTTTTATTATATAAAGTTTTTCTTTGCTTAGCAGGTGAATGTTAAGCTCATTATGTGTATGGATGCCTATATGTTGTTTTTACTAGAGGTCTTTAAGTGAACGAGCAGTTACAAACATGCGGGAAAATGGGAGATAAATCGTATAACTATAGTATAAGAACATCGGAGAGGAAGTCTGATAAGTATGCTTAAGCTAATCTCATAATTGTTTGGAATTTGTCAATAAATATTTGTTTGAGGAAAAGATTTTGCGGAGTACTTTTCTCACTCGACCAAGACACATTCGTTTTTAGAGGCTGGGGAACGGTTACTGTCCGGTGGACGATGGGCTGTCCGATACTGCAAGGGGAATTGTGCTCCGATCACTTTTCCTCTAGTGCTATAATTATTGTTACTCCTATTACCTATGTGACTGATGCGATATCAGTCTCTAACATAATATGAATGTTTGCTTTTTCTGTTTCCATTACACAAACAGCGAATAAATTAGTCGTATCAAAATCCACTGGACATCTGAAAGTAACATTTAACGTCGTTTCACAAAGTTGAAGTTAGCTCAGCTCCTCTCAACATCGTGGGGCCTTAAGTAGTTGTGTAGTAATTGATAACTAGCTGCCGGTTGGTACACATTTGCTACATGTTTTGTAATTTGTGGTTATTTGGTTTCACTATCTGATCTAGATCTTAAATAATTGCCGTCCAAGCGGCTTGCATCATGACTTCTCTCAACTCATAGCTTTAAAATAAATAAAATTATCATTCTGATCAACTCAGACAATATTTTCTCTCTGTATATAATTATTATCATTTATATCATTATCATTATTATCATTATCATTACGTTGGTTTTTTGTAAAAACATATTTCTCACATCATGTTTTTAAGTATCCTTTTGTTTTTTTTTTTGTAATAAAATTACCCTTCTGCCGTCAACATTAAAATACATTGTTAATAGATCCATATAATTCGATTCATTTCCTTTTCATTCGATTTAGCATAAAAGCGCATGAACCAGATTTCACCATAAAATACATTAAATTAGAACCTACTTGTTTGTTCTTCGTCCATGTGTGTTCCAGTGTGCCGCATTCAAGTCTTCACCATAGTTGTTCGATAGCGATATGGATTGCTCCGTAGTCCAAGCGTTGTACCGTGAATCGTCAGCCGTTGTACGTAAGCATTTTTTTCTGTCACTACAGCCATCGGTTACCGCCGGTAGTCGCACAAATGCTATCAAAAGAGTGGCTACCAACGAAACCGACAGGTTCGCCATTCCGGTAAAAGAGCTCACCATTCATCCCCATTTTTGGAATAGGCCCATTCGCTGACAGCGACAGTTGGAGCCCCATAGGTTACACCGACAGGAGCTGTTGTAGCAGCAATCGTTGGATCGGTGGTCACAATTACCACCGCGCCGTATGCAGGCCCTTCGGTAGACTTGAATCAAAGACGAAGCACGCCTAAAAGCAGAATAGAATAGAGAAAAAAAGCAAGGTAAGACAATGTCAAGGAACGCGTTGTCATTAAAGCATATTGTCCAGAAATGTCGAGAGTACAGCGTGCACACGCATCATATTTTCGTGGATTTCAGAGCAGCATACGATACAGTTGAACGCGAGCAGCTATGGCAGATAATTCACGAGTACGGTTTTCCGGACGAACTGACGGAACGGGTTTCGGGGACACTCTCAAGCCCTTTCGAAACACGCAAAGGGTTGCGGCAAGGGGATGGACTGTTCTGTATGTTATTCAATATCGCTATTGAAGGTGTGATTCGGTGAGCGGGCATCGAAACGAGAGGTACGATCTACAGAAAGAATAGCCAACCCCTATCCTTCGCAGACGACCTCGGCAACTAAAACGAAGGCTAGAAGGATAAGGTTACAAATCAATGCGTCAAAAACCAAATATATGGTAAATATATTGGCTCTATAGAAAGCAACGCTTGCCTCCCACGTGCAGTGACTATTGATAGCGGTAAACTGGAAGTGGTTGATGAATTCGAATATTTGGGATTTTTGGTCATCGCTGACAATAATACGAGTAAGGAGATTCAATGACGCATTCAAGCTGCAAATGGAGCCTACTTTTCCCTCCGCAAGACGCTTTGATCAAGCAGCATACGCCTCCGCACAAAGCTGACGATGTACAAAACGTTGATCAGATCAGTAGTCTTCTACGGATTTGAGACTGTAACGGCAGACATACGTGCACTTTGCCGTATTTGAACGAGCGGTGTTGTGGACTATTTTTGGCAGAGTTCAATCGGACTGCTGCGGACGCACTGCTGGCACTGCTTGAAGAGGTTTCCGTCGTATACCTGGCAAAAGTTTGGAGACTACGGTGGGCCGGCCACGTTGCAAGGATGCCGGATGACTGTGCAGTGAAATCCATTCTCTTCAAGAACCCCACCGGCACTAGAAGAGCCCAACGTGTTAGATGGCTTCACCAGCTTGAAGCTGACTTGCGTGTGTCGAGACGTTCAATGGATTGGCGACGAGTAACCCAGTGGATTGGCCGCGTACAGTGGAGAGCAATTCTTGATACAGCAACAGCCATCCAGCTTTATACTGCTAAAATGAATGAATGAGCAGAACAATAAACTATCTTGCAACGATCCGATCTTCTTGCATTACTACCAGGCTTCGATCCCAGGTTCGAAATGTTCCTAGATAAAGACGTTCGCTCGGTACCGAACAAAACTCTTTTATGCGAGAACTGTTTATGCGGTTCACTGTATACCAATTCCAAAATTAGCTAAATTATTACAATAACAAATTGAAAGCGGAAGACCAAGTAAGAAAAACTATGCATTTACGAAGTTTTTATTTACAGCGCACAATAATTAATGTACTTTTGTGTTCATTTATTGAAAAGATGTTTTTTTTTCAAGAATATCAGAGGTGTCAAATTGAAGATAAACAGAGACGTCAAATTACCAAATTACAATTGTTTGTGTGAGACGCAGAAAAAGTAACTCTGAAAAGGTGGATTTTCCGCAATATTGAATTGCTTTTGGTTTAAAGCACTTCGGTGCACTGCGGTGTATTTAAGCGTTTTCACCTCAAATTTATTCGTGAAAACATTTTAGTTTTTCATGTAGACGCAGCATATAATATTACAGGAAAAATATTAGGCATTTCTTTACTCTTTTAACTATTATTAGCTGTTATTTTTGTTATGCAGTCGAATCGTTGGCCATATGTTTGACCCACAAATTTTTGACATTTTCACCCCCTTGATTCAACGTTCAACTGCATGACGAAAGCAAAATCGACAAATTTACAGCATTGACAAACATATTATGTTCATGACAATGACAACATGCAAAGCAATGCAAACAAAAAACAATGCTCTAAAGGAGCCTTTCAATTTGGTTTTATAACTGAATACGCTGCGAAGAGTTGTAGCTTTAGCAGTTATAAAACTGGCAATTAGCAATATAGGTGTATGAAGATATTATCAAATAATTGCTATCCTATTAAAGTATTTTAATCACCCGAACGTTTTATTGCGACAACGCAGTTGAATTCAAAGCGATAAGTGTTTCAACTATATGTATTCTGTAGTATGAAACTAAAAAAATATTTTAGTTTATTCAAATCCTGCTGCATACATATAATTATTTACATATTATTTACAAAGCGCGCCACTTTGACGTTTAACTATTTCAGTATGTGCGATTGAATAATATGGAGTTGAAAATCACAATTAGTATCGTCAACATCATTTGAGTGTTATTTATCACGTATCGATATAGGCTATTCAGGTTTTACTGCAGGTAGGGGAATGTCGGTGTGGTTGGGCCCCCTTTTGGCATTTGCTCATAACTTTCGTTACAGGAATTTCGGCAATTAAAATCATCGCTAAAATAAAATTGTTAGATGCATACGAATAGAGCGAAAATGTTCTTAAAGTCGGGCCATGCTGTATCGGGTGGGTCACCGCTGAAAATTACAGAAATATGCATGGAAAATATATAGGGTAAATGATTTTGAAATGGACCTAGTCGAATTCTGATCTTGAATGGACCTATTTTTAAATAAGAATTTTAGGATATAATTATCAAGTCTTTGTACTGTATTTAGCTTTTATGTTTATCTTTAATCATTTCTGAACGTAAATATACTAAAATTAAATTAAAATTATAGCCAAAACTACTTTATTGCCGCGTATTTAAAAGTAGCTGTTTTTCAGCGTTTTGGCAGTCACCATAGAGTATTTTCAAACTGTTACTACCCGGAACCCTTCTGGTTTGAAATAAAACAATACTCTTAAAATCATGCTAAAATATGTGTAATTTCAATTTAGGTATTTAAAAGTTCAGTAAAACCAGTAAAATCTTCAAATTCTTGAAAAATGTTAACCCCCTTTTTTGATCTTGAATGGACCTAGTATTGATTTTAGAATGGACCTAGTTTTGCGCTCCGAGACATCACTGCCGGTAGCTATCATTGCCTACCACCAACGAACACGCCGTTGTATATTCCATAAAACTGCTTGTTGTCACTATAGTATCTCCGTTTATAATTAATCTATAAGCACGGGATATTGAAAGTAGGCTTGATTTATAGCCTAAATAAAAACTTAATTATATTGATAAAACTAACTATCACTCATCCTCTTTCGTAGTTGCTTCATAGTGTTTGTATATTGTAGCCTCTATTTTTGAAACTAAAAAGTCTTCCTAATTAGTTAGCTAACATATGTCATTTTATGCCTAAAATAATATAAACTTAATTTGTACAAAATCGGTATTGTACAAAAATTTTAACCATCATTGATTAAAAGATAATATGGATCAAAAGATAAGAGGGATACTAACTGCCTTCTGTTAAGGGGGCATAGTACCTTTTCAATTTTTTAAAACCTAAATTTTTTGATTGATTATTTCGAAAGATTAACATTTTGACCATATGTGTTTGAAGTCGTTTGCATGAATTCCAAATATTGACAAAGTTACAGCTATTTGTACCACGCATGTCTGGAGCGATTAAACAACGAGTAAAAACTTCAACGTCGTTTTTCTCGAAACCAGATTTTGAAAGTCGGTACCATAAATACCTCAAGAACGGCTCAAGCAATTCTTATGATTCTTTTTTTGTTTGAAAGCCAACAAAATTATCTAGTGTTTGACCCATCCTTTTCTTGATATTGTAATTTTTGTATTTTTTAGAAATGTTAAAATCAATTTTTTCGCTTAAAAACCATACTTTTATGTATTAATTGTCGCCATTTTGTTATGTGTTCGGATTCTAAAAAAGGATGGATCAAACACGAGATAATTAAATGTTCTTTCATGTCGTTTTGGAATTTTTCAATTCGGATAAGCCCCCAGCGCCAATCCATGGTACCGCAATTCATGGTTTTTTTGAACGACTATCTTCAAGGAGCCGTAGGGGCAAGGGCCAAATCTGTTCTTGCTTTTAATATATACGTTATTATTTTCCATGCAAAAAGGTACGAAAAGAAGACAAAAACGAGAGAATTTTTTTGGACGATTTTCGGAAACTACGAATTCGAATTTCCATTTCTGTTTCGTGCTAGAAGTGTTAAGTACACTCATTTTTCGAGTTTTTCAGGCTGTAGAGCATACGGACAATTGATTTTATACTCATAGCCTACAAATTTTTTTTAGCCCCCCGATTTTTGAAGCCAATTTCCAAAGGGGGGGTGACAAAAACTTAAAAAATATTTGGCAAAGACCTTATATTCCGCCGATAAGTAAGCAGGTTGACTTCACATCACCTTTTGATCGATTGACAGATCGATTAAAAATCAGTTTAGTAAAATATTCAAAATCATGCAACCCGACTAACGTTGTACTACGTCATCCGTGGTCGCATCTTATACACAACTCCTCTGATTTTTTTCTTGGGGGATGTAAAGTTTTCTTTAAGCACCTCTCCCCTCTGACTTGTGACAAAATTAATACCTCCTTGTCCACCGAAATTGAGTGACCCTGAGATCTAAAATATTCAACTGTACCAGATAGAAAATAGGAAGGTTCACCTATTTTCTATCTGGTACAGTTCTTCATCGACTATCATTTAAAATTAAAACCTTGTATCTAACCTTACCTTTAAACCTAGTAGAATTACCAAGTCTAATTTTTTCAAGCACCATTTACAGTATGATTTCGAATTTGACAACAAATGCGTGTCGCCTATGTTGCCAAAATCGAAACCGTGGCAAAATCTAGACCATTTTTTAACTGAAAAAATTGCATATAAATGTGTCAAAAATTGAATAATTACCACTAATTAACGAATTTTTTACGATTGCAACGGTTTTATATTCAAAATGTTCGACAGGGGCTGTCGCAAACCTTTAGATACTTTGCAGTAAGACGTAGTCCTACGTCAGTAAAAGTCTGACCTTTCGAAATATGTAGTCACTAAATAAAAACTCGAACCCCACTGTACTTAATAAACTACGTTTAATACAAGTTATATTACATATTTTTAATGAATGGTTTAAATTTTTGAAACTAATAGGCGACATAATTTTTTTATGACGTAGAAATCGTTTCAACCATATCTGAACAACAGGTAATAATAAATTTCCAATATACAAATGTCACACACAGATACATACATAACGCATATCAAGTCACTGAAACATTGTTCAATTGTTGGGCTGACATAAAAACAAGACCCTCGGCGACTGTGACTGATTTCAAATTTTTCAACCGACTTTCATACCTTTCTAACAGAGTATAAGAAAGGTAAAAGCTGTTCAACCTTGTGTCCTATTAATAAATAGCAGTAGTATAGTTGTACTATTAAAAAAAAGTTCTTTGTTATTATTTTGTTCATTTACATGGAAGAAACTATGACAATCCAAATTTAGGTCCATTTCAAAATCAAAAATAGGTCCAATTCAAGATCATGTTGGGTCCATTCAAGATCAAAAATAGGCTTTGGCTAAAAACGATATATTTAATAAAAGTTTCATCAATTATACATTTTTAAAGTACTGATAATGTAGAAAAAAGGTGGTACTTTCCAACAAATAGTAACATCACCACATATTATTTATAAATGACGAGTAAACTGAGCAGGAGTGCGAGTGGTGGTGTTAAAAAGCGCTAAATAGGTCCATTCAAGATCAATTACCCTAATTTGTGACATGAAAAGATGGGATTCATCACATAGCATGCAAATCTAATGTTGTCTCTAATATTGCACTTCTACGCTCAAAATACTGGGAGCCCAACCATGACTACATAATTATTCAACGTTATCTTAACGATTGCATTGTTCCGGAACTACTCCTAGAAAACGATTTCATAGCAAGAAGAAAACTGTTTGAGCTACTGAATTCAGAACCCGTGTTATACAATCAAAGCTCACAATACTAGTCACAGAGATAAGATTTACAATGTTTATCATATATGACGCGGGTCTACCAAATCTAACCACATTACCCTACATTTATAGAATACATTGCCAGAATAGTTTCATGCATAAGTGAAAATAAATTTGCAAATGATTTGCAAAAGTTTTTCACCAGGCGTTAAAGCATTTCTTTTTACGTATGATGACAGTAAAACGTACTTCAAAGTTGCTAACAAACTCGTAACTTTAACCCTTTATAAGGCAGTGGCAACTATATTGCCACCAACAAAAGTTCTTTATTTTGCTTCTATAATTATATTGATGTCATTATAGACGCATAACAACTATTTTTCGTAAGTGGCAATTTAATTGCCACGGCCTTATAAAGGGTTAGAGCGAAATATAAGAATGTGGTTTTATAATAGTAATAACAACAATTCCCAAATACCTCCTGAACAGCGAGCCCGAAAAGTCGTATTACAGTCGAATCTCGTTTTACGTCCACTATTGGGAGGACGTAAAAAAATCGGTCGTGAAAAAAGAGGACGTAATTTCAAATTTTGGACGTAAAACGAGAGGACGTTAATTCAAATTTAGTTTTAAACAAATAGGGCTGGTAAACGGCTTGGTAATGCGTACCATCGGTGCCTTGTGCACTGGGCATAAAATAGACCCCACAGTGGTTCACAGCCTCTTACCTAGCAACTCCTACCCCAACCTCCTCGTGGTACCAGCCGGGATACGAGCAACCTCGGGTGGAGATCGGGTAACCAACCCCGGTGAAAACCAAGGTCGTATCCTGACAGGGGAGGAGGGCTCCTTCGAGCTACGTTGGCCCTCCGGCGATACTGTGGGGTTGGTTGCGGGCTTTGCAAGCCTGAACCACTAAAAAAACCAAAGCAATGGACTCCGTAAGTAATAATAATAACTGTAATCGGAACAATCGGCAAAGACCCAGGCGACGAAAACGGACTAACGATTGGAAATTAGGAACATGGAACTGTCGGTCTCTAAATTTCCTCGGAAGTACCCACGTGCTTTCTAAAGAAGTGAAGAGCCGCAAGTTCGACATCGTAGCGCTGCAGGAGGTATGCTGGAAAGGAACGATGGTACGTACGTATAGAGATGGTCATACCATCTACCAGAGCTGCGGCAATACACACGAGCTGGGCACAGCTTTTATAGTGATGGGCGAGATACAGAAGCGGGTGATCGGGTGGTGGCCGATCAACCCCCGAATGTGCAGATTAAGAATCAAGGGCCGATTCTTCAATATAAGCATAATTAACGTGCACAGCCCTCACCTCGGAAGTACCGATGATGACAAAGACGAATTCTACGCGCAGTTGGAGCGTGAATACGACCGCTGCCCAAGACATGATGTCAAAATTATCATCGGGGACTGTAATGCCTAGGTTGGTCAGGAGGAGGAATTCAAACCGGTGATTGGACGGTTCAGCGCCCACCCGCAAACGAACGAAAATGGCCTAAGACTTGTCGACTTCGCCGCCTCCAAGAACATGGCCATACGTAGTACCTTCTTCCAGCATAACCTCTACCATCGGTACACCTGGAGATCACCCAACCAGACAGAATCACCAATCGACCACGTTTTGATAGATGGTCGGCACTTTTCAGACATTATCGACGTCAGAACCTATCCGGGCGCTAACTTTGATTCGGATCACTACCTAGTGATGGTAAGGATACGTCAAAAACTATCTGTTGTGAGCAACATACGATACCGCCGCCCGCCACGGTATAATCTAGCGCGACTGAAGCAACCGGAGGTCGCCGAAAACTACGCGTTATCTCTCGAAACCGCGCTGCCGGAAGAGGGTGAGCTGGATGAAGCCCCTCTTGAAGACTGTTGGAATGCCGTGAAAACAGCCATTAACAGCGTAGCGGAGAACTTCCTAGGCAGTGTGGCACCGAATCGACGTAACGAATGGTTTGACGAGGAATGCCAGCAGATATTGGATGAGAAGAACGCAGCGCGGGTACAAATGCTGCGTAGAGCCACCCGTCAGAATGTGGAGCGATACAAACAGAAGCGGAGGCAGCAAACCCGACTCTTCAAGGAAAAGAAGCGCCACGGAGAAGGAGTGCAAAGAACTCGAACAGCTGTACCGCTTTCACGACACACGGAAGTTCTATCAGAGACTCAACGGATCTCGCAAAGGCTTCGTGCCGCGGGCCGAAATGTGCAGAGATAAAGATGGAGGTATCTTGACTGATGACCGTGCGGTTATCGAAAGGTGGAAGCAGCACTACAATGAACACCTGAATGGCGTGCAGGCGGAAGACCATGATAGCGGAGGAAGTGACCACATTGGTGCAGCAAGCGACGAAGATGTGCCACCCCCATCGATAAGGGAAGTTAAAGAAGCCATCCAGCGCCTGAAGAACAACAAAGCAGCGTGAAAGGATGGCATTGGAGCGGAACTTATTAAAATGGGCCCGGACAAGTTGGCCGGCTGTCTGCATCAATTGATTGTCAAGATTTGGGATACGGAACGACTACCGGAGGAGTGGAAAGACGGGGTTATCTGCCCTATCTACAAGAAAGGTGATAAGCTGGATTGTGAGAACTACCGAGCCATCACTATCCTGAATGCCGCCTACAAAGTGCTGTCCCAAGTCCTCTTTCATCGACTATCGACAATAGCCAATAGATTTGTGGGAAGTTACCAGGCCGGCTTCATGGAGGGTCGGTCTACAACAGACCAAATCTTCACCCTGCGGCAGATCCTCCAGAAGTGCCGCGAATTCCGAGTCCCCACGCACCACCTGTTCATCGATTTCAAAGCCGCATATGATAGCGTAAACCGACAAGAGCTATGGAAAATTTTGGACGAAAACGGCTTTCCGGGTAAGCTTACTAGACTTATCATGGCAACGATGGATGGGATCCAGTGCTGTGTGAGAATCTCGGGTGGATTGTCGGACCCATTCGAATCTCGCAGGGGACTTCGACAAGGAGATGGTCTTTCCTGCCTGCTATTCAACATTGCGCTTGAAGGTGTTATAAGGCGAGCGGCGATCGAAATGCGGGGCACGATTTTCGATAAATCCAGTCAATTTATCTGCTTTGCTGACGACGTGGATGCTGTCGGCAGAACATTTGAGGCGGTGGAAGTTCAGTACACCAGACTGAAACGCGAAGCAGAGAAGATTGGATTGCAGATAAATACGTCTAAAACGAAGTATATGCTGGCGGGCGGGACCGAGCGCGACAGGGCTCGCTTGGGCAGTACCGTGGTAATCGACGGGGATGAGTTCGAGGTAGTCGACGAGTTCGTATACCTTGGCTCGCTGGCAACAGAGGACAACAATACCACCCGTGAGATTAAAAGACGTATTATCAGCGGAAGTCGGGCCTACTACGGACTCCACAAACACTTGCGGTCGAACAATCTGAGCCCCCGTACAAAGTGCACACTGTACAAAACGCTAATTAGACCGGTTGTCCTCTACGGGCACGAAACGTGGACATTGCTAGAAGAGGACCTACGAGCACTCGGAGTTTTCAAACGGCGGGTGCTAAGAACCATTTTTGGCGGCCTGCAAGAGAACGGTGTATGGAGGCGAAGAAAAAACCACGAGCTCGCGCGTCTCTACGGTGAACCCAGTATTCAGAAAGTGGTTAACGCTGGACGGATACGTTGGGCAGGACATGTTGCGCTTTGCAATCGAACGCACAAGTACCTAATCCGGTTTTTTTGCATTATAGCACATTCGAGTGAATAGACCGGTAATGCGTTTAACGTTTCAAATTGAAATGTTTCAGTGCATCGTCGCGCTATTCGCTGAAAATCTCCCAAACTTTTGTAATGTAAATTGACAAAACGTCGTCGTTGCGACAGCGAAAACTTCAGCCATAGATTTATATAATCGGTACTATAGTCTAGCTTTATGAACAGTGATGCTATTCCCAGGATAAAATATGCTTAGTACTGAAAAACTCGATGTAGGTACGACTTGCCATCGGTGTCCATGCCAGTCGTCATGTCATACGTTCGTACGATGTCATTGGAGGGGAAAGGGGAGGGGGAGGAAACTTTTGGCGTATCTCGATAAGAGTATTGAGTAAATAAAGTGGATTCCACTCCAGACAGCATGAAAACACATTTTTCACCAGACGAAGGATAACATCTGTCCGGTGGAGTTAGGCAGAAATGGGGTCTTTTGTGCGAGAGGATTTGTGGAAATTGAAATTTCGTTATTTCTATGTGACATCTACTGTGGTTTGCAGTGTGGATCACCGATTATTGAAATTTTACCATAAATAGCATTCGAGTCAATTTGAGGAGGAATTTCTGAGAGAAGTGTGCCTTTGTAATTGGGAATCTGTCGAGATCATTGCGATGAAAGATATAAGTAACATGCATTTGTTTTTTTGATAATTAACTATCTTTGTATAAAAAAATATTATTTCTATAGAAAACATTAGAAATCGGGGAGGGTATTAACACCTTTCACACACAAACAATGCACTCACTGAGTAAATATGTGAAGAACGATAACATTAGGAGAACGTAATAAAACTGGATATTGGGCCATATAATAGAAGACGGGCGCGGTGGTGTGCAGGAAACACACTTGACCGGCAATCGAGTGTAGTGGGCGGGTGAATCCCTCCTGCTTAAGTCAATATTTTTCGTAGCCTATCTATCATTTTTTCAGTTCATTCAATTTTTTTGTTTTTCAAATCAGTATTTATAAACTAAAAAAAACTTTTTAACAAATTTAAGAAAAATGTCCAAAATTTGAAATAAAATGTTTCGGGTGTGTTGGTTTTGACGCTACTATACTGACAAACTAACCTTTCTACTACTGTGTTATTTGAAAACGAAAAAAAAGCAAACCACACAATACTGTCAGCAGTCAATATCGATTATTGGACTGTTTACTTGACATCGAATGGCTTGATTCTACTAAGATTCGAACCCACGACCACTGCTTGTCTAAGCAGACTCGGTAACCTTGCGGCTAAGGGGTCCCCCTCTGCTGGTCCTTAGGTAAATCTTTAGCTAATCAATACTTACTTGGAAGCACCTTGTTGCATCATGTTATCCAATAAACTATCGTCTGCTAAACTTTTTTCATTGTCTTCAGTATCCTCTGAAATTAGATAGATATGGGAAAAATCAATTAGCTCTATAGGTAGTATTCCTGATCATGAAAATTAACCGTGGTAGATGTTTTTGTTTCTTTATTCTTTATTCTTAATCCTGGCCAATTTTAACTTTTTGATTACCGATGATAATAATACTGTAACTACCAACCAACTTTCTCTAACATCTCTAGACGACGGCACAGTGCCGAATGCAGAGTATACTTTTTGGAACTTAATTCCGCTTATCTAGTTGTCAATTTTTTGTTCAATTTTTTTTTCGAAGAAATAGACAATTCATAGGAAAAGTTTATGAAAAATAAGTCTAGGGTATACAAAATTGACTTCAAACCTTTTGAACGTCCATCAGTATTGAACAGTTAGGTATAAAATTGTTCCTAATTATTATTCTCTGTTTAAAGAAAGCATCTCTTATCATAATACTTTTTCGAAAAATTGTTGATTAAACTTTCGTTAATCAAGAAAACACTTGAAGGTTAACAGTTATAATTACTCTTTTGTCACATTACTTTAAAAAAGTTTTCCATCAAGCACTCCTCTTATGAATAAAATCCATAGTACAAAAGGGAAATAAAGTAACAACAAATTTACCACCTGTTGGGTGGTGTCCTATGTTGTGGTCAAGAAGATTTACTGCAATTTATTTCCACTCCCAAGCGCAAATAGTTTTCCAGACATCTGGTTCCATCAGTTTTCCACCTGAGACGCGCAGCAGTATGCCATCTTAATTGCACCGGAAAAGGATTTGTCCGGAGCTCACAATAATTAAACCATAATACTCAGGAAAAATGACAACAAACTTTTAAGTGGAACGACATAAATAAATGCATCTTGTAAATCTATTGTCTAAGTGCTTCTATCCAGCATTTCCCTGCCGGCCTTGCACAAAAAGGGCAAGTACGTGACACTCATCATAAAACACCGGCAGGATCAAAATGTGATCAGCCCTGATAGCCAGGAATTTCAACGAAATGATAACTGTTCCAGATGATGAAACAAGCACAATTCCTTTAAGCGCTTTACCAAAGTTGAATGAGCACAATTACACTCCAACATGCTACTGTGTGACGCAGTGTAACAGCAACAAACGACCACGTACAAGAAGCTCTATCCGGGACAAGTAACTGGACTCCGGATCATAATGATGGAGATGCTCGGTAAGAAAGTATGTAGTAGAATCTCAAAGCTTCGTAAAAGTGCATGCACTACTTGTTTATGCCCTTGAGTCAGCCACAGAAAGCAAGGAAATAGATACAACTGAGTAGAATATCAAATAAATTAAGGTGCACATTATGTCAGGAAACAGAGCTTTCTATTCCAGTTGGAAAATTAAATTTGAGATTTGGTGTGATGGTGTACTATCAGGTGCGTTATTAAAATAGTTTTGCATTCAGCCCAGTCTGTTCCTACCGTTGCACTGTTATTATAATGCCTGATCGCAAGGATAACTACTATTCATGAATGTTAAACCAGTGGAGCTCACCCTACATTGATCCGAATAAATATAGCAATCAAAAAGGTGCAGTGATTGCGGTGAGTGGGATGAAAGTTTTACCATTGTTGACTTGCTCGCTGTAAGTAAGTGACTTCCGGGTGAACTCTGCCTGCATGTTACAAGTTTATTTTGAGTTCAAGCACATAAAAGATACCTATACAGAAAGTATTATAGTTTGAAGTGACCCTTACGTTTGTTGCATTAATGGTTCAAATGTCCTTCGTAACAACAACACTGTGCCTATTTTTCCGTTTAGCCTCGATTCCAATTATTTGTTAAGAAAGTACGTGTGCATCATAATAAAATCTGTGGCATTAAATTTATTCCACCCAGCTTCGGTAGAATGTGGGCAGATACATTCCGGAAATTGAATTTGTTTTTTTATTTTGCACTCCAGTTGGCATGTGCGGGAGCTAGTTAATGACCATAATAGACACGTACCGCAAGAAACCCATAAACTGTACCGGAATAACCGCAGAAGATGTACACAGCAGTGATTTTATTGGCGAACATAACTATAAAAAATGTTATCTTATCCTTATAATCCTCGTTTCCACACTTCAACAATAATAATCTAATTTGATTTGACATTTCAATTGATTGAAACGGATGGAATATTTTTGCATATTTTGAAGCAGCATGCACATGAAAAGCAGAAAACAGGAAACTTTTACATATAATTCAACAATTTATGAATAACTATAAAAGATACATTTTTCACAAAGCTCAATATTGGAAAATATCATTGATTTTCTAAAGCAGGTTTTCATTTGAAAACAAATGATTTTAGAAGACGGTTCTTGTATGTTTTAGTCACAGTAAAATATCGCGTACTATTCAATGAAATGAGTCTGCATTCTTTAAAGATCAAATATCTTATGAGAAAAGCTGTCGGAAACCGGCATATTCCCGTATACTCGTAGAGCTTTCAAAACATTTAACATAATACATATTAGATTCAAGCAATCATAATACTATACTTTGGGCTTGAAAATTGCCTAATTTAGTCAAAAAACTTTGTGAATTGAATAAAAAATGAAACAAATTCGAACTAATAGAGCTTCGGTAAGCACAGGTTATTACAGGTAATTACAAGAACATTTTACCAATTTTCAGCATTTTTAGGTTATTTTTCATCTATGAATTGTAAAATAAGATATGTATCGATAGAACAATTATAAATTATTTTAAACATCTTAGTAAAATTTCCTTAGCAGAAATTTACAGGAAAATAAGAAAATATTTGATTTCACTAATTAAAATTGAACGGAACAGTTTTCTCACTTTCTCGTAAAAAATTGACAGCTATTTTCCGGCCAATGAAAAATAGATTAGTTTATCTGAAAACAAACAAGTTAAAAATTTAAACATTTTCATGCGATGAGATGCGAAAACATGTTGCCACAGCTATAAAGTGGCTTACGATGGCTGTATGCAAAATCTCTATTTGATTATCCGCAAATGCGACAATTATTAATTATTGCCATGTTTTCCTTTCGAACGTTTCGTATGAATATTAATATGTTTATTTCAGAAAAGTTGGTAGAACCCCGACAACTATTTGCAACAAAATGGAATCTGAGCACAAAGCGTGAGTTCAAATTAATTTTATCACTGCACATTTCCTGCTTCCTGCATTATGAAAATGTACTACTTTTTCAGTTACATTGCAACGAAACAGCAAGCACCACAAACCTAACAATAACAATACCTAATGGTGTATTTCTCACCGAATAGGAAAAATAAAACAAAAGTGCTTTGGCTGTACTGCAGCAGCATGTGCTCTATGCATAGGTACAAGAAACTGTACCTGGGAAACTGAATATTTTACATTGCATCCCGCATGCACGCATTATGCACGGCACATTTAAGACTTATGATTTACGTAGCACCACGGTGCACCGCTGCGTCGACACTTTTACAATGCACGGGCATTTCTATAATGCTGATACAATTTCGCTTTTCCTTCCCTTCAAATCCTGTCCAAAATCTGGAAGCCAAAAAACTGTTACAGAAATTTTTTCCAAAATTCTTAGAATGATATTTTTTTAGGCTTCATATCGTTTGAAGTTTTCCAGTTCAAGGAACTAAAAAAACACGCGGTAAAGATGATACGCTCCATTTTTCGATCATGATCTTCTACTTTTAGTCGAAAAGGGTAGACCTTATGGTTACAGGGTACGGCAGGAAAAAATGCGAAAATTTATTTATTTATTTCGTCAACCGATGTAGACTAGTATAATATATACAATTTTCTCATATAAAAGTCTTATAATTAAATGAAGATTAAAAAGTGTACTTATTCTTATGTATCGTTCGCTACGCGTTACGATTACGTGTTGACTGAAAGTGATGTTTAAGTCTATGCCGAGACATTGTAAAGTCAATGGTTTCGCAGTATTGATTATACGAGGCCATCATACGATTTAATGGACCGAATTTTGCATAATTTGTGCGATAATGGCTTATGGCAAATAAATTTCGATTACGAAGTTGCCGAGTAGGTGTACAAAAGTTCAGTTTTGATAAAAGTGTTGCTGAGTCAATATGCTGCGAAACGATATCGTTTACAAATAAGACCATTGCATATTTACGACGCTCTTTTAATGATTGTATATTTGTAAGCATGCAGCGTGCTTCGTATGATGGAAGAGGAAATGTTGTCCAACCTAATTTACGAAGGGCATATAAGAGAAATTGTTTTTGTACTGATTCTATTTTTCCTTCGTGCGTGATGGAAAAAGGTGACCATACAATGCTGCAGTATTCCAGTATTGACCTCACATAGGCAATGTATAATGTTTTGATTGTGTATGGATCCAAAAAATTGTAGCTAAAACGTTTAATGAAAGCTAGCATGTTATTTGCCTTGTGTATTATTGCATTATAGTGGTCGATAAAATTTAGCTTGGAGTCTAAGATAATTCCTAAATCCCTAACTTTTTCACATTTTTCTACTGTTTGATTTCCTAATCTGATTGAGACTTCTGGTGTAGTTCTTTTTCTGGTAAATGTTATTAGATTGCATTTTTTTTTACATTAAGTTCTAATAGGCTTTTTTACACCATGTGTAGAATATGTGTATTTCATTCTGGAATACATTGATGTCTTCTTCATTTCTTACTTCCAAAAAGAGCTTCATGTCATCGGCATATATTAGCACTTTAAGTTTCTTGAGAATGAAGGAAATGTCGTTTACATACAAAATTAAAAGAAGAGGTCCCAAATGAGAGCCTTGAGGGACCCCAGAAGTGACTTGAATTGGATTTGAGTTCTTTCCGTTAAATTTAATTATTTGTTGGCGATTAGATAAATACGATTCAAGCCATTTCTGGAGCCCTGGTTGAATTCCATTTTTTTGCAATTTGAAAAGCAGCGTTGGTATGTCAATGCGATCAAATGCTTTGCTAAAGTCCGTATAAAGTGCTTCTACATGGTTTCCATTATCCATTGCATTCAATGAATAGTCAATCAATTCCAGTAAATTTGTCGTAGTCGAGCGTCCTTTGAAGAAACCGTGTTGCATTTCTGTAATTCTGTTTTTAATTTGCAGGAATAATTTTTCATTAATAATTGCTTCGAAGAGTTTTGGAATGCAAGAGATTATGGCAATCCCACGATAATTACGTACGTCAGATTTCCTACCTGATTTAAAGACAGGCACTATAAAAGAGCTTTTCCATATTTTTGGAAAGATTCCAGATTCCAGTGATAAGTTAAAAAGCCAAAACAAAGGAGCTGTAAACTCCATTGCAAGATTTTTTATGAAAACTGGAGGGATTCCGTCGGGTGCAGGTCCTTTTGAGGCATCTAAATTTTTTAAGGCCTGCAGAATGTCCTGGGCATGAAGTTGGTTGACACCTATGTCCACTGAAAATTCCGGATAAAATGCAAAATAGTCGCGATCGCGATCTTCTTCAGAAAATGTTGTATAGATTTCTTGAAAAAATTTTGCAAAGAGATTACAAATCTTTTCCGAGTTATCCCCAACTCTGGGGATGGAACTGGAAAGTTGTCAGATTTTAGTTTGGTTTTCACGTAATTAAAGAAGTTTTTAGGACTGGACTTTATTTCAAGTTCAATTTTTGAGTTGTACTCTTCAAATGCATTGCTGATTGCTAAATTAAGCTGGTTGCATATGTCCAAGTATATTGCTAAATTTTCACTATTGGCGTGTTTTTTATAAATTTTATGGGCTTTTTGTTTGCGATTTTTTAGATTCTTAATTTGACTGTTATACCAGACTGCCCGCATAGAAATGCATAACGAATATTAATGTAAAAACATTACGGTTACTATGAATTTTACTGTTTACAACACTTTATGCTGTAACTTCACTTTTCATATTAATGTAAAAAGTATAAGGGTCCATGCCTAATGGCACGGGCGCAGGCTTGAAGTAGGACTACGAATGTAGCGCAATTCGTCTCCCAATGCTAAAGCCGGTGATTTTTGTATGAATTTCATATATGGATGCTCAAGTTGCGCATTAAAGAATTGTGTTCTTACATATGAGAAATTCATAATTTCAACTCTTCAGATAATTTATATGGTGGACCTGAAAAGGTCCGTTCATTAATCTCTAATTCTCAAATTTCTGACTCGTAGTGTCCATTGTCAACTTTCGTCCTTCAGATGGGCTTAGAGATGTCCGTTAATCGTTCGATTAATTCAACTAATCGAATAACACAAGGAATATTCGAATAATTTTTAATCGAATAATGCCAGCACGAGTAGTTGAATTAATCGAATAGTTCAATCAGTACGTATAATCCCCGAATAATGCTCGGTAATCGTTCATAATCGTTCGATTAATCGAATTATGCAAAGAAATATGCGAATATTTCTAATCGAAGACCACTAGACCTTTCCAGTTATGTGTGTATTGGTGCTTGAAAATGAGGCAAACAACAACAGTAAACAAAAGAGATGCATTCCTTTGTCACCAAGGTACAGAATGAGTTTCGTCTTCCGTTGGCTTAAATACCAGCAAATTTTCAAAATATGTGCTTGAATTTGGAACAGGATGAAAAATTTGACCGAAATATGTGCTCTGCAGTGTGGCAAACGGAGAAACACAACTACTAATCGCTATTTTTCGGTTTGTTCCTCCAGCATCAGCTGTTCCCCAAAATGAGGTAAACATCATGTATATACACGCGTATTTCGTGTTCGCTAGTGTGGGTGCTTGAGCTGTCAGAAAGCTCTCTAGCACGAATAGTTGAATTAATCGATTAGTGCAGACAAGGCTCACCGATTAATCGGTAATCGAATAATTGAAAATTTCGGACATCACTATTCCCACCAATTTAAACCCTTTGCTTCCGCGACCAAACTTTGGGTTTTCTAGCATATTTAATTTCTATTATAGCAGCTTATTGTCAATTGCAAGTAAAATTGTACCATCCAAAGTGCGATATCGCTCATAAAGTGCTATTTTGCATTAAATCGTTTCGATCTTCGGCGCACTTTTTCGTTATCTTCCAAGCAATAAGTGCGCCGAAGAGACCGAAACGATTTAAGCTAAAATAGTACTTTTATGAGCGATTGCGCACTTATTGATTGGACAATTTTCCTTGTAATTGACAATAATAGATCGATGTTTCGAATCCAACACGGTCGGCGTAATTTCCACTCCACACCAAACAATAATCGGCTGCTGCCGAGTTTTACCACCTTTGCCGCGTCCGGATCCGGACAGGGAGATAAAGTCGTAACTCTCATTATTATTTGTAACCCAAACAACGCGAAAATGATGCCGTTCGCAAAATCAATTCAACTGCTTCATATACTTATTCAGTAGTTCTTAAAAGAACTGATTGTTTTCTACCAGCTGTTAATAATACAAATCGAAGAAATTTACTGCTTGGCAGCAGCTTTTTTCGGACCGCATTCTCCGTTAGAACTTCTTTTGGCTTTGGAGTTTTCGAAGCCGTTGCTATGGTCTTTATTGACTTAGTAATCTTGCTTCTCGCTAGCAAGTTTGGTAGGCGAAGGAACCGGAAGCGCCAGTTCTTTGTTTGGACCAGCTTTTTATTGTTGAAAACTAACTTCAAAGCCTTTTTCACGAATGTGTCCAACTTTGAAACGTCACAATTGTAGCTGGCGGCGATATACTTCTAGACGGCTTGCAACGAAGATCCGTTGACTCTTCGGTTTATTGGCGTCTCGCTTAGTGAATTTGGATGTCTTCGTTGCCTTATTCCGGGGAAGTAGCAACAGCTGAAGCTCAACGATTTTCGAGCGGATTCTAAATAGAGCGTAAATTAAATACAATCAAACTTTGATTCGAAGGGAATTTAATCCACAGCTCTTCTCCTATATATATTTCTGTCACCCGTGTTAGGAAAGCATTGGCGTGAGAAGGCAAAAATAAGATTAAAGCAACGTCATGAGTTAGAAGACCGCATGGTGAGTCACCACATATTTATCGTTTTATAGATCAAATCAGAAGAAATTCTTCATGATTTAAAGAATCAGCGACATTTGGAAATTTAAGTAAAGAAATTTAGTATGCAGAAAATTTTCATCTCTTCATAAACAAATTCGTTCGTCCTAAAAAGGACGTGTTGTGGTAAATTATGTGGTTGAAAATCCGGCCAGCAGAATGGCTTGAATGTTTGAAACAACACCTCCCAGGGCAATGGTGACAATGGTTACCGGACAGAGCATTTTCCATTGATTCAAGCTCTTCCGCTCCCGCAACCAAATATTCCAATATAGCTGATAATAGATCGATGCTCCGGTACCAACACGTTCAGCGCACTCTACACCAAACAATGATCCGCTACTGCTGCTGCCGCTGCGCTGCGTTTTACCAGTTTGCCGAGTCCAGTGAGGGAAATCGCAACTCTCTGCTGTCTGTTCTGCTTCTGCACCGTACCAATGCCAATGCAAAAATGATGCCGTTCGCCGACTTACTTCTGATTATATAGGTACCAGAGCAAATGGCAGCAAGTTGTAACAAAGGCGGATCAACGTAGGGCAGAGAATCATAGACACGAAAGAAAGGCGGTACAACGAAACCGTACTCCGCACATTGTTTGAACACAGGGATGGCACGGCAACGAGCATGGCAGACGTGCACTCACAGTTGTGTTTGTCTTAATACAGTTTAAACATGTAATTTCTGACGGGCTCATACTTCGAACGCTCATACTAAACTGCCAACATCACTATAAAATGTGAGAAAAATCAATTTAACTGCTTCGTATACTTTTTATTCAGTAGTTCTTAAAAGAACTGATTGTTTTCTACCAGATATTAGTAATGCAAATCAAAGAAATTTACATCTAGGCAACAGTTTTTTTCGGGCACCTTCTCCGCTGGAACGATTTCCTTTGACTGGGGCTTTCGGTGCCTTTGCTACGGTTTTCATTGGCTTAGTAAATTTTTGTTCGGGGCACCCGCATATTTACTCCAGTAGTACAGCTTTAATCGGAGCCGCCTTTGCAGCAGTTAGCAAAGATATTGTTTTCGTCCGTTTTATCAACCTTGAACAAATCGGAAGCGCCTGTTCTTTTTGTTTGGACCAGCTTTTCGACAGCTAATTTCAAAACCTTTTTCACAAATGTGTCCAACCTTGGAACGTCACAATTGTGGCTAGCGGCGATTTACTTCTAACGGCTTGCAGCGAGGATCCATTGATTTTACTGGGTATTGATAGCAGCAAAAACCATATCGTTCGCTGGCGGGCGAGTCGGTGGCTTCTTCGGTTTGTTGGCGTCTTGCTTGGTGAATTTGAATGTCTTTGATGCCTTATTCCGAGCAAGCAACACCCACTGAAGCTCAACAATTTTCGAGCGGATTCTATAGAGCGTAAATTAAATACAATCAAAACCCATAGCTCATCTCGTATATATTTCTGTCATCTGTGCTAGGGAAGCATTGGCGTGGGAAGGCAAAAACATGAAAATAATGAAATAATGAATATAGTCTAAGATTTTCTCAATTATTAAACGTCTGTTTGGGAAACATGGAATCTATTGTATTGTTATGGATTTTTTGAAAAATTTCCAATCGATTGATACCAATATCTCTAGAATCTGTTGACGGATGACTGAGTTATAAGCGTGCAAACCATAACCACTTTTCGTTACATGTTCCCTTCTCGTTTTTCTAAAGTGCACCCCAATATAGAAATCAAAGAAGTAGTCCTACTTCAAAACTTTACGATTACAATGAATTTTATTGTTTACTACACTTTATGCTGTAACTTCACTGTACCGTTCTTGGAAAATTTTTCATATAATTCGGCAACAATGCAAATTGTTTAGAAGCAGGAAATAATCTCTATCTAAGGTCCAATCCTTGGCAGGTTGAGTTATTTGTAGACACAAATTGTGTCTCTTCCTCCGTCTACTGTAGAAACCACCGATCGAGAAGTTTAATCTAATTCGTTTTACTGACGGGACGACGACATTATGCAGGCGCTTGCGACTTACTTGTTCGTCTGTCAACTAGCATTGGGCGATACTGCGAAAAGCATCGATATTCGAATATCGATACAATTTTTGTAAAGGTATCGATCCCGTTGAAATATCGGGCGGCAAGTATCGATACCAGTGGTATCGATATCGGTATCGATACACTGACAGGGTGCAACGAAAACCACACTTTTGTTTATTATTTAGCTTAATTTTTTAGAAAATTATATGCGTGTGCTTTTACTACTGTTGATTCTCTTTCGTTCTCATACGAAATCTCGTTAGGAACGAAATAATAGCTGATGTCGGACTGGTCAGGCCTGCGGTTTTAAACTCTTTTGACCGGAAACTGCAACGAATTGCTCAGGATTGCTACAAAATTTATTAGAAGATCTAGTGGAATGATGGAAATGAAAAATAAATTTTAAAAATCGGACAAAAAGTACAAATCCGTTTTCTTAAGTTGGTAAACCGATTTTTTGCCAGATTGATCGGTCACCGGCTTTGCAAGTGAAAAACCGGCCGGGCCGGCCAGAAATCGACCACTCAGCCAAGCGCTAGCATATGCTTTTATATTTTGCGTACGGTTTATGCTCCTTGATCGAAATGACTTACGAAGGGAAAAGTAGACCTGACTTAGCTAGAATGCGTCGTTGAATCTGGTTACTCGTATGATTGACGGCGGTTGACAGAGATCCCTAATTTATGAATTCATCAACCCCTTCCAGTTCATCTCCGTCAAAAGTCATTTCATGCACTCAGGGTTTCTTCACTTAACAACGCAGTTGCGGCTTCATTGACGGTCTTGCGTATCCAACCACATCCATCTTCGAGTGCCAAGATAGCTACCTCCATTGAGGAAAGCAGAGCTTCACTCAGCAACTTGCGAGTTGTCTAATTGATCGCATTTGAAATTAATTTTAAAATCGGAGCTGGAATTGCACTTGAAATTTTACTTAAATTTGAACCTGAAATTAAACTTGATATTGAACTTGAAATGGGAACTGAAATTTAACTTAGAATTGAGCATGGCATTATGCTTAAAATTGTACTTCAAATTGATATTGATGATCAAATGATATTGGACTTCAGTTTGAATCAATTTCTACTTGGATCTTTACTTTAAATTGAGCTGGAAGTAAGACTTTAAATTTAACTTAAAATTAAACTTGAAGTGGAACTTGAATTTGGACTTCAAATCACACCTAAAATTGGACGCGAAGTTAAACTCAAGTTTGGACCAATTCAGACTAGAATATATAAATTGGACTTCAAATTACACATGAAACAGGACTTATAATGAGACATGAAATTGAACTTGAAATAGGACATAATAAAGAACTTAAAATTTTACTAGTAACAAACAGTGAATTGGATGAAAAATTTGACTAGAAATTATACTTACAACTTTGCCAGAAATTGGAGTTAAATCGGACTTATAATTGGACTTGAAATAGGATTTGAAATTGAATTTGATTTTTTTACATCACCCAAGAAATCCGACTTTAAATTAGATTTCAAATTGAAATTGAAGTTTTACTTAAAATTTGATTTAAGACTGGAACTAGGAATGCATCTATTTTTGCAGAGTTTATTTATCGATAAACAAAATTAGCTGCCGCATTAATTAGGTACACCTCTTATTTTAATTTCTACGAGTTCGAGGTGGTCGGATAACATCTGCAGCCAGGGATGCCACATATAATTCTGTGTTTTTTGTTGGAAAAATCTGACAATCTGTACGGCGAGGAAAAATATCTGTGCAAAAACCTGTCCAATGCAAAACAATGAGAGTGAAAGAGATAGAGAGTCATTTTGCTGACTATTTCCGTCTCTTTCACTCTCATGTAAAAGCTCAAAAATCTGTTTAATCTGTATAATTTGGCGAAAATCTGTATTCTATGCATACAGATTCTGTACAGGCGATTTCTTTCAAATATCTGTTAAACACAGAATAATCTGTGCATGTGGCAACCCTGTCTGCAGCAGAGAAATACGCAGAGGTATTCTTGCCGGAAGCCGTGCTTCCTACGGATTCTACAAGACCCTACAATCTGGCAAGCTTCATCCCTGTACCAAATGTACCATGTACAAAGCGCAAATAAGACCGATAGTCTACGGGCACAAAACGTGGACAATGCTCGACGGAGACTGGTCACTTTTGGACGTCGTGTGCTTAGGATTATCTTTGATGGTGTATGTGAGTACGGTCTATGGAGGAAAAACATAAACCACAAGCTGGCGCAGCTTTTCGGCCAACCCAGTATTCAGAATGTTGCTGAGGCTGGAAGAGTACAATGGCCGGGACATGTGAGAATGCCGGAAAACAATCCCGTAAAAATGATGTTTGCCTCGAATTCGGTTGGTACCAGGCACAGAGGTACGCAGCGTGCTTGACGGTTAGACCATATGGAGCAAGTCCTGGAAAGCATGGGACATTCGAGAAATTGGAGGCGGACAGCCATGGATCGAGTTTGTTGGCGGAACATTGTTATGCAGGTGAAATCCTAATGGACATCGCATTAGGATAAGTAAAGTATTTTAGTTTCTCTAGCATTTACTATAAAGGTATCGATACAAATATCGTCGTTTTAGCATCGATACTGGCCGGTATCGGGACGCTCAGTATCGATCCAAAATATCGATGTATCGGCTCAAAAGTATCGATTTTTTCGATACAGATACAGTATCGCCCAATGCTACTGTCAACATATCAGCCGCGATTCTTAACGCGAGTGTTCGGGGAAAGGCTCCGTTCCTATGAAATAGACCAACCTCGTTGTTTCTACGTCTTGACATCGAATGAGGTGTCAGGCATATAATTAAGTTTTTATAACGGTAGATTTTACAATTGAAAGGGAACGATAGAAGACAGTAATAAAACAAAGAGTCGATAGGATATAACAGATTGAGATAAGGCGTGAATGGGAAAGAGCGGAATTTGTTTATGTAGGTGTACTGACCTCTAATACTTTCCTAATATGAGCGATGATTGCGGCTCGAAAATCATAATAGTTCGAAGCCTATCAAATTCATTATATCTTCAAAAACATGAAATACCGTAATTAATCAGCCGGTTTTATTTTGTCCTAATAATCCGAAAGCTTACAATTTTTTTTGCAGAACTCACCTTAAATTTCATTGTAACTTCGTTGTAAAACAATGTAAAACTTATAGTGAATGTACCACAAATTTTACTGTTTTTGGTTTTTATTTGTATGGGGAAAAGTCGAAAAATTTAGTGTTACATCACTTAATCACCCCCTTATTCGCTGTAAAATTGGCGGTTTCCATTAAAATTTACTGTGAAAACAGCGGTATTCATGGTAACTTCAGTGTAACTTTTACAAAGATTTTCACTGTGTCAATGTGGTTTTTCGAAGTTTTTCAATGTTTGTAACAGTGAAATTTAATGTTTTTTTGCTATACATTTTTATTCGGGTGGGCTTTTTGAATTTTTGTGACGTCTTCTTTTCTTTAACGGTATGTTCTGTATCATTATTTCTAACAAAATTTTATAAAATATGTCTACAGCAGTGTCGACATTTTCTTCATTCTTGAGAATATGTTGCCAATTAACACAGTTTAATCTACCTCTAATACTTTCATAGTTAGCTTTATCGTATTCAAAAACTTCTTCATATTCGCAATCGTTGGGTCTTTGGTATTGGTGTATAAATAAAGAATATTCAATATTCTTTAAATGTTGTTAATGTTTAAACTCATTGAGAAAAACTGAGGACACATTGTGTAAATATGTTGACCAAATAAAGATAAATGAACTCGAACATATTGATATTATTGCTTGAAGTATTTGAAAATGAGATTTGGTAGAAATACCGTAAATTTTTGCTGTTGCACGCTATATTTCACGTCGCTGCGTTAGAATGTATTCAATATTGCAGATTGCAGGAAAAATCCTCACATTGCGGTTATCTTGACAGCTGAACCAAACCATCAAAAGATAACCGCATGATTTATTATAGTAAATAAGTATTTGAAAGTTTACCAAATCAATTATTTTCCACCACAAACATGTTACAAAACTGATATTTTGTCGAACCACAAACCAGAAGACCTAAATTTTAATTTTGCGGTTGTCTCGCGGTTATCTCCTGAGCGCGTTACCACCGCCGCAGCAGGAGGATTTATTATAAGCGCCGCAATACACTACAACTATTTCTTATAGCCGCACCTTGTTTTCGTACCCATAACGATGTTTACCAATGTAACCAATGTATCTCTGTTAGTATTGGGTGACAATAGTAAAACTGTAACAGTAAACAGTAAAAGTATCCACTCAAAATGCCCTTAAACTGGACAAATTCATATATTCTGAGTTATTTTCCAAACAAAATGCTAGTAGGAGCACATACCTGGCACGAACGTCATTGTCATACATTTTTCTTGAAGCGCTTGCCAGGCGAGCCAGGCGTGCTGGTTTGATTTTACGTCAAATTTGACACCAGCTATAAGAATTACGCAATTATACGGTTGTCATCAGAAAATTTGTTGCACGTGGGATGTAGATAGTGAAAGATGTTCGTTTTTTGTGTTATCGGCATACGATAGGAAAAAATCTGACTTTTAATAGTCTATTTTTTACGATAAACAAAAGAGGGGAAACAACACGCTGCATTCATCATACTGCGCAGCATTAAATACATGCGGTGTATAGTATAAATTTTGCTTCAAAATTTGTTGTCAACCTCTATTACCACCACTATCGGAGGCGGCTTCAGCTGACAGCTGTCGTGACAGGTATCTGAGTAGAATGCATCCAAAATTTGTCACAGTGAAAAATTCAATAGGTAAATTTTCAGCAAAACCAAGTTTCAGCTAAATCCTGCCAGTTTATAGGTAAACATATTTTAAAGAGCAGGACGTGTTTTCTTTTTGCATGCGTTATACCGGTTTCCTGATTTAAAACGTACAATCTGGATTTACAAAATAAGATCGAGTTTTTATTGGAAAAATTTGAAGACAAATATTTATATTTTAATTTTGTTGTGCAACGCACTACTCAGTTATTTATGCAGAACCGAAGCGTGACATTGTGGGTGGCGCCTTTACCGAAGACACAATTTTGCGCCCCCTTGTTTCTTAATTCAGTCATCTCTCCAAGTTCATCATGATTCGTATTACGCTCCTTATACAGTAGTGTTAACGGCGCCCCCAGTGGCCGGATGTGCAAGTTTTTGACAGCATTTAGTCGTTTGTAAGCAATTCTACTGGGTCTATTTTCTTCGCAGATTAAAACTATAATAGATTCGCGATTCTTATAAACATATATATGCCATGAATGCAGTTTTCATTAGTCTTTGATCTAATGATCTGATATAGTCCTACGTCACCCTTTTGTACAACCCTTAGGGCTGTATACCTTGTAGTTTTTATACATTTGTATCATCTGCTTTGACGGTACGAATTGCCAATTTCCTCAAAAGTAGTGGTTCATTTCTTGAGAAGTCGCCTGAACAAAAAAAATTGTGGGATATCTTTTTAATATACGCATTTTTCTAGGCTTTCACTTTTTATTGATACGAATATACCTTCACACGCTTTTTCCCGAGTAATGTTAAAAAGAAAGTCACTCTCTTTTACTTACTTTTTCTTTTAATTTTTCCCAACCGTAGATAAATTTACAAAAAACTCCAGATAATATTTTTCCAGAATTCCTGTTTTGCTTGCTTGAAATATTCAAGAAAATCGATTCTTTTCTGTCATAACCCAACGAAAAAAAATTATCGTGAGAGTTTTCCTAAAAAAACAATTTTGCTTGGCAGATAGCAATTTTGTTACTGTCTATTGACTTTCAGTAGAGTTCCCAGCATAGACAAACAGACATAACACTCGGTTTCCATTCTTCGTACCGATTAAACCGTCATTTCAAATTTGGGCTTAGTTGGGAATGTCTCCGTTTTGGTCAAAGTGGCGCTTTTTGACGAAAGAAAGGGAATTCCCCAAAAAAATACTTACTATTTCAATGGATACTCCTGTTGGTATTTGATATTTGGGAATGTCTATGGTGCTGGTGTTCAGGCTAAATGTGAGGTACGATAATTTTTGTTGATTTTTCTTCCAAGAGTTATGTCTGTTTGTCTGTGCTCCCAGTCTTATTGATCGAGTGTTTTTGCTATATAATAAAGCTTACTGCTTGAATATTTCGAATCTTTTTAAAGCCCCATAGAATGAACTGTATGCTTACAAAGGACGCTTACAAAGTAACCCAATCCCTATTTCAATTTGTACGGATCATTTAATATTTGATGTTCTACGGTCGATTTTACGATGGGTGCTGTAGCGTAATATAGCTACGGGGTATTTGACTGCTATGGTTATTATTTTTATGTCTTTTACATTTCAACACTCTGTATGAGTGGCGGTTACATACTGGCAATTGGCAGTTTCACACGACATTCAATGAACTATGCGAACAAATGACAATCTATGCAATCGATTTACGTTAGATGTATAAGTTTGAAATTCGTACCTAGCTGCTGATTTTGAAACTTAAACCCTGGCAAATCAATCGTATGTCCTGGAGATTTGACCTAAAATGAACATGTTCTGACAATTTTCATTGGCATCGTCTGTCTCATATTAAATTTTTCGTAAGATAAATAACATCTATTTTAATAAAGTAATATAAAATCAAAAGCAAAAAACTATTCTTTGGCTTAAAAATAACGTATAGATATTTGACTCTAAGGAACATCCACATCATCAAAAAGCAAAGGAATTTTAATAACAAATTTCAATTATGGCAGAGTCAACACGGCAACTCTCCATCACCCAGAAAACCAAAAAAAATAGTATACTAGACTAGACCAGACTGGCCTCTTAATTGAGTTCGCTGTGGTAGGTCCTGTACGCTATGTATGCTATGGTATGGTATGGTATGGTATGAACTAAATTTTCCACCGTGGAAAAAGGCAAACACTCTAAAATACCTAAACAAGTTTGCACAGCGTCGAAAATGTTAATATTCAATTTTGTCTTCATTTACATAACATTTCGGCAGAGCTTTACCTACTCCAAAACGGTGTTCACACTTAGCATGATGGAATCCGCAAAATAAAATACCGAGCACGCAACCGCAGGACGTCATAACGTAAACTGTAGGGAATTTAATTGACAACAAATTGATAGTGCCGGTAGTGTATTTTTAGAGATTGTGTTTAGATCGTTGAGAAGCATTTATTTTTGAGTTTCGAAAGAGTTTTTCGTGAATTTATAAATCGATTTAACTCGACCTTCTACGTTTCAGTTAAAAATTGTCATTTTGATTCACGCTATGAAAAATGCAGCTTTCAAAAATTCGTATTTCAAAAACGTCCTAATAATTTAAGTGGTTCAGGTAGGCAAACAGACTACAAACAGACATTTCTCGATAAAATATTGTGTTAAAGTTTTTTTGAAACCCACTAATGAAAACTATTGTTTTAAAAACTTAAAACTCAAGTTACTAAAATAAAATACTTTTACTATTTTTGATGTTCTCAAATGTTTCTAGAATACGGAAGCTGGCAGAAGGTGGTGTGGCATAGGAATGGTGCGGTCAATTCTGGATTGCACCAAAATGCAACAACTTATTGACTACTGAAGTGGAAAGAACATATCCTCCCACTCACTGTTCTCACCAGTGTGCCAGAAATATTTTCGGAGAAACTGATGGCAAACTTTTCTGTTCACTGATGTATTTCTCTGTACATGGCGATTATGCTGGTTCGCTGAACATTGAGAACATTAAATTTGTTATAGATGAGTTTGATTGATTTCGCTTTTCTTTACATCTCAGAAGCTCGTACCGCGTAACCATTTACAGATGTTATACATTGTAATACTTCAAATAATTTTAATGTTAAAATAATGGTCTAATGCAATACATAATGCATAATAATTATTATTAGCAATAAGCGACGAGAACATTCAATACTATTCAACAACTGCAAACCATTCCAAATGAAAATCTTTTCGTTAGTTATATTTGGCTATGATGGCACTCAATCAGCTAATGACAAGATAATGAAGAATTCAATCGAATCATCCAAATAAATATTTCAACCATAAAGGTTTTTTTTAAGAAACATACAAAACCGCAACTCTGGATGAATATTTTCCAACTACTTAAGCAAATTTGAAAAGAAAAACTTGTCGCAATTAATTAAAATAGTTAACGAAGGATACTTTCAATATTAATCAATTACGTCACAGATTCGTGATGTGATTTGGGTTCAAGTGGGTGGCTCAATCTGAAGAACCGGAAAGTTGATGCAAAACTCTGGCTTCACATGAACGAAACGTCGTTGTCATCGGCTGGCTATGTCATCATAATTTCAGCAAACAACGGACCCAATCAAACTTCTCCGTTGCCGTGTTATGCTGAGTTTACATTCGGCAGCGCAGAACTTTCACTTCTGTTGGCATCCTTGCGAAGTGTACTCACAATACAAAGGTCACTTACTGATTATGACAGCAGAATGCTAAGTTAAAATATATAATTAGATTGCTGTGTAGGAGGCACTGCATTGTTCAATTAAATTAATAAATACATAGTGCAAAAAACAGTGTCCCAATAACAATAATCCTAATTAGTTTCACCTCAAGATGGATATAGTGCAATATACTCTCATACGTGTATAAAACCGCGTACAAGCAAAACTTAAGAATTACCTTAATATTAAAAATTAATCTCAAACAGTGGTATTATTGAACCCAACAATAAGCTCGATTTTGAATGAAATGCTTTGCATTAAATAACAAGTTTAAGAATCGTTTATTAGAGTAAAGAGACCCTCAGTCTATAAGCCTATTTTTAGCATACCTAAAATATAATCGATTTTAAAACTTTGTATACCTAAGCCAAACTTCAGGGCGGTTGGAAAATGATGTATTAAAACGGTTCAACGTAAACAGTATTACAAACATTCTCCTCATCGCATCGTTTATTTCTATACAAACAAATTCTTCGTCGTCATAACACGTGAGAATTTGTTGAACCTTTGACACTAACAATGGCAAAAGAATCCGGAACTGATGGAATATCTAGGCAACGACAGTATATGGAGAGACCGGTATCGTTGTAATATGAAATATAAACATCAACACAAAAGCATTTTCCCACTTGGCAGTGCGTCATACAGAAAGCTAATGTTTTTTTTTCACTCGCAGCTGCCAAAGCTAAAATCTATGGGCTACCAACTCGAGTAAACTCGCAAACGAGATTACGTATGGGATAAATATGAATACAATAACGCGGGGGTTGACAATTTCCGTAAATATTTTGCCTGCGGAAAAACAGCTCAGTATGACGGGTGTAACGCTTAGCAAACAGAATCCAAAATTTGCTCCAGCTCAAGGAAATCAATTTTGGCGGCGACGACGGGATATCATTTGCTTGTCGATTGGTGAAGATAGGATCTTTTGTCGAAATCCAAACCATGTACCTTAAAAGAATGACAACCGGCAAAAGTTAAGCAAAATGCCCGGAAATCCTTTTTGCCGTTGAATATTCCATCTGACAAAAGTAGGATGAGTACGTATCCGACTCGCGGTTGGGAAGCCGACCGTAATACTGACGATGTGGCATTGTCAAAGTGATAATGCTTAGGTACAATCTGAAAGGAAAATCGATCGGATGCAGTTGGTTCGGTATCTCACTTGCTTCCTCGCCATGTAAGCTTAGTTTCGCTTGCACGGAAACTTCGCTTGTGCGACTTGAGCAGCCACCATTGAATGAATCAGTTAAACTAATTAGCATTTTGTAACACAATTTTCAGCAGAAACTAGTGTATAGTGTATTCAGAACATTGCAACAGTAGGGAGCAAATTGAATTACAAAGCTACCGAACCCATGATTTATTTAATTTTGAATGAAAACTATTGATCCTTTTCAGTGAAGTTGGGTATGGATGCTGTGAAAATATGGCACCTACATATTTTCAACAAATGAAATTAGCTTCACCCTGTAGAGTTAGAGCCTCGAGTGATTATATGAAAATGTATCCCAGCTCCTTGCTACGCTTTTTCATTTGTCTTGGTAGTGCCAATTACTAGAGTGACATATTTATGTCTAAAATTTTAATTTATTTCTTTTGTTTGCAGTTCTGTATAGAGTTGTCCTCCAACTCCAACATCTCTAACCGTCATAAAATATATGTTTACACATTTTGACTTGGTGCAAATTAAAAAAAGTCTCACTCACTCACAACATTCGAAGTAAAAACTATGATATTATGAAATAGTCAATTAACTATGAAGTTTATTGATATATAAAAAAGTTAAATAATGAAAAATAGTTTAGAAATAAATGAAAATAGGATAGAAAAGTAGAAAATATTTGCTTCATGATGCTTGGTTCAAGAGTTAAGATTTTGGTGAAATATACGATTTCCGAGAAGATCGAATTTTATTGCAGCACTTCTGTAGGAAAATTGACAGCCTCCAATTTTTAAGAAATCGTTTTCGTTCTTTAGTCCATAAACTATGTACGTGCCTATATTGTACGTTGAAATCCTCCAGTATGAAAATGAAGCTTCAATTGAATAATATTTTTTGCATTCAAAATTGTCTTTTTAACGATTATGCTTATAATATCGTTGGAACATATTTATATAGTATTCATTGGCGCATGCTGCAATAGCTGAAAAGGTCACATTACTAATGTCCTCGAACTTTGTTGACACCTGCTACTCCATACCAAGATATAATGATAGTATATCGCTCTTTGATGTATAAGTACCAACTACGGGATCTCATCTCATCATCAATAGGATGTTGTAAATATTACGCAGAACGTTGTACCGTGGGTGGCAATAGTATTCAACCATTTGAAGCAGGAAATAGGTGGCGAAGAAAAAAAGATCGAAAACATCAATTTATACCAACTGTCGTCAAAGTTGGCACAATAAAAAACCTATGTCAACGCTGACACCAGCTTGTCTCCAGGGCGTTGGCGGATAACAAAAAAGTGATACCAGACAAAGATTAAATAAGTGCTGATATTAAATCGAAATTGTTGCTGAAATTCATACGTCAATCTGGTGCTGCTGTAGCAGCAAAGAGCGGAGGAAATTGCTGCCCTGGGCGGTGTAGCAATTTGCACTTGGAATACATATTAAAAATGTCGTTCCTTTCGCGAATCGAATACAGGCGTAAATGTGGGTGTTGCTAAGGAGGCGCTCGGAGCGGCACATGCATTTGGTATGGCACTGCAATTAGTTATTTGTCAAATCTGTCTCTGAAAGGTGAAAGGTATTAGGAATTGATTAACAAGATGAAAATAGTAAAAAAAAACACATCTTCAGAGTTTCCTACCAAAGAGAGGAAATTTTTGAATATCTTTTTCAAATTGATATTTTTCCTAGATTCCTGAAAAAATTCCTGGTTTTTACAGATTCAGTTAAACTAAATTCAAAACCTGAACCTGATTGAATATCAGAATATTTGATCCGTAACATTAGGAGTACATTATGCAAATTAAATAAAAAGAAAACTTATCCAATTTAATTCCACTATGTATATTATATTCTTGACAGATACGTATTTCGCCTACAGGCATTCAATTTCTAGGTTTCGTATTCTACTAAGACGCTCCAAAAACGTCAGTACAATATGTATAAAACCAAACTTAGAAAAAAGTACGACACGTGCCACAGTGTGTCACACCCAAGGTATTCCTAGACCTGTGATGTATGATAAGTGTGAATAACCGGAACTCGAACTACAAATTGCTAAAGAGAGGTGTTGCGCTGATACGTGGAACAGAAACTTATATTATTTGTACGTCAGTTCATCCAGCATATCAGCAATGACATACGATAAACGTAATAATAATAAAAGATATCCGACGAACAGCTGCAGAAATAGTGATAGAATTAATGCAAATCGCCTGGCCCAACAAAATTAAGCAGTAAATGATTTATTCGGCGGAAAGCAAATTTTGCAACGCAAATTCGGTAAACCCTTATTAAATCCAGTCCGCCCACATAGTGGCACTTTCCATCTACAGCTCGGTTGACGAAATACACCAAACGGGCAGATAACGGCAACTTTGCTTCCGTACACGGAACATTATTACCCATTATGGAATGTCATCGCTGTCGGTCTCCAGCTGCGGGAACTAAACTCCCAAAAAACACGTGTTAAAGTCCTATGACTGTGGACTTTGGCTTTGGTGTTACTATTCTGATGACAGCCGAAAGATACGCGCTGCGAAATCGTTTGTGGGCTAACTAAAATAACTAGATATGGTAATTTTTATGTGCACGAGGCTTGCTGAACTCTTAGTATTATTAACGTAATAGGGCAGCATTAACATGAAAACTACCCAAAAACGGATAAAAGCTTAACGAAAAAAGTCAGTTGAAAATTTACTATTACTCTCTCGTAAGAGTAGATATTTCAAGCTGATGATTCAATAATCGGTATCATTCAGTTTTGTTTATACAACGATATCCGGCGGATCTGTAGAGAATTGTAAATATTTTACATCAAATATATGTTTCATATAAGTAGTTGAAAACAAATTATGTCTTGGGGATAAAGTGAACAATTCACGATGTGGGCAAAATAAACAGTGCGTATAATGACATTTTATTTTTTTGTTGTGTACCGTCAATGCTAGATTACAACTGGATCGTTGAACGTTGCGAGGTTACTTTCGAATGATGAATGTTGATGGAATAAATACCTCTCCTGTGTAAATTGATTAATTGTTAAATGCAATAATGATGTCGGCTTTCGCTGCCGGATATACAGGAACCGTTATGCTTTTTGCAATTCTTTTCATAACAATCATTATTATACTGACGCGTTTTTATTCTTTTATATTTTCGTATTCATTGTTGCATGAAGAAATGAAGGATTTTGTAACTTAAATTAAATCCTTCACATCATTTTAAGATGATAAGAGTGGAACAACATATGTTTCGTCTTAGACAGGTTTGAACATTCTCAGATAAGTATCCTTGTAGAGTTGTTAAATCTTCTTGCAGCTCCTGAATAACTTGATTCTGATCAGAATTTTGATAAGAAAGTTCCATATTATCTGCTAATAATTGAGCTTACCGTGAAGTTTTTGGTTTGCCAGGTCGTTAATGTATAGAAGAAACCTTACATTACTTCCTTGAGGAACTCCCATGATTACATACTGGTTTGAGCTTATAGATCCATTGATTGGCACATATTGCTTTCTATCAATTAAAAACTTGTTAAATAGATCGTTGGAAGTTCTTCTAATGCCATAACAGTCCAGTTTACGAAGAAAAACTTGGTTATTTATCGTGTCGAAGGTTTTTTTTAAGTTCAGAAACAACACAGCTTCTGTTTTGCGCGATCCCATGGCGTCGTAGATCTCATCTACCAGATCACATGCCTCCGTCCGTCCATCCGCCGCCCAATCAGCTTCGAGGTATGACGTCTGACAAGCCAGTCGTCGTATGTTCGAGTCTCGGCTAGGCGGTACTGCTAGATAGAGTCAGTATAATTTTGCCCCGTAACTGTTCTATACTCTAATAGCCGGCAGCGAAGTCTGTCGATAAAGAAGGGTCAAGTCTTAGAATGACGTTTAAGCCCAACGATAGATAAATAGTGTTTTATTATCATTGGTTTAAGCCCACGCTTTGCCTCCGTCCATGTGCTGGATCCCTCTCTGAATTCGTATTGGCGACTGCAGAGTTCCACGAGAAGTCAAAGAAAATTGAGTAGCCTTCCAAATAGCAGTTGTTTTAGCACTTTGCTCAGCACCGACAAAGCAAAGTTGGAACCTTTATGGATGGGAATTACTCTAGCAATCTTCAAGCAATCCGGATAACATCCCAAGTAACAATTTGAGTTTTATTAGACTCTTATGATGGCATTTAAGACCAAAATTGGTCTTGAAGACCAGCAAAAGAGTACAATAGAACTCACATTGTTGCTTGGGATCCAGTTGTAACACATTCGTTGAAACAATCTCGTAGGAGTATTGCAAAAATCTGGTGGTGCTTCTTGACGAACTCAGTTGAAATTCCATCTGTGCCGCAAGTTTTGCCGATTACCAATTCCTTGATTTTCAAAATAACTTCTTGTTCAGAGCTTCGTTGAAGGATGATTGAATTACAGACCGGTCTTAAAGTTTCATACTTGTTTATGTCACGTGCACTGTCAATCAAACTGGTAAGCTGGGGTCCAACTGTACTGAAAAACAGGCGTTTGCAACAGTGGATCCATGGATCTATTCAACAACTCCTTGCAATGCAAAATGCAAAGTTGAGAATCGTTCCAGGGGATGCATTCACTTTAGAGTTTCGATTTGTGTTGAAAATCGACAAAAACCGTGTCTAAAAGTTTAATTTATTGATAGTACCGGAACTCGAAGGTCGATTATTGACGTACAGTAAGTCACATTGCATATGTTTCCGTTTGTGAAAACCTGAATTAATCGAAATTAACTTTCTCTCACTTTTCCACAGAAACTAAAAATAGTAGGGGGAAGATCTCCGTGCTCAGACGCAATTTGATTTTTGAGGTAAAACTCAGTAAATACTAATTTCTTACCTCAATTTTCTCTTTTATGTGGAGAAAAACAATGTTACAAAATACAACATACAAAATTTGCGCTGCTAGGTTAATTTGAACTTTAAATTTGAATTTGAATTAGAAAGTAGATAGCATTTTGTAATACAAACTTGCTGAAATCGACATATATCCTCTATGCTTTCACACGATAATTTGATCTATGAAAACCAACGTCAATGGAACAAAAAGCCCATCACTTAAAAACTACCGCACAAATCTTATGAGTTCAGTCTATGCAGGTTTGCTGCCAATAGTTGAATGAAATTCTATTGACATAAAATGTTTGTTGAGAGGGCTGATAACACGGAATGCACAAGGAAATGCACACGGCAACTCCACCTGCAAGGCACGTTGATGGATTGACATCAAGATAATATTTTATTGCATTTTTTCCTGATTTTTTCTGCCTTTTACGCTTACAATCTAGTGTTATTTTCCACGGAAATAAAACATATAGCACGAATTCTACACTAAGTAAGTATAGATTTCACTGACTTTACTGTCCAGTCATAGAGGACAATATTATGTTAGGCCATAGAGGACACACAACAGTTTCAAAAAATTACGGTTTTTCTGCAAAAATATATTTTCATATCAAATTTAAACTGTTTCCGAAAAGCGACTTTATCAAGCAGACGTTCAGAAATATTGCTTCTTTATTGAACATTTATTAAACTTTTACTGCGCTTTAAAGAAATGTTCTCGATTTTCTTTTTTTAAAGGTTGAAACGTTTGATCATTCTTATTTGTTTACCTACCTAAGGTAAGAAAGGAAAGAGGTCATAATTAATACACCGTATAAGCTTGCTATTTACAATTGTGTAATTCTTTACAAACATTTTTACCAATGTTTGTTTTTGAAAAATCACTAGTGATCCGAGCATAGATCCTTAAAGAACACTTTTTGAAAAGCTTCAATAGATCAATTTTGAAGAGCATCTAGGTACACTCAATTTTTTTTTAGACGGGGGATACGTGCCGTGTAAAATAAAACCGTTCAAAAAAACGCATTAATTCGAAAAATGTTGTAAAAAAGCCGCGTTAATTCAAAAATCGTCATAAAAACCGTGTTAATTAAAAAATTGTCAGAAAAACCGCGTTAATTCAAAAATCGTAAACATATACCGTGTAAAAAAAGACTTGAGTGTATATCCATTTAAAACTCTGAAGTTCGACCGCGCATCACTTGAGAACAGAGCGTTCGATTTGAGCCTTTTTTTTCATTGTGTTTGTTTCCACCACCGTAGGATTCAAAGTAAAGGGGTACATTTATTAACTTTTTCACATGCTTGAAGAGGCGGGTAAAAATGAAATTGACAGTATCATTTAATTCATTTTGTGAAATAAAATTTTCTAAATTAACTAATAATAGCGTAGTTATTTACTTGAGAGTAACAGTTATCGAAATTTGGCAAGCAATTCCTTTTACTAATTCTCATGAATCGAATTATGAATCAAATAAAAATAAAAATCTGATAACTATTCACATAGGATACATATCCGATACAAATCTAAAGCTGCTTGGTTTTATTAAATTTTATGAAGATTTTATTTCGAAATAACGATAACCTAAATATATATAGTGGACATACCCATTGGCAAGAAAAAGGAGTCATAGTTTTAATACTTATAGCTGGATTATTTAACTCGAATAAAACTATCCGTCTTTTCTAGATCTTATTGCGGTTCCTCATATTACCATAAAAAACTAGTTGACTATGTCACACTTCTTGCAACACAATTCTTAGTATTCGCAAGAGAACGCGTTCCAATACATTGGTGTATCAATACAAAACTTATCGCGGCTGCTTGTCAAACTGTAATAAAACTTAAAAGCTGCAATATTTGTATGCACACAAAGGAAAACAAATTGTAGTTTTGTAATGTTTTTGGAATGGTAATATCCAATCAAGCCGATTTATCGCATTTGTAATGAAGCGTTGCTAGATTTTATCGACGAAAAAAAAAGTTAGGTAATATTGATATTCTAGTAATTAAAAACCATGAAACAAAAATCCTGGCCGTTACGTAGTAACGAGTAGCGCAGACGAAGCTATTTTCGACGTGTTCGCATATTATAAAATACAGCTAGAGCAATATTATGGGAAATTGAGCTTAACTAATCGAACTTATTTGTTTTCTTTAGACAATAAGTTTTTGTAAATCAGCACTGTATTGATGACGTATTTATTTTACATGCTTTTTAGACAAATATGCACGATGAAATTTGATGCGCATATAGTTTATAACTGTGAAAATTGTCAAAAAATATCTATTTGTTATTTGACATATTTTAAGAAGATCGCCATTGATTGCAGGTTGATCTGACAGCAAAGCTTAAATGATAAAAAGAAAACCAAAATTATTTATATCCTTGAATTTAACCTTCTTTATGTCATTTCAGGTATTCTACTAAGACGAAGCCGCTTAGTTGGTTTCGAGGTACGATGCTGGTCTAGCAAGCTTGTCGTCATACGTTCGAATCTCGGCTATGCAGTGCTGCGCTAGATAGAGTCAGTAGGATTTTTGCACTAGCCCTGTTACTGTCCTGTACTCTAATAGCCGGCTCAAGTCTGGCGATAAAGAAGCGTCAAGTCTTAAGAAAGATGTTTAAGTTCAAGGCTTTGCTTTACTAAGCCACTCAAATAAACGATAGTTAATTTGAGCAAAGTTTAATCCCTATTTCTTGAGCTTGTATGTATTTGCAAATCAGCAAAACAAACTGTTATGCTGTTTTAGATTTTCTTAAACGCGTAGTTAAAATGTTATAATATTGGAGCCAAAATGCCAATAAATGTATTTTGAAAATATTTTTCATATCGTCCATTCAAAACAAATTTAGCATGTGGCTCTAAGGCTCCAAAAGCCGCCTGTAGACGACCTTACTAGCCGAAGGGTTAGGCAATGCAATTCGAGTAGAATTTGATGCCATAGCCCTCCAAAAAATATCGTTCAACAAACATGTAACTATAAATTTATTTCCTGTAACAATGCATCATTATTTCATGTACTGTTTGAAAGTAACGCTCTGATCCATTGGATTATTTCAATACAATCGTATATACGTTTTGGTACGTACGTGATTCAAATTAAATGAATCACTAGAAGCAACACGCTCAGCTAAATTGTTACAGATGCGAAGAAATGGCATAATAAACGCCGTCTGGAAGAAGCCTTTTCGTGGCAGCCGTCTTATATGACTGTTATAAGATATCCATATGTTATCCAAAACCCTCCGCGTGCAAGGATATGCCAACAGCCTGTTGTAATTTTCTTTGCTGAAATAGCATCAGGTTAACTCACCATCCAGTAGGTTTGGGTATCGTTCGTCCGAATCGTAGAAATAACTGCTAGCTCCCTGCACACTAGCCACCAACATGATCAAGAAGCAAATTAACAGTCTTCCAACCAAATATTTATTCATCTTTGCTCATCTGATTGGTTCGAGTCTTCGGCTGATAAGAACACTACACTTTTCGTACTTCCAATCACTTCCAGTCTGTGGATATCGAAAGAACGTGACCGATCAATTATTCACACCACCTTGAACTATATCTGCTATATCGTATGGAGACCACAATTCAGACAAAAGCCACGGTTTGCCTTTTCAGTCTGGAATTTCCGCAGAAAGTCACTTGTTTGACTTTTCCACTTGAAAAAGCAAAAGCAGCCTGCTTTCATGCACGATTTTGCACTGAAGGAGCGTCCGATAGCGACAGGACGTGCTTCCACTGTGTCACGAAAACACAGGCCGGAAGTCTATGTCTCAGTCTCACAGTCTCTCTTACTCGGTTGGTTTGTTTTCCTCCTAGTGGCAACCGCGAGCAACAGTAACCGACAGTAAAATGATGAACTGATAGCACAAGCCGGGCATTCTTATATGAGCTTTTCCCTACTCACAGCAGCCCGGCAGTTCGGTCGAGTTATCGCATCGGTGCCGAGACCGACGTTTCGCGACGTCCGATTTGAACCGAATCGGGTCTCATTTTTCCGACTAGGAGCACATCAGCCGGAAGCTGATGCGCGCCAAATTTACCGAGTGCCTATTTCGCCGCGAATAATATTATTACAGCACCAGGCAGTCTTGGGGAAGAACTAAGGTTTACCACGGCTCAGCTCAGGATATGCAGCGACGGCGCCTTTCGGCAGGCGACGACAAAACGCAACGGTAACATCGCCGGGTGCTATATCTCCTTATGGAACCTGCTCGTGGTGTACAGATTGGTGTACAGGTAATGAAATGACAGAAACAAATAGAAATGCCGATATTGGTCCAAACGATTCACATATATACATAGTTCAAATTCACGAAAAATTAATTGGCCTAAGTTTTGAAACATAGTTCAGATATTTTCAAAGTCAAAGTGTATGAATATATGGATATAGGGTAATACCACTTGCTTTAGCAGACAAAAATAATTGTACATATTGAACGACCGGTCATATTCACTAGATCCTGCATTTTATTATATTACTAGCTGACCGACAAACTTCGTATTGCCACAAATTAAACTGTGTTGTACATAAATCGTGAATCTCAGATGACCTTTGTCTCGAGTTTTGCAAGTTTCTGGGGAGTTCATGGGTGTTTTAATATACAAATTTTGCCTGATAAATACCTGAAAATTACACAAATAGAGGTCAGTAGATATAGAAAAAATTTATTTGTATGGGAGCCCCCCCTCCTAAAAAGGGAGAGGTCCTAATTCATCATAGAAAAAATTCATGCCTTTTTTATAGGTATAGATATGTTATAATTATCAGCTGGCAGGCCGTTTCTGAATTTCGTTTGTTTTTAGGCTAGTTTTTCCCATAGTGCAATGAAGTGTTAATAAAGCCAGTTTCAAAACTTTCATTAAAATACATTATTTAGTCATGAAAATTTCCGAAAGCTGTAAGCAAATGAGTTTATACATATATTCACTAACGATTCAGATAGAATTACTTCTAGTTTTTTCTAGTTAAGTGATTTTTATGTAGAATTTTCTGGCGAACATTTTAAGCATATTTTAACGCAATGCCCTTCTGGCATATAAAAAAGTTTGTTTTGAAAATGTTTTGAGATATTAGCATTTTTCGTTTTAAATTGCAGAAAAATATAAGATGTTGACAAACTAGATAAAAACTGATAACATCATTCGATTGCGCGGCCAAAAACCCATAGAAAAAGTATATTGGCATGTCTTTACATCAAACTCTTTCAGAGATATTTAAACCCGAAAAATTACTTTTTTTGGAAACTTGTAAAAAACGAAGTAGCGCCACTGCTAAGGGGATTGATCAATCGGTGTAAAACTTTGGAAAAATGGTTGTGGGGTCGGAATGTACAATTATGCCAACTTTGGTTGAAATCGCTGATGGTCGGATCCAATTTTTCCGATTTTTTTGTCCACTTGAGGTGGAATGATCCATGTCAAAATCCTTAGGTGTCCGGTACTGCGGGACTTCCCCCTACTCAACTTCGAAATGTTTTGGAGAAGACTTTACATATAAATCTGGTTAAATCGCGGTAATTTAAGACTCCGCAATTAGATCTGTGAATCGATTGTACGAGTAGTTTTGTTCGAGTTTCATAGTCAGTTATTTCATACGTCCCGTTCTTCTTGGCAATGTATATAACTACCATTAATCCGTAGGAAATCATTATGTCTAGATGAAATCTGCATAAAATTTAGTAAAGACAGCCTTTTTAGTAAACAGTAGCCTTAAGATTTGGCACTTGGGTAATTGCCATTTTGTCCAAGAAAGGAAATTCTCCCTTTTCATCCTGTTTTTCCTCCAGTTCATAGATAAAGTTTTAGATACTAGATTATGTAAGGATAAAATAAAGTATTACTCTGGGCGGATTGCCCATTGGTGCTCCCTTCCATTGTTTGTATAAATAACCACTTAATATGGAATAGTTCTTTTCCATACACAATCGTGTTAGCTTCAAATATCCTCCCACTTTTAACCTCTATGCGTTATCCTCATGTTGTCTCATTAGACAATTGATGGTAATTGGCTAATGGTAATTGATAATATATGGTAATTGATTCTTTCACAGGGACAAAATTTAATTGGAGCCATTGATAGTAAACCAGACCGTGGATTACCCTGGAACCCTAAATTAAATGACCTCGATCTGTCCGATGACATTCTCTTGCTCTTTCAATGGCAATATAATATGCAGAGAAAGTTTGATGGTCTCTGCGACAACTCCAAGGCAGCAGGTATCATAGTCAACGTCGCAAAGACCAATTCAGTGGGAGTGAGCATTTACAATCCTTTTGATTTCACAGTAGAGGTTTAAGAGGTGGAAGATTTTCAATATCGTAGGCGGAAGTCCTCTATGCTCGGACACTTGAGGCTATTCAGACGAAACTTAATTAGTCCCGGCTTTATTATATCTATTTTTCCTTTAACGTGGAGAACAATATTACAAGCATACAAAGCAACAAAATTGGCAAGACAAGGATCAGCTCAGCAACTTATTGGTCCTGAACCGTTTCTGGGCACCTCCACATCCGCCGTTAAAGGCGAATTGATGACATGGGAAAAACTAGAAATAGTATCCCGTTGGAATCAAACACAGGGTTGTAGACAAGCTAAACAGTTTATCTAAGCAAGCCCTGCAGTAGCTAAAAAACTACTCCATTTAACTCGTAGTGAACTACGCACGATCACGGGACTCCTAACAGGACACAGCCCCGCTCTTTATCATTTAAAAAATATCGGCAAGGTATCATCCGACACCTGCCGCTTTTGTAACTCTGAACTTGAACCTGCGCATCTGCTCTGCTATTGCGGAGCTCTTGCATTATCAAGGCACAACTTCTTAGGAAGTTTCCTTCTTACTCCATATCAGGTATGGAACCTAAATCCCAAAACGGTCATTGGCTTTATAAACCATGTAGTACCGAATTGGGGCACAGGATTACAACTATTCCGCTCAACTCCATCAATGGGTATGAGCGATCCGTAAACTGTGTACAGCAATCGGGGTCTGCCACAAAAGACGATCATTAAGACTGTCGCAGTGGCCTTTTAACCCAATGCCCTTCTGGCATACAAAAAAAGCAACAAAATTTGGACGGGAAGGTTAAATTTGAAATTAGAAAGTATTTTATGGCAAATTAGCTCAAATTGAAAGCTGTCCCCATTGGCATAACTATGTGGGGGGGGGGGGGCCATAGCCTTAGGAGAGATTTAGCTCCCCTAGAAAAATCAACCTGGTTTTTCAAATTTAAGAAAACAAACTATAGTTAGATAACTTTAGATAACAAAAACTTGAGAGTAATTTTATATGCATCACAGTTCCCATGCATTAATGTGCATTTAATTTTAAAATTCCGACGAAATAAAAAGGTCGAAAAAAATGCCAGGGCTATAGCCCTCCCTACAGATGAGCGCTAGTTCGATTCTGCAGGAAGACACTTAGGGACGATTCAAATATGACGTCCATCAAATTTCTGCTTTTTAGAACCCCCCCCCCCCTCCTCCCTCTGTCCGATTGAGTCACAAATCAAAAAGCCCCCCCCCCCCCCCCCCTTTGGACGTCGCACAAACTCGAAAAAAATTAAAATGAAAAAAAGCATGTAAAAGTAAAAGCCGGTTAATAAAACTTGCTTAACCTTTTAAGAGTTTAGTGTACGATTCATAAATGAGAAGAAAATAACAATTGCGTATTTTCCCGGAAAATTTAAATTAAAACTTCCTAATTTTGCCGGATAAAATGAGCATCCAAGAGCTTTTTAAACAAAATAACTAGAAGATTCCACGTGTTTCGTTATTTTTCTCCGCACGGCGAGTACCAACCAGGACCCTGACAACGTGACCTATAGCAAATCGTCACTAATGTGAAGCGAAGGCAACAGAGAATCTGCTTCATTTATTTGTTTCGACGATGTTAAACCTTGTTACGAACTTTTAAACTCAAAATAAATTGATGAGTAATGAATGACTGAAAAACTAAAGCTTTTGTAGTCTTTTTCAAATTTTTTTTCGATGGATGTCACATTTGCCTAAACCTCCTCCCCCCTTCTGTCACAGTCTGTCACAAAATTGACACCCCCCCATAAACAGTAGACATCATTATTGAATGATCCCTTAGCTGAAATCCGCCGGGATATTCTACTATACTCTGCGGATCCAGACTATTCAGACTATTGATGCGAGCCTCTCCTGCCGACAGGTCAAAGCCATGGCAGATGACCGTCAATAGTTAGGAAACCAGACTATTTTGTTCTGCCGAAACAATGGAAAACTCCTGGTTTTTGGCCGGTCTTTCCTGGTGAAAAAAACCCTGCTCTTTTCCTGGTTGAGTAGCCACTCTATAAAATCTGAAGTCGCTTTTTAAGCGATTTTTTCAAGCACGGTTTTTTGTCCGAGTAAAAAACTTAAACCCAAATTTCGTGGGACATTAAGAACTCTATCTTTTTACGTAGTTTTGAAAAATTGAGTTTTTTACATAATATGTCGAAAAATTAGAAACCTACAATTCTTTTTTTGTTTATGCGGTACAATTTGTTAAAGAAAAAAATTAGTAGAATGCAATGAAGACGTATGATGTTTAGTGTTAGTCAATGAAGTAGATGTTTCTAGTTCGGAGCAAATTTTCTTTTCGATAGCCCTTTTTTCTATGGAATTGCTGATTAGATGTAACGGATTTATCATGGAAAATGCTGATATATCAATACTTCACTGTTGTTTTTTATTCTTAAAATACAGATAACAAATAAAACAGATGAAACCTTTCGTTTTACTTCTACAAATTATTTACGTGTTTCGTCTCCGATGCAAGCTCCATTAGTGGCTGCAAATCGGAAATGAAATACGTGTCTGTTAGAAAAATAAATAAGGCCATTGCAAATAATTTCAAAAGTTTTTGTCACCCCCCTTGGAAATTGGCTTGAAAAACCGAGGGGCAAAAAAATAATTTGTAGGATATGAGTTAATTTTTTTTCATAACATGAATTGTCTGTGGGTTGTACAGCCTGAAAAACTCGAAAAATGAATGTACGAGTTGAGTTAATGCCTCTAGCACGAAACAGAAATGAAAATTCGAACAACGGAATTTCCGAAAATCGGCCGAAAAATTTTTCTTTCGTTTTTGTCTTTTTTCGTAGATTTTCACAAGGAAAATAATAACGTATATATTAAAAGCAAGAATAGATTTGGTTTTCACGTTTAAACTTTAGGTAAAAATGCCTCAAATCAATATTTTTTTTTGCTCGATTAAAAAAAATCTCTTTGTTTTTTTTCGCCCCACCCCCCTTCAGTGACCCAACACCGGAAGGACAAAAACTTTATAAAATATTTGTAATGGCCTAACTAGCAGAGTTAAAATGAAAAGTTTCCTTTTTCTTATTGTAACAAGAACGAACTAAACCGGAAACTAATAAAAGGAAACTTATTAAAAGGTTCAAAATTATTTTTTGTAGAACAAAACGACATTATTCAATGCCTTCAGATTCCGCAGTGATGCGCGGATATGGTTTAACATTAATCTAATTCAAAGTTTCTGAAAATCCGTCCCATTATGCAATATACGAAATAAAACAAGACAGTCTCGTGATAAAATCCATGAAATCATCTGGCGTCGTCTCTACACGACACATGTTTGAATTGCCATTATGTTAAACCTGTTAACAACGATGCAAAGTACCCGGTTAGTTGGCATTTCTCGCTGGTTGGTGTCATTACAGCATTCCAGTAACTTTGTCATTAAATGCATGACTTTCCAATTAGGCATTATCCTGCAAGAAGAATGCGTATCGTAGCGGGAGTGCCGTTAGGTGGATTCCAGCATTCCGCCGTCCTGTTTTACCAACACCGAAGCAAAGCGTGCCATCGAAGGCAAACTAATAGCAAAGCGTCACGTTTTGGTCCATGTTTCTCTTTGACACTCAGATACATAGTGTAAGTTCAGAGAAATTGCTACATCCGCACAGCATCCGAGGCGTTTACCCGAGGTGTTACATTCCGCACTCAACGACTTGCGAAGAGCGACGAGGCGCACCCATGCGAAAACCGTGCTTGCAAGATATGATAAGCGCACGGTTTTCATAATCTATCACCGCACGATCCAGCCAGCCCTTCGTACCGAGTGGGTGGTGATAGACAATGATTGCTGCTGAAAGCATCTTTGGCCGCCCGCCTGGAGACATCCAAGCCATGGTACAACATTCCGTATGACGTAGCTTGTCTAGGGTGCATGAGAGACATCAGAGACCCTACAATATGTGTCGTGCTGAGTGATGGCGATTAGTTTCGTATACGCAGGAGTTATGGGCGCTCCGCTGTGTGCGGCCGAACGATATCGATGGTTGGACTATTTTTTATTATGTCTCAGTCTATCATGCAGATGCGGGCCTGAAGGCTCAATATGACTTACTAATTTGTAAAATAAATCATCTTAACGATTTTACTTACAGTTGACAGAAGGTGAGTGCAACTAGTATGGATACACTAATTGAAATCATCTGGCGTCGTTGGATCATCAAAATACAAAGGCACCTCAGCACTGTCCTGTGCTAAATTCTGAGCTGTAACAAAATAATAAAAATAAGTATCAGTTCTTCAACCAGCTAATGGAGAGTTGCGAATTAATTGCCTACATTATTTGTATATTATTCAAAAGCAGTACCTCGCGACTTGAGCACGCGTAACTCAAATAATGCCGATATTAGGACAACTACTCTGCACATTTTTCTCAAGTAACTGCTTCTCAATCATGTCCCAACCCACTCAGCGTAGATTAAAGGGATGCTGACGAAGGAAAAATGGCCAGCAATATTGAAATAAATACGAATAATCCTACGAAACATATTATGCGCATATATTGATATTGAGTCACTGGCACTGGCCTGAAATTTAGAAACCGGCATCGCATACGAGAGCGATGTGAGGTTTTATGAGATTTTTCGCATAAATGATTACTAATGGCAGTTTCCATGCGTGACAAAATGTACCATTTGATACTATTTTAGTATTTTTTCCGTTTCATGTTTCATACTGCAGTAAATTGGACAATACATTAACTTTCATATTTAATTTTTTCGCCCAGTTTTGTTTTTACAACCAAATAAAAGATAATTAATAAAAATTTGTTCTTTTATTCATATCGTAAATAATGATACGAAAATGCCATTGCAAAGTTATATTTATGTCAAAAAAGCATACTAAGAACACATTCCACGCACTTGTACACCAAGAAATCGGCATTTAAAACTGCATATTTTAACTTATATTATACTGGATATGAACCAGTGATTATTGAACTACAAAGAAAACGTAGTTCTCAACAGAATCAACATACAGAATTTTTAATAATTAGCATATTGAAGTGTACATATATTAAAACATGGTGAAAAAAGCGGTATTTCTGCGAGCAAGAAAAAAGAGCAGAATAGTCCAAAAATAATGAAGAATGATATAAGTTAGTTAAAAAAACGATTGATATTTACTTGAGCGCAAAAAACATTGAGCAAATAGCACTAAGAGAAATGGTTGAAAATGTCCTTAATTCTATTCCTCGTGTGAAGTGGACAATGAAACGAAGAAACATCTTGAAATGTTCAATATTACTTCTACTCGAATAAACAACTTAAGCTGATAAAAACGAGGAAAACCAGTACTTGAAACTACATATCGGCGATGGTCCACTTGTGCACAGCTGTGCATTTATCTATTTTTCTCTGCCCTATCGGTCGCCCGTGTCCACACAGTAGGATGTTGAGCAGCATGAAACCGATCCCCTTAGGCCACAATCAAACCATAAAAGCCGGAAGAGTCGAGCGTAGGAATCAACCGTAACACCGAAGGCAAACAGATAACCCATCGCCAGCAGTGGTGAAAAGTAAGAGCAGACTCGTAAACGTCACTAAGTGAAAAACGACTTTCCCGACCAGTCTGGCTTTTCCCATAACAGCAGAAAGCATAAAATACTTTGTCAGTGTTAAAAAACATTTCCGTGGAAATGAGAAAATAGAATGCTGTACAGCAAAAGTTTTTAAATTAGTCTTGAATGACTGGTTTATTTGAAATAAAACGGAGATGCATTGAGAGCAGTCTTCATGTAAACGACATCTAGTTTAAATTGCTTGTTTCATAGACAAAGAAATTAACAGACTGAGTTACCAATAAATTTGCAAAAAGAAACAAAACTTGCGAAAATGTTAAGCTTAGCTAGTGTGCCCCTATTATGCCGCGTAATTTATTCGACTGAAGTCGAAAGCAACATTTAAAAAAATCTAATATAATTGATTAACAGTGAAAGCAAAAGTAAGCGCAACTTGTTATTGTGTTTATCATTAAAATATTCTAATTATTTTTCCATTTTGAAATTCCAGTGCTTTATTTACTTACACTTACCTAATGGTGTACTTTAGCTTATCTCTAATAACAGCTACTATAGCGCAATTACGACTATCAATAAGACATTTTGTAAAATGGAATGAAACCTTTAAGTTCAATAAATGTTACTACTGTTAATCTTTGTTATAGTATAACAAAGGTAAAAAAGTAGTAGAATCAAAATGAATTTCTTCAATATTTTTTGTTTATTAGCAAATTCTGCTAAGATGCTCGAAAATAATTTATAATTAGGATTAAGCTGGAAACCTCTAAAATAAAGGATAACAATAAATAAAATTTATAATTATTCTGAATTTGCCAGATTTCATATCTTCCAAAGAATAGATCTGCAGCGTCATCTGATCTTGAACCATTAGATTACTTTGCATGGAGCCATATGCGTAGTCACAAAGGAGGAGGGTTAAAGCCAACTGTTTTGAGTAGAGGAAAATTACGAGAATAGTTGTACGACTCTCGTTTTTGTCAGCATCAGCAGCAGCATAGAGGCGGGGTGGTTCGTGAAATATATTTCAAGCAGTCATCTCCATTCAATTCGATCTATATCTAGATAGAATTAACAAAAGGGCGAATGTCGCAGATGTAAACAAAACGAGTGAGAGTTATTTTTTGCTGGGCTAGCATAGGAAAATCAACCCTCACTTAGTTTGTTTACGCTTGCGACATTCGCCCTTTTGTTAATTATATCTTCATATGTATGTCGTATCATACGTATGTCCTCCGTGAGTATCGTCAAATCGGTGAAAACTACCGGTTCAATAAGGTTTTTGTACAATATCAGCTTCGTATGGCGGCGTATGCTTCTTGATCGAAGCGTTTTGCGAAAGGCGAAATTGACTCGACTTACTGCTTGAAAGCGCCGCAAAATCTCCTTTAGGAACCTTGAACCACTGCGACCATTAGTTAGATCTATTGTGGTACGGGATAAGACGTTACCTTGTCCTCGAAGAGACTCGATTCTATTGACTCTCTAAAGCCCCAAACACAATGCATACGGATTTTACTACGTTGCGGCAATTTGACAGTTTTTCCATGGGTTTTCTGTCAAATTTCCGCAACGTAGTAAAATCCGTATGCATTGTGTCTGGGCCTTAACAACCTCTCCCAGCCTAGAATCGAACATACCCCAAGCAACACAACTTTGTTACGTCTAGTCGCGGCGACCTAATTATAACCAGAATTGGTCAAATAATCAGTTGTCATAACCACTTTACAATAACTGTGTTAGTGGGGACAACGTACCTCTAACCCAACTGGCAGGCTAAATTTAAACATCTATTTTCTTTTGTTTCAATTCGATTTTTTGTCAAGTGAGGAGCACTCAATTTAAACCAAAATCGCTTTTGGGCCCTATTCTCACAGTCAAAGCAGAGTAAAGCAAAACCTAGGTGCAACATTCCGTTATTGAAACTTGACCTTCTGTTTTTATACGACAGCCTGCGCAGCCAGCTGTTAGAGTACAGGACAATTGCAGGGCCAGTTGCTAAGATCCTATTGACTCTACCAGCCTCTCCCAGCCGAGATTCGAACATACAACGACTGACTTATTAGGCCGGTTTCATACCTCGAAGCCAACTAGGTCACACCAAGAAATTTGACCATATTGTCATCATTATAATCATCAACAACATTTGGAATCCGGATATATGGATATATTAAGTATATTAAAAAGATCACAGACATAAAAAACGTATAACATAAATTACATAAAATAAACTTTTAACTTATTTTTAATTGATTGTCTACAGTCTGATTTCTATACTACATTCGTACGTTGTTCACTATGGACATAAGGGGCGAATTGGCCATTTATGCTCTAGTTCGTATTTCCCAACAATTCCTACGTATTCCATACTTGATTGTACCAGAGCTGTGTACAGTGTCATAACTGTATAGGGATCATCATTTGATTTTTTGCATAACGTTTTACTAAACCGAACATTGAGAAGGCTTTCAAAATCAGTCCATCGATATGTGCGTCGAAAGACAGTTTCTTGTCCATACCACTCCAATTGTCCATAACCAGGTCTCGTACTGCGTCCAATTGTTGTAAATCTAAATCTCCTAGCGATGTATGACATCAATTAGCTTGTGTGAGAAGGTCAAAACGCCACATTTCAATGTGTGTGGATCATCAAACCACATCTGTCGCAAAATGTCTTGAAGTTATCCAGGTCAGTCTGCATCTTGTAGCAGTCAATATTGTTGGCCGTCGATTTTTTTCACTTCGTTTATAAACCCTATCTCTCCTCTTTACATAACCGTGTCGTTTGTAGTTTGTTTCATAGCAAATTTAGGAAATATCACAATAATTATATGAAAATTGTGAACCTTGCTACAAATAACTAGTTGTTTTATTCAGTTAATGCCATTGCACACCTAATTTTATGAATTTTTCTTGTAGCATTTTTTCGCAGCTTTCAGCAATGGTGGTCTTAAAATGAAAATCGGCTGGGGGCTCATGGTGAAAACGGTGATTTTTTGATACAATCCAATATGGCGATCAAATCCAAGATGGCCGCCAAAAAAATGTACTCCATTTGAAAACCCTGTTCTTCTTCTTTACAGAACCGGGCCATTTGTTAGTTGTTTCATGGCAAATTTATGAAATATCACATGATGTATATTTCAAAGTTTGCACAAAATTAAACTTTTTTTGAAACTGTCAGGCCCCTTGGTGAACGAGGGGTGTACTATTTCGACGTATTAAAAGTGTAATTCCTATTTTTTAGTCATTTTCAACCAATTAAGCGCAAAAGTTCCAAGATTTGAACTCCTCGTGTCAGTAGCGGCCCCGTTTCAGCGAGAATTACTCAGTATAGTATTTTTCATAGTATTTTCATGTGAAATACAACCAGAACTTTGTTGCCCAATAAAATTGTTGAACTATGTCTGATCAATATGAAAATCAATAATAACCTGTGAGGCAACGAGACTTTTCATTTTAAGGTAATTTTAAGGAACTAGCTTTTTAACATCTATTGCTAATAATGCTATTGAGAAAACTAAGAAATTGCAATGATTCCGTAGTGATTGTTATATATTTCGAGGTGTAAAAATGCGATAGCAACTAATGATACTTTAAATAAAAGCGACTTTTCACAAAGTTTTATTAAAATCGAAAGACCTTGGTACATGATCAGTTGCCTGGAAAAATAACTCTACTGTCCAATTTAATCAAGGCTGTACCGAAACGATGATTCGCACTAAAGTAACTATTGATGCAGTTGAGATTACATCACGACTGAGTACTGTAGGTATCTGCTATGCACATGTTATCACGATTCTACTCAAAGCAAAGACCTTAACATGTGTAAAAAGCACGAGTATTCATGCATGGTCCAACAAACATGTGACGAATTCGATTAGAAATAATTCCATTTCATAGGATTAACACAGACATGCAGCGGTGGCAGAAAAGACCTGTTGCATCGTTACAAAGGCACTCACATCAAACAATACTGCAATCCACGATATTCGTTACGCCACAGTTTTATCAAACCCCTTGCTGCACAATTCCATGCAGGAGCTTTTCATTTGTAAAAATTTCTCTTCTGTCGCTTATCTGCTCTTGGTTGAAACTTCCTTTCTGGTTGTGCAAACGGTGCGAGCTTATGTATTCTACGTGAACGGTAACGTATGCTGTTCTCAGTGTTTTAACGGAAATAAAATCGATGTTATCCTCTGTACTGCAAAAGTAGTCGTTATCAAACGGTGGTCATACCGTTGCAATTTATGGCCTTCTAATCTTACCACCCACTTGCCTTCCATGGATTACGGTTCCATAAGCCTTTCTTCCAATCCTTCTGTTAATTCTTTTTCATTCGACAAATGGTGGGAAACTGACTGCTGTAACAAATAGCATAACAGTATAAAACTGTGTATATATTTGTGATAGTCTGGAAATTTACAGGTGAAGTCACTGATGGCATCGTTTTAGACTTTTATCAGGTATTCTTTTGAATCCTCTTACGTATTAGTTGGGTTTTCCATGCAACAGTCGAAAATCTATCCGGAGAAATCTGTTGAGTAAATAATTTAGTCAGTTTTTATCAATCATGACCACTCTAACCACTCTAATTCGGTCCGCTATTATAAGCTGACAATTTCAATTGTGCATCGATTAAAATTATACATGTAGGTAGATATAATGTTCCACATTTCTTCAACGCCAATAGAGTCATTGACTATTTTCACACCCGAGTGAGGGACAGACGATGGCCAAAAGACTAAAATATTACGTCGGTCTAAGATTACCATAATTGGCAATCGGCGGGAATCGATATCAAATTAAATCCATCCTTAATAACGGGAGTCGCTCTGTTGAAATAAGATACGCGGGCAAAACCTCAATGCACACGAAATGAAAGACCAATTTGTGTCATCCGAGAGGCAAACGCTGGATTACATTTCCAATTACATCCCAAAATAGCAATATCAAGCTGTCTCCACAGGAAGTGACCGCGAACGAAGGAATCCCTAATCGTATGAAAAGTTCATGTGAAACGACTGCATGCTTGTTGGCGGTGGTGGTTCCGACTATCGCCTGCCTCTGCGCCCAAATTTGTTTTCCGTATCGATTATTTCAGCGTCATTTAATCTACTAGACTAGGACATAACAGGCAGATAGATCTGTGCAACAAATACCAGAAGAAATACCGATTTTTAAAGTATTATTAAAAAAAGACAAGGATCACGGCTGTATTTATGAAAATGTATTGAAAAATAGTAAAAGTAAGCAAGATTGCGATAGTGCTGAAATTATTTAAGAACACGGTATGGCATGTAAGTACTCACAAAACTATAAAGCCACATTAAAGACGACTCGAAAATTTCAAGCAAAGCGTCGGAGCGAAACCGCAGCCGGAAACTGTGTGGGAAAATCAAAAGGGACATGATCGTGACTGGCGAAAGTGTGGCCAGAATCTGTGCTCGAAAGCTTTACAAACAGCTGCTGATGAAATTCGATGAATGCATTACTTCACCCAAATTTTTTAGGTGAGAGCACAATTTACGATTTTGAAAGTCACTTAGACGCCGCCCACCTGGGTGACTGTACAAATCAAATGGGGCCCGTAAGGTGAGGTGAGGGTGACTGTAAGAATAGGACCCCTGATTTGTGCAGTCACCCAGATAACCGGAGTCACCTAGGTGAATTTCAGAATCGCAAATTGTGCTCTCACCTAAAAAATTTAGGCGAGGTAACTTTGAGAATATCCCGGTGAATGACCCGTCGGTTAAACCATTCTATAATAAAATCAACAAAATCAACAACTTTGAGAATAGGGTCCTATTTGTGGCTCGAACAGTACGTTTCTCACAATTGTGTAGAAGATTTGTGCTTATGAACGAAGTGAGTGTGCTCTACTTAATAAACGGTATTTAAAAAAAAGTTCAACATTTTTTCGTATTTTTAAATATTAAAATATCTATCTATACCTATAAAAATGAATTTCTGTGTGTCTGTCTGTCTGTCCGTATGTTCCTTATAGAATCGAAAACTATTGAACCGATCGGCATGAAAATTTGCATGTAGGGGTCTTTGGGGCCGGGGAAGGCTCTTATGATGGTTAGACTCCCCCATAAAAAGGGGGAAGGGCTCCCATACAAATCTATACCTATAAAAATGGATTTCTGTCTGTCTGCCCGTATGTTCCTTATAGAATCGAAACCTACTGAACCGATCGGCGTGGAAATCTGCATGTAGGGGATTTTGGGGCCGGGGAAGTTCTTATGATGGTTAGAGACCTTTCCCTCCACTAAGAGGGGGGACTCCCATACAAATGAAATACAAATTTCTGCATAACTCCAGAACTAACCAAGCAAATGGAATAAAATTTTGCATGTGGTTGTTTTAGGAGACAAGAACTTTTTCTGTTGTGAATTGAGACCTCTCCCCTGTGTAGGAGGGGAATTATAACCCCTCCCTCCTTCAAAAGAGGGGCTCCCATACAAATGAAATACAAATTTCCTCATAACGCGAGAACTAATCAAGCAAATGGAACCAAATTTGGCATGTGAAGGTTTTTGGATGCAAGATTTTTTTTTCTATGGTGAAATAGGATCCCTCCCCACTTTTGGAGTGGGGGCTCCTCTACAAATGAAATACACATTTCCTCATAACTCGAGAACTAATTAATCAAATGGAACGAAATTCGCCATGTGGGGGTTTTTGGAGGCAACAATTTTTCTATGATGAATTAAGGCTCCTCCCCTTTTTAGGAGGGAGGGCTCCCATACAAATGAAATACAAATTTCCTCATAACTAGTGAACTAATCAACCAAATGGAACCAAATTGGGATGTGGGGGGTTTTGAAGGCAGGATTTTTTTATGATGGTTTAGACCCCTCACCCCTCACCTCGTTTTTGAACGAAAGATGTTGCGGACTATTTTTGGCGGAGTACAAACGGAAAGCGGAGAGTAGCGGAGACGTATGAATCACGAGCTACAGGCACTGTTTGGAGAGATTCCCATCGTACACCTGACAAAAGTTAGGAGACTACGGTGGGCCGGCTACGTCGCAAGGATGCCGGACGACTGTGTGGTGAAATCCGTTCTCTTCAAGAACCCCCCTGGCACCTGGAATAGAGGGGTTCAACGTGCTAGATGGCTCGACCATGTTGAAGCCGACTTGCGTGTGTCGAGACGCGCAACGAATTGGCGACGAGTAGCTCAGGACCGAGTACAATGGAGAGGAATTCTTGATACGACAAGAGCCACCCCGGCTCACGGTTGAATGAAAGTAGGTACTCCTCACCCCAGTAGTAGGGGGATATGAACAAACAAACAAATAAAACAGATATTTTTGCGTAACTTAAAAACTAATCGAACTCGAGAAATTTTGGATTCTTCCATAAAACATTAGTAAATAACAAGACCACCAAAAGCTATCAATAGTAACACTAGATGATGCAGGCCGCAGGTCTACTGACCTCTATTAATTTCCTTAAATTGGGTCCGAACGAGCGACAGCGAGGGATAACCCCTGTGAAATAGTACTTTCCACGAAAACATTTTCCGTGAAATGGTACATCCCACGTAAAGTTTTTCGCGAAATGGAATTCCGCCCAGATGACGCATCAGCTATATATGGGAAACCGCAACTTTTCCGGTGGACTGAATGCAGGGCATATTGGTCAAAGTCCCTAAGAAAGGAAACCTAACTGAATGCGGTAACTGGCGTGGCATTACGTTGCTCTGTATTACTCTCAAAGTACTCTGTAAAATAATCCTCAACCGGATCCAGTAGAAGATCGACGCTACTCTCCGGCGGCAGCAAGCTGGAACCACGAAAACATCTGGGGCGCACTTAGGCGTAGAGGAGTTCCAGATAAGCTTGTCCATCTCATCGAGGCTCAGTACGAGGTGTTCTCGTGCAAGGTTTTGCACGACGGCGTCTTGTCCGACCCCATAAGGGTTACTGCTGGCGTGAGACAGAGCTGCAATTTATCACCGCTTCTGTTTCTCATCGTTATGGATGAGATATTAGTTGGAGCAATTGACAGTAGACCAAATCGAGGATTGCCTTGGAATCCTCTAACGATGGAGCAGCTAAATGACCTCGACCTAGCCGACGACATTGTCTTGCTCGCACAACTCCGAAACGATATGCAGAGCAAGTTAGATTATCTCTCCGAGAGCTCCCAGGCAGCAGGTCTCACAGTCAATGTACCGAAAACTAAGTCTATGGTAGTGAATGGTGAATGGTCTATGGTAGCTGTAGACGAGAACCTGTCCTGGCGACAGGTACAAGCCATGGCGGGTAACCGTCAGCAGTCTCTGATCTCTGGAGATCTCTGATTTCATCCCTTTGTTCTGCCGGACCGGCGGACATGGACACATAAGTAAGTAAGTAAAATGGTCAACCGAGAAGTGGTGTTCCGCAAAATGATGGCGAAATGTCATATAATCATGGCGAATATTTTAATGCTAATTAAGTTAAATATCGAGTACTAGGTTATATATGACTGGCGCTGAAGTGGTTATTTGGCTCCAAAATGTCCACATTGTCCATTACCGTTAATTTATCAATGCGATGTGATTTGATGTGCGCACGATGAATTATTCCAAAATCCAAAAATGTCCCCCGGAACCAGGTACCGGATGTTCCTGAACCGATGATAAAGAGGTCATTTAGCTTCTAAATGATCCTAAATAATTTCCATCAGTCATATTTCATCAAGCTGATGTGATTTGATGTGTCGCGAAGATAAGTTATCCTACAATACAAAAATGTCCCCAAAAATCGGATACCGGAGGCTCCGGGACCGATGCTGATGTGGCCATTTGCCTTCAAAATGTCTTTATTATACTTCCAATAGTCTTATGTTATTAAGGTGATGTAATTCGTTGTGCCGCAGGATAAATCATCCAAAAATTCAAAATTAACCTCAAAAACCGGGTACCGGATGTTCCGGAACCGATGGGGGAATGGCCGTTTTGGTCCAAAATGTCCCCATTGTACTTTCCTTGGTCTTATTTGATCAAGCCAATGTGATTTGATGTGGCGCAAAATGAATTAGTTCAAAGTACAAAAATGTCCCCGGGACTTAGTAGTGGATGATCCGGAACCGATGCTGAAATGGCCATTAGTCAACAAATAGTCCCTGACATGCCTTCAGTGCCAGGTATGGTTTGATTCATATCGAGCTTTGTAAGTATGCCGATGGGTCGAAAACGACCCCAATGCACTAGGAAGGTTAAACACAATAGTGGACATTTAAATTACAAAAGGTGTCCTGAAATGAAATAAAAAGAAAACTTTTCCAATTAAATTCTACTGTTTATATTTATTCGCGAGAGATACGTATTAAGGCCTACAACTTGCAGGCTTCATCAGTGTCTGTTTTCGAACGGTGGTCCAAAAGGTGGTGTTAGTGATTTCCGGGTCAAGGTTTTTGTCGACTAATGAGGGACGCAAAAAACCTTTCAGCAAAGTACGGTCCGAAATATTCGGATTGTTGTTGATGGCTCTTTCGACATGGTCCTGCAGTTACGATCGACTATTCCACTCCTACGATTGGTAGGAGACTTTCCAGCTATCGTTAATGTGACCATATAGTTTTTAAGTAGACAGTATATGTTGGCAATTTTAGCACCTTTGTGATCTTATTCACGAACCGCAATGGATTTTTTCAGCATGATTTTGCATGTTTTTTTTGTTTTCCCCAGAATGTTGATATCTTCCATCTTCCGATGCACGTTCGATTTGCGCAATATCCGATGTTCGTATGGGTATCTCCCAATAACATAGGCTTTAAAGTGCCACAGCCATCCACTAGAAGCGCTGTCATATGCAAAAGGGTTTGTTCCATTCCTAAATGAACCAAACTGTGCAATTCCTATTAACGAACCTTAGTCCTTTCGTTTCCTCTACTTTGTACCAACTGGTATGCAAACAACCAACTATAAATTAAACAAATGAATCCACAGACTCACGTGCTTTAATTAGGCGGGACCAACCGACGAAACAATCATCGTTACCATATTCCTTTTGCAAAGGCTATTGATCAAGCACAACTGCGATTTTTTCGATACATGGCCACTTGTACAATATCTTGAGCCACCTTTGCTGTCTTTCACAACTTCCTCTTGATAGCTGCACAATATTATCCGATCACGTCGTGCTATGATCATATAAAAATTTAGCCCGGAGAGCTGCCCAATATCTAAAAACTTCTTCACGTTTGATTCATCATCCAAGAGCAAGCAATATTCGACAGATTCTGGTCGATCATCTTCCGAACGTGGTCAGTGGCCAAATTAACTTGATTTGGTTACTTGCAGATACGAAGATAACTCTCCCTCACAGAGGGGTCCTTCGACCGGATTCAATCGGAGACTTCTGGGTCTACCAGGATTGTTCTTATTGCCCTCCACTTCAGATGCGCTTTTGCATGGTCAATTACGAAGTCACGAGTCACTTTTTTTTGTTCACAGAAACACTTCATCACATCGGGCGCTATAGAATTGGTAAAATACAATATATTCAGGGCGAATCACGTCGGGTTTTCGATACGGCTGCGCGACTTCATTTTTAATACAAAGTGTGGGTCTGAAGCAAACATTTCAGACCATGGAGTCCAATAGGCTACATGTCAGCCAGAGATCTTTAGGTCTGACTGAACCTTATCAACCCAGCTGTCCAGCAGTATCTTGGAAATCACAGCTTTTGCGGTAGCCTTCATGCAAAGTATCTTGGTCAAAGCCCTCCAAGAAAAACCAACTGAAGAAGATCAGTATACTATTTTACTATTATTCTCGCAATACTCTTCAAGTTGGTGATCCCTAAACGGGTCCACGAGAAAATCGACACTACGACGTTTTGCCTCATAATGATCAACAGATCACACACAGATCAACGACTTCAAGAACTCTCTTCAATAGGTGTTTGTTGATTTTGAAAAACGATAGATTTTAACCACGATAAAATCTGGATACAACTCTGGAACAAGTCCATATCATTGCCGTTGTTTCTCATCACCAGAAAACTCGGAAACTCGACAAGCCACAATCCGAGTTTCCAACTGAAACGTTAATCGACCGGCATTCGCAAGGACAATGGTAAAAGAAGCAAATCTAGAAATTCATGGTGACGCAGCTTTGCTGCTGACAGAGGTCTGTTCTAGTGAAAACCAGCAAACATAAAAATATTCAAAACTTTTCCAGTAAATTATGCCCAGTTAGAAAATACTGAGTAGGCTGAACGAAAGATTCGTTTCAAAAATGTAGCAAAATGAGGAATAAGCATTATTTCACAGTACCTAGTAGGAGAATTCACAAGAACATGAATATTTTTCGTACATAAACATTTTCATTTCCTGTGGACCAGAATTTAATTTACGTAGCTCCCTTGGCTGTATGACGAATAGTTTGTAAAATATCAATTTGCGTTGCGGAGGCGGACCATGTCTATAACAATTAGATTCCTAAAAGGCCGCCGCGAGTCTAGCCCTATTTTGGAACAAAAACAGTAGATAATACCATTACTCGATGATGCGCACAGAACAATCCCTTTCTGAAGCTACATTCGGTACATGACGAGAATGAAGCATTGTCGCGAATTTCCTATTCCTGGGTCTGTCTGGTTTGTGCAAAATACTGGAGCGGTTGATGTTGAATTGTTACCGTCGATTCAAATTTTCTGTTGCTGCGTGAGTATACTCTTGACAATGTTTGCACAAATTAATGTACGATAAGTTCAGTGGATGCATCATGTCAACCTGGCTGATATTTCACCTAACAACGTTAAGAGCGACTGGATCCCGGGAATTTATCTACGTCATGGCGTCATCGGAACAAGCGTATCGTAAATCGATCCTGTATAGTATCCTGTATGTTTGCTTTGAAAGTCCAGGGTTACCCGCTTATGAGTTGGTTGAATAGTCGAATTACGAATTAGTCGAATAGTCGAAAATAGCAGGAGTTTTGCAATCCTATGTCCAGAAAGAAACGACTGATTGAAGAAGCCTCAGGTAAATTTTGTGCCGGATTATAACACGAAGCGGAATCTGGATGCAAAAAAATGCAACGCGCAAACAAGCTCTAGGAAAATTTGCTGACGAAATACGATTACGAGCTATGGATGTTGAAACATACTCGGACATACTCGGGATCATTTTCGGACAAACGCGGAAAAAAATTATATCTCGTTCGATCGGCGAAGTGCCTCGGAAGACTGAAACATAAAAAAGAGACCGACAAAGTCACGCGTTAGGCAAACAATTAGCAGCCGCGAAACGAAAAGCGTCGCTTTCGTACCATTTGGAACCATAAACCAGGAAATTTATCAAAAGGAGTTCAAAAGAGGTTGCTAACTTTTTGAGGTTGATTCCCGTTCTCTGGTTCAACTTGGCAACCTGTTACTGCACAAATGCGACTATACAGTGGTACAATGGCAATGGCGTTACCGTGGTTCTAAAGGAGTGGGTCCGGTCAATACCCCGGAGATAAGTTGATTTGGAAGGGAAAGTTAGAAAAAGAAAAAACTACAGAAGAAAGACATATCGCTAATCAATTAGCAGAACACTCCCCTAAATCATCAAATCGTTTATCACAAGGAATAGTAATTCGTAAAAATAACAGGAAGATAGCACGCACTTTTTCGCAATCATACTTCAGAATTCGAAATCGAATCGAATTCAAATTCGATTGATTGTTCAGAAACGGCTGTAATAAAAATACTCTGATCCGTGATCCGTGATACGATATGAGAGTCTCGTTAGAAAGGTAACCATTAAATTGGATACAAACTGTAACACGATGCGAAAAGATGCACAATAGTCAAACACAGTTATTTTATTTTGCAACTCTAAAACACTGTTTTCAATATGATTAGTCTTGTATTTATGAAGTAGTACTAGCTTAGTGATGCAATGTCTACGGTTTGGTTACAAAAACATTTGCCACGCCAAGCGTGTACCGAAAATAGCTAACGAAAGATTCAGCTACAGGCTTTGATTTTATACTACTTGTAAAATAGAGCTTGCATCATTTGCACGATTTTATTTCAAAATTGTATCTAAGTTTTTAACGAATACAGTTCATCAACTCAACTTAAGATCTTCAAAAGAATCAACGCTGCCTCACAGGTGATAATTTTCTAATTGTAAAGAGTAGCTCTGAAACACATGCACATGGTTTTTAGTACAGAAAATTTGCATAAATAGCTATATTTACACGTTTCTTACATCTCAGTAAAGTTTCGCTTTCGTTTCTTCTGTCTTGTATTAATTGCAAATTATTTTTATTTGGGAAATAGTATGCAGATCTCTGCTTTGAATAATCTGTGTGTCAAACACGACATGTTGAGTCTAGTTCCATTCATTTAGCTGTAATTCTGCATGAGAATTAATAACGCGTAGTTTGTTCCATATCTAATTGTTTAACGCTCGCCCTGTGTAATTCTAGCGAAAAGAAAACTATCCAACTAGTTAGCTTAAGAATATTCTACCTTAAGGTAAAATTTCGAATAAGATCAAATAGAAAGAGTTATTTTACCCAAGTGCCACAATCTAATAGTTTAGATTACTGTTGTATATAGCAGGCTGCAGTACTAATGGCTTATACTACATTTTTCTTAACAATTTACACACTCGTATTTACAAGGAGAAAAAGAAATAAACGTACAGATTTTCACTGTCATTTTATCCTAGTTTACTGAAACTAGTCTTCTTGATACCAACTGACTAAGCAGAGCAGAATTCTACTTAAAAAAGGAGTTTGATTTTCTTTTTGCTCTATTAGATTTGATCCCTAGAATAAACAAATAGCTAAATATGAGCTCACACAAACTAAACTTGCGCAGTGCAATGACGTACAATGAACAAGCGAAATAGGTAAGTATCATTAGCTGCTCCAGGTTTCGCATTCCGTTTTCCAAATAATCTCAATAGAATAAAGGTAATCATTTAACGAGAGGTGTTAACCTTTACATCCCCGACATCAGAAATAAGGTTAGTTGCAGTTACATTTTAGGTTCTATCTGCATTGATTTTTGTGCATTTTTATGACAGTCAGTTCACAATCATGGGTCACGCACAATTATGGGTCATTTTAGTTTTAGCTGCTAATTTCTGTTTCAATATCATCTAATAATTGGTCAAATTATTAGTTTTACCTATGGGTAACAATTTTGTCAATAAATTAGTATAACATTCATGCATTAATCGGCAGTTAATGTTAAAATGACCGACAATTGTGAGTGACCCATGATTGTGGACTGACTGTATTTGGTCTTAAAAGAAGCACATCTAATTGGTCTATAATGGCAAATCATATTAGCAAAATTTGGTTCCCTTTTTCAGATTATTCCGCATCGCATTGGGATTATTTTTCACGTCATGTATAACAGACGAAATTAAAAGAGCAATCTGCCTCATCTACTGCGCATTACCAGTTTTGAATCCTGGTGGGGTTGATATCCGCAGTGGGCAGGACATTATATACGATACCGCAAATTACGCAACACTTGACTATTAGCATTTTTGTTTTTTAACCCGGATTTGTTCCAACCCAACCACTCAATAAACGAACATTTTCGGGAGAATAAACAAATGTTTTCAGGTTGTTAGTGTATTGCTCAAGGCGGGGTTGAAACTGTAAAAATACCCAGAGCGAACCCGTTGTCTAAAAAGTTCAACCCAGAGCGAAACTCAGTGCAACCTGAGTGAAAAAAACAAACGTTTTGACAGCCGTTCGATTGGAACTAGAGTGGAACTTGTTTGGACCTAAGCAAAAACAAAAACGCTATATGTTTTAGTTATCATTTCTGTCATAACCTTAAAAGTTTCAAGCGATCACACAAGTTTTCAAATTGAATAAAATAAAAAAAATGTACTTTTGAAAAAATATTCAAAAAATACTCAATTTTTATGTATGTTTTGAGTTAAATATTATATAAAAAAATATGGAATAAAGATAGTTTTCGTATTTTTATAAAACGCCCCAAAGAAAAAGTTTATTTCCCCAAAAACATCTGATCGTCAAAGATCAATACAGATAAAATTTGTAAATGTCCTTGATCTTCCGTATTTAAAACTACGGCAGAAAATACATAAGCAAGCGTAAACAAGTCGCGTGAGAGCCATTCCAGGTCAGACTAGCACTTAGAAATAAATTTCCACTTGCTTATTTTACGTTTGCAGATAGGATACGTTGGCCAGACTTTTTTTAAAACGCATCATATTCTCAACAATCCTACTTGATTGTAGCTCAAAATGTAGGAAAACGAAAAGTTTTCAAAACAGCATGAATAACCTCTAAAACCAGATTTTTTTGTTTCACCAATTTATTTAACAAGTAAAACATGTTCAGCGTCAGCTTAGAATTAAAATCTTGGCGCCACTATTCGCTGAGTCCATTGTCTGTAAATTACATCTGCACGGTTTATAGTTGTCATTAGTATACACATACAGACGCAAGCATACAGACCTATTGTATTCCAATCGCGCAATCACACACGCACGCAAACAAAATGAAAACAGAAAGAACCTGTGAAATTATTTACCAATTTCCAGCTCGATTGTTATTATGGTGACCTCCCCCGCCACGGAATCCTCGGAAATTGCCTCGTCCACCACCTCCTCGCATACCGCCACCGCCGCCACCACCACGAAAGTACGGTGAACCGTGCCTTGGTCCTCCTCCACCACCATTACCGCCTCGTCCACCAACCCATTGATTCCTAAAGTTGTTTTTGTTATTTCCAAACGGAGATCCGCCGAAAGGTGGCCGATTAGGTGCACCAAAGTGATTCATGCCGCCACCCACTGGAACGCCGCCATTAGGGCCACCCATTTGATTGCTCCACAATGGTTGACCCCACTCGTTTGGTGGAGGCTGATTAAACGTGTTCAGCCCCGCTGCCAAATTAGGAAAATCTCCAAAATTAGCCAAATCAGCCAAACTAGGAATATTGGGACTGCCAAAATTGTTCAAGGGAGGCGGTGCTAGCTCCCATGGTTTTTGCGGTTGAGGTTGGTGTTGTTGCTGCTGCTGCTGGAAAGCAAAGGATGGTGGAAATTCTGGATCCGGCAGTAAAGGGGGACGAGTTTGTTGAATCGTTGGAGCGGTTGGCGTTGTAGGAGTCGCTGTTGCCGTGCTGATGCTTTGTACATTTTCACTAAGATCAGGTATTTCCGGTAACGGATCATCGACATCTTCACCTTCGAACGGTTCGTACGGTTCCGTAGAATCTTCCAACGGGATATCGTCGTCGTCTTCTGGTATTGGCGCTGAAAGAGAATTGATCGTCGAATCGACTGAAGTTGTACCGGCCACTGGTGCGGTTGATTTTGAGTTGCTACTTCCCACCACCGTAATCAGCGATGAAATTGAAGAATGAGGAGACGAAGCGGAAGGCTTGTCCGACGAAGTTCCACTCTTACCTGACGTAGAATCTGTTGGGTGCTCAGGGACATACTCCTCATCAGAAAGATCCATGTCAACACTTTCATTGTTTTCTACGGGGCTTTTTGCATCATTTTGCGTGGCGTCTGAAAAACAGGCAAATTTATTGAGTATGTATGCTAGACATGCACTGGCATAAATCTAACCATTACTATGCTCTTGCGGTGTCCGTTTGGGTGTCGAAGCATCCGCATCTAGAAGCGATGGAGGAGGCGAAAGCGATATTTCTGATTGATTACTCATCAACACAGTGGGCGGCTTGCTAAGGTCAAAGTTCTCCCTTTCGAAATTTTGCTACAAAAAAAAAAGAAACAAACATCATTGCAACCAAATGATTGAATAAACTTAAAACTAAAATTCACCAGAAAATCGTCAATTTCAAGTAACGAAGTGGGTGTTTGTAGCAGCTGAAGTGAGGACATATTGCTTTCCGTATCCTCGGCGCTCTTGGAATTGTCAGTTGATGCTGCAAAATGCGAATCGAGTGCCTTCTGTATGGACTGTATCCGCAAATCGAGATCCTTCGTTTCACTCGCTGTTGTTGTGGCAGTACTACCGTTGCTGCTGTTGCTAACAGTAGCAGCCGTTGGAGCGGGCACTGGTGGTGGCGGGGGTTCTAGTAAGCTAGCGTGCCTGAGATCAACGTCGCCACTGCTGCCCCAGAATGAACCAAGGTCTGACGAATTTGCGTTCGATTTGTCAGCATCTGCAGCTGTTAGCGTTTGGTCTTGCGATTCTGTATCGTTATCATTGTCAGCTTTCAGCAACAAATCAGCATCGTCATCATCATCGTCAATATCTTCAAGATCGTCCAAGCTTGATTTGAGCAGTGGGCCAGGTGAACCAGTCAGCGAGATTAGATTACGATGATCCACATCCATCAGCCGACCTTTGTCCTTCAAGAAGGCAGGAATTGGCATGTTAGGAAGTTGCCGATGATCCACATCTTGCAACGGCTCGTCGTCATTCACCCCATCAATGTATTCAATTACATTGGAGTTGATACCCTTCCGTTCGTAGTGCGGTGGTGACACCGGCGTATCAAGACTTTGGAAACCGGATTGGTCCTAGCAAAAAAAAAGAAGTATGACGTAATAAAGTACATCAAAATATTATTTTTAAATCTAACTGCCAGCGAAAAACTCACATGTGGTCCATCCCAAGTCATGGACATATCCCATGTAGAATTGTACTCATCACTTCGATCTAAGTTAACCGGTGCTGGTGGCGGTAGCAAAGGGCCCCTCGCAACTGGCTGTGGCCTTCCTGTGGAGTAATCCGAGAGCATTGGCTGATTGTACTGAGGGCCACTGGTAAAAGGTCTATTCATGCCAACGGGATGATGGTTGTTTTGCCGCGGAATAAGACCTGGAAGTCCGTAGTCCGAAGCACTGCCTACCACACTAGACGGAACTCCGTAGCTGTTCAGACTGGCTGTATAGTCAGCTGAAGCACCTCCATTTGCATAATCCTCCAAAGAAGAATTACTGCTATGTGATGGTACATAGGCGCCGCTACCGCTGGCCCCTGAATGAGAAGAATGCGGCGGAATATGATGTGGTTCTGGTCTGCCCCTACCAGCGGAAAATGGCTGATTATTGGAATCTGGGAAAAACGTTTTCAAAAAGTCATTCACTCCCTCCGATTCTTCCTTTCGAGAATTTATCACTTGTATTGATTGCACTGCGGGCGATATAACACACACAGGAGGAATCATGTTAGTTACTAATTATACAATGGCAAAAGTCGTTAGTTTCTAAAATACATCTGCATATAATCTACCTACTATAATCACTTACCGGCATTTGTGGTCGGAGAATCACGCCGGAAATCGTTTATATCGAAAGGCAAGTTTCCATCCATATAGCTGTTCATCATTCCATTCACGTTGAAAAAACTCTGGTCGTCCGGAAGCTGAAGATCCATGTCGGGCTCCGGTGAGGGCGCATTGATATCCGGCGAAGGAATCGGACTTGGCAGAGTAGTTGTCAACTCATCCAACTTTTTCTTCATGCTTTTCAACCGATTGCCGAAATTTCTGTATGCCTATGGGTAGGAAGGAAGCAATGGTCAAATGATCATTCGCGAAAGACAATAGTGGAATACGAGATTACGCACATTGGCCACAACTTTCACTTCACCGCGTTGATTGTGGTAGAATGTTTCAGCCTGTTCCAGCAGAGTGAGCAACATTCTCCTGGATTTTAGTTCCGTCTTCAAGCTGTGCACGTAGCTTTGGTAGTGTACAAGATTTTCCTCGATTTCGCGTTCAATGTCCTCGACTCGTTTTCGATCTGTAGCAAATAATTTATATAGTTTTTTCAACTGGGATGCGCAGATATCAAATTTTTGGAACCAGATGTTTTCAAAAATCAGTGCTTTATATAAAATGATCAGAGCGCATCGATAATTGCAAGATCGAATCCGTTATTCGAGCAAGCTATTCGCCATAAAACCAAAAAAAACCGCTTTTGTTCAACTGTTCTACTAGTGATGATGACAGTGATCTAGACTAGAGTACTAGACTGAACTTTAAAATTTGTCAATTAATCGTCGGTCTCAGTAAGTACCTCGAAACGGTTTTGAGCGATTTATGCTTAAAAGTCTACAGATTTTCGGACCCAGGGACCACAGGAAATTAAGAAGAAGGTGTGGGTTGATAAACAGTAAAACCGGTGATGTTGGCCGCGAGCAAGGTATAATTTTTTTTGTGCGAGTTGATGGGCTGCAGCGTATTGCTAATTGGGTCTGTGCCCGACTCGCGAGTTAACCAAGCAAAAAAAGCCGGCCGAACTAACTTATGTCGGTCAATTGAACGCCGTTCCTCGGACTAAGAGAACTAAGAGGTCCGAATTAAGCTCGAGATTAATGTCGGTGAATCGTCTTGTCATGATTGATCGCGAGCAAGGTATAATTGAAGACAATAGAAAAGTATATTGACTACAGCACTGCACTTTGAAATTCCCCTGAACAGTTACCGAAGAACCGGGTGAAGGGCACAATATATCCAAACAACAAAAAGGATTGTTAAAATTCCTCAAACTGCAGCTTAATCAATGTATACGTACCAACAAACGATAAATCCGATAATGCTAAGGACGAGTTCTACGACAGGCTCGAAGAAACTAATGGAGAGTATTCTGTTCTGTAGACTGAGACCGTTAGCGGTGTCTTTCGTCTGCGAGTACCATGCTGGTTTTCGTTAGGGTCACTCGACAATAGACCAGATGTTTACCCTGCGTCAGGTACTAAACAAGTTTCAGAAATGTGGGGGACAATCCCGGTGTAGTGGCTAGCATTCACGCCTATCACGCCAAGGACCCGGGTTCAATTCCCAACCGCGCAGAAGTCACGAATGACCCAAGCTGTTAAAGTGACTATAATAAAAAAAGAAATACAACTTGCAGGCATCTTCATCTGTTTGTGGACTTTAAGGCGGCGTCCGATACAGTCGAACGAAACTAGCTTTAACGGATAATCTATATAATAAAACCAAGTTGGTTCGTTTGTTTGTAAGGGATAAACTCAAGAACGGCAGGACGGAATTGCATGATTCTTTTTTCAGTTGATGTGTTTTGGTTTGCTTCAGGTTTATACGCAAAAACCATATTAAAAATCTACGCGAAAAACGGAAAAATAGTAAAAAACCGATATTTTACTTTTCCCGCCATTCGTCGCATAGACAATGTTTTAGACTACTATGATTATTATCGGTGCAAATCAACCGGCGTCGCATTCAATATGAAGCGTCGTTGCTGGGCTAACAAACATGTTGATGAGGGTAACTTTGATTGAATGGTCAATAGTGCCTGATTTTCACAGAACATCTGTTCGTTACAACTGTGTTAGAAATACTGAATACTGAAATACTTAGAAACTGAGTTAGAAATGTTTGTTCGATTTAATCGACATTTTTCGGCGAAATAAGTATGAAGATTTTTAAATACCAGTTAGTCAGGACGTTTCGAGCTACTACTGGTCTTCGCTCATCATCTGCGGACAACTTTTTCGTCCATTAGGTTCTACTTGGTTTATCTTTCTCCAAGTCCAAGTAGAACCTAATGGACGAAAAAGTTGTCCGCAGATGATGGGCGAAGACCAGTAGTAGCTCGAAACGTCCCGACTAACTGGTATTTAAAAATCTTCATACTTATTTCGCCGAAAAACGTCGATTAAATCGAACAAACATTGCGGTGGCGGCGATTATCTGAAATCAACATTAGTTAGAAATGGTAATCTTTCCAGAATCCTAAAACTTATTGCCAAATATTCATTGAAAACATGTGGAAAATGTTGATTTTTCAATTTATAGCACTCAACAGTTAAGCTGGCTGTTAATTTATTTTTTGTAAAAGTAAATTCGATAGCTATAGATAATGCCTAATTCCGTCTGCCGTAGTTGTCCGTTAATATGGTATGCAATATATGTACATATATTGAAACAGAATCTTTATTCTTGCTAATAAACAGTTTTATAGGCTAGCAAATTTAAAAAATAATAAATGTTGTATAATGCGTTTGGGGTTCAGTTTATAAAAGAGCCTAATAGTCTAAAACTAATTCTTTCACATCATTTATCAAATTAATGAAATTAACCAGAACTGGAAACTTTCTACGTTGTATGCGTTTCTAATGCATGTTTACAAATGTTTCAATGACTAAAAATTAGGTATGAAACTATATGACCGTCAAGTGAAGAATATACCTTATTTATTAAATTTAATTGAAAAGTGTACTTGAAAAGAATATTAGCTGAAATAAATTAACACTAAAAGTACATGTAACCCATTAGAATAAATCGTATTGAAAACAACGTTAATTATTTTTTGTTCTTTTCTCTTCTAATTAGACTTCTAAAAGTGCAAAAAGGCTCATAAAATTATAATTCTGTTTCAAATTGTTTTGAAATACCAAAGTAATAAAGAAGACAAATAAGACAAGGCGTACATTTATTTGCATTTTCGTATGTTTGAGGAGCCCAGCAAGAAATGAATTTAGCAAATAACATTGATTATATTTTGAGGAATAATGAAACCTATCGGATTGGTATAATATACTAACAAAGGTAATTGCTTGAGGACTTTCAGTAGAGTATAATTCATTCGGTAAATTCTTACCAATCGATTGATAAGTAAAATTAAAAATCTAATGAATCTAATTGACATTCTCATTTCATACATATGAATATCAAATTTAAATTCAAAAATTACGGTGGCAATCACAACCAAGCTCTGATTTCGATAGAGGAAGTCGAAAGTGTCAACAAATTATATGTTTAATAAACCAACAATTTGCGTAAAAAAGAACATGCAAAATTTCAAATCAATAATGGGAGAATGCACAAAGGCGAAAGAAAACATTTGAGGGCGTTGAACAGAACAATCATAGATTTCGGCGGCAATGAAAATATAATTGTTGGTGCAATGATTCTGTTCTCAAAAAGTTTTGAATGTATATTCCATATCATTAGACAGTTAACTGCAGTAGACGGAATTAGGCGTTATATAATAACATCGAGTCTACTTTTACAAAAAATAAATTGACACTCAGCACAACTGTTGGGTACTGAGAATTGAAAAATCAACATTTTCCACATGTTTTTAGCGTATATTTGGCAATAAATTTTACGATTTTGATTGCCATTTCTAACTAATGGTTTAGCACAGTTGTAAGAAACAGATGTTCTATGAAAATCCGGTAGTCAATTAACCATTCCCTCAAAAGCTAAACTTCTCAAAAACGCACAAAACTTAACCTACACTTTGAGTACATCCAAAATTTACTATTTACGGCATTTAATTCAATTGGTGGCAGTACGAAGTTTGCCGGGTCAGCTAGTATAGAATATGGCTTCTCGACCAAACTAATTACGCTGGTTCGTGCCGCAGGATGGGTCAATATAATGCGTCAGGTGAGACCCTTTTGTGATGGTGGATGAACTTAAGCAAGGGAATGCGCTCTCTTACCGCTGCCATTCAACATTACATTGGCAGGTGCTATTTTGAAAAAACGAGTGTGGAAAGGAACGGAACTATCACCACGATATCTCACATGTTTTTTGGTTTTGCGGAAGACGTCGATATCATCGGAATTAACCGTAAAACAGTAGACGAGGCCTTTAGGCCTTTTAAATCGGAAGCAGCGAGAATGGAACGTACCATTAACACCGCCAAAACGTAGTGCATAGTTGCTAACATGGAACGTGGGAGCCGAAATAGTGTTGGTGCCCAGATGGAGCTGGGTGGAACGATATGAAGTAGTGGAGTAGTGGAACTCATATGCCTTGGTACGCTCGTGACATGTGACAGCGATGTAAGCCACGAAATAAAAGGATGAATTGCAGCCGTGAATCGAGCTTTCGTGAATTACGTAGCCATCTGAAGCACCGCAATTTGCAAATACGCACAAAACTGGTGCTCTGTAGAACACTAATCCTTCCGCTGGCCCTTTACGAACATGAATAATGGATACTAAAAGAAGCTGTTCGACGAGTGTTCCTCTTCGGTGGAACAAGCAAAATGGACTGTAGGGCTTCTGTCGGAAGAAGCAAACAAGGCGACGGAATAAGGATTCCTGGTGGACACCTTGCTTTCACAGGATCACTACTTGCAGAGCACTAGGTTGCTTCTGCAGACTCGCTGGGATGGAAACACTTGCACTAGAGTCAGGACTATTACTGTTCTTCACTTTGGACTACACTGCTAGTAAAACACTGGTACGGAATATAAACGCGGTATATTTCACTTAAAACTTAAAACTAACGTACAAGGAGCGCTGTCCTAACCTAAAGTGTACAAGTCGCACAAGCGATTTATTAAAATACATAATGTTGTACATAAGTAAATACCCCCACCACTTGCGTTCGATGTTCCACGGGAGTTCCATTAAATGGTGCAAATTCATATTGGAACAAAAACGGCTGCGCAGATAAAGTTCCAACTAGATCGTTGTCGACTAAGCGGGTGCAGTACAAATGTCGCATCGGTAAAGCAGAAGAAAGGCACGTTGGTTAAACAGGACAAATGTCGCTACGGCGGGTGTAGACAAATGTCGATAATGCAAAAGTATGGTTATCGATGTTGCAGAAACAAGATGAATGTCGATAATATTGCGATGATAAAACAGTTCAACTTCCAACTGGAACATACTCCGCCCCGTTGAAATATCTTTTCAATTCATTCCTTGCCAATATTATACCCTTTTAGATTAGCATTTATCATGCAGCAAGCAGCTTTGTTGTCTTCAATCGGCAAGATTGATAATTTGGTAATCGGGCGACGAAAAGTGGTGTTTTCACTGCGAACGTCTGCAGCGCGTACTAAACCGTCGGTGCCTGGATAAGTTTTAGTTACTGTCCCCAATTTCCATTGAAGCGGTGGCAAGTTTTTATTGTGAATCAAGACAATCGTTCCTGGAATGATGTTTGTATTTACCTTCCAATTTTTCTTCCTAGGTTGAAGACTGCTAAGATAGTCCCTGTTCCAGGCCTTCCAGAAATGTTCTCGTAACATCTGTAAATGCTGCCATTTGTCCAATCGATTAACCTTAATGTTCTCTAAGGAGGGCTCCGGAATTGCCGTCAGTGGACGACCGATAAGATAGTCTGCCGGTGTTATTATTTTAATCTGGTCCGGATCCAATGTGGTTGCGAAGAGAGGACGTGAATTCAGGACAGCTTCAATCTCCGTCAAAACAGTTGCAAATTGTTCGAAATTGAGAGATGTGTTTCCCAATACTTTTTTTAAATGAATCTTGGTACTTTTTACTGCTGCCTCCCACAAACCACCAAACTCTGGAGCATCCGGTGGTATGAAATGCCAATCAATAGCCTTTGACAAACAGAAATATTCGATATTATGTGCTTGCTGCTCTCTTTGAAACATCTGGTACAGCTGATTTAATTCATGTGAAGCGCCACGAAAATTAGTACCGTTATCTGAATGCAATTGCTGAACGATACCTCGACGACTGATGAACCTCTGAAGGGCTGCCAAAAACGCATTAGTTGACATGCTTGACACCAACTCCAAATGTATTGCTCGTGTAACCATGCATACGAAAACTGAAATATAAGCCTTCACTGTAGCTCCCTTCCGTACACCTTGTTTGATAAAAAATGGTCCAGCATAATCCACACCGGTTACAGCGAAAGGCGGTGCGGGCGTTACTCTATAGGCAGGAAGGTTACCCATGTACTGCGATGTTTCTGTCGGTCGCACCCTGAAACATTTAATGCAGGCTCTTGTCACTGAGCGGATGGTGGAAATAGCATTAACTACCCAGTAATTTCGCCGAAGAACGTTTAATAAACCTGTTGGACCTAGATGAAGGTGCTCAACATGTAACTGGCGAATAAAGGATCTGGTAATAGGACTATTATTGGGCAAAATGATTTGGTGCATAGAAGCAAATGGAAGTTTAGAGTGTTGAACTCGCCCTCCAACTCTTAGCAATCCATCCACTAAAATCGGACCGAGAGCGGCTAGTTTCTTACACATCCTACCAGATTTTACTCTCATAATTTCATCACTATACTCAAGCTTTTGAGCAACCTTGAAGATCACAAGCAACGCCTTTCTTTGTTCGTCGATTGTTGGTAATTCCTTGAAGACTCGTGCCGCTGGATCTCGTTGCTTGCAGTTATGAATAAATCGCAGCATCAGAGCGATGATTCGTTGCAATTTTCTAAATGAACTATATTTTGAAAACACAGCTAATGGTTGTTCCTTCGTTACAGGTAGGGCGGTGACTAAAGATTTCATCTCTGGAAGTTCACTGTTTGGAAGTTCTACTGGGTCCGACAACTGATCATATGCTGACGCAAGAAAAGATGGCCCATTCCACCATAACGTGTTATTTTCTAGCTCCTTGGGCATTTGACCTCGAGAAAGAATGTCGGCAGGGTTCTGCGATGAGCGTACATACTTCCAGGAAAAATCACGTGTTGTTGATTGTATCTCGGCTACTCTATTACGAACGAATATATCTAGCCTTTCGGTAGGTTTCTTTAACCAGCTCAAAACAATTTGGCTGTCTGACCAAAGAACCACTTGCTGGAAAGAAATATTTATGGTCGGATATACCTTGGCGACGAGGCGACCAAGTAACCGTGCTGCGCTCAACTCTAACCTGGGTATTGTTACCTTTTTCAATGGTGCCACGGTTGATTTACTGCAAAGCAGCTGTAGTTGCGCCGACTCATTGGAGTGAATACTGCGGACGTAAACACATGCTCCGTACGCCTGTTCGGAAGCATCAGCAAATCCATGAAGTTCAAGAACACTGCAGTCGTCTGAAATTACGCGCCTTGGAATGCGAATATCATTAAGTTGAGGAAGAGCGTTCTGGAACTGTTTCCATCTTAACTGGTGCTCTATGTCGACTGGTTCGTCCCAACCGACCTTGCTGCGCCATAAATCTTGCATCAGTATCTTAGCCAATACAATTACGGGAGAAACGAGTCCTAACGGATCAAATAATCTCGCGATTCCAGAAAATATTATCCGTTTGGTCGGCACATCAAAGGATTGATTCGCTTCAGAAGGCTTCGATAAAAACATGAACTGATCAAACTGCGGATCCCACATTATTCCTAAAACCTTAATAACTGTGTTCGTGTTGGTGTCTGCTAAAACCTTTTTTTGTTCCCGTTCGTCAGCAGGAATATATGCCAGTAGTTCGTCCGAATTCGAGCACCATTTATGGATTGGAAAACCACCACTTGCTAATAGTTGCTTAACCTGCCTTTGTCGCTCTAATGCCAATTCTAATGTATCATCGCCTGAAAGGACATCATCAACGTAGAAATCGTTCATTGCAGTAGCAGCTCCCATTGGATAATTATTTATTTCATCGTCTGCTAGCTGCTTCAGGCATCGTGTCGCTAGGAATGGAGCACTTGCTGTTCCATATGTTACTGTCGTCAATTCTAAAACCTTCAAGGGTAATTCTGAACCTTCTCGCCAGAAGATTCTTTGCAAACTGGTTTGGCTAGAATCTACAGAAATTTGGCGATACATTTTGCTAATGTCTGCGGTGAATGCATATTTATGTTTACGGAACCGTAATACTATGGAGAACAAATCAGATTGAACAGTACCACCTACCATTTGGACATCATTTAAAGACAAACTGGAACTTGAAGGCTTAGCAGATGCGTCGAAAACAACCCTGCATTTTGTCGTAGTACTGTCTGGACGAATTACGGCATGGTGAGGCAAATAACAATTTCGCTGAGCTGGAAGATCCTTCCGCTCGTCAACTTGCTTGCAGTGGCCAAGACTTTCGTATTCTTGTATAAATTTTACATATTGCTCCCGAAGCGCTGAGTTACGAGAAAGACGATGTTCTAGCATATAAAATCGCTTTAATGCAAGATCTCGGCAGTTGGACAGATGAACAACATTCTCCTTCAACGGCAGCTGAACGATAAACCGTCCTGAAGAATCACGCTTATGCGTGGCACGAAAATGCTCCTCACATTTCTGCTCCTCTGAAGACAAAACTGGTGCTTCGGCGACATCTTCTATTTCCCAGAAACGTTGCATAGCTTTATGAACGTCTTCAACGGTTATCTTATGAGAATACACGGAGTCAGCTTCGACTAATGGCTCATATACTTCTCCAGTTACAACCCAACCAAGTCGAGTTTCGCGGAGTTCTGGATAATTCGCTCCAAGCTTATGCTGACCTGGTTTCAGCAATGCAAAGAAATGACTGTTACCTATAAGCAAATCGACCGCTTGCGGAGCGTTGAAATAAGGATCGGCTAACTGGAATTCTGGAGGTATACACCAGTTGCGAGTATCAATAAACGAGCTTGGTATTAAACCGGTTACTGACGGTGTTACGATGCATTCTAGGACTGTTCGAAAATCGTTGTTGGTTGACAAAATCTCCACATTGGCCTTTTTGTCGCTTTTGCTTGCCTTGTTATTAACACCAGCAATCAAAACACTGGTGGGAAAAGTTTTCAAACCGATCAAATCAACCATTCGTTTGGAGATAAGGTTGACTTGCGATCCACAATCTAATAAAGCGCGACAAGAATGAGCCTTGCCTCGACGATCGACGATGTTGACCATTGCCGTTAAAAGCATGACTGTCCGCTTAGCATTGGACTTGGCGATTGAACAAGTTGTTGCTACAGCATCGCTAGTATTAATTTCTGCACTGGATGCTAGTACAGGAGAACGATCAAATTGTGGCTTACCGGTAACTGATGGATTTGAATTCTGATATCTCGATGATCTCCACACGCTATCATCATGCAGCTGCGTGTGATGACGCATTCGACATTTTTGGCACTTACGCTCGGAGGGACAATCTTTTATACGATGCCCTTTCCGGAGGCAGTTGAAGCACATGCCTAATTCGCGCACCTTCTCAACACGTTGCGATAAATTCATGCCTCTGAAGATGTCACACTGAAAGTTTTTATGAGCACCTTTACAGAAATCACACAACTCGCTAACACTGTCTGTAGCTGCATTCGTGGTTACTCTCGGGGAAAATGCTGATTTCTGTACTAACTTGGAACTACTTGGCAACTTAACTACCTCTTCGCAATTTTCTAGTACGTTGCACTGTTTTTTCAGGAATGTGATTGTGCCATCGTAGCTTGGCAACTCACCCTTCGCAATTGTTCCTTCCCATTGCTTTCGCGTGTTTCGATCCATGCTGGCCGAAATTAAATGAACCACCATTAGCTCGGAGATGCCTGTCAGCTCATGCTTGAAGTACCGGAGATTTTCTATGTGCTTTGTACAGCTATCGAGTAGTTGACGCAGCTCTCGATGTGATTCGGTTGACATCTTTTTCATCGTTAGCAGACCTTTGATGTGATTGTCAATTATCACTCGTGGATTCTCAAAGCGTTCGTTTAGTATCTCCCAAGCGTGTGCGTAATTGTTTTCATTCACCGTTTTGGCATCAAGTATCCCTGCAGCAGCTCCTACAAGCGACTTGTCCAAATGATATAGCTTGATAGCGTCACTATCATTGGACTGAGACATGATGTCGAGAAAGGTAGCCTTGAATTTTGGCCAATTCTCGTAAAGTCCATTAAAGGTTGGGACCGGTGCCTTGAGAGGCTGCTGACGGATGACCACTTGCGGCGGAGCTGGCTCAACATAATTCCTCTTCTCTAGGATTAAGGTTTCCAGTCGAATCATCACGTGATGATATGTTTCCTCAAAAATAGCGTAATCCGTATCATGTTCATCCATTTCTTCATTGGAAAGAACCGCTGTTAATTGGTTGTGGAAAGAACAATACTCCTGATATGCTGACTCTACACACTTCACATACACATTGAGCTGGGCAAGCGGAACTATCGAATCTTCTATCATCGCAGCGATACGCTGAATCTTCGCTTGCGCTTGAGATTGTTGACGAGAAAGAACCGTTATCCTTTTGTCAACAGCACTTGTAGAAGGGCGCTTCGCGCCTTCATCGAAACCATGGAAACTTTCACTTTCACTATCACTTGCATCTTTATCATTGGGCGACTTAGCCCCTTGCGACCCCTGTGGGCTATGCGTTATTGGCATTTTTTTTCACTTCACTAACGTGTTTATTCTTCGGGTTCGTTTTCACTTTTCACTCAAACTAGCAGCGTATCCAATGGCAAGAAGGAATAACCGGCTCGGAGATCCGGTTCGAAGGACCATATGTTCCTCTTCGGTGGAACAAGCAAAATGGACTGTAGGGCTTCTGTCGGAAGAAGCAAACAAGGCGACGGAATAAGGATTCCTGGTGGACACCTTGCTTTCACAGGATCACTACTTGCAGAGCACTAGGTTGCTTCTGCAGACTCGCTGGGATGGAAACACTTGCACTAGAGTCAGGACTATTACTGTTCTTCACTTTGGACTACACTGCTAGTAAAACACTGGTACGGAATATAAACGCGGTATATTTCACTTAAAACTTAAAACTAACGTACAAGGAGCGCTGTCCTAACCTAAAGTGTACAAGTCGCACAAGCGATTTATTAAAATACATAATGTTGTACATAAGTAAATACCCCCACCACTTGCGTTCGATGTTCCACGGGAGTTCCATTAAATGGTGCAAATTCATATTGGAACAAAAACGGCTGCGCAGATAAAGTTCCAACTAGATCGTTGTCGACTAAGCGGGTGCAGTACAAATGTCGCATCGGTAAAGCAGAAGAAAGGCACGTTGGTTAAACAGGACAAATGTCGCTACGGCGGGTGTAGACAAATGTCGATAATGCAAAAGTATGGTTATCGATGTTGCAGAAACAAGATGAATGTCGATAATATTGCGATGATAAAACAGTTCAACTTCCAACTGGAACAACGAGCTTGGGGGCTTCTTAGTGTAAAATTCTGCAATCTATATTTGGTGGTAAAATGAAATGGAATGTGGCGTAGAAGTAGAAACTACGAGCTGTTATCAACCATACAAATATGCTGATATAGTGTGGTAGGGCAGGCTGCGTTGGGCTGGGCACGTGGACAGAATGCCCGACGAAAGAGTTGCCAAAACTATTTTCAGCGGAGAATCAAAAAGAGGCCGCAGCCTTCGGGCAGACCCCGCACCCGATGGATGAGCACTGTAGATGATGATGCACATTTAGCTGGTGTTCGAGGGGATTGGCGAACGGCAGCCCAGGACCGAGCGCACTGAAGGACCATCGTTCTAGGCAGGATCGGTAACGGACCGTCACCTCTAAAGTAAGTAAATAGCTGTTTATTTGACCAACATATCAAAAAACAACCCTGTGCATAAACGCATTTATTATTTTAATCACAAATGCCTCTAACGAAACTAAGGGTTCATTGGTGCTCGAATTTTTTCAACGTTGCATTTCATGGTAAAAGTTTCGGGTAAATTTCAATATTTTTTACTTTGGCAATTCATTGGCAAATTTAGCTTTGGCGATTGTAAAATTCCAAAAAAAAACCTTGTGGGCGGAGCTACCTCTCCTCTCCTAACCTCTCAACATAATTAAATGATTCGCATTATGAACTGAATTTGCGCTTAATGAGGTGAAATAAATAACAAACCATTTTGCTACACACGTTAGGGGGCATCCATAAAGTACGTCACGCATATAGGGGGGAGGGGGGGTTGACCTAATCGTGACGATTTGTGACGTAGGGGGGAGGGGGGGTATGAAGTTATGTGACGTCACATGAAAAAAAAAATCAAATGGAAAATTTATTCGGGAAATTAAAATTTAGCCTTCATTTGAAGATACAACTATTGAAGGCTTCTATAAAATTAACGTACTGATAGATTTTAAAACAAATAGTTAAATTTTTTGAATGAACACTTTTTTGAACATATATGTGTGAACAGGACTCATTTATTCTATGTAGTATGAATTCTCCATTAAGGCTTTACAGAATATGCAGTACACCGCTGAAGAGCTGCTTGAGTACCGTACTGCCTAAAAGATTTTTGCAACCGCAAATAGCAGTCGCACAAACTCCTGAAGGGTTACGGGATGCTACCAGAGACCCACGGCAATGTTTTCCCTTGATATTCGTGCTGAACTCAATCGATGAACAAAAACTCATACCGAAGTTCCACGGCTGCTTTTAAGGTTTTTCGGTATAATTTATACTGCCCCTCACTCAAAAGCTCTCTGAAGGATAGGGTTTAAGCCACTTGCGGATTAAATTTCGCATCTAAGGTAGTGTTGAATAATTACACGATTGAAGAAATACACAAAAAGACAAAGTCCCTCAAAAAAGTTCTTCCAAGGCGTGTTGCTGCAAGACGTCAGCTGGAAGTCCTGATTCTTTCAACTAGATCAGACGAATTTGAGTGGATGAATGTAAAGGGCGTAGATATGCGCTAAACATTATTCGACGGCACATCAGCGACTTCTGAAGCATATCCGATTGCAGCAATTGAAGATCATCTTCAAAATCCGTTAATCGATGACTTATAAGCTCGAAAAGTTTCCTTTTTTTATTTGCTGAAATTCATTTGATAGCTTTAAATAAAAAGGTTGGAATGAATATTTAATTTTTTTTGTTGTGAAGGGGGGGGGGGGGATTGCCGTGACGTGACGTACTTTCTCAGGGGGGGGTCACGAATGTGTGACGAAATGTGACAAGGGGGGGAGGGGGGGTTGATTTTGGTCAAAATTTGCGTGACGTACTAAATGGATGTCGCCTTAGAGGGCCGAAGGTTATTATAAGCTTTGCTAAATTTAATGTATCATTGTTGTATACATTACATTTAGCAAAGCTTATAATAACCTTCGGCCCTCTAACGTGTGTAGCAAAATGGTTTGTTATTTATTTCACCTCATATGCGCAAATTCAGTTCATAATGCGACTCTTTTAATTATGCATAGTTGTAGTGAATTTTTTTTAAAAATTCTACTAAGACGCTCAAAAACAGCTTCTGATTATTTGCATTGTAAATCGCATTTTTTCATTAAAGCAAAATGGTTAGTCGTCCGTTTTTCGAAATACCGGTATAAGTTAATCAATACAGGATATTTTTAACTCACCTTTGCCCTTAATCGAGTTTTTTACCAGCTCTACGTCAAGTGGGGGGGTTTTGTTCAGACTCTTGAAAGTTGTATCTGTGTCCGTTTCATTTTTGACGCACTCCTTAATGGTCGAAACAAGTGAAGCCGTTTGAAAATCTTCGATATCGATAGCAGCGGCCGCAGCTGCATTTTTTGCCTCAACCAATCTCGTTGGACCGGTAGCCAAAGTTACCGTTGTGGTGGTTCCGGATCCCGAGAGGGACACACTATTCGACGAGTCACATTTCTTCGCTGATGTTGCACTCAAAAGGCCGTTCAAATCGGCCAAAAATTCATCGTTATAGATTTCTCGCTGTTCCCAGATTTTGAAAATGCGTAATATTTTATGCTTCACTTTTTCATCTCGAACCAGGGTTGTTGCTTTCTGCAGGTACGTCCCCCAGCTATCGACGTACTCGTAATTCTTCCGTTTGCTATACTGAATCACATCGTTTGCCAGGTAAAACAGTGTTAATCGGCTTTCCACTTTAACTGAAAAATAAAAAGAAAGATCTTATAGTAATTGAAAAAAGTGACATAGCTGGACATCAAAAAATGAATTGAAATAACGACAATGACATCTTTAGCAACTGGCTGCTTGTACAGGAGCTAAAGCGATGTGAATACCGGATTATAAGGAACATGAAAGTTGCTCAGAGTTATTATATCAGAATATAGAAGATCTTAGGCACAGAACATTCCCCAAGCGTGATTTTAGGATAAGTTCTATCTTCTATAATCTTACAGAATGTAATTGTAGCTCTGTTTGACCTGATTTGCAATAGGCCCTGTACAAAAACCAAACCCGAACGGGAAATAAGACTTTAATAAACTTAGCAGCTACCTTTCATACTAGTTAAAGCCATGGATGGTAAAATGGTTGAATAATGCGCTCCAGAACTACCACGAAGTTCCACAGCCTCTTATTCAGCAACTCCTATCTCTACCTCCTCGTGGTACCATCCGGGATATGTTCCTTAGTGGAAATCGGACAACCGGTGGAAACTAGGGTCACAAGCGGACAGAGAAGGGGGCACTTATACGAAGGCTGACTGTAAACTCTCCACCTGCAAGACAGTTCTTGTAGGAGGTAAGACTACTAAGAACCAAAGCAGAGGGTCCAAAGCCCCTAGAGGAGGATGGCTTAAATAGCTGTTATCCATGGCTATTATGTAAAAACTTGAATGGATAAACCCCTAATCCAAGGTGTTACGCGACCCGTGCCGAGAGATGAATGCTGGAGGGGGTTCTATAAATTCTCTCGCCGCAACGGAGTCTGTGGAGTACCAGGGCGCCCTCCACAATAATTTGCCCTTGCTGCATCAAGCCCGTTACTGATGCAGTGGACGATTTTTTACTGTGCATGGTCTCTCTGCTGGAAACAAAGAAACGAATGAGGTGGAGAGGAGAATAGGGGAGGAACAGGACTTGAACGATGCGCCAGCAGAGGTTCAGTCCTGATCCTCGTCTCTCCTGAACACGCCGACTCGTCTATTCGTCGACAAACGAAGATGTGGCTCCAACTCTCTACTCACGGGTCGAGATTCACTCTGCCTGATCTCTGACTGTGTGCTGGAGGGTGGGCTGAAACAAAAGAAGAGCCGAACAGTTATGGCCAGTAGGATGACTGTACAATCACTCAAACAATTCTAAAATATATAACGTCGAGTATGAGGGTTACTCAAAAGTTGCTGAGTCTCAATAAGAGAGATCCCAGCATTCTCAATATATAAAATATATAACGTCGAGGATGAGAGTTACTCAAAAGTCACTGAGTCTCAATAAGAGAGATCTCTCATCTCAGCAAGCTTACCGGTCTTGCGACAGGACATTGTCCGAGTAAATATCATCTTCGGGATATCGGTTTCGTTCAAGATGATATTTAACCTCGGAACACTTGCTCTGCAATCGTGGAGCACAAATAGTACGCAGACTGCAGTATCTCAAAAAGGGGAGATCTGGTTGGCGTCGCCGATCAGGGTACTAGGTTCATAAACCTAGTCATCCCTGATTGGCACATGTCTCGCTACAGCTACCAGCCTGTCACTTCCTCAATAAGTGATAGGTAAGCTTGAAGCGCATAGAAAATAATAAAACGAGGCATACCACAATAATTCAAAATACTGGACGCAGTGGTAAGAGTACCCAACAGAAGAACCGTGCAAAAAGATACAGGCCGAATACAAAGATATTACTTGAACGTTTTGCCAGTGACATTTTACAATTTGAAAACAAACATTACTTTACCTTGCTTCAACACATTGAGCCAGCTAGATACAATTTTTTTGTGGTGGGACCTTCGCTGCAGGCACCACGCCGATAGCTGCTGTATACTGTCCTGCGTATCCTTTAGATCACGCAATCTTTGCTCGAATCCAGGAACATCAAAGTCACCACCTCCAGATCCACCTCCGGCTATTCCTCCTGTAGTTCCCGTTACTGACAGCACTGTTGTTTTCGACATTATGTGCTACCTTCCGACTTGTATTTACAATACTTTTAAACTGCACTCGACATACTTAATTTATGCTTCACACTAGCTTCCCATCGAGCACACAATAGTTTTGAAAACTTGTCCAAAAAACAGCACTCCGAGTTCAGAGCCGACCAAAGCGGGAAAGATAATTCAGCTTGCACTTCCACCAGGGAACGTAAACAAAATATAGTTGTGTTGCTGTGCCTGTATGTGACATGCAGTTTTTTCATGTAGAAGGAAGAAAATTTCCTACCGACAAATTAAATGGTGCTAGAACCACTAGTTTTTTCACCTCGAATGGAAAAATCTGATAATTAGCGCGGCAAATTCAGGAAACACACAAACACGCTTCCGATTTTACAGCTTTCGCACAACGAAAACAAATCCTTTTTCCGTCAACGTTTTATTACAATTTTCAACTGCTATTACACTTTACAAGAGCACTTTTCAAAGTATTACTGCATAAACACTGGAATATCATGCATAGCAACTGAAAAGCAGGAAAGTTGATATTTTATTTTCTGCAGTTCCGACACGAAGCAAAATTTTGCTAAACTTTTGATGGCTGCTGATATTAAAATCAGTGAGCTGTCAAATCTGTCAAACGAAAATTTTGGTTGACGGTCAGGGATGCCAGGTGATTTTTTGAAAAGTATCCACGAATCAAGGAAAAATGTCTTCCAGTGTTGCCACATGTACAGATTTATCTGGAAAAGTACAGATTTTTCCGATTTTTTTGGTACAGATTATGTACGGTACAGATTACAGATTTTTGTCATAAAGTACAGCTGGGTACAGATTTTTTTGGGTGTCAAAAACTAATTTTTTTCTTTCAGTTTTGTTACTTGAAATCAATAGAGGAGCACCTCTTGACATGAATTCAAACAAAACAAAACATGTCTGTCTTTAAGGTTATGTACCAATATCATCAAAGAAATCAGTAATTTGCGATTTTTCTATTTTTTAAAGCAAACAAACCAGGTTTCCCTATGTAACAAACCAACTTTGTGGTACAGATTTTGGTACAGATTTTTGAAAGCAAAAGTACAGATGAAAAAGATTTTTTTACCTTCCAGTACAGATGAATATGTGGCAACACTGATGTCTTCATTTGTCTTCCTTCGGCTTTCCGCCCATTTAAATTGCATGGTGAAGACCGTGAAGACCAAGGGCATGGTGTGTTGCTATCTCTTTCTCATGTAGGAGTGAAGAGAGCAACTTTCAAATGGTCCTCGGTAAAGGGAAATTCCCAGCAAATTTTTTGGTTCCTGTCAAAATTAACATTTTAGTCCTATGCGTGGGACATCGAAAATGTATTAATTTGACAGCCACTTCACCCCGTATAGGTGAAGACATGTCTTCACCGTCTTCATATGTCTTCAAGCGAAGACATTTCACTTTTTTGTAACAAAAATGTCTTCAAAATGAAGACATGTCTTCACTTCTAGCATCTCTGTTGACGGTTCAGGTTCAGGTAAACTGCTAGAAAAACCAGATGGCGCTGGAGGGGCTGGAGGCGTAAAATTACAGCAGTTTTCTACCGCATAATCGTTCCTGGAATTTGCCACATGGGATTAGGGTGTTGTACCTAAATTAGCGAATACGCTAATATTATTAGTAACGCATTATTGTGCCTAAATAAATCTGGATTATTTTCCCTAATGCCAATGTATATAACGGAACGAAACAGGAACTTTCCCGTTGTTGCTCTTTCTCTTTCTTTCTACAGTGATTTCAGAATGTCGCTGTTTCGCAGTCACGCTCTCAAACTTCTGAGTCCCGTTTGCTGGGAAGTGCGGTACAGTACCACCCCGCTAATCCGACAAATTCATGGCCGAATTAACGAATTTTGACTCGATAATCCGGCAGTCAAACTAATGTCGGTGGGGTTTTGAAATATCGTGTTGTTTACATCAAAACGTAAACCACTCCAGAAATTTCCGGAAAAAATTGTCGTAAATACGAAATTAATTTATGTTGTACTAAGGAATGCTCAGACCGTCCAGTTAGCTCCGAGGTACGATGCTAGTCTAACAAGCCAGTCGTCGTATATTGGAGTCTCGGCTAGGCGGTGCTTGCTAGATAGAGTCAGTGATCACAAATGCAGGAATGAAGCCAGAAGCGGAGATAAAACATACGCGGAAACTTCTATTAATGTTTTATTTAGCGGGTAATAAAATGTGTGCATCTATGCACTACAAAGTGAAACATGTGGAATGAGAAAAACATTTGACAGTTCGTTGGATATCGTTTTGAACGCAGGGTTGAATTAATAGGCACATTAAAGTGCTAACGGTACAGGGGTGTGAAGAAGTGCACATTGACTGGCTCAACAGTCAGTAGGATCCTTAGCCTTATACACTGGCCCCATTATTTTCCTGTACTCTAACAGCCGGCTGCGAAGTCCGTCGATAAAGAAGCGTAATGTCTAATGACGGTTTAAGCCCACGACTTTGCTTTTAAGTAATGTTCAATTTATTCTATAAAATACTTTTAAATTCTTGTTTAGCTTTTTTTTTTTGAATGCTAGAAGGGCATTGGGTTAAAAGGCAACTGCGACAGTCTTAGGCCCCGTACAGAGTAAACGCGACAGCGACGCGACACGACTTCGCTCTCATGTTGCTAAATGCACAGTCCTGCTTCGGGCGAAAAAGTGCTGCACGTAAAACTACAGCAAGAAATGTCGCGTCGCGTCGCATGTCGTTTGCACTCTGGCGGTACCCTTAATGATCGCCTTTCGTGGCAGGCTCCGATTGCTACAGTTTACGGATCTCTCATACCCATTGATGGAGTTGAGCGAAACTTGTTTAGCTTAGAAATAAGTGCAAAAACATTCATCTTTCACAACAAAGTGATGAAAAATGGAGCTTCCGGCAAAATTGAACGCACACACCTAAAAAGAAATACCGAAACAGCCGAACGTTCGGCAAAAATGTCGATGGTGCAAATCGACGTTTACGGATCTTTAGTAACGTTTGGTAAGATAAAAAAAAACAGTCGGCTGTTGAGATTTCGGCAAAATTTTGCCGAACTCGGTGCTTTTCTTTAAGTGTGCAGTTATAAGAAACTCCATTTACTATTAGGGTTGCCAAGTGGCCGGTTTTTGACCGGCCTGACCGGTTTTTCACCTGCAAAGCCGGTGGCCGCTCAATCCTGCAAAAAGGCCGGTTTTCTGACATGAAGCCGGATTGGCACTTTTTGCCCGATTTGTTAAATTTTCTGATAAATTTATTAGCAATTCTGAGTAGTGGATCATTGAAGATAGCCAGTTTTGCAGCGACAATACTTTGCTTCTGACGGTAATTAAATTGTCCACCAGCTATGCTATCTCCAATAATCCATTTAATGTTCGTTGTGGTTTCGATTCCGGCGACTACCCAAATAACATGACAATAACGCACATTACACATTCCAGGCAAATCCTCTAATAATATGCTGCGACAACCCCCCCCCCCCCCCCCGCGCATTTTTTGAAGGCAGGATCGAGCGGCCGGTTTTTGTAATTTTGAGACTTGGTAACCCTATTTACTATTTCCATTTAGTTGGAATAAGTATAACAACTTGACTCAAATGAAGGCAGTGTTCGGTTGAAAAAAGCTAAGTACAATGCTTTTTAATTCGGAATTTTCCGGATTAGCGAGATCCGGACTATCGAGTCGTCGGATTGTTGGGAGTCGTATTAGTGGGGGGGCGGATACTGTATAATATACTCTGGAAAGGTTACTACGTGAGCAGAATACATAGCACTAATTAAATACAGGGTTAGATCAACCGCGTGTCTTGACCTTGAAATGAGATCAGGCATATATAATTAATTTTTTGAAACGGTGGTTCGGTAGGCAATTATACATGCCTGACCTCATTTCAAGGTCAAGACAAAATTAATTTTTGGGTAGTCTCCTTTTGTCCAGCGCCTCTGTGGTTTAATTAGTATATTAGTACCAGCGAATCACATGCCCTGGCGGGTGTTGTGAGTTCGAATCCGGTTATAATTTCAGATTATAGCTTGGTTCGACCCATGCACCTTCCAACATTGGACAAAAGATAGGGTAGGAGTGTGTAGTTGAATCTGTTCTCTTCAGGAACCCTACCGGTACCAGAAATAGCGGGGCCCAACGTGCTAGACCTAGACCTTGAGGTTTGACCAGGTTGAAGCCGATTTGCGTGTGTCGTACCGTTCACCGAATTGACGGCGAGTAGCCCAAGACCTAGCACAGTGGAGAGAAATTCGTGATACAGCTTGAACCACCCCGGTTCTATGCTGCTAAAAGAAGAATATAAGAATCTGAATTCAATCGTTAATCAAATATTCATTTAAAATGTTTAAAATAGAAAAAGCTCCAGTAGATCTTCGAAGCCATTCCGTAGTCTTCTTTCGAAAAGAATAAAAAGAAGCTGATGGATCTTATCCATTCGTTTGCAATACATTTGGGTGCACTTTACCTCTGGTATAGGCACCAGGTGATTCTAAGCTCAGCGAAAGTCCCGGAATGGTTCATCCTCTTCGGAGTCTTCGTGTCACTATGTTAAACTTTTGGAACTTTATCAGCTAAAATTCGTAATTGATCATTTATATCATCACCGCATTTTATATTTAATACAAATATAATGTCGCATTGAAATCCCTACTCAATCGCGGAGTGCAACTACGGGCAGTCTACATACGCTAAGCTAAGCTATATAAGCCTAAGTGTGGCATTGAAATCTCTGCTTGTACAAAAATCTGCAAAAATAATGGAATATTTCGAGTTTCCACCTTTACAGGTACTACCACAACTACTGGAGCATCTACCCTACCATGGATTGGCGCTCGAGAGTTTATCCGAAATTAAAAATTTCAAAACGACATGAAAGTAATAATAAAAGTAACATGAAAATCGATTTTAGCTTACAAATAGTAACTTTGCCAATTTTTAGAATTTATCCCAACGGTTTTAGACATTCGAGCACAGATTTTCAAAACGTTAATCTTTGGAATAATCATTATTCAACAACTTGATTTTTCAAAGTCGAAAAACTCCTATGCCCCTTAAGGTATAATTATTGTCTCTATACCGTAATGGGTTAAGCGCCCTGAATTGTTCCTCACAATTCAAAGTTTACAAGCATCATAATCATTCCCAGCAGTTTAGTTTGGCTCCTCAATATCCTATTCGCTTTTTTGCACATATGACTTTCCTTATCTTATCGATAGCAACTGTTATCTTAACGTCCGTTGACTAGATAATGGTTATCAACATGGCAATTTCAACGACGATATCGATTGCAAACCATTCTCGCATAACTTGGCAAATTCATCGGACAAATAGTCATTTCCTGAGGTAAATGGCTTTTTAGTAGTGAGCAACAAATTATAAATTTACGAAAACTTAGTATCCGTTCTGGATAGTTCACCGCATTAATGAGTATAGAGTAAGTAGAACGCATGTTATTAGTCGGTGAAACGGTAAGACGCTTGTTTTTACTGTGCTTGTACCTAAAGTTTTATATTCAGGTTCCTTCCTGAATTGCGATTATTACGATTTTGAAGTGAAAAAGTCAATAGGTTTATTTACTGTGACTGGTTTAAAAATACTGTTTAACGATGAACTCTCGCGGTTAGTGTACTACAGAGAATTGTGCATGGGTTGAATATGTGTAAAAATATATCCAACATTGAATAATGAACTTGGTGTTTTTAAAGGTTCAAGCAGTGAAAAAAAGATATTTGGAAAAGAAAGACATCTGATTTATCCAAGAATAAAGTATTACTTTACTATTGATGATCAATATTAAGAGTGATAACATGAATCAAAGTTTATAAAAAAAGTTTTAAAAAAATAATTGGTTTACTCCAGTCCAAGGCATTGAAATAACATTTTTTCCAGTACGTTGGAATCCAGCTCTGCAAGCCCTTATGCTCATGGTAAGCATTGGCGCCGCCGTCGGGATATTCCTGCCACGGGAACCGTTAACGTGAATCGTTTCTCTCATCCGATGTCAATCGTCAACTACAATCGGCAGGAATCGTTGGAACTGTTTGTTTCACCCGGAAGCCCTTATCACATTCGAAAACCACTTGCAATCGATCGAAATGAGCGCAGTCGCATATGGTAAGCATAGCCGAATGATTACACTATAAGCGGTTTCGCCCAAATAGGTAAGTTACAAGTAAATTTAATACTGAAATATTAAGCTTCAACCTCCTAATTGTATTACACAGCAATACTTTGGATACAAATCCAAATAAAAAATATGCGAAATTTCTTCTCTAATCGGACATTAACATTTACATATCAACTCAATTTAGAACTGCAAAATCAGACTTTAGATCCAAATCCGTTTTTACTCGTTTTTTTGCGTTCCTAGAATGATTTGCTTCGGATTTTACTCGGAACATGCATAAAAATATTTAAAATTGATTGTGTGTAGCGTAAAAAGTACCGAAAAACCAAATGTGATATCATCTCTAATCATCAGAGGATGTGGGATACGAGCAACCCGTTTGTTTAGCACTTGGCGGAAATTTTATTAAACTGATAAAAATGATATACATTCCTACGTCACCTGGTCGTGCATTCCATGGATATGTACAATGTACATCTTGAAGTTTTTATGATATATGACAGAGAAGTACTGTAGTAAACTGATGATATCATACATTTCCCGAAACAAACTTATTCTTTTGCGTTGTGCCATGTTTATAAGCAAACCGAATAAGCGGCTTCAAAAACGAAATAAATAACAAGAAAAATTTAAGTCTCATAATAAATAGCATAGCAGACTACTGATAGATCCTTCAGAGAGACTTCTAGCGCCCTGTTATATAGAAAACTATTTGATAAAAAATTAAATGAAGAAACAAAATAAAACATGTTTTTCTAATGTCCGGTGGTAGAGGTAGTACTCTGCTGGCCAATTATTTTGAAAACGAAAAATATAGTTCAGCTCTTCTGGAACTCAAATTGTTTCAATCGATTGAGTTGTCATTTTTGAAAATTGAGCAGCAGTGTCTTTGCAATTTTCTTCATCACTTGAAAAAATCTTCAATAACGATCGAATATTATACCAGTGTTTATATTACTGTTTTAGTTGGTAAAATAAGTTAAAGAAAGATTTCAGTCAACAAATTCCCTTTCATCGTTCCAGGGTGGAGCAACATCAGCAGCAGCAGCACAGACATCGTCGTGACGAAGAATGGAAGAGCAGCCAAGAATCCGATCTCGATCTGGACCAGAACCACATAGCGAATCAGCATTCTAATGATGCACAACGACATCATCAGCAACAGCATCGTCATCACCAGCCTCAACATCATAGGCATCATCACATTCAGCATCTTGGCAATCAGAAGCTCCCTGGAGAAGCAGACGAACGTAAGTCCATAACGGCAATAAACTGGCATTTGTCATACATTTCCGGATTTACGATGTTCACACCACCCGACCCGCCAGTAGTCGTGGTCACCAACGAAACAAGATAAATGGAGTTACTAATTCCAGTATCTGCGTTAATTGGATGTTCATTACGTTAGACGCAGTGTACTGCATCCAGCTTTATATGTCATTTTAAGCTGTTCTGTTGAATCAATGCGGTTGTTTTTTGATTGTATTGTTCATTTAATCCAGGCATGATTGCGCCTTTGCGTATATATGTAAGACATAATCGTTGAGACAATAAGCAAGTTACGCTTTATTAGTATACACGAATTGCTTGAAATGCAAACTACTAGGGATGCTATTCGTACGTACATTATCTGAGATTCAGATGTTGTTAAATATTTGAACATCATTTACTCTTCGTACGAAAAGATAAGCTAGAGCAGAAACCACTGTCATTAGTTTGGATACATGTACAGAAGCTGGAAATAATCAAGTTATGCGCTGAATCTAGAGAGCTGTGACGGCAGTAGTCGCGCGATTCATTTACCGAAAACCACGCAGCAGTTAGCATAGTGTGGTACAGCGAGTCAAATTCTTTACAAAGATGCAAATTTTCTTCAATTTGTAATACTTTTTTTTCAACTACTACTAGCCATCCCATTCAACCCAGCCGAGGAAGAGCCGCTTCAGTTTCCCATTATACTGCAAAGTGCTCGAAATATGCAACACATACGGCAGCGATTAAGACGAGATCCTGAGCATCAGGGAACACGCGCCATTCGGTCGTCGCGAGTCATTAATAAGGCCGGCGAGCGAAACATATTGTTCCTGCATCTACCACAGAAATCGGTTCGATTTGTAAAGGATCTGGTTACAACATTGGTGAGTACTTCTCTTGTAAATCATTGTGACATGTTGTGGTTGTGTTAAACTTTTATATTACAAACTTGAAAATCCGTGTTTAATCTTAGTCTTAGAAAGACGTTTAAACCTAAGACTTTCTTTGTCATTACGCTGCAAAGTTCTATATGAAAAAGAGGTCTAACCAAATCAATTTTTCAAAAAAAAAAGATGTTTGATATAGGTAGTTTATTTGCTTTTTTGAGTTGGTCTTGCTCAACGAAAGTAGTGATAGGTTACGAGACTATTTTTATTTATGCTCGTATTCTTGGACTATTGAACATAATTTACGTTTACATTTTCATTTTTTACATTTATTAACATTAATTCATCTGACCACAACGTCTATATGAATAAAACATTACTTTACAACTAACTATAGTACATTTAATCTTCTTAAGCTGCGTCTAAAACTATCACTAGAACAATGAAAATCAAAAAGGCTGTACATACGATTCAACAAGCAACATATACCTAGCTCTAATTAGCTCATCGTACTCGGTTCGTCGGAAGTCCAGGCGAAGAAATTGTATGTCTCGAAGCGCACGTGGTATGGCATTGAAATTGATTTGAGCGAAGATGTTTGGAGAGTCCAATTCGCCCACTAGAACTTTCTTGACGAACAGAACTCTTTCAGTTTTTCTCCTATTGTCGAGAGTTTCAATGTTGATCACTAGACGCAATCGCGGACAAGACACTTCTAACTCTTACAAAATGTTAAAATAAAACAAATTACTTTCAACTTCACTTCACTACACGTCGACCGGTTTCAGGCATCATACGCCTATCTTCAGGATGAGAACCGATGTCAATCGGACATAAGTGCAATGCTTATACAGTCGACTCTCGGAAAAGTTAATTGATTGGGGAATGGGTCGATTAACTTTTCCGAAATATTAACTTTTCTGAGTAGTCCTAGGAGTCATCGAAAATGATAAACACAAAAGCGAAAAATATATTCTCGGGTACAGGATACACATTTTTAGGAATCTGGAAGTTGTAATGTAAAGAAATATGTAGCAAGATCCTTATGAAGTCATACTTAGTTCCTTTCAATAAATTTAAAATAGTCGGTTATTCTAGTTTACTTTTGATTTTTCATAGTCTACGACAACGTTCTGACAATATTCGCGCTTATTTTTTGTTCCCTACTGTTCCTTCTTTTGCATTTAAAATTCAATCTGAGTTTGCGTTTTTCCAGTTTGTTATCAAAAATCCTGAAGCAACTATGTGCCCGTATTGAACTATTACTACAACTGTCCGGTACAAGAGTTTAATTTAATCCCAGCTATGGCGATACTCTGTATGAAGCTGTGGAAAGGCGAAAATAAACCGAAAAATGAGAAATAAAGACAGAAGGAAAACACACGTTTGTGAATGAACGCTTTGGACAACCAATAAATTTAAACTCTCAGAAAAGTTAAGCCAAAAATTAACTTTTTAGAGCGTTGCATGAGAGCTAATATTCGCTTAACTTTTCTGAACAATTAACTTTTCAGAGAGTTAACTTTTTCGAGTGTCTACTGTATATGTAATAGAAACGCAATAAAAGTGAAGTTATTGAAATCACCGAAATTAAATACTTGATATCTCATCAATAGCTTCATTTTAACACCGATTTGACCGATTTTAACACCGATGTGCTGCATAAGGATATCTGAGAATTTATCGGTTACTTTTACCCTTCAATAAGATAAAATATTTAGATTAGGGTAAAACGATTTTCGCATATGTTTTTTTGTGATTTAGCCACTTCACATTTTACCATTACTGTTAAAAAGCTTGTAAATATTACATTAAAGTAACTAGGCTTACAACTAATGAAAAAAATACTGTGGTCTATCCATTTATTGCCTATCCGTATTTCCAAAAAGGGGTACCGTCATTCGGGGCGAGATTGTGCCAAAAAAGCATATCTTTTTGTTCTTTAGCTCAGTATACACACAATTTAGGAACTAAGTTGATTTCAAACCTGTCAATATATACTAAATTGTTCAATTAACTACTACTGTAGAGATGGTTTAGTTACAATGAAACCTAATTTTACTAGAAGTGCATGAACTTTGGCACAATCTCACCCCTTCTAGGGGGTAACATTGTGCCAAAAACATAAAGTTAGGCTAAAAACCTAAACAGTGAACATTAGCATGTTTATAAACAATACACATAAATATCAGTATAAAGTAGTTCACAGGGGGCACCGTCCATGAACTAAGTGGACTATTAGGGGCAGGGGGCGGCCAAAAAGAACGCATCATACAAAAAGTATGAACGAAAATAACCCGGAGAGGTCTGAAATAACTAAAAATGAGTTCGTAGTCAATGGACAGCCTTTATATAGCCAGTAGCGTTTCTAGCATTAACAAGGGGGAGATATATGAAGGGGTGTATCCTAAGGAGGCATACCTATTTGATCATTTACCAAAAGTAACCATTACTTCGTTCGAGAACCCGCGGCCGCAGAACATGTGGCCTATCCCCCCCCCCTCCCCCCTCCTTAAAACTGGCAGTTTATACACGGTATAATATATTCATCTTATATTAGAGTGTTTATTCAAAGTATCTGAAATTCCAGAGAAAAAGTAAAAATTAGTTTAAATTATTTAGCACACCTATGATGCTGTTTGCTCCAAAATGGATGATGCAATCTAATCTGTGTAATGTGCTCAATAGTAAAGAATGTGACTGTTCTGGTGTATACTGACGTATTTTTGTTATGTATGTGAAATCCACAAATTGGATCGATCATTATGGCTTGGCACAATCTCACCCCCGTGAAGCTCGAAAAGTACAAAGTTTCGAAAAATATTATTTTCTTAATCAAATCCTTTGCCAACGCATAATAACTTTTCAATACATTGTAAATGATTAGTTTATATACCTTCAAGATAGCAAGTTGGTGCGATTTCTTGTTTGGGTTGGTTTATGCGAGACATTTTTTACAAGCGTTACTTCCGCGTATTTTTGATCGCGAACTTTGAAACCCTGTTTAGGCTAAATAGTTTACTAATATTATCTGTGTTCCATTCTAAGTTATGAATAAATATGTCATGTTCATCATCATTTTGAATTTAGGTCACCAGTTTCTATAGATATAATAAATTTTCACAAATAAACATTTTTGGTTTTTGGCACAATCTCACCCCGGATGGCGGTAGCATAAAACTCACTAGGACTAGATCCTTTGTGTATGTTGATTTATTGTTTGTTATTAGTTACAGATATGGCATTTCCGCATCATATCATAAAACCGCGTTAATTCAAAAAAACGATACAAAAAACCGTGTTAATTCAAAAAATGATGTCAAATGAAAACCGCGTAATTTCGAAAAATGTTGTAAAAATAACCACATTAATTCAAGAATTGTCCTAAAAAACTTTGCTAATTCAAAAATCGTAAAAATAAACTGTGTCTATAGTTAGATGACTTACTTTCTTACTTAGTTGGCCTAACGTCTTATGACAAGGCCTGCGTAGCATAATTTCGCCATCTAATTCGGTCCATGGCAGCTGGTGTGTTGGTAAACGGCTGGGTAATGCGTAACACCGGTGCCTTGCGCACTGAGCATAAAATAGACCCCACAATGGTCCATAGCCTCTTACTCAGCAACTCCAACCCCTACTTCCTCGTGGTACCAGCCGGGATACAACCAACCTCGCTAGAGATCGGTTAACCAACCCCGGTGGAAACCAAGGTCGTATGCTGACAGGGGAGGAGGGCTCCTTCAAGCTACGTTGGCCCTCCCGCGATACTGTAGGGTTGGTTGCGGGCTTTGCAAACCTGAACCACTAGAAAAACTAAAGCAATTGACTCCTTAACTATAATTATAACTCTTATTGGAACAATCGGCAAAGACCCAGGCGACGAAATCGGACTAACGATTGGAAATTAAGAACATGAAACTGTCGGTCTCTAAATTTCCTCGGAAATACCCACGTGCTTTCTAAAGAAGTGAAGAGCCGCAACTTCGACATCGTAACGCTGCAGGATTACGAGGGACGTGCTGCTCGAGCCAAAGATGCTGATACCTGCTAAACGCTGCAGGAGGTATGCTGGAAAAGAACGATGATACGTACGGTTAGGGATGGTCATACCATCTACCAGAGCTGCGGCAATTTACACGAGCTGGGCACAGCTTTTATAGTGATGGGCGAGATGCAGAAACGGGGTATCGGGTGGTGGCCGATCAACCCCCGATTGTGCAGATTAAGAATCAAGGGCCGATTCAAGATATTAAGATAATTAACAGATGGAGCGCGAATACGGCCGCTGCCCAAGGATATAATGTCCAAATTATCATCGGGGACTGCAAAGCTCAGGTTGGTCAGGAGGAGGAATTCAAACCACCGGTGATTGGACGGTTCAGCGCACACCCGCAAACGAACGAAAACGACCTAAGGCTTGTCGACTTCGCCGCCTCTAAGTATAAGGTTCCACGGGAACCCAGTGCTCGCCAGATCGCGCTTCACCGGGTCTTGCCACCGCGCTCACTGTGCCCCTCTTCGTCTTGTTCCCACCGGATTCGATGCGAAAACCATTTTTGCAGGATAGTTGTCTGGCAATCTAGCAACATGTCCTGCCCAACATATCCATTCAGCTTTAATCACTTTCTGAATATTGGGTTCGCCGAAGAGACGAGCGAGCTCGTGGTTCATTCTTCGCCTCCATACACCGTTCTCTTTCATGCCGCCAAAGATGGTTCTTAACACCCGCGGTTCGAAAACTCCGAGTGCTCGTAGAGCCTCTTCTAGCAGTGTCCACGTTTCGTGTCCGTAGAGGACAATCGGTCTAATGAGCGTTTTGTACAGTGTGCACTTTGTACGGGATAACGACTTTGTACGGCTCAGATTCTTGGGCCGCTAGTGTTTGTGGAGTCCGTAGTAGGTCGGACTTCCACTGATAATACGCCTTTTGATCTCACAGCTGAAATTGTTTTCCTCTGTTGCCAGTGAACCAAGGTATACGAACTCGTCCACTACCTCAAACTCATCCTCGTCGATTATCAAGGTATTGCCCAAGCGGGCCCTGTCGCGCTCGGTCCCGCCCGCCAGTATAATATACTTCGTTTTACACGTATTTATCTTTAACCCAATCTTGTCCGTTTGGCGTTTCAGTCTGGTGTACTGATCTTCCACCACCTAAAATGTTCTGCCGATAGCATCCACATCGTCAGCAAAGCAGATGAATTGGCTAGATTTATTGAAAATCATGCCCTGAATTTCGACCGCCGCTCGTCTTATAACCCCTTCAAGCGCAATATTGAATAGCCGACAGGAAAGATGGGTCTGACAATCCACCCGAGATTCTCACACAGCACTAGATCCCATCCATCGTAGCCATGATAAATCTAGTAAGCTTACCCGGAAGGCCGTTTTCGTCCAGAATTTCCCATAGCTCTTGTCGGTTAACACTATCATATGCAGCTTTGAAATCAATGAACAGGTGATGTGTGTTGACTCGGAATTCGCGGCATTTCTGGAGGACCTGCCGTAGGGTGAAGATTTAGTCAATTGTAGAAGCCGACTATGAAGCCGGCCTGATATGTTCCCACAAATCTTTTGGCTATTGGCGACAGTCTATGGAAGATATCTTGGGACAGCACTTCGTAGGCGGCATTCAGGATAGTGATCACTCGGTAGTTCTCACAATTTAGCTTATCGCCTTTCTTGTAGATAGGACAAATATTCCGTATCCCAAATCTTGGCAATCATGCAGACAGCCGACTAACTTGTCCGGGCCCATTTTAATAAGTGCCGCTCCAATGCCATGCGTCCGCCCCTTAGCTTCGAGGTACGATGCTGGTCTAACAAGACAGTCGTCGACAGACGGTGCTAGATAGAGTTAGTAGGACCGTTTCACTGGCCCCGTAATTTTCCTGTACTCTCACAGCCGGCTGCGAAATCTGTCGATAAAGAAGGGTAATGTCTAAAGACGGTATAGACCCAAGGTTTTTTTTCCAATGCCATCCTTTTCTGCTGCCTCGTTGTTCTTTAGCCACCTGATGGCTTTTTTAACTTCCTTTACCGATGGGGGTGGCACATCTTCGTTGCTTGCTACACCAATGAGGTCTTCCTCCATTATCATGGTCTTCCGTCTGCATGTCAGTTAGATGTTCATCGTAGTGTTGCTTCCACCTTTCGATTACCGCACGGTCGTCAGTCAAGATACCTCCATCTTTATCTCTGCACATTTCGGTCCGCGGCACAAACCCTTTGCGACATTCGTTGAGTCTCTGATAGAACTTCCGTGTATCGTGAAAGCGCTACAGCTGCTCGAGTTCTTCGTACTCCTTCTCCTCCTAGTGGCGTTTCTTCTCCTGGAAAAGTCGGGTTTGCTGTTTCCGCTTCTGTTCGTATCGCTCCACACTCTGATGGGTGGCTCTACGCAGCATTTGTACACGCGCTGCGTTCTTCTCATCCAATCTGCTGGCATTCCTCGTCAAACCATTCGTTACGTCGGTCCGGTGCCACACGACCTAGACGTTCTCCGCTACACTGTTGATGGCTGTTTTCATGGCATCCCAACAGTCCTCAAGAGGGGTTTCATTCAGTTCACCCTCTTCCGGCAGCGCGTTAGATAACTATAGGAAATTAAAACTTGAGTGCAGTTTTTATTTTCATCACTTATATGTTCTAATGAGCATTTACTTTCAATATGCGATAAAATAAAACGGTCGAAAAATTGCCTCTAAATGGCTATAGCCCCCCTAGATATAAGCACTAGTTCCGCAAAATGGATAAAAAAGGGTGCGCGTATTGAGCGTGTACAAGAACATTTCATCCGACGTATTTGCCGCACACTGACATGGAGAAATCCTGAGAGTTTGTCATCATATGAAGACCACTGTCTGCTAATTGAAATCAAACCCTTCGAACAGTGACGAAAGCATATTATGTCTCAAATGGCCCACAAAATTCTTACCGATGGCTACGAATGTCCTAATATCCTCGCTATGTTACAAATGCATTGTCCTTTGCGCCCGCAACGTCATCAACATCTTTTACGCTTAACGGGAAACTAGCAGTCATTAACGTTTCGTCGGAGAGCCCAATTTCGGAAGCAGTTTTTGCGCCCAAAAGCGGGGTTCCGGTCATAGAAATATATTCACTGCATTCTTCTTGCGAATCTAATCATACCGAATAGGATGATTTATATATTTTAGACAGGCGTTACGCGTACTCTATTTTGGACTTTTACGGCAAAGTCAAATGGCAAATGTCCAAAATAGAGTAGGCGTAACGCTTGTCCAAAATAGATAAATCACCCTATATTTTCATGAACAAAATTTTCGTTTCAACCAAAAAACTGCTTTTGAAATTTAAAGAATCGATGATGACTAACTTCACCTTAAACGTTTATCGAACGAATTACGGCCAACATGAACCCATCCGTCGTCTGGCATTGGCTTATAATCAGAGTGATAATAATTGTAACTTTTAATGTGTGTAAACTGCTGTTTTTGTCTATTTTAAGTTATTGTAATGTTGTGCATAGTTGATAAGCTTTATTATTTTATAACATTGATTGAAAAGAATCTGGGTTTTTGTGCCGGCTTGAAACTGTCGTTTGTGCATTTCAAGGTGGTGTTTCCTGCCATATATGAATATTCATTAATACAACTTATGTCCGATGAAATTAATCAATAAATAACAAATAACAAGACAACTTCAACATTGTACACTTTAATTTTCAAGGATTTAATTAAAGGGATTAATCAACTATAATCATTTTGTAGGTGGAGGAGCAATGGCGCTACACGTTGACCGTCTTTGCGTTAAGCTTCTTCTGCAGTTGGATGCTTTTCGCCATCCTGTGGTATCTGATCGCTTACGCGCATGGCGATTTAGATTTTGACCCTGAAACGGGTGAACGGCTGGGAGATGGAGCTCTTCCGTGCGTCGAGGGTGCAACTTCCTTTGCTGCATTTCTTCTCTTCAGCATAGAGACACAGGTTTCCACCGGTTATGGGGCCAAAACGCCAACTGAAGAATGTCCGGAAGCATTATTCCTTCTAATTGTGCAAATTATAGTTGGATTAGTCATTGATGCTTCGATGGTGGGTATAGTCTATGCGAAGATGGTTCGACCACCGAAAAAGATATCGGACATGAAGTTTAGCAAAAAGGCTGTCATTTGCCAAAGAGACGGAAAGCTATGCTTTATCTTTCGATTGTGTGATTTGAAGCAGCAACATGCGATTGAAACTAAAATCTCCGCCGTTATGCTAGAACAGCGCCGTTCGCTGGAAGGTGAGCTAATCGAGAAACACGAATCGTACATGAAACTGGAGAATGGAGGCCGAATACTGCTGATGTGGCCAATAACAGTTTGTCATGTTATCGATAAATCGAGCCCGATGTTCGATATATCCGCCAAGGATCTACTGCAAAAAAGGTTTGAAATTGTGATAACGTTGAGCGGAGGAACAATGACCACCGGCCAAGTAAACGAGGCCAGGACGTCCTACCTGCCGAACGAAATTCACTGGGGCCATCGTTTTCCAAACATCATTCATTATGACAGAGCGCACGAGCATTACGTTGCCGCCAATGAGCTAATGGACGTTATAGAGCCAATAGATACACCATTGTGCAGTGCAAGAAGGCTGGAGGAAGTGCTGGGTGAAGTACAACAATTTTTGGAACACGATCGACAACGGGAGTTTGATGGCCTGGAGTGCCGATCAATCAACGAAGAAAATGTCGATGAGGTATACCACAAACGCATTGATTGATTTTGTTTTCAACTCATTAAATAATAATATAACTTTACAGGATAGTGATTCCCATGGAGGACTGCAAATGGAGGAACTCAAATTGACTTCAAGTATTGTGAAGACAAACGAAGATATCTCGAATCAAACTAATGCCAGCGTGACTTTAGAAAGCGCTTCCGAAAACCGTGATATAGGAGCGTTTCATTCGAATGAGCTCCAAAAAACAAGTGAATGCTGAATGAATGTTAAATCGACAACCAAAACTGATCAGAATAAAAGTACCCTTTTTTATTAGACTAAACCTCGTGTTTTTAGTCTTGACCTTGAAAGGCGGTCAAACATAGATGATACAAGATTTTTACCACAATTTGTTTATTTATTTAGTTTTGTTATTAGAGACGTTTACACCTTTGTGCGAAGTGTAAACCACAATCTACCCGGTCAACATTGTTACATAACATTAACCAGATTGTTACGTAAATGTGTTATGATGTGACGTTGAAGTTACGTAACCTGAGAGTAACATGATGGTTGAAATTTCCCACTATTTTACATAACATTGTTACATTACAATGTAACATTGCGGTAATGTTTATGACGTGAGGTTGTAGGTACGTAACCTGAGAGTAACAGGATGGTTGAAATTTCCCACTTTTTTACATAACATTGTTATATTGCAATGTAACATTGCGATAATGTTTATGTAACATTGCAATAACATTAAAGCAATGTAACGTTACGTTACATTATTGCCATTGTTATGTAACAATCCTATTATTTCTGTTATGTAACAATATAAATGTTTTTGTAACGTCACAAAAAATACTTAACTGTGACACCTCAATAATACTTGCCACCAGAATGTATGTACAGCCTCGAAAATACTATGCGAATTGACTAACTGCTAGCAAGTGCACTTAAAAGCTGATCATAAACTCACGCAGTTTACGATTAGCTTGCAAGCGCATTTACTAGCAGCTACATAGTCAATTCACCTAGTATTTTCGAGACTTTACATATATTCAGGCCTCCGTCACCAATCTTTGTTCCTTAAATAATCGACAAATAAAAAGTACATTTAGATTCCAAATCATTTATTGCGGAGTTTCCACCTATTTAGAGTCCCACGCGAAAATTATTAGCGTGGTTATTTTCTGCGTTTACCACAGATATTTGCAATTTAGCAATTTAAACCACCAGTTGATCGTTATTGCCTCCCCACTGCACCCCTCCTTGCTTGACAAGCATAGTTTCACTGTGTTTAGTAGGTACAGGATAATTATTATTAAAAAACGTATTTGCGTAGGACTCGTAAAATTTCTGCAAGGTACAATATTATTCGATTCCTTTTAATTCATGTAGGGTAGATGCTCGAGTAGTTGTGCTTGTGGTAGTACCTATAGTGGTGGAAACTTTAGATATTCCGTTATTTTTGCAGATTTTGGTACATTTTGACAAGTATCGATATACCAGTACCAGTTCCATTTGGTAAGCATCAAACGTCACACGCAGTGCCTTGTAAGTCGCAAGGGCCTGCATAGTGTCATCGTCCCGCCAGTAAAAACAAAGTTAGATTAAACTTCTCGGTCGGTTTTTCTACAGTAGACGAAGGAAGAGGCACAGTTGGTGTCTAAAAATAACCCAACCCATGTCGCTAGCTTAATAAGGGGGGTTTGCAGTCTATTTCGTCCAGCACCTCTGTGGTGAACACACGGTGTTCAACACTGAAAGTAACACAATGTTGCTGTTTAGTAACACAGAAGTAACATTGTAATGTTACAAGGTTATCAAAATTTGACGTAACATTTAAATAAAAAAATGATAGCATTGTTACGTTAAAATGTTACCTGTAGGTTATGTAAGAATAACATTAAATGTGTAACGTTACAACTTTTATCAAAACTTGACGTAACATTTAAATGAAAAAATGGTAGCATTGTTACGTTAAAATGTTACCTGTAGGTTATGTTACAAGAACATTAAGTTTGTTACATTACAAACTGTTACATTATTGTTACATTACACATTGTTACATTATTGTTATTGTTACATAACCTACAGGTAACCTTTTAACGTAACAATGCTACCATTTTTTTATTTAAATGTTACGTCAAATTTTGATAACTTTGTTACATTACAATGTTGCTTCTGTGTTACATAACAGCAAGATTGTGTTACATTCAGTGTTGACCTGGTAGTGATCTCTTCTAGTTCTAGTACGAGTATAGCGTATATGGACAGGACGATTGTATTAGGGGAAAAAGAACTTAAACCAGGATTTTCCTTCAGCTAGATGCAAGAAAATTAAAGTTTGCTAAAATGTGTTTTTTATTCTTTCATGACATTTGTTGTAGTTACATCTCACTTAATGGTATTATAATTAACCTAACCACATTGTTAACCATTTATCATCAGCTTTGAAAAGTAACTATTCGGTGCTATCAATTTTTTTTCTAACCGCTGTTAAAAGACAAGGATGAAAAAATGTAATTTGAACTTTCCGTTGTCGATTTATCGATACTTACATGCTCAAAATACCGCCAGCAATCTGTCCAAGTGCATCCTTGTTGTTCTTAACCCAGTTCCATGCGTCACCCAACCATCCATTGGCAAGTTCCGGGTTATTCTCGATAGCCTCTCCAATAGCATTCAAATGCGCCTCAAGGTCATCATTGGGTGCTGGTAGAGCAAAGGCTACGGCCAACAGCATAGCGAGAACGATCACGAATTTCATTTTGATTGACTGTGGTATTTTCCTTAGAAATGTCAAACAGGAACTAATGAAACTCTGTTACCGCATTAAACTTTTATAGCCCGTCGTGTTTGTATAACTGTTTCGGTAATGTCCAATTTTTTTCTATTAGGTATATTCACTTGATTTCGCATTCTAACAGGATACAGATGCAAAACAAAATTTCTCTAATCAAGGCCGTCCAAACTATTTGCCCGAATGTCTGTGATTGAACAGATGTTAGCTCAGCCATATTGTTACGACAGACTATTACGCCTGGCATCTTCACAGAAACGGAAACTGCTACCTTCAATAACAGCAAATCCAAAACTTCTGTTTTGTATTACGTATGGTTTAAGTATTCTAGAAAAAGTGAGTTTCTTAACCTTGGAAAAATAAACTAGGTATACGCATTTTTGAAATGTGCAAATTTCTAAAACGCACAACTAAAAGGATCAATTTTTTGGGGTTCTGCACGACTATAGAAGGTGTTCCCTCAAATAGTTTTGAATTACATACAATATATCTTGTAATTTGCCAAAGATTTTTTCCTCAGATAACTTCTTTATAAAATTTAGCAAAAAACAACAACTAACGATTCTAAAGCCTGATTGATGATGAAACAAACATTTTTGCAGTTTTGTGCACAATACAGCGCTCTTCGTAGGCGAGTTTCGAACTTTAAACCACTTAGTTAGCCCATGATCCCCAGTTCAAGCCAATTCAAAAATATTAGGCTATCATGAGGAGGAAACTGAAGGCGAAGGGTAATGTGACCAAAAACACTACTCAAATGAAAATTCGGTGGCATAAGATTGCCATAAACAAAGCCCACCTAATGGGATATCTTTCCAAAAAAAAAAATTCGACAATTCTTTCGAGATTGTGACGAGTTTTTTTTTTCTTTCATTTTTTATCAAAATGTAAAAAAATGATTCATTTGTGAGAAATTTACACTGCTAAATTAAAATCCGAAATACACTCAACTGCTTAGCGAATTTCGTGAATGATTCTCTAATTTTATGCACCTATGTATGAGCTGATTGGTCGAACTTATTTGGGGCCTCTTTATCAATCCTCTGTACATCCGTTATTGTAGCGAAAATTCTCATAATGCAAGAAACAAAACCCTTTTTCTTCATTTGAATGTGTCTACTACCCTTGTCAGCTACTCTCTGTTGTATCCCAGCCACTTGCAAATCTATCTTCATTCCGGTAATTCTTATAAAGCGAGACAAAGCCTTTTTTACGCTTTTGAACCTTCCCCTTGTTAATTGCCACCCTATCCCTCCTTTCAGAAATCCTCTCTTGTGATCCAGCCACTTGGAAAACTGCTATCGGTCCAAATGCAAGAGAAATGTACCCATTTACCCATTTGAACCTTCCTCTCCTTTGTAAGAAATCGCCCCACTTTTGTCCACCCGCTGTGCTGATTCTTTAATGTCAAAGAACATGTGAGTCAAGTTTGATGAAGAATCATCTAGACATTCCAGATTTATGGCGAAATATACGTTTATACTGACTCCCCACTCTCCTCTGTTGGCTCCCTCCCAGTCCGCTCTACCTTCTGTCACGTACCCAATTAGATATCTGTTTGCACTTTGAAAACCCTATAACGGAAGAAAACTACTGACTACTTAAAGAGCTGTCAATTTTTAGATAAGATGATTTACCACAAACTTAAAACATTTCAGTTAGGTTTTCTATTTTTAGAAAAATAGCAATCCCGATTTTTTCTTTTCTTTTGTTGATCTGCCACGTTAACCAGTGCTATTAACAATTGGTAAATGTTAAATTTCCGTAGCTAAAAACTAAATAATATTTTTTTTTCCATTAAACTTCAAATTTGCTTGCTATCAAATTTTCATTGGATTAAATTCCAGTAATAACGTCAGCTGCGCAATATTAAATTCGCAGCAATTTCAGCAATCTGAACCACATGTGTAAATAGTTCACTAATGAAAATGTACAACCGGTGTAATTTTTTTTTTTCGAAAAAGTAAACATGAAAGCTTGGTCAAAATTGCTATATAATGGAAAATCATTTCTAAAATCCATCAATTGCAAACTTCAGTCCTCTGTAGTACAAGCACAAATTATTCAAAATGAAATTCATCTTGGTCCTCGCCATGCTTATGGCCGTCGCTTACGCCAGCGATGATCTTACAGCCCAACTGCTGGAACTCCAGAATTCCATTGACATCGACCCGGAGCAGGCGCATGGTTGGTTGAGCAAGGCTGTCGGTTGGGTAGCTAACAACGCAGGTGCCATCGGAAGTATTGCCAAGGGAGTCATTTCAATTGCGTAAGTTTGCCTTATCAATAACGCATTTTACAATTTTCTTAAAAAGCTCACACACAACATTAAAATTTATTATAGTTATTATTTCCATCCGTTTAATACTTTATAATTGAAATTTATTTCACAGGGGTTAAACTACCAAAGAAGCAGATGTAATGGCGATTTGTTGAAGAAAATAGCAAACAGCTTTAGATGTTTTGAAAATTTTGTCCAATAAAAGAATATAAATTTGTGCAATTCTTGGTGTTACTCTTTTTGTCAAGTCCCCATAACCTTTTGCTGCCGTGTCTTGGGAATATATATGCATGACGTATAACAGTCATATGTACAGAAGGTAGATTTCGCCTTTTTCATTAAATTTATCTGTCAGTGAAGTGGATTTTAATTCATCATGCCGGTCATTTTTCAAGCTTTATTTGTGCTTTTCTTTCTAATATTTTGTAGAATGAATTGGATTACCTATGTTTATTTGTTTATTATTTTGTCTTACTAAATGCGTTAATGAAAATTTCGCATGTAACTTTCTAAAACTATAAAATCTGCACAAAAATAACTTTCGCAGAAATTCATTAGACGACACGCCAATGCCGAATAAATCCTCCACTGTACGAAAGGTACGAACGCTGGAGGCCAACATCAACAGTTCGTTGAATCCGAACGTTGTGCGGTGAAAGCTGAGCTGAAGCAAACAATAGATCGAAGGGCGCGTTGCACGGAACGGAAGTTCAGCTGCGACAGGATTCGCGGGCAGTCGATTTCACTCTTTATCACTTATGCTACAAACGTTACTTGCTCGATCTTTCTGCGTCGTTCAAGAGTGTCAATGCCAAGAAGGATGCAGTGTTTGGGACTCGGGGGCAAGTTTACCGGAACACACTAAGATAGATCTCGTGGTGCAAACCAGATAAACTTTATTGTACACGTTCAATTCGCAATATTGATGCAAGCCCGCTCAGTTAGCTCCGGGGTACGATGCTGACCTAACAAGCCAGTCGTCGTATGTTGGAATCTCGACTGGGTGGTGCCGCTACAGAGTTAATCATACAGTTAAATACAGAGGATCTCTGCACTAGCCTCGTAGTTTTCCTGTATTTAAATAACCGGCTGCGAAGTCTGTCGATAGAGAAGGGTCAAGTTCTGAGGAACGTTTATACCCATGGCTTTGCTTTTGCTACAAGCTGTTGAGCCTATATATAAGGCCTTCGAACAATAAGGATCGTTGAAATTCAAAGCAATTCCCTTATTTAGTTTTCCACTCTTTCCGTTTCACGTCTTATCCAACTCTGTTTTAATACTATAATCTCTTTTGTTTCATTATTTTCTTCTACCGTCCCTTACGTCGAAAAATTAATTAAATCGCTGAACCCCTTGAAGGTCAACGTTTGTCTAGATCTTACTTGGGTTCTATTTTCTCGAGTAATGTGGCAGTGTAATGGTACACAGCTAAACTTCCAATGACGAACTTCTCCTGAACCTCAGTTATAAATTTTACAATTTCGTAATGTTTCTATAGAAAAAATTGAAAATAATTAGTTCAGAGCACGGTTCTACAGTCCACGGAGTATGTAGCCAGTCAGTTACACTGCTACGTATGACGTGGAAAATAATTCCATGGCCATCCGGAATATCTCCGCGAAAATGGAACCAAATTGTGTCACTATATTTTTTCATTAAAGACTAATCTAATATAGTTCTTTTAAGACTGGTTTCATAAAAAGCCAATAAAATTTTATGAATACAGGGCCGAAAATGTAATTGCGAGTAGATGGGGTCCCTTATTTTTTATGTCGGCGACGTAAATGTTAAGACAAAATAACTTATTTGCACCAAATACTATTATTTGGTAATTAGATGCTGCTAGATAGAGTTAGTAGGATTGTTGCACTAGCCCCGTAAAGATCCTGTGCCCTAATAGCTGGCTGTGAAGTCTGTCGATAAAGAAGGGTCAAGTCTTAGAAAGACGTTTAAGCCTTGCTTTATTTTGCTTTTTTTTTGATGATTAGATACAAAATAAAGACCGTTGAAAACCAGATAATTGCAAACATTAAAAAAGGAAAAAAATACGAATGGATTTTTCTTTCTCATGCACAAAAGTTATAACACCATATTTAGGGAAAGAAATTGCTAGATGTATTACATTCGCTGGATGATACTCATTCATTCAACGTTCCAATTCCATTCGACGTGTGTATATCATCTCGTCCAAGCAACAAATGTGTCAGTTCCATTTAACCGCTATTATGACAAAAACAATAGAAAATTATTTCATTTATTTCAACCTCAGACGTTTTGCTGTCAATTACTCGATACTTACATGCTCAGGATACCGCCAGCAATTTGGCCGAGTGCATCCTTGTTGTTCTTAACCCAGTTCCATGCATCACCCAACCATCCATTGGCAAGTTCCGGGTTATTCTCGATAGCCTCTCCAATGGCATTTAATTGCGCTTGGAAGTCATCGTTGGGTGCTGGTAGAGCAAAGGCTACGGCCAACAGCATCGCAAGAACGAGTACGAATTTCATTTTGATTGCCTGTAGAACTTTCCTTTGAAACTTCCAATGGAAACTGATGAAGATCGGTCGGTTTGCACAACTTTTATAGCACGTTGTGTTTGTACAGCTGTTTCTGAAACGCTAAAATTTTCTGCCTTCTTTTCTACGCATATTTTCTGTTACGTCTTGAAACATAGATGTGTTATTAACCAGGCTTTAGGTCAACACTACCTCATAAGGGTTCACCGAACTTTAACCATTTTAAGCTCTACATCATTTTTGACACCATAAAGTCCACTAAAATGATCACAACTTTATTGAAATTTCTACCAAATTTGGGCACATTCTCCAAACCATTCTCTAACTTTATGTTTCCTAAGGATCAAAGACATACATCACTTCCGTAATTATTCCGGTGTTCGTTGGAAGGCACCGTGACATATTTTTTTGAGATAATTTTGTTCAATTTTGTAATTAGTTTAAGAGATATTTTTTCAAATAATCATTTCAATCAAAACATCAGCACTAAACAGAAAGCCGATTGACTATCATCCCATGTCTGCCACCGGCAAGATTATCAACAGGTTTTTACACAAATCTCTGGCTAACGAGAATAGAAATGTGTGGCATATGACTGCAAATGGTCTGATAGAAAGGCAGTTTTCGGGAAAGACCTTGAAGCCTCCAAGTTGGAAGTTTTGCCCTTCGAAGACATAAAATTTTACTCGAAATGAGAGTCGATTTTGCGAGGCGCAAGAACGGAAATTATCGAAAAGAATTTGACTTATGTTTGTTTGCCTGGCTAGGCAACCCTTGCCAATTGCCACCCTATCCCCCCTCTTAGAAATCCGCTCTTGTGACCCAGCCACTAGGAAAGCTGCTATCGATCCAAATGCAAGAGAAACGTACCGCTTTACTCATTTGAACCTTCCTCCCCTATGTAAGAAATCGCCCCACTTTTGTCCACCCGCTGCGATGATTCTTGAACTTGTGAGCTAAGTTTAATGAAGAATCATCTAGACATTCCAGATTTAAGGCGAAATATATGTTCATACTGACTCCCCTCTCCCCTGGTGGCTCCCTCCCAGTCCGCTCCCCATTCTGTCACGTACCCAATTATATATCTGTTTGCACTTTGAAAACCCTATAACGGAAGAGAGACAGGTTTTTTTTATAAATCTCTGCTTGGGGACCCCCTCTCTAAACCCTCCCATAACTCTTCTGCCGTTTTGTCTCCCGACCACTTGCGCAACTGCAATCGGTCTATATGCACGAAAAAAGCAACCATCTCTACTATTTGTATTTGGACTTCCCCCCTTTGACAGGGAGCGGTCCCTCTTTTGTCAATCCCTCAGTGCTGATTTTTTATGTCAAGAAACATGTATGCCAAGTTTAGTGGAGAACGGTCAAGGCGTTCTGGAGCTATGGCGGAACATCCAAACTTACAAACTCACGTTCACTTTTATTTCAGAGTAAAATTTAAACCAATAATCAATTTTTTCGTATATGATAAGAAATTTTTTTGTCCAAACTGAATATTTCGCTAATAGCTTCGATCAATTACAAGATAATATGCCTATTATGTTACCGATTCCTTTTTGGTTTTTCGATTTCTGATGATTCAGCCCATAGATATCGTACTCCCCGTACGACGGCTTATTTTAAGGTTCAAACACGCGTCATTAATTTCTGGAATTTCAAAAGCAGTTTTCATGCTCAAAACAAAAGATATGTTCACGAAAATTAATCATGATGTTCTTTGCGTCTGTCAGAACACAATAACAAATTTTCGTGAACATTTCTTCTGCTTTTGAAATCCCAGAAATCAATGACGCGTGTTTGAAGCGTTCTAGGAAACTGGTATAGTCAGCTATTTCAATAACTTTATTAAAACCAATGAAATATGTTAAAATACAGTCGAAAGCTATTGTAACAAGTATACAAATTTCCACTTTAACCAGTTAAGGGATCTTCTCTAGAAAAATTCCAGAAAAATAGACTTTTTAAAGCCTACCAACTGTATAGAACCCCTTAAAACAAACAATATTTCATGGCAAAACTATATTGGATAATTTTGATCTATATTTACTCAAGAAAAACACACCTGAAGAACCAAAATCGGGGAAAATGTCGGTTTTTAAATCAGTCCTAATTTTCCGGTGATTTCACACGACCAACAACACTCCCATAGTGAAATTTTGATTAATACTATTAACATGATAATTCTGAAGAAAAATGCAAGGTACATTCATTTAGAACTTCCGAAAACTTCTAGAATTCTTTTATTCAGAAATAAAAAAAAAGAATACCTACAAAATCATTGAGAAATTTAGATTCCTCGCCGATTACTTAATGAGCTGCGAATTTTTAGATAAGATGATTTACTGCAAACTTAGAACATTTCAGTTAGGTTTCCTATTTTTAGAAAAATAGCAATCCCGATTTTTTCTTTTTGTTTGTTGATCTGCAATGTTAACCAGTGCTAATAACAATTGGTAAATGTTAAATTTCCGGGGCTAAAAACAAAATAATATATAATAATAAATTGCTTGGTATTGTCAATTTCCCACCCTTTCGTACGCGATGAATTATAACCGTCGCGGAGGCAAACATCGTTTATTTTGTCAAGTAAATCAATAGCTTACGTGTTAGACAAACATAATTTACACTTATAACTTACATATAGCCAAGCAGATTCTTTCTGCGACGATTTCAAGCTTTCAAAAAAGTGAGCAGCGCGTTTTGTTACCAAAGAAACAGGCAATATCAAATTTTCATTGGATTAAATTCCAGTAATAACGTCAGCTGCGCAATATTAAAATCGCAGCACTTTCAGCAATCTGAACCACATGTGCAAATAGTTCACTAATGAAAATGTACAAATGGTGTATTTTTTTTCAAAAAAGTAAACATGAACATACGTATGTAAGCTCCATTCGTGTGTAAATATTTCTAGAAAAAGCGTGGTCAAAATTGCTATATAATGGAAAATCATTTCTAAAATCCATCAATTGCAAACTTCAGTCCTCTGTAGTACAAGCACAAATTATTCAAAATGAAATTCATCTTGGTCCTCGCCATGCTTATGGCCGTCGCTTACGCCAGCGATGATCTTACAGCCCAACTGCTGGAACTCCAGAATTCCATTGACATCGACCCGGAGCAGGCGCATGGTTGGTTGAGCAAGGCTATTGGTTGGGTAAGCAACAATGCAGGTGCCATCGGAAGTATTGCCAAGGGAGTCATTGCAATTGCGTAAGTTTGCCTTATCAATAACGCATTTTACTATTCTCTTAAAAAGCCCAGACACATTATTAAAATTCATTAAGTTATTATTTCCATCCGTTTAATACTTTACAATTGAAATTTATTTCACAGGGGTTAAACTACCAAAGAAGCAGATGTAATGGCGATTTGTTGAAGAAAATAGCAAACAGCTTTAGATGTTTTGAAAATTTTGTCCAATAAAAGAATATAAATTTGTGCAATTCTTGGTGTTACTCTTTTTGTCAAGTCCCCATAATCTTTTGTTGCCGTGTCTACAGAATATATATGTATGACGTATAACAGTCATATGTACAGAAGGTAAATTTCGTCTTTTTCATTAAATTTATCTGCCGTCAGTGAAGTGGGTTTTAAATTTAATTCATCATGACGGTCCTTTTTTCAAGCTTTATTTGTGCTTTTCTTGCAAATATTTTATAGAATACATTTGTTTATTTGTTTATTATTTTGTCTTACTAAATGTCTTAATGAAAGTTTCGCATGTCACTTTATAAAATTATAAAATCTGCATAATAATAACTTTCGCAGAAATTTATTAGACGGCACGCCAATGCTGAATAAATCCTCCACTGTACATAAAGGTACGCATGCTGGTGGCCAACGGTTCCTTGAATCCGAACGTTGTGCGGTGGAAGCTGAGCTGAAGCAAACAATAGATCAGAGAGTGCGTTGCACAGAACGGAACTTCAGCTGCGACAGGATTCGCGAGCAGTCGATTTCACTATTTATCACTTTTGCTACAAAAGTTACTTGCTCGATCTCTCTGCGTCGCTAATGTCAAGAAGGAGGCAGCGGTCGGGATTCGGGGGCAAGTTTACAGGAACACACTAAAATAGATCTTGTGGTGCAAACCAGATAAACTTTATTGTACACGTTCAACTCGCAAGTTTGACGCAAGCCCGCTCAGTTAGCTCCTGGGTACGATGCTGATCTAACAACCCAGACGTCGTATGTTGGAATCTCGACTGGGTGGTGCCGCTACAGAGTTAATAGGATCTCTGCAATTTTAGCCCTGTAATTTTCCGGTACTTTAATAACCGGCTGCGAAGTCTGTCGATAGAGAAGGGTCAAGTTCTAAGGGAAGTTTATACTAGAAATACTCACAGTAAGAGATACGCGGAAACTAAAGCCAACGATTTGGCATCAGTGTACAAAAACTGCCAGCGCTTGTTGCGGAGCAAAATGCTGTAGCAGTGTGACTTGATTGTTTTCAACATGATCCGCTTCTGTTTTGTTTACATCAATTTTGCACAATAGAGCGATATATCTTTCAACTTAATCAGTGTAAAATGCATTGAAAAGTTTTATACGCATTGTGTCCGAGTATAATATTCAAGGTGCGCGACAATAGTTTAAGTAGATTTCATAACTATTTCAATACTTGTCATTCAAACATTTAAGCAAACAGTATGCGTGTTCGATTGGCTCCCTTTTGACAATTCTCGCTGCTCGATAGGCTCCCAAGATGGCTGCTTCCGCGTATCTCTCACCTCTGAGTATTTCTAGTTTATACCCACGGCTTTGCTTTTGATACAAGCTTTTGAGGGCACCACACTAAACTAGCGTATTCGAGTAGCGAGCGCGCATAGTGAGCAATATAAGGCCTTCAAACAATAAGGATCGTTGAAATTCAAAGCAATTTTCAAGATGAAACCAAGCAACTCCCCTGGCGGGTGTTATGGTTTTGAATGCGGTTATAATTTCAGATTATAGCTTCGTTCGGCCCATGCACCCATTTATTGAACAAAAGGTAGGATTAACAACGACTCACGCTACGTCCAAAAGTAGTTATTATTTAACTTTCATGCACCTCAGATTTCTCTTCACATGATGTTAGTATTAGTCACAACAATTAATTTAATGAAGGTCTTAAAATATTCTATCTTGGATTTTTGACAAAATTCAATTTTAAAGGTTATCTAGGGGTCATCCCATCACAAGTGATCATATCCGTTGTAATCGACCACCTCCGATTTCAACCAAATTTGGTATAATTGCTCATTCCGACCCCGCATTCAATTTCCCAAAGTTTTGTACGGATTGATCAATCCCCCTTGCAGTGACATGCAGTGAAAAATGAGTTTTTTCGAAAATCTGAGAAAAATGGAGCAACGTCATTGCTAGTGGGATTGATCAATCCGTACAAAACTTTGGAAAATTGAATGTGGGGTTGGAATGAGCAATTATGCCAAATTTGGTTTAAATCGGACGTGGTGGATTACAACGGATATGATCACTTGTGATGGGATGACCCCTAGATAACCTTGAAAATTGAATTTTGTCAAAAACCCAAGGTAGAATATTTTAAGACCTTCGTTAAATTAATTTTTTTGACCAATACTAACATCCTGTGAAGAGAAATCTGAGGTGCATGTAAGTTAAATAATGAGTAACTTCGGACATAGCGTGCGACTACTTGTTAAGCGTAGCTACCAATAACCCCCCCCCCTCACCTTTCCGTTTTTTCCCTTCCATTCCAAAAAAATTTCATAACTTTTCCCTACCGTCCCTTCATCAATTGTAGAACCACCGTTTCAATAAATATTAATAAATGCTTGACCGCATTTCAAGGTCAAGACTAAAAAACACGAGGTTGGTCTATTAATATGGGTTGTTTGAATGACCCCCATCTAGCCCAATTTTCCGCTCATTTCCCTTTACGCATCCGCTGAGATACAGACGGAAAGACGAACGGTACACATAATTAATTAAGCGTTGCATCAATGACCTTCCCTTATTTAATTTTCCGCTCTTTCCCTTTCACGTCTTATCCCTCTGTTTTGATACTATAATCCCTATTGTTTCAATACTTTCTTCTACCGCCCCCTCCGTCGAAAAATTAATTAAATCGCTGACCTCCTTGAAGGTCAACGTTGGTCTAGATCTTACTTGGGTTCTATTTTCTCGTGTAATGTGACAGTGTAATGATACGCAGCTAAACTTCCAATGACGAACGAGTTCTAGACGTGGTATATGTTTGTCTTCTTCATGAACCTCAGTTATAAATTTTACAGTTTTGTAATGTTTCTATAGAAAAAATTGAAAATGATTAGTTCAGAGCTCGGTTCTACAGTCCCCGGATGTTTCAGAATGTGCAGCCAGTCAGTTACGCTGCTTTGTATGACGTGGAAAATAATTCCATTGCCATCCGAAATATCTGCGCGAAAATGGAACCAAATTGTGTCACTATTTTTTTTTATTGAAGACTAATCTAATATAGTTCTTTTAGGACTGGTTTCATAAAAAGCCAATAAAATTGTATGAATACAGGGCCGAAAATGTAATTGCAAGTAGATGGGGTCCCTTATTTTTGATGTCGGCGACGTAAATGTTAAAACAAAATAACTTATTTGCACCAAATACTATTATTTGGTAATTAGATGCTGCTAGATATAGTAAGTAGGATTGTTGCACTAGCCCCGTAAATATCCTGTACTCTAATAGCTGGCTGTGAAGTCTGTCGATAAAGAAGGGTCAAGTCTTAGAAAGACGTTTAAAACTAGCTTTACTTTGCTTTTTTTTTGGTGATTAGACACAAAATAAAGACCGTTGAAAACCAGTTAATTGCAAACATTAAAAAAGGAAAATAAATACGAATGGGTTTTTCTTTCTCATACACAAAAGCTATAACACCATATTTAGGAAAAGAAATTGCTAGATGTATTACATTCGCTGGATGATACTCATTCATTCAACGTTCCAATTCCATTCGACGTGTGGATATCATCTCGTCCAAGTAGCAAATGTGTCAGTTCCATTTAACCGCTATTATGACAAAAACAATAGAAAATTATTTCATTTATTTCAACCTCAGACGTTTTGCTGTCAATTACTCGATACTTACATGCTCAGGATACCGCCAGCAATTTGGCCGAGTGCATCCTTGTTGTTCTTAACCCAGTTCCATGCATCACCCAACCATCCATTGGCAAGTTCCGGGTTATTCTCGATAGCCTCTCCAATGGCATTTAATTGCGCTTGGAAATCATCGTTGGGTGCTGGTAGAGCAAAGGCTACGGCCAACAGCATCGCGAGAACGATTACGAATTTCATTTTGATTGCCTGTAGAACTTTCCTTTGAAACTTCCAATGGAAACTGATGAAGATCGGTCGGTTTGCACAACTTTTATAGCACGTTGTGTTTGCACAGTTGTTTCTAAAACGCCAAAATGTTCTGCCTTCTTGTTATAGATGTGTTGATTTTTCCACGCATATTTTCTGTTACTTCTTGAAACATAGATGTGTTATTAACCAGGCTGTATATCACCGCTACCTCAAAAGGGCTCACTGACCTTTAACAATTTTAAGATCTACATCATTTTTGACACCATAAAGTCCACTAAAATGATCACAACTTCATTGAAATTTCTACCAAATTTGGAAACCTTCTCCAAACCCTTTTCTAACTTTGTGATTCCTAAGGATCAAAGCCATACATCACTTGATCCCGTAGTTATTCCGGTGTTCGTTGGAAGGCACCGTGACATGTTTTTTGAGATAATTTTGTTCAGTTTTATTTTATGTAATTAGTTTAAGAGACATTTTTTTCAAATAATCATTTCAATCAAAACATCAGCACTAAACAGAAAGCCGGTTGACTATCATCCCATGTCTGCCAACGGCAAGGGTATCAACAGGTTTTTACACAAATCTCTGAATAACGAGAATAGAAATGTGTGGCATATGACTGCAAATGGTCTGATAGAAATGCAGTTTTCGGGAAAGACCTTGAAGCCTCCAAGTTGGAAGTTTTGCTCTTCGAAGATATAAAATTTTACTCAAAATGAGAGTTGATTTTGCGAGGCGCAAGAACGGAAATTATCTAAAAGAATTTGAACTATGTTTGTTTGCCTGGCTAAGCAACGAAAAGTCTCCAGAGCATCCAAACAAATCTGGACGATTAGTCCACAGGTCATCTGGCCGGACAAGTTCCTTTGACCACGTTGATGTCCTAAAAGCAACACGTTTTGTAAACGTGCTTGAAAATTCTCTCTTTTCGATATGCTGTTAGCATTTATACAAAACTGATTGAATTGCTCTTTTAGTTTTTAATTATGCCGGGAAAATTAACGACGATAAAAATGTTTTTGTACGAAAAACCACGAACCGTCGTTAGTTTACTGGATATTACTCAGGACCTATTTTAAAATTAGCTACTATTACCAGGGTCAATTATAAAAAGTTTGACTACTAATTTTTTTGCAAAACATTTTTGGAGTCTTACTTTTTTGAAACAACAAAAAAATGACTTGGTAAAATTTTTATTCTTCATTGATGATTATTCAACGGTGGAATAAATTTATTTAATTCTAAACCCAAATCTATATGATTGATGGAAAAAATATAGCTTTTCCCAGGCTGTACGTTTAATTCTCCTAGTAAAGTTTATATACCAGATAGGTGATAAATATCAAGATTCCGCGGATACAAAAATGATGATTTTCTTCACAACTAATTCACATACAATTCAAGTTCTCTTTTGGATTATTTCCAACAGGTAATAACATCAATTACGCAATATCAACTCGTTTTGCGTAATTTCCATTTTTTGAATCAGTAACACATGTGCAAATAATTTCAAATGAAAATGTGGAACTGATTTACACTTTTTTTTTCGAAAAAGTAAATATAATCATACGTAAGTTCTGTACATGTGTATCACTGTTATTCGATCAAAATTGCTATATAATGGCAATCCATTTGAAAAATTCATCAATTGCAAACTTCAGTTCTCTGTAGTACAAGCACAAATCATTCAAAATGAAATTCATCCTGGTCCTCGCTATGCTTATGGCCGTCGCTTACGCCAGCGATGATCTGACAGCCCAACTGCTGGAACTGCAGAATGCCATTGACATCGACCCTGAACAGGCACATGGATGGTTGAGCAAGGCTGTCGGTTGGGTAGCTAACAACGCAGGTGCCATCGGAAGTATTGCCAAGGGAGTCATTGCAATTGCGTAAGTTTAATACATTTATATGCATATTTTACTATTAACTACAAATCTCACAACTTTGAAATATAGAATACATTCAGCAATACATTCCATCCACTCAATAACGTTTTAAAATATATATTTTTTTTTACAGGGGTTAAGAACGCAACTACCGGAAGATTGCGGTTTAATGCGGATTAATTGCGGTTTATTCAAGGAAATAACATACAGTTGTAGATGGTTTGAAAGCTTTGTCCAATAAACTGACTACAAATGTATACAATTCTAAGTGTTATCCCTTTTACAAAATTCTTAAAGCCTTTGATTATATTGTTACGCATTCCCTTTATCCAACTATTTACTTATCTACTTGATTGGCTTGCCGTCTAAGGACATAACCTACAGAACACAGAGTCTTTAATTCTCTTGGTTGTGGGCCACATGTCTCCAATTCCTTGGACACTGTGTACTTACCACCAGATCTCGCTCCACCTGGTCTATCCATCTTACACGCTGCTTCCCTGGTCGTCTTGTTACTACCGGATTAAAGCTCGGTTTCACAGCTCGCATGAGAGTCCATCGCCTAGACGAAGCCCCCTAGGCGATTCGAATGAACTTGGCAATCCATCAGGAATCCGAACACAGTACTGTGTATCATCCATCGTAAATTGAATCAGTTTGTTCACCTTCTTGGGGAGCCGTTCTCGTTCACGGTTTTCCATAGCTCTTTTTGGTCGATGGTATCATATGATAGCTTTGAAGTCAACAAACAAATTATTATAAGGTCCAGCTGAATATATTTCGGATACTTGAGATACATATTTTAAACACGTAATTTCTTAAAGCGATCTTAAAATATTTCATATCATTTGTTCATTCGAAAGATATAGATTGATGACTAAACCCAGTGTTCGTTCTGCCAGGAAGAAGATTTGGTTAATTAAGATAGGTATATTGGCTAACCTCTGGCTAGTTGGCTTCGAGGTACACGTACGACACTTGTCTAACAATCCAGTCGTCGCTGGTTCTAATCTCTACTGAGAGTGTCAAGTGTTGTGGAAGTGTTGTAAATTTACATTATTTGTTTATTTACTCGTTTACCCTTAACTGACTCGTGGTTTTATTAAAGTGAATGAGAAAAGCCTATTTGGCATTATTAAGGGGGCTTTTTACACCATATTTTTGGCAATTTCAAATATTTTTTCTTACATTTAGAGTAATTATATGAAAATAATAATAAAACAACATAATCAAAAGCATAATAATACATAGTTACAGTTTCAAAACTTAACCTAAAGTATCATTGTACAGTTATAAATTCTTAGTTTGAATTGGTCACATGAAAGCGTGAAATTGAAGAGATGGTACACACAGTTAAAAGTGCGGCACATGATCTGGATCGGTTCATTGTTACCATACATAACATGGTGAAAATGGCAGGTCGGAAAAAATCTTGGGATCGAAGATTTCTAGGTGCGATATTAATGTTCAGCAGGGACAGAATTTCTGGAGTATCGATTTTCCCCTTCAAAAGTTTGGCTGCGAAATTAACACTAAAAGCTTCTCTTCTTTTAATCAAGGCGTTAATGTTCAGCAGTTTACGTCTATTATCTGTTATCTTGATATACAGAGTTGTGTATGTATACCCGACCAGGAGCGAAGAGCAAAATAATATAAAAACAATATCAAATTGTGTTATAATGCTATATTTTGTTATTGAATAGAAATGGTGATACATTGATAACACATTTTGTTATTGAGTAGATATTTTAGGCAGTGGTTGTAAGATGAGTTTAATAACTGATTTTGTTATCATATCTTATTTTGACCTTAAAATGATATTCGATATATTTCATAATTTTTTTTTGTATTGATTAAAGGCATTTTAGATTATAAATATTTTATAAAATGATTTTTTAATATCTCATATGCTACTGCATTTGTTATTCAATATCTTAATAATACTAAAATATGTCATTCTATACTCTGAATACAGTCATGTTATTGCCTTGTTATTCAAATAACACAAGTAGTTATTCTTTTGGCCTTACAGGAGCAAAATTTTGATATTATTTTTTGTTATTTTACCAACTATGTCAGCCAAACCAAGACCAAATTTTAATATGAGTTATACGATTTCCAATAACACATTTTGATATTATTTTGCTCTTCGCTCCTGCTCGGGTATGCTAACATTCGAACCCACGACCACTCGTTTGTCAGAGCAGATTCAATTATCTTGCGGCTGCAAAGCCCACTCATAACCTCTAGACAAGTAAAGGGTGTCCCACATCAAATTGTATCATGGAAGAAACACTGTAGAAAATTACCTAATTGACCGATCCTTTTCAAACTTTCAGACAATAAAATATAACCCATTAGTAAGCTTTTGGCATATTTATTTCATTCAACTTCAATACTAGAACCGTATGCTCCCACCTTACGTTTAATTCCACTCAAAAAGTTGTGTGTAATATCTCGCTGCAGCTTCTTCTGTACGGAAACCCACTTTTTCTTCATGTTTTCCTCAGATTAGACCTCCTTAGGATGCTTCCGTAGTGCCTGCTTCATAAAAGGCCAATAGTTTTCATTGGGTCTTAGTTTCGGTGCGATGCGGGGGGGGGTTCATACCTTTGGGTACGAAAGTAGTCCCGTTGACTTCGTACCACTCCAGGACATTATTTGAATAGTGGCACGAGGCAAGACCCGGCCAGAAAATCGAAGGGCCCTCGTGTTGCTTCAACAGAGGAAGCAGACGCTTCTGTAGACACTCCTTGAAGTAGATCTGCCCGTTTACAGTCCCGGTAATCACGAACGGCGCACTCTGATGCAGATCACTTGCCAAATCATGTATTTTTTGGCAAACTCTGAAAGTTTCTGCACCCTTACTTCTTCCGGAACATCAAACTTGTGCTGGGCGGTGAAGTACAGTAGTCCGCCTTGACGTTAGTTTCATCATCCATGATGAGAGATTTAAGAATTTTCCAGATGCTTGCGCAAAATAAATTCGCGACGTTGCTTTTCGGATTGGAAAAAATGGCGTTTTCGAAAAACTGACCACGTTAAAAATGCAGTGTAAACAATACTACTTCTACCCAAATTTTCAAGAGAAAATACCCAATAGGTAATTTTCCTTGAATTGACAATTATAGTTGAAGCAATTGAAGATCAATACCGGAAACGAAAACAAATTTGACGTTATTTGTCCAATAACCAATTGAAATCCAATAATGCCAACGCCAATACTAATCAAAAATTAAGTCTTTTGTATTGATTTAGCTTTTAAGTGATAAGAACGTTTTTATAGACAAGTGGCGGAAATATATACATGTCCAAAACATATTTATTACCCTACCAATTATTGAAATAATTTGTGCGACATTTTCTTTCTCATAATGAAATACATAAAGTTAATCAAATGCAACAGTATTAATAACATAGATTTATTCTATATTGCAGATTTTTTTATATTCAGTCTGGTACCGATTCCATTTGAGCATACATGGTATTTCCTCCAATACTCAATGATGGTGTAATGTTGATTAACCGCTGTTGTGACAAAAAATCATAGTGAAAATCATTACAATCAGTTCAGCCCCTTAACTTCATTATTACTCACAGGTTCAAAATACCGCCAGCGATCTGTCCGAGTGCATCCTTGTTGTTCTTAACCCAGTTCCATGCGTCACCCAACCATCCATTGGCCAGTTCCGGGTTATTCTCGATAGCCTCTCCAATAGCATTTAATTGCGCTTGAAAGTCATCGTTGGGTGATGGTAGAGCAAAGGCTACGGCCAACAACATCGCAAGAACGAGTACGAATTTCATTTTGATTGATTGTAGTACTTGCTTCGGAAACCTCCGGCAGAAACTGATGTAACTTTCTCAACTGACCCAACTTTTATAGCACGTTGTGTTTGCACAATTGTTTCAAAAAACCTAAATTTTCATAACACATGTGCACTATTAAAACAAGGAAATGCTGACGATTATTCGGATTTTGGATTGAACAGATTGCATTTTAACAACCAAATGCGTGTTTTAATGCGAACGGTGGAGGAAAACTCCAAAGAAAAGCCTTAGAAATCACAGGCTTTTCATTGGAGTTTTCCACCACCGTGGAAATTTTGTGAAGAGCGCCCTCCTGATATTTTTCATAAATAAAATACTTCTTTAAAAAATGTATCACTTTAAATTTTTTGGAAAATTAATGACGTAGTATTTTTTTTTAATATTGGTTTCGGTCATAAACCCATAAACAGATGCTTTTGCTTAAAATCTCGAAAAATTTTAGGAACCGTTGGACCCAATCTCGAAACCCAGATATAGATACTGTATTGGAACAATTTTTTTGTTCTGGGATAGACATTTGACCTAATAACTTTAAGTTTAGTAGACAAAACACAACACGAGAAAAAAAAACAAAATTTTATGTTTTCGTCCATCTTTTGTCTTCATTTTATTTTTAGACTGTGTTTTGTTCCAATTGCGATTAATTGGGATCTATTCTGCGAGTAGGACATAGAATACATAGCTGTATGATTTGTTTTCATCCACTTGGCCTGGTTGAATTCTAATAAAATTAGAATCAAAATAACCAGAAAAGTCCATAGAATGGAAATTAGAAAAATATATATTGATGTTTTAAACAAATTCCATGGTTTTGTCCCCTCAAGTTATTGTCAGAACGTGGAAATTAGACTCCGGCGCAATCTGCTTCCTATGGAAGTTTTCTAGGTATTTGGATTTATCATTAACAAAATTAAATACGTCATACTGAGTATGCACCTTGCATCATGTGTGCCAAGAATAAAAAACGTGTTTTTTAGAAAGAATAAACATGAACCAATTGTCTAATACGTCGCACCCTGTTGCCATTCTCACCGGGCGCGTGGAGAAAAACGCTATATAACTGCATTGATTCTGAAAGAGAATTACCACTTACGAACTTCAGTTCTCTGCAGTACAAGCACCAAAATGAAATTTATCCTCGTTCTTGCTATGCTTATGGCCGTCGCCTACGCCACCGATGATCTAACAGCCCAACTGCTGGAACTGCAGAATTCAATCAGCGACGTTGATCCTGAAGTGGCCAATGGATTCCTCAAAAAGGTTGTTGGTTTTGTAAAGAACAACGCAGGCGCTCTCGGAACTATCGCCAAAGGAGTCATGACCATTGCGTGAGTTTTTCAACACATTTTTCAAATATTTTCATTTTAAGATATTACTTTGGTTCGGCAGAGCACGATTAAATTTAGCTAATCATTTTTTAAATCAATAACTTTTCGTATTTTTTACAGAGGTTGAATAATATGACCACTGGATGTATGGAATTACCGGCGACTTATACAACGATGTACCATACCGCAGAAGATATTTTGAAAAAAACTTGTCTTATAAATTGACTACAATTGTATAAGTTTCTGCTTGGTGTCTACATAAACACTTAAAGAACATCACACAAACCTTTCATTTCTTTATTTGAAACTTACATTTATACCCTCCCAGCCAGCCTCGAGGAACCATACTGGTCTAACAAGCCAGTTGTCGTATGCTCGAATTTCGACTGGCAGAGATTAGCACCGCAATTGTCACTAACAGTTGGCTGGAAGTCAATTAGCTGAAACATAAAATCAGGAGATCAAATTCCTGAACTACACTCAAGTACTTTTTTTACGCGGTTTAGTTTTTTGAGTATTAAGAACGGGTTAACTTAGAGACCATTCATTTATTTCTCAATACATTTGGGAGTAGCTCGACATTCCTCACGTAGATTGTAAATAGTTTCTTAGCTGCACCGTTTTCGAGTAATCGAAAAAAACAGACCGTGTAAAAAAAGACTCGAGTGTATGGCCGAACGGTGTGAAAGTTGACAGTTTGCTTAAAGAACCGGAAAAAGTACACTTTTTTAATTTTCTTAATGTAGTGAAACAATGAAGAAGTGAACTTATTATCCAAAAACCGATTAAGGGTCACTGCTGTGTTCGACTAGTTAAGTAGCCACAGCAACTTTTAAAGTATTCTTCAGATTTATGCTATTTCAATTCACTAGTTCAAAAATATTTTAAAAATACCTTGCAAAACAGCAAATTTCTTACAAAACCTGTTGAAAATTTAGTAAAGTTTTCAATCGAAAACTAGTTAAAAATTAAATTTACTAATTTTTTTTTGAGAAATATACCGCATCTAACATTTGTTTTCGTTTTTATCACCATCGCAGCAGGTAGCGATACAGCGGCAGTTTTTACTCCAATAGGTTAATTCTCTTTGTGTTCAAAAATACCTCCTAAACGGTGACTAAAGAATGAAGATAAGTTAAGTAGAACCTTAGATGCAACTAATTGAATCTCGCGTTGTAACATCACGACGCACAGCCGGACGAGTTCAAAAGAACTAAGACATAAGTAATAGCACCGGATCTTTAAAACACGTAGCCTAATAGTTGATTCAGAAAAGTTTCTTCATTTAAAAAGCACTTTATACTATAAAGTAAAGGGAAAAACTTTTGGACATTAGGAAACGTAGATACCGAAAATATTCTCTCTATTTCAAGTAAATTGATCCTATAGAAAATTTGTAGACAAAAAACTTTGTTGATTTCTATCGCTTACATGAAAGAAATTATAGAGCAAAACTGTTGGAGATAAATTTTCGTGAACTGTGGATAAATGTTCGTGTGTTTTGTGTTTTGGATATAAAAGCTGCTTTTGAAACCACAGAAATTAATGACGCGTGTTTGAACCTTACAAAGAGTTTTTTGGTTATTCCCCATGGTACAAAAATGAGCAACATGGAAAATTAACGAATATCAACTGAACAGAATTTTTGTGACGTTACAACGGAGCTACGACCCTCTCTGTGAAAAGCGGATCGTTATAACGTCACGAAAAGTAAAAGCAGTTTAAAAAAATTAACTTCATTAATTATCGGTATTCTGAATATGGCAAGTTATTCAGTATTTATCTCTTATCAAATCATAGAAGAAAGTATTGAGATGAAATTTGAAAGAGAGCGGAATTTACATTTTTTTAACAGAAGAACGAATTTCTTGAACGAAAAGACGAATTTCTGGCGCGTTGTAACGTCACGCAACACATTTGCTTTTCAAGTCAATTTTTATCTAAATGCTGTCATTTTACTCACTTTTAGTGGGTAATTTTATGCTCTTTCCAAATATGTAACAATATTTGGGGGTTCCTCAAAGTTGTTTAAGCTAAAACACAAATACTGTTCAAAGAAGAGTCAGAACGTTGTAACGTAATGGCGGAATGTATCAATTGCTCTTATTATCAAACAGTAGGGTAAGGAACCTATTTTGTTTTACCTTATTACAAACGATGAGTTGAGCAAGTGGGGGATGTCAGCATACCAATCTTCTTTGTAACTTTAACTCTTCAAGCTGTTACCACTGAAAGTCACTATTATTAAGGGGACATAAACGACTAGTTTTTTTGTTCCGCTGGCGAAGCGACGGTAGGTAATCAATAAAATTTTCACACGTCCCCTCATTGCACTCGGCTAGAGACATGGATGGATGGCACGCACAGCTTGATTCGGTTTTGCTCTTTTGATTGTAATCTCTTAGCCAAGCATAATTTTCAAAAGTTGTGTATCGAACAATTAAGGTTAGTTTTATAATTTACAATATTGCTGAATTAAGCATTATTTTATCTCTTATAGTTATGGTGATATAAGGCGGTAAGGGCGTTGGTAATTGACAATCCAGCTTTTTACGAGCCATAATGGCGGACGTGTTCGTAATATTTGAATAGCATTTTTGACATTTCCCTAATACATTGCACGTTTTCTTTCCGCGCGTTCGCGGTAAACTAAAGGAATGTACGGAGAGAAAACGTGCGATGTATTAAGGAAATGTCAAAAATGCTGTTCAAATATTACGAACACGACCGCCATTATGGCAAAGAGCACTTAACCAAATCAAATTTTTAAAGTACACGAAAACAATAACATCAATGAATGGGAGGGTCCAACAGGGTATTTGTTTGAAGCAGTGTGCTTAGGGAGAGTGAAGTGGTCAACTTCCTCAGGTTAACCTTGGCTCGGCTAACAACATATTGTGGATGATGAGCGGGCCCTTCTCCCCACCTATTGGGGTCATTCTGCATTGGGAGGGCTTACATAACGATGGACTCATGCGATCTAATTTCTGGAGGGAGATTCTTAAGGTGAAATTAGCAGTCATCGATTCTGCCAATTTCAAAAGTTTTTTTGTTTGAAACAAAAGTTCTGTTTATAAAAATATATTCGCTGTGTTCAGATTGGCAAGAAGAATGCAGTATTTACATTTTTACAAACAGAACCCCGCTTTTGGGCCCAAAAACTGCTTCCGAAATTGGGCTCTCCGCCGAAAAGTCAATGATTGCTAATTTCCCGTTAAACACCCCTGGTACGTGCAAGCGATGTTGGTTGCCAACCGATTCCCTTTTGGCCCTTCATACAGGACCTGGTGAACGTGACCAATGGTTATGTTTGTATACAATTCCCCTTGTCAGATAAGCACATTGCTATGGACAGTTGTTCTGCTGCGATAGGTGGTAGTCCCCATACATACAAGAGTGGCTCATACATAATTGGTTGGAATTAGTAAAATCGAATCACAATTGAGCATGCCATCCCTGGCTACAGATAGTCGGCAAAAATGGATAAAAAATCCTCCCATAACAATTAATTTTTTTTAATATTTCACGTTAGCCATTTCAGTTAACAATTTCTAACGAAGATTATTTCTTAAATATGTTTTGATTAACCGCACGGTTAATAACGAAGATTAAGCCAAATATTTTTTCTTCAAAATGTAGATAAAAATGTATAAAATGTATCGAAATGCTATTCAAATATCAGTTACTTAATATTTTCATATCAGTTTAATATCAGTTACTTACTCAGCTATCAAGCGTAAAAAAACATTAAATGAATCTGTTTATTGTTTTCAAAACATATATTACTCCATAATTTGTACATGTGAAAGCTACCGCAAAAATAAAAATAATTTGTGCTCGGTATCAGCATAACCCTAGAAATGGAAAAACTTAGTCACTAACAGTAAACATCCACTTATCACACAACAGTTCAAATATTTTGAGCGCCACTTAAAATTCTCCACTTATGGGTTTGCACTTGGTTGTTCTAATTCTGCTAGCCGCCTTTTGAGCAATTCATTCTCCCGCTGTAGTGCCATAAAGCGTTGGGTAAACTCATCATTCGTTAGTAACAAACCAAATCCGGTTTGTGTGACCTCATCGATTTTGTCCAACTTTTTCTGAGTCTCCTGCCACAGGTTAAACGTACCCATCCAAGTATGACTGCGTGTAGCTTGGGCCGTGTACTTTCGATCAACTCGATTTTGGAAAAAGTGTTCCTTCATTTCTTCGCGAAGCTCTTGTCGAAGACTAGAAATTTCCAATTTCAATTCCTGAAAGGCGGCTTGGATATTAGCAGGCATCGAAGTATCGGTCGAAGCTAAATTTTTCGGTATTTCATTTGCAATGATAGAGTCTGCAGCGATTGGAGTTGAGGTGGCTTCTAATGTTATGCGACGGTTTTCTTTATTCTCTAAACTAATGCTATGACGATGCGATAGCCGTTTCGGAGAGTCTTCTGTGTGCTTTTGAGTTTGTCTTTTAGCATTTAATTCAGAAGGTATCTCCATTAAAGCACGACTGCTATCTATATCAGACTCTTCCCGGATGTTTTCCAAATTAGCTGCTGTTCGTTGAGATCGATCTACCGAGCATTGCTTTTTGATGGAAGTTCGTTTTATTAGACGATTTACGTTGACATAGCCTTCATCCTGATTGGCATTGCTGAGAACAGTATCCGTCTGGTCAACATCCATATTGCTGTCGGAAATATCATCAAGAAAACCCATCATATTGTTTCCACCCATATTGAGACTAGCGCGAGATTCGGTACTAAGTCTAGAGGAAGAACTCAGCCTTGAAACATAATCCATTGAATCGCGACGCTGTAGAAACTGATCTATTTCACCCATGAAACTGTCATGTTCTGGTTTTCCTCCACTAGATATTATGGAACTAGATGATGTGTTGTTTACCCCCGTCGGTATTATAGCAGATTTTATAGTATTCTCCATTGATTTAGAAGACGACACCGATGGCTCAAAACTTACGTGACTGTTTTCTTTCTCTAACGTTTTGGGCACAAAAGCTATACTTGTTACAATACTGTCGTGCACTGCACTAGTCTTGAGCGGCGTTGACAAATTGCGCATATCATAGCCGTAAATGCAACCTTTTAGGTTTCCTGCGCAAAAGTACCCTCCACAATCCGATAGTGCCAACGATTCGAATGGATAGTTTGAGGAGATTTGCGATGCGACAGCTTTCTTACGAGTATCAAAGATATTGATGATATTATCATAACCAACGCTAAACAAAGCATCAGGGTTGCTGGCGGTCATTGCTATATCCCGACAGGGCGCAGAATGCGCTTCCGTCTGATTGAAAACGATTTTCTTGGTTTGCGTGTCATATAACACAACAGCACCATTGTAGGAAGCAACCGAAAGTAAAAATCGCTTGGTTGGGTGGAAGCGGGCTTTTGTTGTCCTGGAAAAAGTAAAATAATTAATTAGAATATTACGATAACACGGCTTTGAAATATATATGAGTTTTAGTATCGAATACTTACTGTTTATCAAAGTTCATTGTGGACAGACGACTATTAGTTTTAATCCCATAGATATTAACAGCTCCGTTTTCATAAACCGCCGCAAGGAAATCATCAGTAGCACTGAAATCCAAAAAGGTTACTCCATTTGCGATACGCTCGCTGTCTAGCCGTTTGGTTATGGATGACTTTTTGTAGTTCATGAAACGAATCGAACCGGATGTCAAACCCAGCGCAATATCCTCCCGGTCTGTTCTTGGACAAGCAGCACAGTATAGGTTATCAACGGTGGTTTTTCTAACATTTGCAACGGTAGCTACAAGTGTAATTCTAGTTACTTGTTACCCAAAAGAATAGTAAAATACATACATTTGCCGTTCACAGTTTTGATCCGCAACAATTCCACACCCCAGCTTTTGTTAGATCGAAGCAATAGCTTACTACCCGGAAAAAACTGGCAGTCACTTCCATTGCTATTCACATGAGCGCTAGAGCACAATAATTCGAAGGCCGGAAACGTGTGCAATTTGGTATCTTTTGCACAAGATATTATTTCGAACATTTTAAGATATTCTAAAGCACTGCTTTCCGATTCAAATTTAACAACGAATCACAACACAACCAACTTAAACCTCTATCGCTCGTTATTTCCGCGTACCGGTTTTGCATCGACCACGACCGTTTGTTTTTCAATGTTCGACTTTGACGTTTCTTCAAATGGTTGGCCCTTGTGGCAAATGTTAATACGTTCGAGTTTGTTTTACCAGTCTTGCCAGGAATACGATTTTGTTGATAAAACTTTTGAACAGTAAAACCGCTACAAATTAGTTTGTGGGAAAACCAAGAGTAAAACAAATACCCAAGCAAATACCTATGTGTCATCAAGTGTGTGAGTACGGCAAACATTCCGGCAAACAAAAATATTAGGTCGTATGTGTCAAACAGTTTGCTTTGCTTTCCCCGTTTAAATCGTATGGGAGCATTTGCTCTAAAGCCCCAAACACAATGCATACGGATTTCACTACGTTGCAGCAAATTGACAGTTTTCCATGGGTTTTCTGTCAAATTTCCGCAACGTAGTAAAATCCGTACTCTTTTATTCATACGGTCTATTGTATCGATGTTTCACGGGTTTCACCAAAGTGCTATTTGTTTTTATGTTGCCTACGTCAGAAATATCCGTTTCTTTGCAGTAAAAATAGTAAACCATGCGTCCACACGGCATTGTCAAAATTCTATTCCTTATCATCACACCATCGTATCTCAAAAATTTATATCATGTGAGTTTTCCTAAAAAATATTATAAAAATAGAATTCCTTATCATCACACCTGAAAACCCTAAAATAAAACAAATAAATTAACTGTTATTTTATCAAAAAGCCAACTAAACTAATTGGGATAAGAGATGGCGTTGGTATAGGTGGCTGACCAGACGTCCCCGATTATGCGGAACTGTCCCGGATTTAAATGAGTTGTCCCGGATTACTAAGCATCCCGGAAAGTGTGCCGCATTGATTAATTTTTTAATCGAAACTGTTTCTAAGCATAAAACATAGGAAATAATGTTACATTGCATGAAAAAACCAACTGCTGACACCCCTCGTTAGCCAGTGCACACCCTCTTCAGTCACGGCCCCGGCCAGCCGGCACCTCGAACTGCTCATCTGACCAATGTCGCTGGTGACTGTTCTCTTCATCTTCAGCTTTCGCTTTATACCCCAGTATTTCAATACTGGACGAACACATGGACAATTTGGTGCACTCGGCTCTTTCTCTCTCTCTCTCTCTCTCTCTCTCTCTCTCTCTCTCTCTCTCTCTCTCTCTCTCTCTCTCTCTCTCTCTCTCTCTCTCTCTCTCTCTCTCTCTCTCTGTCTGCATTAAACGTTCCCAAGTAACAACGGTAGCTGAATAGCAAGAACAATTGCTGTTTACGGGTTGATTTAAGTCAATCAAACTGGCATAAAATAAGCACTTAAATGGTACTTGAGCGATGTTTAAACTACTTTAAGTTCTTCAAACCAGCTCTCTCTCAAAAGCTGATAAACAGGCTAAATAGAGGATTTTTCTGCAAAACAATCCGATTCTAAACAGCCATAAACATCAAGCCGTTTTACGGCTGCTTAGTGTTAAAGTGTAGAGTAGAAGCTTTCATTAGGCTCACAGCTTTCAAACTACAGCACTCGTGCGCTAATTGCACGTCCTCTAACTGCACCGTCTTTTAATTGCACGTTCGCTAGTTGCACGATCGTGCAACTAAAAAACAGTTATCTGTCAAGCTACACGTGGTTTGCCAGGTGGTTGCTATAAACAAAAATGCAGCGTTGCCGAATGCAAACTCTCTATCTCTGCATTAAGCCTAGTATCCAGCTGAAAAGAAAACAGCTCAAGAAAAAATCTTACTATTTACCGAAGAAATTTTGACAACTGCAAGGCAAGCAATTATCTGTCATTTTTTCTTGTGGTAAAAATTGCGCCGGATATTATTCCGTACGGAAAAGTGACGTTTCAATTCACTTGCATGTAAAACTGCGCCATCTGAAAATGAAACAATATTTCTTGTGAGGTCCATACCGGTATAGAAATCGCAAACGGAAAATCTTTTCTTTAGCATTTCTTGGCCTATCTTTTTGCCCATTTCTTTTCAGGTCGATACCAGGCTTTACATAGATACATTACAAACAAATTCATGCAAATTTGGCTAAACTTTGACTAATTGAACACATATTCATTAAGCTTTTAGTTCGTTTGTAAAAATTCAGATGTTCTTCCCAAAATTTAGCGTACGTGTGAATGCATGTGAAGAGTTCTTTACCATCACGTTTTACAATAAATGTTGGCAACTATCGTGCAATTAAAAAACGAAATTCGCTAATCGCATCGCCTCATTCGTGCAATTAGCGAACGAGTGCTGTACTTGAAGGCTGCTTAAGGATGTTAAACTGGCTTTACAAACTACTACCAAGTTTTCATTCGGCTCACAGCACACATTATGTAATATCATTTTCGCAATTCGGCTGGCAGCATTGCGTAAATTGACTATTTGAAAGCGCGCAAAAGCGTCTATTAAGCTTCATCGCAACTTCGAAAGCAGCTATAAACAAGCCTGAAGCTTGAGAAAATCACCAGATTTATATGTTTAATAGTCAAAAAAAGGTTTTTATATCTAAACCTAAACCACAGTTCACCCACAGGTTGAATAAAATCAGCTAAAAAAGCGTTTGATCAGCCTGAAATTGTTACTTGGAATATTTCAACACCTCATAAATCTAGAGCGGTGACCGGACGTCAGCCATAAATGCGATAGCCATACAGACGGTTTCTATACGTACACGGAGCGAAAAAGCTCCAGTTTGCGTCAAACAAAATGATTGTTGCTATAAGCCTCAATAAAATATTTATAACCTGAAAATATTGTTGTTTCAAAACGAGATTCTGTTTGAATCAAGAAAATAACAGTTTTGAATTAAAAGTAAAGTATTTTCAAATTTGAAGTTTACATTGATATAACAATAAATATTTCCATTTCAATCATACATTTCAGTTTGAAACAAAACGAAATTTTTGTTTGTGCGTAAAACAACCGTAAATATGGTTGAAACTACATTTTTATTCTCCGTGTACGAATGCCATATAGACGAATGCCATAATGGACGGGAGCCATACAGACGGATGCCATAATGTATGTTTTCCATAATCAACGGAAGTCATAATGTACGTTTGCCATAATCCATATATTCAACGTTTCCTAGGCAGGGATGGAAGATCAGTGATTTTGATAAAACCTGTGAGTTATCGCCACACGCACAGATCACGATCCGTACAGATCATGACAAACAGTGAATCTTTAGCGTTGATCACAAGATTTTGTTCTCTAAACAGTCTCAGCAGTCGATCACAGTGTTACATCTTACCTAGCTGCGAGAAAAAAGGTCACATGTTGTTTGTATTGTGATTCATACGATGTTCACAACCAATCGTCTGTATCTGTTATATATCTCAACGCTATCATGCAATAAACATGATCTCACATGAGGTTTATCATAATCTGTACGGATCGCGACAAAGTGTTTGTCGCTTAGAAGAAGTGATGTCAATGAATATGAATCTGATCGGCTCTCTGATCTTGATCGATAGAAGCGATTTTTTTCCATTCCTGTTCCTAGGTGATTCAGGGCGAGCCGGCCGCAGGCAACGGCTGTATCTGTTATATTTCTCAACGCTATCATGCAATGAACATGATCTCACATGAGGTTTATCATAATCTGTACGGATCGCGACAAAGTGTTTGTCGCTTAGAAGAAGTGATGTCAATGAATATAAATCTGGTCGGCTCTCTGATCTTGATCGCTAGAAGCGATTTTTTTCCATTCCTGTGCCTAGGTGATTCAGGGCAACGCCGCGTTTTTAATCTAACTGAATTAGGCCTCTTGCGACTTGGTCGCGCTGGTCCTTTAAGCTTCGAACTGGTCGAAGTGTAGTTCTGGGCCTCCATACCAAAAATATTTATTATGGAAAACGTACATTATGGCTCCCGTCCATTATGGCAAATATTCATTATGGCATTCGTCTGTGTGGCAATCGTACGTATGGCAACCGTCCGTATGGCAAACGTATGTATGGCTGATGGGGTGTTGTCATCTAGCGCAACAGGTGAAAAGGGCTTATGTGAAAATGAGACTCTCTTTGCGTCTCCTCTCAACCTTTTTTGTTTATCACGGCGATGCAAATGTTGATTGAATCAATTTTGCATGAAACGGTTGCTGGCGTTATTAGCTAACTATTGGTTAAGAAAAATTGCATTGAAATACTTCTATGTCGTCATGGTAAACAAAAGCGAGGAGACACGAAGAGAATCTCTCATTTGCACATAGACCATTTCATATGATCCGTTTCGAATTATAGTGGTCTATTGACTATTTTTATCGAAAATGAGATTTATGCATAAATGTATTCTGCAAACAATAGCAATTTCAAAAAAGTAGGTTTCCAACTTGCTTTTTTAATGTTGAAATTTCGGTTTGGAACATAATGACTATATTGTCGCGGATTTTGGGAATATTATGGGACACAGATATTCTTGGAATTTTGGAATTGACGACACCAATCCGCATCCGATGAACTTAGGAGAAAATCATTGGGACGATTGCAGACCTGCAAATATGGATGTTCCTGCTTGTGATTTTCGTATCTATCATCAAAACACTAGAGGGCTTCGTACCAAGGTTGATAACTTCTTTTTGGCTGTGCTAGATGCTCAATACGATGTGATTGTTCTTATCGAGACATGGTTGAATGAGCGAATTCTTTCAACACAGCTCTTCGGCTATCGGTACCCCGTGTATCGTAGGGAAAAAAGAGGTGGAAGAGTTCTCATTGCAGTACCAAATCAGCTGGGCTCAAAGTGCGTAGCTGTATTTATTGGTGACGATCTAGAGTATTTGTGGGTGCGTATCTTTACTGTTACTGCTAATGTATGTATGGAAGTAGTTTATTTGCCGCCTGAATATGCTGTCGATCCTAACTGCACTGATAGATATATTGAATGCGTACACAACATTTTCGAACCCTTGGAAAGTCACGATCATCATTTGCTTTTTGGGGACTTTAACCAGCCTAATTTGGCGACGCATCCTCCAGTGAATTTTGTTATCAATCTGGCGTCCCATAAGGAAGCAATCTTGGGTCCCTACTGTTTTCCCTATTTTTCAACGACGTGTGCACTGTGATTCCAAGAGATTGTAGATTGCTTTACGCTGATGACCTGAAAATTTACGTACTGGTCAAATTATTTGAAGATTGCCAAAAGTTGCAAAAGCTCATCGATATCTTTGTGGTGTCGAAAGAACGAACTTTCTATTAGCGTGTGCAAGTGCGAGTGCTCGGTTATTTCCTTTAACCGTAAAAAAGGACGCATTACTTGGAGATATTACATCGGCAATGAGCGCTTAGAAAGGGTACATGCTGTTAAAGATCTAGGAGTGCTAAATACCCGACTCGAACCTCAACTTTCGAGAGCAATACTCCTATATTACATCCAAGACCAATCACAATTTCTGCTTTATATTTCAAGTGTCTGAAAAGTTCAAAGATCCGTACTGTTTACGTGCTTTGTATTATTCTATCGTACGGTCTATCTTAGAGTACGCAGCTGTAGTTTGAAGCCCTTATACTGGAATTTGGTCTTTCAGACTAGAAGCAGTTCAAAGGTAATTTTTACGGTACCCATTGAGACGACAGGATACTCTTCGTCAGGAAAGTTTTGTTGGGCGAATTGGACTCTCCAAATATTCTCGCTCAAATTAACATAAACGCTGCTCCACGTGCCCTTCGCAGCGCTGAATTTCTTCGACCGGATTTCAGAAGAACCGATTACGGACAAAATGAGCCAATTACAGCTATGTGTTGTATATTAAAACGCGTATATAGTCACTTTGATTTTAATTGTTCTGTTAATTGGTTTAGATACCGCTTGCAAAATTTAAACGTAATCTAGTTGATATGTACATTTATTTAAGTACTATCTGTAGCCCGCGTGCGTCGCCACGCGTCTAATTGAGAGCAATTCGAAGGTACGCTACGTAACGCTAACGCTATGTAACTCAATGAGGTGCAACCACGATACTTTTACCCGTCTTGAATGCAATCTGGTATGATTGGTTTGAGTCTGCTTAATGTGGGCGATTGTTACCACGAAAATATATTGCGCCACTCGTTTTGGCTACAGACAAGGCTCTTATATAGATAGATAGATAGATAGAAGATAGATGCATTAATCATGTAAACGCTGTTGTCAGATGGATTAATGTTAATAAATGTCTAAATTATTTCCAGTCATGTGCGGTCATTTTCCGAAACCCAGAAGTCGTCATCTTTGGTTGCAAAATGGCATCAGAACCATCAGAATACGATATTTCATATTCAATCATCATATTATTTCACCTATACCCATTTTATGGGGGATTTGTAACAGTTATAGACAAATCCCTTGGATATAGACCACTATGTGGCGGAACATTTTGAGGTTTACAGATAAAATATATGTGTATGAAATCATATAGTGGTCTAGGTTCATTGGTATGAATAAATCGCATATTTCAACAAATGTTGAGATTTTTATGTATTCCCATGTTGAATCCCTTTATACCCTGTCCATTAGAATACTTGGTTTGGAGAAAATAATTGAATAGAATTTTTTATAGTTTTTTAGACAATTACATCTCTTGTAAAATTTGCCGAATGGTCAATAGACCACTATAATTCGGAATGGCTCATATGTTGCGCGAGAAATAAACGTTGTTTCGACTACTACGGTGTGTATTATTTCGACCTCTGCAATCTGAATCGGAAAACTTTGGACCAAACTGGACAATTTGTGAGCTTGATTCTACTTCTTCTCCGCTTATGCATTGGTCGATGTGGGATCTGTCTGTACCACTGCCACACGTGATCGAAGCAGTTTGGACCACTCGCAGCCATGAATCTTACACCTCCCTTACCCAATTTCCCACTCTTTCTCCTCCAAGCCTTGTCTCCCCTGAGATACTATCATCTCTGTTGTTTCATTACTTTCTTCTACCGTAAACATTGTAAAAAGTACTATTAAAAAAATAAATTAATTCAGGGTTTATTATTGAGCTAGAGAAAGTGGAGACTATATCTTTCGCTATCCTACTTTTTTTAGTTAGGTTTCCAGCAGCACCACAGAATAGGAATTTCGGATTAAAAGGAAAATACACAATTTCTAGATTAATTGAACGAAATACCGCATGTGCTTGATATACGTTGGACAATAGACATTTTATTGGTGCCGAACGTTACAGGTTTAGTAATTGATACCAGTGCCTCTGCTGGTAAATAAATATTATATTCTTGCTTTCGCAAATGCTAGGTATTTAGATGTTTGTTAAAACCAATTTTAGTTTCAAAGTTTCGCAACTCCTAATATTGTTTACTCTAGTAAAGATTACAGTTTGAATTATTTTTCAATCAAGATATGCCTAAAAGTTAGGTATCCAGTTAAAAAACGTTATAATTGTAATAAACATCAACCTAATACATTGAGCTGTAGTGGAATACTTGCTAGCAGTATTATTCTATTAAACAAATATGCACAAATATAAGGGCAGCAGCTTAACTCAAAAACATAAGAATGAAACAAAATATAGAAAACAAATCAAAATGATAACTGCTTATTAATTAAAATAAGAACATATCTCTATATCACCCTTATGAACTACATCACAACCAATCGAATTTGGGCCTTTTTAACTCATGCCTTAACTGCTGTTCGATTTCGAAGACTGGATATATACTGTATAAGAAGAGATGCATTTATAGGTAGCAGGACTGAATACGCAGAATACTGAAATAATTGTCTTTCATCGTTACATGTGGGAATTGGGTCCCACATTATGAATTTGTTGCTATATTACTAATCTTAACGGAAACGCTAAGTCATGTACAAACATGATGTCGTTACGTATTATATTACTATTAGGTTCAAGGCAAGATTTGTCTTCCAATTAGGTGGTGTGGGAATCCGATTCTTTCTATCCCATTACAGGGAAAAATCGAGTATATTAAAGCTATTATTAATCGATATTCTCTTGCGTAAAGTCACTGGAAATCGACTCTTTCTTGAAGTCGATAAAAACCCTGCACACTGTGAAACGATATATGTCCTAGTAGCTAATAAGTCTATCTAATTGGCGATTTTAGAGAATTCGAGTCTTGCTTGTGCATATAAAATCAAAGGCATTTCCAGATGGAATATTTTGCGCTTTCACTACTACCTTTTGTTGTTTACCCTACTCAGTACACCAAGGTAATTATGATTTAGGCTCCGGTACAGTCTACTGTTGCGCATCGATGCAGATGTCGATGATGATGGTGAAGTAAAAGATTGGGACGACAAATTCCCAATCCCAACTGGGATAGCTGGTGCAGTAATCAATGGTCGCCTACTACCCTCTGCCACGGGTTGTTCGGCTGTAACGTATCCGGGTCCTGAACTTGGACCCACGGAAGACGATAGTGAATGAATGTTCCGCATACTGTTGCTGTAGTTGTAGTACATTCGATCCAGCATCGCTTCCGTACTCTGGCGTCATCTATTCTCGGCACTGAGCCTCCGGATGGCGGAAGAAACACGCCATAGCCGTACCTTACCATCACTATGGTTTGTGGCCACAGACCGTAAGGTAATTGTGGGGAACAGTGTGCGAATATTAAGTGTTTGCGGCCAAAAGAAAAACAAAAACGGTGCGAAGAAGATTGGAACAATGCAATTAAAGAAAAAAAGACAAAAGCGACACATTAAAACGATTGCAGTATGACGTAATTTTTATAAAACAAAATTTAAAAAATAATGAGAAGATCGTTAATTAAAAAAAGTTTAATTCGGCAGTTTGGCATACGATGAGCTAATTATTATGATTTAAAGGCTCAGTACGAATCGATGTATCCCAATCAGCTTATTTTTTATATAAGCTTATTGACAACTTTAGTTCAGTGAGCCATTTATCTGCATTGATTACAAGGATCGTTATTATCAATATCAGGTAAATGTTCGTCCTGCCAATCTGTGATTTTAGAAAACATTTCGGCTTGTCTAGAAGTTTTTGCATCCGGATGAAACGCATGATGAATGAAAAAATGTATCAGCGATAATGTTTGTTATAGGCAGCTGAATGAAAATGTAAGGAGTATCACTTGAAAGATATTACCATGGCATTAATTGACGGAGCATCTCTGACAAAAGAAACGCAATGGAACACATGTAAAATACTCATTTTAGCGACGATGGATTCTGAATCAAGGTTATGATTTTATCAACAAGCGTATGTTTAAGACAAATAGCAATCCAAAACATCCTTTCAACTTACGGAACCCTTCACTAAGTATATAATGTATTCCATCAGCATCTAGGTAAACAGAAACTTCGACCGCCGACGTGATTCAGTGGGCAGAAAAAGAATACTGTTAACTCTAGCACCCAAACCAAAAACATTATCCATATCGTTAATTTTGCCCATAACCTTATTGAAAATTTGAAATAAAAAAAAAACGAAAAATAAATACATTAATTATAAATTACTCTTGAACATCATAGAAGATTTTCTGAATTTACGAGAAAATTAGAAAACTGTTCCAATCAATTACAACTATTACAATTTTAGACCTATTTAGATTATTATTTGTGATCTTTTTCGGTGTCTAAAATAAACATTCAATAATTTGTAATATTTGTTGCATTAGCATAGATGAATGGAGCATTTTTTATTTTTTTCGTTAAAACAGACTAAACTATTAAACTAAAAAATTACTAATAAAATATATGATGTATGAGAAAATGAAACAAGCTACTGCCAATTAAAACCCGAATTTTCTACAGAAATTAAACTTTCATGCTCCTCTGTGAACATACAATGATTTATTGTGTTCCTAATGCAAACTTTTCTGCTGTTTGCCAAGCTTAGTCTGTTATCGTTATTATTATACTCTACCCTGTATAGTTTAGCAACATCAATTAATCAGGTATAGAAGAGAAAACCTTCTATACATTGTTCAAACCCTTTTCGTTAATCAGCTTTGTTTTTACCTGTTTAATTTCAGTCAATATTGTAGAACTGGCTTAGCTAATTTATGTGTAACTGATAGGATGGATTACTAGATTTTTCTCGGCAATCGTTCATGCAATGAGTGATTATGTCTCAACATTTTCTGGTAGCGTAAAGCCTATTCGAGTTGATTAAAAATCCGAAGGATGTCCCTCAATGAATTTGCTGGGTCCTCTAACACTTCGGAAACCGATTTACATCATGAAATTATGAATAATTCTGTAGAAATATTTTATTATAGCATTAAGCTTGTTAAAGTTAAGTAAAGGCAATCCAAATGTGAAAAAATGTGTCGTTTTAATGCCTTTTTATTATTTTTACCCAGGGTCATCTTGCCCCGGGTATGAAAAAAGTACGCAATATAATGACCATTTTTTCAATGTGTTTTTTTATGTTAATTTTCATGAGTTATTCATTGTAACTTCTTGAAAAGGCTTGAAATAAGCGGTTTGAGCATAAATTAGAGCTATTGATGCACACACTACTGCTGATTGAAAAATTTGTTTGAGAAACTTTAAGATACAATGATTTATTATGTTCATTGCGAAACACTATTTAATATATTGAAAAAACTTAGCACAAGTATTTCGATATGTAAAACCCATTATATAAAAATGTGAGTATAAACATTTCAAGTCAATCGCATGCATCAAATATGAAAGCTGTCACCACGACTCATCTAGCAATCCATCCTGTCAGCTTATTCATTGCTGCCTAATCCTTCAAAATTATTCTTTCTATTTACTTACATGTACAAAAGTATGCAAACTAGACTAGCTTTTTAAAAACTGAGAAAATGTGCTTTTAAGTTACGATAAAATAAACATGTTATTGTAAATAAATACGCAAGTAAATAGCAATACAATAGAAAATCACAGAAAATATCATTTAGAAACGCATGGTAGCAGCCTAATTAGCAGCATTACATTGTTGAGTTTAGTAAGTATCCCACAAATACATTACATTGTTAGGTGCAACTAGTGTTTACAAACTGCTTTTTATCACTGTCAGGAATAAAAGCAGCACAAGCATGTTGATAGTTTCACAAAAGTTACAAGATGTGGCTTAGTAATTAGTAGTTAGGTTTGCTGTTTTGGTAGAAGTTAGTATCATCATTTCTGCCTGAGACCGCTACCCGTGAAACTACCGCTAGAACCAGCGCCCAATGATTCCAAAAAGAAACTAGCTAGTTTCCAAATCCGAACTTCACCGGTACTATAGTATGAAAACATGGAAAAATGGAAGTAGAAGAAAAAGAAACGAACAATTGAACACAAATTGGCACATGTTCTGTATGGTGCTCTGCCGAATGAGTGAATTGAACGATCGAAACCAAATGAGAAAAATATAAACCTAGAAATCGTAAATGATTCTCTATCTATGATTAGACTTGTAAAAAAAAAACTTCGGAAGACGCAAATTAAAATCAACTCAACATTTTACTTACTTGGATGCTGTGAATACCCGATTGTCGCTGGTGACAATATCGTTAATTGATTGATCCGTCTTCATCTCGGCTAAACTATCACAATTTTTAACATTCCATAGACGAATAACGCCACCACGACAACTAGACAGCAAAATGTCCCCGTAGATGGCCATTCCTGAGACCCACCCTTTGTGGGCGTTGTTGAGCGATTGTTTGAGTTCTCCGTTGCGCAGATCCCACCTTTTAATGCCGGAATCTCTGCTCCCAGAAAATAACTCGGCATCGACACCGGTTGCATCTTTCGCAACGGCAAGTGCTTGCACTCCATCATAATGGGGTGGTTCAAGATTAAGTAATGGCGGAACATTTCCTCCGATTGAATTAACTTCAAAAACTTTGACATAGTGGTCCTTGGAGCCGGTTGCCACCAGATCAGTGTTATTGGGACCTTCCCATGCGGTGAGACACATAACGGCCGCCTGATGACCGCCAGACAGTCGACCGAGGCAGGAAAACGTCCGCAGGTCCCACATGCGAACTTTATCTGATGCAGCCGTGTATAGTTTGCCTGAGGCACCCAACTTGAGGGCTGTGATAGAACATTCACCCGGCGTTAGGTCAGACAACGACGCATTTGCGGGAAGAATCGATCCAGAGGAACTGTTAGCAAATAAATGATGGGTGTTACAAATGGATGAATTTTGTTAATAGCGTAAATTGAAACGTACCATAACGTTACAATTGGCTTAATATTGCTATACCGAAGGTCCCACACTTTAATGAAGGCTCCTGATGCTGAAAACAGCATGTTGTTGGTACGATCACATTCGACTGACGCAACAGGTCCAAGATGACCCGTCAGGCAGGTGGGTGATGAATCACTTCTTAAGTCCCAAACTTTGACGGTTCGATCTGTATAAATATTATTAATTAAATAACTAAACGTTCAATTTCAAGAAAAGAAACGTATGATGGGACACGTACCTGCTGCAGCTGTGAATAGTGTCTGATCAGACACCTTGATAGACAATACTGAATTACTGTGGCCTTCAACAACATGAGTGCATATTAGTGGAGCGCCGGCTCTTAGCTGGAAAACAAAGGTAATAAATTAGCAAAGCGACTACAGAACTAGTTGCTTCCACATTACTTTTCCAGCATACTCCTTGATGTTGCCACCAGGTGATGGATCCTGTGTACCAGCTCCAAGTCGTGAAAATACATCGCCAGTTTCTTCACGAGACGTTCCCCGACGATAAACCGGCGGTGAAGTTGGTACGTCATTAGCATCCTCACTGTCGTATGCACATAATATTTTGCAGCGGGTCACAACACACAAGTAGTTTTGCAGGTTAGCCGTTTATCAAGCAAGCGAGTCAGCATTTGGGTGTTTTGTAGGTAAATGGCGAAGTGTAGAGATGTAGTGTTGTGATGTTAGTTGCAGCAAACAACAATTATGGCGCATTGGTTGCAGCATTTATGGAATGCAAAATAGTAGAGACATTAATTCAAACTCAGATGAAAACAGACGAACGAAGAAAACATATAATTGCTTGCATAACAACAGAATAACCTTGTTATGTTATAACTAAAAAAATTAACATCACAATCTTACGTGAAAATCGTATGAATGGTGAAAGTGAACGTAGCTTAATAACGTATTCGATAAAACATTTTATTTCAATTGCAACAATTGTTACTGATATTAGACAAACATTTAAGGAATATTCTATGAAGATTGCTGATTAAACTGTGTATTAATTATTATTTGTATTATCGTCTTAAAAATCACAGCTGATTGTTAACTACGGATATCGACGTCCCAGGAAAACTGCTGAGTTTTTGAACAGATGCTCGTCTATCACTCCGCTGTAAATATGTACAGGCAGAATTACAAGCAGATGTATATACAACACTGCGTCCTTTTTATCCATAAAACTATGATTGTTCAAAAGTTTTGAATAAATAATTTAGATCTAAACAAATAAGTACAGCCAAAATATGATGTTTCTATGACCAATGTCCATGATAGTGGCTAGTTTAATTAGACCTGAGAAGTTCATACTCACATTCCAGGTGAAGCTTTGCTCGGGAATGTCCGCCTAGAGATTCGAGGTGATGGTGGAGCAGGGTCGAATGATTTCCGTGCCAGCAGCGGAGATGCAGTGCTGTTCTGACGAGATATACTTGGCACTGGTTGTAGCCCTCTGTGTATGGAGTATGAAATGTACGATATGTATTATGTGTGTGTGTTTTATGTCAGTATGAGAAGTGATTATTAAGAGTGAATAATTGTCAAGATATTAATGGTTGAATGTGTTCATAAATAATTGTATATTTAGTAGTTCAGATTTTATTTTGCATACTCTAGAAAACAACAACAGATTTTCAAACGTTATCACACAATGCTACGAACTAAAGAAATGCAGTCGAATTCATTCGTACGGAAAGTTTTCTGTAAAATAGGAATAAAAGAAAACATTGAATTTAAACGTAGACTGTCATGCACATATATACTATATAAGTCATAAGGACAAGCAGCATGCTAGCAGAGTAAATCTTTATGCTTTGCAAGCCTACAAAATTATTAATCTGTCGACAGTAATTAACGACAGCACTACTATTTTGCAAACACATAGCCTTCAAAAGCATAAACCAGACACTAAGTTTTAGATCAATTTATCGTCTAAAAATGCAAACTAGAAAAGCAGAAATTTCTGAGCAAGTCTAAGCTTCAATGAAAAAAATTGTGCTGGTACTTAAATATATTCGTAGAATTTTTCAGGCACGTATTCTTAAAACCACATTTACCACATTTTACCTATTACATGCACAATTACGTGAAAACTTTCGAAGGTGTCGACACCAGACGGCTACTGTTTTGTAAAACATTGAAGGTTCTTTCTGGGAATTTTAGAATATTTAAGACGTTTTCTGAGAAGTCGTAATTTAAGCTGAAACTACCTTGTTTCGCTTCTCTAGTACTTAGCGATAGCTAGAGTTAGTAGTTTATTAAATTTTGAAACGATGCACTGTGTCGTCCCTGAGTGCCATTGGTATATGCCTAACATTTAAAACATACACAATCTAATCGATAGTTTGACTTTCTCTTTTGAATAATCTATTCTATTTCGAGCGATTAGTAACAGTCTCTCCATCACAAGGCTAGTGCAAACACCGGCCAAAAATTGAGCAACACAAACCGATTGAAATTACTCAGCGAAGCAGCCTGTCCTCTCCGGTATTCGGCAGCGCCGCGGGCATTAGCGGTTCCACGATGTTGACCACTGCGGACTCCACTATATTCTTAAACTCGAGGAAAGGCTGAATCGGCAGCAAACGGCTTAATTGGTTGACCATATCCAGCAGGAGAAGCAGTATTTTTCTGCACGTGTAAACAGGCGACAAGGATTTAATAGAAGATAGAGGAAGCGTGATCTTAGGGGTCTTTCAACAGCGCACCACTGCGGAGCACAAATCTTTGCGAACAACCGAGTGACTGGCTGAAAGCTTCCCATGCAGTGTTATGCGTTTCGACAACTGTCCTGTTTCGGAAAATTATCAACGACAGCAAAATAATAGAATATAGATTATTTATGAACACACTTTCAACACATTAATATAAGCAGCATGTCAGGCCATAACCGGCAAATACTTACTTTAACGAGCCAGGGGCACTAGGAACACGCGAGAGCGGAATAAAACTGCGTCCTGCAACGCTTGTACCAGTAGCATTGTTGCCACTGCCGCTATTGTTGGTCACGGCCACCGGAATATGTGATCCTTCGGTTGCGGTTGTGTACGAACGAGACATACCACTGCCATGCTCGTCCTGCGGAGAGCGTTTTATCGTGTCATCGTCATCTGCCGAATCCTCAAGATAAATACAAATACCCACCCTTTCAAGCTTACTGCCAGCGGACGGAGAACCGGTGTCGTCCCCGTACGGCAGCGGCTCTTGACCAGCGGTGGGCCTTCGTCTTAGCTTGAAGGAGTTTCTGTAGGTGACAATGTTATCGTTATCGCTGTAAATTGGTTCAGGAGGTTACAGTAAGGGGCAATCGGAGATTACGTTAGAGCAAATGGTACGGATCGAAGGATTTCATGAACGGAACGAAAAGGAATTGGATGAGTTTGGGAAAAGAAAAGAAAATTTCTTTTAACTAAAGTAAATAATTAACAAAACCGGTTTCAGAATAAAACAATAATTTTGAACTAAGTGAATAAAATTTGATTGATAATGACAACGTAAAATTATAAACAACAGTCAATCATTAGTAGAAATGATGGCTTCATACAGGTAATTCTTCTTGCGGATTCTTTTACTGACTTGGAGTTTATTACTTCGGCTAGAGGTTAAAAATGAAACTTGATTAGATTAGTTTCTTGACATTTTTAAACGAAATGAAAACATTCTGCATCAGGGACTTATTAGTTCCTGTTTACTAACATATATCAAATATATACTGCCCAGTTATTTAATATTTAACTGAAATGACCACTGCAACTAATAAATGTGTAAGCCCACATTAAAATAAAGAGTAAAGTTTGCAGTACAAATGTAGAACGAAATAATTCGAAAATTCCTGTGGTACATTAGATAAACAAAAGGTGCTAGCATATTTACAATAAAACTTTGTGTTAGAAACAAAAATCAAAAGTTTCAAAATGTTGCTCAATTCTAACTCTGGAGACTCAGATCTATCGGCATGTGTGGCTCGAGCGGTACGTTCTTTACAATAGTGTGAAAGATTTACGCTTCTATCTTGATATCAAAGTTTTACTCAATTCTAGGCCTGGATTCGTTATGATCGATAAGGACCAATAAAGCATAATTAAAATTCTATCAAACAATCATAATTAAAATTTAGTATAAGTACATTATGTTTAACCAATACAATGGTTTTGACGTAGGACTACATATTATGGTAAAGCAGGATATTAAAAAAAATCGTCATAAAAACACGCCTAGTTAGCTTCGAGATACGATGCTGGTCTAACAAGCCAGTCGTATGTTAGAATCTCATCTGGCCGGTGCTACTAGAGTCAGTAGGATCGTTCACTAACCTCGTAATTGTCCTGTACTCTAATAACCTGCTACCGCGTTGGTAGCCAAATGAGCGCTCTTTTTGCTACCAACGGGGTAGCAGCCTCATAGCGCCGTAAATACAAAAGATAGAACTATACTTTCTTCGACATAAATGTAGATAATAATTAGCTCTACAATTGCCTTTTACACTACTTTTTCGAATTCTTTTCCGTTGAGGCGCTGCAGTCAAATGAGCATCTACTGAAAATAAAGCCTGCTTTTAACCCAAGCTGGGTGAAATTTTTTACGCTTTTCGCGCACAAACCTGCCTAACGTAGTCCTACGCCAATGGTAAATGATTTAGATGATAAATAATTTCTCCGAACTGGACTTACAACCCTACACTCGAAAAAATTGACACGTCGCATCCCCGTTAAAAATCATGGAAACTTCTGTACAGCAACTTACATGAAATTCTCGTGCTAGTTAATGGGAAAGTTGAAGAAATTTACCGCGATCGCACGTAAACCGGTTAGTATAAGTACAAGCTACCAATAATTCACGTGAACGTTAGATGAAAAGTGCGATGGATGAGAATTCATATGTTTTCACCTAAACTTGACGTGCCGATTTTTTTGAATGTAATATTGCACAATGCCAGACACCGAAAAATAGCCAAAAATCTGAAGAAGTGGGATTGACATTTGTACTCCAGGCCATTTATTGAAATCAAGAACTGGCTCTGATTCTTAAACTCCAAACCGGACAACAAGAAATCAGTGTTATCTGAACATTAGTTTTTTTTTGTCGAATAATCAGGTAGTTACTATTAGATTAAAGGCCAAAAAACGTGGCACATAAAAAAGACTATTAGTTACTTACAGTTCTGTACTGCTGCTTGGGGACGGGCTTCTTGTGACCGAATTGATCACATATGTGTTACTTTCCCTGGACATTTCCGCTCGGTTGTCGCTGGCTTGCGACAGTCCGTTGGATAGTGCAACTGCTTGCAGCATAGAGCTCATCACGGCAGTAGAATTATTGGATTGGCCCGAACTAAAGCTCGTATCGGATAGCGTCGCGGCCGGTGTCCTCTCGAGAATATGTTGCAAAAGCTGCTGCTGTATGCTGCTATCCTGCTGAACTTCATTCAACAAGGCTTCGCGCTCTTTCAACCTTGTCTGCGTTAGAGCTGATTCGCATACCTGAGCAATAGTAGCACCACAAAGTTTCTCTAGAATAAATTTGGCCTCGTCAACAGAGTGAATGTTTTCCAAAATGTTCTGTAGATGTATTTGCTCCGTTGCAGATTCTTTGCCTTCCTCTAATTCCATGATGGAATGTTGAATCTGGGTGATATTTTCCTGAATGTAATTCATATTGGCCATGATTGTGTCTTCCTCGGATATAAGATCGGCGACATCTCCCAAACCTTGTCGGGAACGCACATTTGCTAAGTCGCGACTTAATCCATCTCGCTCTTGTAATAAGCGCTCTAGTTCTCTTTCTAATTCCAGTACTACCTGTCGGCTTCTGGCCGCCCGCGTGATAGTACGTTGTAGTGCATCCCACTTGGTTTTTAAATTCTTGGTATTCTGAGTTAAAACTGATTTCTTGGGTGGACATCTCCCAGCGGCCTTCATGCTTAACATACCTCGTTGTGTTTTCCGAAGGTTTGAAACTTCCTCCGTTTTTCGTTTCAAAACTTGATCTTTGGCGATTCCCTGAGCCTGGAGAGATTTGATTATATTCACCTGCTTTCTACTTTCTTTCCTAAGCTGGGCAATTTCACGAGTCTTCCTGCTCTCCATTTCTTTGTGTTTGTTGTTCTCCTCTTGAATTTTTTTCATAAGCCGAATTTTTATCTGCTTAAGCTCACCCAGTTCCCCACGAAGAGTTTTCAGTTGAGTATCTTGCGCTTGTAGCTCGCGTTGCTGTCTTAGGTGCTCTCTTTGGGCCATTTGAAGCTTTTTCAGTTCCTTCTGCATGTCAGACAATTTCCGCTCATATTCTTCCTTCACCTTGCGAATTCGGTCGGTTTGTACTGTACTTCCGCTTGTTCCGGTTCCACTCATATTAGCCAGCACCTGATCACGCTCCTTTTGTGTGTTGATAATCTTTGCATTTAAAACATTAAGTTTCTCTTCATACTGCTGCCGCATAACTTGCATTCGCTGTCGGGACAATTCTAACTGTTCAATCAACTTAGTTTTGATCTCAATGTCAGAATTAATATCGTTCATCTCAGCTTGCAATTCACCAGTCTTGTCGTCCGACTCTGTATCAGAATCGCTATCCGATCCGTCCACCAAACTTTGGTTACTACTGTCATTTTCCAGACCCGGTAGGGATCGCGACATTAATAATTCTCGTTCTTTCTCCAACTCACGTTTTGCCATATTAATAACTGTTTCCGTCGAGTCTTCGATAAACGAGTAATTGCCTTTTAGTCCAAGCTTGGATGGACTGACATTCGCTTTCTTCAATTGTTGGAACATCTGCTCCGATTCTATTAGTTTTGCCTTCAGCTTCTCGATTTCGCTGATATACCCAGCCACTAGTTGTTGCATGCTGGACTCGGTGCCTATATTGCCCTCCTGTTCACCACTTCCACTGCCGCCAGTACTGCCCGAAGACCAACCGAAAAGAGCTTGTTGTGCTTGCAGTGTGGCGTTCTTGTCCGTTAGCGCATTGATAGTTTCCTGCATCGCCTTCAACCGCTGTTGCAAGCGTTTGTTATCCTGCAACAACATCGCATTCTCCAGAAACGTATCCGAAATGGCTGCATTACCTTCAGAATCGACATTTCGTTTACCCTGTGCACAAAGAAAAAATAATGTGCTGTAATATATAATTTAAAGATATCGTGCAAAATTTTACAAAACAATATTTTCCGTGTATTCATTGAACAATTAGGGCCCCAACCGCAATGAGTCGGCTCGATGTCGAACAGATGCTCAACATGTCCCAGTATCGCAGTACAAAACGCGAAAACCAAAGAAAAACCGCAAAACCATTTAAGTGTACACTAATACGACAAAAACACCAACCTGTTTGTATTCGAGTAGTTCCAGCTGTAAAGCGGCAATTTCACGCCTCAACTGTGAGATCGTTCGCGAGCTCTGGTCTTGATTGATTTGTACTTTGTTTTTGATGTTGCGCGCTCGGTTGGCATATTTCAACGTGTTCAGCGTTTCCATGAAATCACGATCGCTCGGTGACACACAAGCGATCATGATAGTCTGGCTATTTCCTACAGGAGGTGGAGAAAACGGGCCGTCATCAATGAGTTCATTAAAACATGTTGAGATTGCAGTGAAAGATGTAAATACGTACCACCGAGCGAATCTTGCAGTAATCGGGTTAGCTTTGAGTCACGATAGGGCACATGTGAAACTTTCTTCGTTTTATCGCCAAGTGCTGAAATTACATTACCCAAAGCTAATAGGCCACAGTTGATTGAGATTCCCTCCCGAGCCCGTTCACCCGTCGCACCAGTTCGCTTCAGCCGCTCTGAGCCGGCCAAATCGACGAAATGAAATTTCGATGTCAGGGTTTCCAAATCCCCTTCTGGATTGCCACATTCTTCGGCACTCATCACCCGCTGACGCCGAATTAGGATTGTGAAGAGAGCGTGACTCCGGGATGATTGTTCGTTCATTTGAGTGGATGCTGTTGTGCGTGCTAAGGCACCTTGCATCAAACAGCGCAGTGCATCTTGAGGTCCAGATAGAGGCTTGATGGTGGCACCGGCAACACTAATACCCCCGCTGGCATCCTCGTGAATCTTGAATATTCGACCCTGTCAATGTAATTACTTGCATTAGATATGCCTTTATTGTGTTATAGTTTGTTTTTTCCATACTTTACTGTAGGGGTCAAGGAGATCAATAATTTCCTCGTTATACAACTCCATAAATTGCGCCGCAACACTAAACTGCAGTGATCCAAGATATACCCCATCATCGTCATAGGGTGTCGCCTGTAACTGAGTAATGCCCTCAAAAAGATGCCGCACCGCACGAGGTATAATTCCTTCCTGAAATTCCGGGATGTCTCGTTCGAAACCAGTTCCCATTGTATAAGTTTTGCCCGAGCCGGTCTGAATGAATGTACAAAAAATAAGGAAAATAAGATATTGAGAGCTCCCATTTTGCAGCGATCGGTGTGGGACGGACAAAGTCAAGTGAAAAGTAAATTAATCATTTCGTACACATATCCGCACTGGTCGTATGTACATTGTACGTACCTGGCCGTACGCTAGCACCGTTGCATTGTAGCCTTTCAGTGCTCCTTCAACCAGCTTTTCGACACAGCTCGCGTACAAGGAAACCTAGATGACAAAAAAAATAGAAACACAAGAAAAACACTAATTAATCCGATATGCTAATCAAGCTGCGGCTTCCGCCATATCGAGGCGCAAGCTTTGTTTGGGCGGCATTCGAGAAGTAATGAAATACAATCCTATAAGATACTGATATGGGCCCGTTCTCCAATTGAATCGAATATTTTACATTTCACATAACCTCTGTTTTCAAGTGAATGTAATATGAATTTCACTGAAAACCCAAAAATGATGTCAAATACCATGTTGTTTGTTTCTACTGTATCGTAACTTGTAGCGAATGGTCTCAGATTCATGACATTGATATCTAAACATTTTATTTTTGGAACTCCTTTTCAGTATTATAACATTTTGTATTCATTTTTGTCAGTCGCAACTGAACGGATGAAGAAAATTGCTATCGAGTCGATTGTATGTGGCATGCAAAATAAGCATATCAATCGTAGACCAAACAACCAGGAACGTGCTACAAAACCAAACTAGCCTAGTGAAGCATAAATTTCGCGCTTTACTGATTATAATAAAATGACTGTACGGTTTCTGCCCTTCTGTACTTTGGAAACATACCGGAAAGGAAAAACAAATGAAAATGTCATCATGTAACTTTTAAAAGAATAAACAATATAAAAATGTGTGGCCAAGAAAATTTTAAGACAAAATCAGATTTTTATATCTCATGCATTTCTAAGCAATTAACTTGTTGTTGTTGCTGAGTTTATTATAGAAAGCTTTGAAGCAACTGACTTCAAAAATTGGTGTCAATTTAGTTCCACCCATGATGAAACCCAAGAGCTAATACAATGTTCAAAGCAAAGCATAGGTGCCACGTTTCGTTTCCGAAACCTGAACTGCAGTCATCTGTTAGGGCACAGGACAAATGCGGGGCTAGTGCTACGATCCAATTGACTATAAGATCCAACATTTGAGCACACGACGACTGACTGACTATGTTAGACCAGACTTGTACCTCGAAGGCACATAGTAGGTCAATGAGTGTTCTTAAATAAAAGCGAAGACCCCTAACAAGACAAGTAACAAGAAGACTGGCAGCTCTGCCAATATTCGGCAGACACTGATGGTAGCTCGCTCTGCCGGCCAAGGTGCCAAATTTACCACCTTCGCTAAAAGCAGCGTCGCTGACGATGACACATGACGTTTATATGGAAAAATAACAGAGATGCCAATCTTCTTAGTAATGGGTCTTCGATAAAAGGCTAAATCTTGGAACGTAATTTATACGACTTTTTTTACTGAGAAAAACAAAGCAAGTAGCATCTGAAATGTTGAACCCTACACTCTGAACTTTCCAACAATAAAGCTACCGGCAATGACTTCAAAGAGTTACACCAAACCATTTAATCCCACCACAAACAATGAATGATAACACGCGAAACGTGATGAGGATTGGCACCTACGATTCTACCGTAAGATATGTGTGTATGACAAGCTAGTATATATCATAACTTTGTGAATACAATCACACTAAGTAGTGCACAGTGAACAGTAGAAATCGCATTGCTCGTGCAACATGTGTACATTGCACCATGATTCATTCGACAAAAGCATGTGCGAAAACGATAAGACAACTCTTAATGTACGTGTTCCAGGTTTAATATTCATATGATATCAGAACTATGGCTCAAGCGACATGACTGGAACATATCAAAACCTGCTATTGTCACTGCAAACTGGAGCATGGTGCACCACGGTGACGTAGAAATTTTGCATAGTTTCTGGAATAACTTGCGAGCGACTACTGAAAATGATTTTTACAATCACTTTGGTTACACACATGCCTGAAAGCGTTTGGATAAAATGCTTCAATATTAAGCCATCAAAATTTTCGTTTTTAACATTCAATTCCTGCAAGGTTCTATTTTTGCTTTAAGAGAAATATATTGATCGTACATATTTTCTGTACTGCTACAGAACAGACGTCTGATGGCATATTCTTTGAACCTATGAGATCTGTGCCAACAAAATGTAATCTTCAGTAGATAGGCACAACATTTATTTAAAAAAAACTCGCCACTGGTCTTGTGATGAAAGTACTTATTTAACGGTTTGTTATAATTTGGCCATTATGAATCTTGTGAGTCTTGGTATTGGCCAAAATAAAAACGTAAAAGTAAGCAAGGTGACTCAGCCTGCAAATGACGGATTTCTGTAGAGCTACGACTACTGAGAACCATAGCAGAGGGTCCAAAGCCCCTAAAAGGAGGATGGTTTTAATAGCTGTTATCCATGGCTATTACGTAATGAGTTGAATGGATAAACCCCTAATCCAAGGTGTGACGCGACCCATGCAGAGGGATGAATGGTGGAGAGGGTTCTATAAATACTCTGCCGTAACGGAGCCTGTGGAGTACCAGGGCGCCCTCCACAGTAATTTGCCCTTGCTGAACTGGGCCGGTCACTGATGCAGTGGACCATTTCTTACCGAGCATCCTCTCTCTACCGAAAAACAAAGAAACGAAGGAGGTGGAGAAGAAAATAGGGGAGGAACATCTAAGGAGGATCTGAATGATGTGAACAAATAAATATAGGCATATGATACCTGAAACCGGTCGACGCGTAAGTTGAAAGTAATTTGTTTTATTTTTGACATTTTGTGACTTGTTTTGTAAGAGTTATAAGTGTTGTATCTTGTCCGCGACTTAGTGACTGAATGATGTGCTAGCAGAATTTCAGTCCTGTTCCTCGTCTATCCTCAACACGCCGACTCGTAGAGCGTCGACAGGCGGGAGAGCCGAACAGGCATGGCCAATTGGATGGCCGTACAATCGCTCAAACAATCTAAAAAATCTATAACGTCGAGTACATGGGTCACACACAATTATGGGTCATTTGAGCTTTTTCTGTCGATTAATGCGTGAATATTATGCTAATTGGTTGATAAAATTGTTACTTATAAGTAGCATTAACTATTTGATTAATCATTAGATGATATTCAAACGGAAATTAACAGCTAAAGCTAAAATGGCCCACAATTGATCTCAGCACGCTTACCGGTCTTGTGACAGGACATTGTCGGAGTAAATATCATCTTCGGAATCTCGGTTTCGTATAAGATGATATTTAACCTCGGAACTCTTGCTCTGTAAACTGCATTTGTGGAGCACAAATAGATTTGCGTCACCGATCAGGGTAATAAGGTTCATAAACCAAGTCATCTCTGATTGGCACCTCTCTCACTCTAGCTACCATCCTTTCACTTCCTCAATAAATGATAGGTAAGCATGAAGTGTACAGTAAAAGAAATAATACCACAATTGTTCAAAATACTGGACGAAGAGGTAAGAGTACCCAACAGAAGAGGACGAGGAAGCAAAGTAAGTTTTATATTTTTACATGCTTGGTAATATACCTAACTTGTCTTGATAATTTTGAAAGCTTTCCAAAGCTCGTCATCCAGCGCCCAGACATTCTTGAAAACCATACAGTAAGCCTTGATTGTAGCATTGTGACACATTTTTCAATACTGAAACATTACTATTAGATTCGAAGAAAAACATGGCCACCATCGAAATTCAACTGAAAGCGTTCGCTAAAATTGTCGGCACGGATCGAAACTGCCAGGTTGACCTGAAACGGTCCGTATTCGAAATTGATCGCGATATCAACGAAATCAAAATTCCACTGCAAGCGCTTGTCAAACTTCGCAAAATTGTTCCGTCTTCACCGCAGGCAGTATCGTCCTCAATACTTCCTGCTCCACAGGCAGCCCAAATGAGTCTGCCGATTATACCGAAAATCCATCCACGGGATGAACTGCATCATCAGCCCCGCTATGAGGATCCCAATCTGCAAACGATGGTGTCGACTTTCAATATTCCTATCAACGTTGGAAACGAACGGAAATTGGTAAAAACGACCTTGCGCTACAAGAAGGCTCCGAAAGCACAGCTCAACGAAATTGAAACCCAAACTGATGATGAGCCTGTTTTGCACCAAATACCTCTGTCGGATTTATACCCCAAAGATCCAGTAGCTAGAGCATTAATGCTTCATCAAGATCGACTGCAGCCAGTGAAACAAGCATTACGAGAAATCAAAACTAAGATCAGTAATCTCAAACTGGAACAAAAAATGGCCCATCGGTACACGCTGAATGAAGGAAAAGAATACTTTGTTGGGACAGAAAATAGCCCGTGCCCTTTCATAAAATATTTAATGAACCAGGAGCAGGATGGTCAAATTGATACGAACATGCCTATTTCCAAGTTTGTCGGTGAAGATTATCTACTGATGTTTCAGCATGAAAAGGACGTTCCAAGAGCAAGTATGGCCATACCATCCGTGCAGGGCAGCGCATTGGATGAAGAGAAACGTGATAGTAAAGCTAGCGGTTCTAGTGGCGGTGAAAAGAGTAAATCCGGCGGATCCACGCTCACCGGTGGAGAAGCTGGGGTCGAAAACGCAGACACAGTGAAGATTTGAATACATCAAGGTGGATTTGGATAACTGGATGTTTTTTCCCAATTCATTTTATAAAAAATCAAATCAAATAAATGGTTAATAAAATTTATAATACAAATATATTTATGTAAGAAAACGATGTTTACCTGTGTCGCAGTTGTGTCGAAGACATAGTCGAATGTGAATGCCTTGTCTGAACCGAGATATACCTGAGGTTCACCGGGTGTGACCTGTGTGCACACCCGGCACATATCTATCAGCTCGCGTGGTATTTGTGGGCGAATTCTGAAACAAAAAATAACATAAAAGCGTGAGATCATCGAGCAGTTGAAAATAGGCTGAGATAATATTTGGTGGCCACGATTGCATCATTAATTAAGATTTGACGTTTTCCCATTCCCATTGACAAAAACTGCACGCGCGATGTGAGTGCAAATGCAGGTGCAATTTTCATAACCACATTTACTGTCCCAATAAAAAAACAACTAGTTAGGTACCTGTCACTACAACTATTTTAGGTACTTTTTTCATTTGTATATTTTTTCCTATATGGATATTGTAACCTTGCGGCTACGGAACTCCGGTGAACCTAACCGTCTCTTTTATCGCAGCATGCTTTTTTGAAAGCCAATAAGTAATAACAATTGGCACAAAGTGCATTTAATTGAACAATTGACATTACCTATCTAACCATTATCTTAAAGTTTCCCCAAAGTGCACATAAAAATTCAATGGAATTGTAAAAGGAACGGAAAACATTCGGTTTTTGATGGCGTGATTGGCCAAACGTTCAGATTAAATCACTTTTCTTGTTTTTTGCTCGTGAAAGAGGCAAATTACCCTATTGGTTTAATGAGTACATACCTGTTTACATGTAATGAAACGGGCAAATTTGAATTAATTTAACCGCCGTACCTTTTTCAATTTCATTGATATAAACAGTAATTGGTAAGCCGTAGGTTGTTACGGTTTATGTGAACAGCGTCAGGGCTGCTGAATTCGGAGCTCACTTCAATCCATCATCACATTTGGCAGTAAATCGATGTGACTCGCTACAGGAAAGTTACTACTGTGCCAAACTGGAAGATAACGAAGGGTGCCGAACTGGTCGCTTAGGTTGACGCCACTTCGGCGCACCCCTACCCCGATGACGTAGTAATAGCTTCACCGTTGAATACTTCTAAACGCATTTAGGTTTCGGAGAATTTTATTTTGATAGTTGGCACGAAGAAACCAACCTAAATATGTCATTATTTAAGTAAAAAAAAGTCAATTATTCATCCGTGAATAATTACGAAACAAATGCATTCTCTGTGACTCTCAAACTAGCATTAGTGAAAAGTTTCCAAAATATAGACGAGTTTTAATCAGATTCAAATATCATCGAAAGTGTTACAGCTTTAGGCAAGTTTGCATTGTTTCCCATATACGGGCTGAGACTAGACGTTAATAATTATTCAACCGACGCTACGCCTAAGATTTATTCATTTTGCTGTTTTTATTTTCGCTTTCCGTTGAACAATATCGTATCGCCTCCTATCTCTTTGTTAACTGCACTTTAATATTTGAGTGGTAGGTATGAATGCTAATATTATTTTTGCAGTAATTAATTCAGCTGCAGGTTGGTTTATGTACGGTTTATAGAAATTCTTGTTACCAAATTGTAGATTTAAGGCTATAAATTGTTGGTATACCCCACAAGTACCTCCCATTTAGCTTCGAGGTACGACGCTGGTCTAACAAACTAGTCGTCATATGTTCGAATTTCGGCTGGCCGGTGATGTCAGTTAGTAGGATCGTGACACTAACCCCGTATTTGTCAGCTACTCTGATAGCCGGGTGCGAAGTTTGTCGATAAAGATATTCAATACACAATAATTTAACCAAATTTTATTCTACAAAATAACTTACATGATTGCCAAAACGGCAAAAAAAAGATTTTCAAAACTTAGATATTTCTGACAAGGAAATGAATGTTTCTGGTTTGTCTTACTTATTACTTTTCTTACTAAAGATATTGAAATCGGTTAAGCGGTTCCAGAGAAAATCATGTCACGTTGTTTTAATATGATTACTTATAACTTTTAAATAAAACGTCTGATCGAGTTCGAGAAACGAGACATGGTATCGTGTAAGGCAATCTAATCGTACCAAACAAACTACGAAAAATCTTGAAAATTCGACTCGAAACATTCAGCATGCAGAAAGGCGACAAAATAAGTACGTGGAATGGATGCTTGGTACCTGGAGCTGAAGATCACTGAATTTTACAGATGACGAAAGGGTGCTGCTCGATCAGTTAGAACACCGAAAGTTTGCCATGGTTGCACTGCAGGAGATCTGTTGCAAAGGTGAGAAGGTATTTATCAGAGCAGTGAAGCGACCAATGAGCTGGGATCGGGTTTTATAGTGATGGGCAGAATGCAGGATCGTGTGCTGGACTGGAAGGCTATCAACAAGAAGATGTGTATGTTAAGGATAAAAGGCTGTTTCTTCAACTACACCATTACGTGCACTGTCCACACGAAGCTAGAACCGACGACGAGAAGGAAGCGTTCTATGCGCAGCTGGAGGTAACGTACGACAGCAGTTCACCAAGGGACATCAAGATCGTCATCGGGGATATGAACGCCCAGCTTGGTAGAGGAGCGATGTATAGACCGGAGATCGAGCTCTATAACCTGCACAGCGACACGAACAATATGGCTAGCAACGTATCAACTTTGCTACTTCCCGAGGCCTGAGGATCAGACGCACTTTCTTTCAGCGCAAAGATATCCACAAAGCCAACTCAAGATCTTCTGATCAACGAACATTGAGCCAAATCGACCATATTCTCATCGATGACAGGTTTTTTCCAAACATCACCAACATATGCTCCCTACGAAGTGCAGATATCAACTCGAATCATTACCTACACTCAAAATATTCTGCACATTACTAATGGTAAATTTCCATATGAAATTCCGTATGATTGTCATGTGCCACATATAAACACAATCCGCCCAGAAATACACATAAAAATTATACCTATATGAATAGTTTTCTCAGTAAGGCTTGTTCGCGACAAAATCTGGACACCTCAATTTTGCAATAAAACAAATTTGCTAGAAGTTTAATCCGTGAAACAATTTTATATAATTTATGTGATATCGTTAAAAATTATCAAACAAATTAACATTAATTATTTGGTCTGCAGGAAAAATTGGCGAACTTTGGAGTTTACCTTTGCCATGAGGGTCAGTGCAAACTTGTTGGCAACCAATTTAACAGCGTTTTTCTAAGATTTTCGAAACTTATCTGTAGTTGTTGCTTGTTGTTTGTGCTGGGACAGCTCTCTCTTCACCAAAACCCAATACCGCTCGATGGGGCGTAACTCTGGACAGTTAGGTGGATTCGCCTCCTTCGGTACAATATGGACTCCATTAGCATCATACCATTCCAAAACATCTTTGGCGCAGTGACAGGAGGCCAAATCAGGCAAAACAGCGAGGGTACATCATGGCTGTGTAGGAACGGTAACAATCGTTTCTGCGTGCATTCTTCACGGTATATTTCCTTGTTAACCGTTCCCGTAGTGATTCAACTTTTGCTTGCTCGTCCACAGCTGCATATGGCCTCCCATACTAAATATCCTTTAGGAACTTTAGGAACTTGGCCTACTTCTTTGTCCTAAAATGCTCTGCAACGCCATTCCGTTTCATGGCAGTGTAAAAATACATACCAGGAAGCTGTTTAAAGTCTTCTAGGACATACGTTTCATCGTCCATTATAACGCATGGAAACTTCGTTAAATCACACAGAACAGACAATTATGTTCATATAAAATATTTCGCAAATGGTGTGTAAGCTTTTAAGCAAGACACTAGCGAAATCTCTCTTAGTGTGCGCCAGTTGCCCAATATCCGCATTGCCAAATTTATTATATATTCTTGTCATAATCTACATATTCGAAATACTGGCAACTCTAATGTTAGTTACTGTAGCAACCTATAGCAACGGTTGTAGCAACGGATCGATTTTGTTTATGTTATTTGTTGAATACTGCTAAACATTGAAAAAAGCGAATTGAAAAGCGCAATTCAATATTTTCAATATTTATAGTTATTTTGGCTGTATTGTGAGTTTTTCAACATTGCGTCGTTACACGCAGCATGACCCCGTCGCGGTGGTACTAACAGTGAAATTTTCATCTTCAAACACCGGAAGACCTGCACCACATCAACGATATCCGCCGGTGCGCCGGTTTAGCTGCGATTCATTGCTCTCGAAGGTGGTGGCTGATAAAATCGCGGCTTATTCTCAGCCTGTTTGCCAAAATTGCCAATAGCTGGTGACCGATACAGAAACACAGTTTCTCCGAAAAATTAAACAGGAATTCTACAATAGTTACTATTGTTGCTAAATGTTTACCTTTATTTCAAGTTCGATAGTTTGGGTAAACAATACGTTAGTTGCTGTAGCAACTGTTAAATACAAGTTAAATGCTTTGGTGAAAATATGACGATAGCTTTGATGTGTATTGACACATATTAACAACCAAAGCTCTTTCTATTAGTGATGTGAGCGCCACGTAGCGGAGGCATTACCACATACATTCAAAATGGTGGCTGAGCTTTTACACACGTTGCGAGGCCAAGATGAATGTCTGTTCTCTGTGGTTAAATATTCGCGATAAAGCTTACGAGCGCGTATCTTGGCCGTCGTGTTTTGCTTATCATTACGATTTGGCACAGTCCTCACCTTGAAAGACTTCATGCCTCGTCGTTGCTTAGAAGTGTGTACGAATGTTGGCGATATTTTTATTTTACGAGCAGGTACGTGCAGAAAGATCTGGTCTCCTTCGTAATATTTGTTTTACCTTCGCATCCTTGTGATGGTTCCTCAGATCCGTTTTTGTTCCACTTCGCTTGTTCCTAGCTGTTGTCAAGCGAGTATTGCACGATTTTAAAACAATGTGAACAGTACTTGGAGGAAATCCAAGCTTTTTGGCAAGTTTTCTTAACGAGAGATCCGGATTTTCATTGCGACCGCACACAATTGCTTTTCGCACCTGCTCTTCCTTGGACGCCATTTTACGCTGAGCGCTTCTAATATAAACAAGTGTTATATTTTCAGAAAGAACAGACATACGTCTACCACTCTGCAAAATATTTCACTCATTGTTAATGTATTTCCAAAGCTGTGTGTGTTCAGGGGTGTCCAAATTTTGTCACGAACAAGCCTTACATGTACATGTGCGCTCAAAACTACCGACGGTTTATACTTCGCAACAAAGCCACTCTCCTCGGTTAAACATTCGGCAATTAAGCAACCTGCGAGTTGCCGAGGACTACACAAGTTTACTGAATGACGCTTTACCTTCCACTATGGAGCTAGGTGCTTCGACTTCGAAGACGAATGAAGCAGGATACGCTTGGCTGTCAATGAAGCCGCAGCAGCGGTGCTAGCTGAAGAAACTTCGACTGCACGAAATGATTGGTTTGACGAGGAATGTCAAAAAGCAACGGGGAGGAAAAAAAGAAAAACTATCAAATCATTGACACGAGGAAGCATTGTATAGACGAACACGGAATGAGTTGACCATGATTCTGTGGAGGAAAAAACGCCAGGAGAGCAGAGATTAACAACTATTCCGCAACGCACAAGTTCTTCACTCTACGTACGAAAACCCGAATCTTTAATTCAAACGTTAAATCCGTACTGCTGTATGACTACGAAACGTGGTGCGTCTCAGCGGAGACAACGCAAAAACTGCAGATATTCATTAACCAGTGCCTGCGATATATAATTCATGGTACCTGGTGGCCTGACAACTGGATATCCAATGAGAAGCTCCATCATCGGTGTCATCAATGGCCGATAGCCACGGAAATTCGTGAACGTAAGTGGATCGGACACACCTTGAGGAAAGGAGCGTACGAGGTCTACAGAGAAACACTCGACTGGAATCCACAAGGACAGCGTAGAAGAGGCAGGCCCAGAGGCTCGTGGCGACGCAGCTTAGCCAACGACCTCCGGGCTGTAGACGAGAATCTATCCTGGCGACAGATAAAAGCCATGTCGGGTAACCGTCGGCAGTGGAGATCTCTGATTTCATCCGTTTGTTCTGCCGGACCGGCGGACATGGACACATAAGTAAGTAAGTAAGTAAGCCTAGGACCGAATACAGTGGAAAGAAATTCTTTATAGCGGCTCTATCCTGCTGGAAGTAAGAAGTAAGATCGAGAAACTGGGTAATGATATTTTTCAAAAGAATATGAGTTGATGAGAATAAGACAGAGTATAAATAATTTTAGGGAAAATCGGGTACCAGCCCCGGTCGTACGCAAAACTGCGTCTGAACCGGAATGAGCGGCTACTTTCGAAAGCTATTATTTGATAGAGGAGCGCCGTCGTGGCATTGGTCACGGATTAAGCGTCACAGTCATAGTAAGGCAGCGCCCTTACTAACACAGTTGTTACAAAATTGTTTTGGCAAATATTTGTCTGATTAATTTTGGTTATAAATAAGTGTACAACTAAAATTGTGTTGCTTGGCAAATGAAACACCCCAAACAATTGAGAAAAAACAACGATGTCATCTTTCAATGACAGTTTAATTTCCATAGAATAATGCACAGACATCATCAAATGCACAATATTAACACGATACTAAGAGTATTTTTCCGGGATTTGTCTTCACGTTCGTCACTCTGTTACAACATAAATATCTGGATACAGATACATCAGCAAAACAAACAATAATGCCGTTCGAAATATTGTCTGTCAAACGTCGAAATATTATCCGCTGCCATACCCTAACGTATATTGTGTATATTGTAACTTAATTTTCTCTAACACTGCGCAGCTAATTTCATCTTACTTTTTTTTACCAATTTCGTTATCATTTTAAATTTTCATTGCATTTTTTTAACATGGGTCAGTATTGCAACGTCTGTTTGTCAAGTTACTGCTCAAATGCTATGTTCTTAACCTCATTTACATTAGGTATTGCATTTAAATTTTCACATTTTCTCTCATATAAATCTTGGTTGGATGATTATGTCAGTTTTGTCTTGATATTTTGTTACCTTCCTTATCCCAATTTAAAAAAGCTCACTATTTAAAAGCCAAAGAATGCAACATAAAATTTAGAAGGTGATGGAAGGATCCCTATTTCATGCAAGTTTACGCCGATTATGATATATATGCGACTTTTACGCGACGTATATTACTCGCATAAAAAGCTTTCCCAGTATAGTTCCTCTGCAGGATTTCATTACGGTACGGTAGTTGAGTTCACATAATGAATGTTAGACAAATATAAATCTGCTCACACCCGTAATTGTAGAGACTTCGCAGCACATGCAGTCTAACTAATGTCGTTCCTAAATAACACTCGAGCCACAGTACTGATTCTGAAAAATATCTTCGTTCGTCCCCATCACACGTAGTTACTTGAGTATCACGTTTCACAAGCGTTTTTCTCGCTATTAAAAAACACTTTAATGGCATCATCGTACGGCTGCCAAGTCTGTAGGATAATTTGTATGGGATCGTTCTCAAATGTAACCCCTTAAAAATTCCCTACGATGCGCAGCTAACGTTTTAATCATTTTATTGTATATTACATATTTTATCAATCGTGACATAGAAACAACCTCAACGGCCAAAGTTCTTTCCGGTCTAATATTATTTATTTCCACTAGGTGCAGCAAAATTCGAATCGATTTCGTCTATTCTCCGCAATTGCCGACAATTGAATTGTTCGCTTCTCTCTAAATAAAGTACATGCCGCATTCGAATTAAATTTCCTTTGGACCTAGAGCACAAACAATTGACATGATTGGTAGCTGTCATTTTTGCGCCGACTGCTTGGGAGGAAAAATATCGAATCGATTGTACCCGGCGCGCGGCGTTCGTTTCTACTAAATATCGTCTAACTAGCGGATGCGAATTCAATGCGGGTCAGGTCTTTGATTATGCCAGCACGACAATATCAATTTTCTCTTTTCAGATAATTACATGTAATCGATGCTGGTAGAGATGCATTGCTGTTATGCCAATTTTATTTGCCAATACAAAATCAATTGCATTTCGATTGAACCATTTGCTACACTTAGAAATCGTTCCCTAGGTAATTTCTATTTTCTTAAATACTGCAATAACTGCTAGTTGGGTGCTTCTTACAATGCTAATTTGAAATTGAAATTTTTTTCAGTCGTACACCACCGTCTTGGGAACTCAATCATGTACCATTTTTTGGCAGTCTTTTATTTCAACAGTGCAGAAAGAATATTCGCATGGTCCCGACTGGAATGCAAAAAGTTGTGAATGACGCTGGATACTTTACCGAAGTGTAAACCACGTCCATTGATTTTCCTTGAGCCGTTTATTCATCCCACGCGCAAGTCGACAGAGCAGACAGAGCGAACGAATTTCTATAATTTATGAGCTGCAGCTATTCGGTAACGATTTTAGACGTCAGGAATTGCTTGTCGCAAGACGGTGCAACCCACGTTTATTGGGTGCTGTTGGGCTTACATACTACATATTCAAGGGGCACAAGTAATTCAATTTATTGACGAAGGCTTCCAGCAAAGACATCACTGTGGGTAATATTGATAGGTACGGTTTTACTTTTTGAACAATTCTTGATTTACTGCTAAGCTTTTTAATTTCGTGCTGAATTATTAACACAAAACTTGAGTGGAGATGAATAATGGCGGAAAATCCGCAATAGACAAGTTACGCGTTTTCCAAATCGTAGTTTTGATTAAATTTTTACATAGCACACGCACTTTTAAAAAACATACCGAGATTAAAAAAGCAGACCAACACGTTGCATTCATTTAAATGACATATTGGGTATTTTCAAAAATTAGAAACAATCTAATCTAAAAAAAATCGGCTTTTTTCAAATGCTATGTTTTTAATTCGCAAGTTTATATGTCTCGGAATATTACTATTGTTAGGTAAATGTTTCATTGATAAGAAGTTCTATAAAATTCCCAATCAACTATTATAGTACAATAAAAATAATAATTCTATTTCGGAAACCGAGTATGAATGAAAAATGTAAATATAATATATTTCAATATAATAAATGCTGTCGAACAAAGCATGAAAAAATATAATACCATTTGGACGAACAGAATAGATTGCATCCTCCGTTCTAGCTTCGGATAATAAATAACACTCGGATTTCCGTAGAAATGTCGCTCTAACTGTCTCATCATTATTCCATGTTGTAAAGGAATGTGTCTAAAGTTTCCTTGGAAAATTTTCTTTTTTTGTTGTTAAAAAGTAAGTTTTTTTTGTTTTAAATTTTTATTTTAAACATTTCTTTTTGACATTCTGCTAAAAAACGGGAATACCATATTTAAAACCTTTATTTTTCCACATTACCAATGATGCTTGATATATCCAAATTTTGAAAACAACAACCCATAGTGCGCCAGGAGCCGGTGTTGACAACCATGTTTAGAATTCTACTTAAAACGACCGCATGCCCAATACAATAAAATATTCGATTGATTGTCATGGTACTGCTTTTGCACGTATACGGCCAGATGAGGGCGCCGTATTAAACCGGGATCATCCCGTACTGTGGCACTAGCAAGCCCACTCACGTTTCAACTGTAATAAAAAACGAAAGCAAAGAAGCAACATTTTATCTTTTACAGCGCCACACCGTACGACGGGCTGTCGTCACGTGCAGTATAATTGGTCAAGGACGCCCAGTTTTGCTTTGCTAGGCTTGCGATGTATGTTTGATAGTATTCTGTTTGCTTTTGCTATGTTTAATGCCTATAATTTTCGCTACGATTGTTTTAAATCTGTTTAGGAACGCGCTAGGATTATTATCCGCTAGAATTGATTACTGAGCTGGTTGGAAACCAGTAATTAAAAACGTTGGTAATGGAGCGTAATTCCTGTTACAATAATTAGTAATCGGAAATCTACACTGTACTTTTTCGAACTGATAAACGTTTGTAAGGCATGAGAACGAATATGTTCCGGTTATCAGATTCGAGTTGAATTCAAACCAGATAATGATAACAGCAATGTTTCGCGAAACCGACGAGTCAACCAAAACGTAGGGGAATAACTGTCAACCTTTTTCGAAAACTCAAAATTTCTATTTCTAAAATTCAATAATAACTTCGTAGAGGTATCAAACAAAATTAATATAGTTACTGTTAGTTGATCGTCGTTAACGACCATTCACCCATTAACAAACTTATCAATAACCACAACGAAGTATGTACCAAGGGAAGGCATTATTACAAAGTAGAAACCCTGGTAAGAAGGTACACAGGCTAATAGCTACATGCTAATAAACTAATTTGAAGTGTGCACTCGATGAATGCGCCGGTAAAGACCTGCAGTATACTACATTACATTGCGTGTGAGGTTTAGGTTTGTGGTTCCTCCTATACAAAGTTGCACAAAAAAATCACAGTCCCCACAGTCACAAACGCGCGTAACATGATATCCACACCACACGGGGCTTTACGCGCTTTTCCAAGCGATCAGATGAAAGGAGGAAAGAAAGGAAAGTATTTGCCATGGCTAATACACACTTGTGGCCGGTTGACTGTTGCCTTTCAGTGCTACCGGGGTTCGGTTTTTCCAATTTGTGTTTGTTCGTGTTGCCTGTTGCCAATTAGCGTTTAATTAATTCATACATTGCTGCGATCGCTGCGATCGCTGCGCCACGATGAAAGTGAATTTGGTTGTGAAATCGCAAATTGCCGGAAAGTAGATTAGTTCACTTTTTGTTTTAATTGTAATGCAATATTTTTTGTCTATACTTTGCAATATTCACTGATTAACAACAAAAAAACTCACACGATAAGACGCAAGCTTGCACGCACTCATCAAACAAGAGATTCAGTTCATACATTCAATTGAATTATTAGTCGAGTTGAGCGTAACTTTGCTCGACTGGTCTATGTTGTTACTACAGAAAGAGTGAATTCTGTCGAACAACCCAACGGAATCGACGGCTTGAAAGCCAGTGATTTAAACTAATAGTTAATTTCACTATCGCTAATCGACAAATTCATAACCATTGAATCAATCAAACTGCATAGAACAATCCTTTCCTTAAAAATGTGGGCAAATTTTACAGAAAAATACTCTTTCAGAAATTTTTTCACAGACGTAGAAAACTCAAAAGAAAAATTGAAGAAACAATGTCTATGAATATTTTAAAAATATTTTTATGTTTGTGAACTCTCATCATAAGTTTTTTTCGTTCCTGAGTTATGACCGAAAAGAATTCATTTCTACGAAAAAGACCAGTTTAAACTCATATACCAAGAACCAAATATCGTAAAAAAAATTTCAATAAAATTATAAGGAAATTTTCACAGTAATCTATGAAAAATATTACCTGGGGATAGTTTTCCAAAAAAAAAGATTATTAGTTTTTTGAATATAGAGCGTGAAATGGAAAAAAGTAGGAGATACTTTAGCTAAGTAGCTAAGAACTAAACGAAAAACAGAGGAGCAAAAATGTAGAGTAGATGCCTTTTATTGACGATTTCCTATGATAGAACAGTGTTCCGTAAAACGCAGATTCCAGAAACGTTTCCACACGTTTCATCGCTAAGGCACGGGAAGGTATTTTTGGCCCATCAAGCGACTGCATATATTTTTTCGGCCAATGGCCTAGTTCTAGTTGAAGATCAGGTGATTTTGACGTTCTTTTAATAAAAACAGTAGATTACTTACAGTCTTGAGAAAATAGTTGTAACATAGTAAAGTTGTATGTATTTTTACTAGCGAGAGAAAAGGAAAATAGGTTGAATTTAGAAACAGGCCGAAAATACCCTCCAGTACCTTATTTAGCAACAGCATTTCACTGGATAATTCCAAGGATTTGGGAGGAGCAGAAACTCTCGGAGGAGTGGATAGGAGTGGTTTGTTTCATCTACAAAAAGGGCGATCGGCTAGAATACTGTAATTACCATGGAATTACGCTGGTCAACACCGCCTACAAGGTGCTCTCCCAGATTATAATAACAAGAGAATTCGTAGAGTAGTATCAGGGCAGCTTTATGGGGGCCCGTGCTACTACAGATCAAATTTTTACCCTCCGACAAATCCTCGAGAAATGTCAAGAGTACAACGTGCCCACGCATCTTTTTTTCGTGGACTTCAGGGCAGCATACGATACAGTTGAACGCGAACAGCTATGGCAAATAATGCACGAGAACGGTTTTCCAGACAAACTGACAAGGTTGATCAAAGCTACTCTGGAGCGAGTAATGTGCTACGTGCACGTTTCGGAGGCACCCCGAGTCCTGTCGAATCGCGCAGAGGGTTGCGACGAGGGGATGGACTGTCCTGTATGTTATTCAATATCGCTATTGAAGATGAGATCCGGCAGGCATCAAAACAAGAGGAACGATCCTCAGCAAGAGTAGCCATTTCCTAACTTTCGCAGACGACCTCGACATAGTTACTACGGACGGCGGAGGCAATCTACGCCATACTAAAACCGAAGGCTAGGAGGATTGGGTTACAAATCAATATGGAAGGAAGAGACTCTAGCGCAAACAACGTTTGCCTCCCACAGAGTGTGACTGTTGACGGCGATGAACTGGAAGTGGTCGATGAGTTCGTATATTTGAGATCTCTGGTCACCGCCGACAATAATACTAGTAAGGAGATTTAACGGCGTATTGTGGAGAATTACAAAGGCGTATGTACCACGAATTGCAGGCACTAAAGGATGTTCTACATCAAATTCCATCACGGAAAAAACGCTGTAGAAAATTACCTATTGGGTATTTTCTCTTGAAAATTTGGCTAGAAGTAGTTTAGAGTGTATTGTTTACACTGTATTTATATCGCTGTCAGTTTTTCGTAAATTGGAAAAATGACGTCACCCAAAAAGCAACAACGCGAATTGATTTTGCGTAAGCATATCAACTCTCTCATCGGGACATCGGAAAACAACTCGAACTCGGAATGAATGCAGTCAACGGTGAGTCGTGTGATTAAACGTTACTTCGAAACTCTAAGCGTCGAACAGAAGGAGAAATGCGGTCAGAATGGATGTTCTATTAGTGACCAGGATCACAAACGTGTCGTGGAAGTGTGATGGACGTATGCAGGAGAGCGACGCAACAAGTCAGACCGATTAGAAACAAAAGTGCATGAGATGAGAATTTGAGCGCAAATGATAAAGAAACGGAATTTCAAAATATCCAAGAGATAAATCGTCCCTTCCACTCCAAAGAGGCGTATAGAGTGGAAGCAGGACCAAGAAGTCAAGGGCCATCACAAGGAATTAAGGGGAATCTCAATGCTTTGGTCAGGGATCCCAGGTAACAATTTTGGTTTTATTGCACTTCTATGATGGCATTTAAAACCAAAATTGGTCTTGAAGACCACCATAAGAGTAATAAAACTCATTTTGTTTGTGTTTGGGATGTGATTAAAAAAGGTAAATCTGTCCAAGTCTTTCGTTCAGAGAGCCAAGGACCGGGAGGGACTGCATATGAATACGTACAAAATGCAGAATGCTCTAAATCGCGACAAACGGGAAAATACGGTGGGAAAGTCACGGGCCCGGAAACAGTACACCCAAATGCTGACGAAGCCTCATTGTCTCATCATGGATGATGAGACTTACGTCAAGTTCCGGCAGCTCTACAGCACCTTAACCAAACACGAACGAAACGAAAAAATGATATATAGGGCAATAGTAGAGTTAACTGTTGTCTACAATATTGCTGAAGAAAGTATGGTTTTATCTTTTGCATTTAAGGTGCTATGACGCTACAACCCCGTTAGCGCAATCGATAAAACTGTACTTTCTATATTGTATATGTAAATCTATATGCAAAATTGTAGATAATAATTAATTCTACGATTGCCCCATACTTCACATTTTCGTACTCTGTTCGATTGAAGTGCTGTACTCAAAAGAGCTTCGAATCCCGGCTAGGCGGTGCTTGCTAGATAGAGTCAGTAGGATCGTTGCGCTGGCTCCGTAATTTTCCTGTACTCTAACAACCAGCTGTGAAGTCTGTCGATAAAGAAGGGTAATGTCTAAAGATGGTATAAAACCCAAGACTTTGCTTAGTCAAAAGAGCAAACAAAAAGATCATGCCAAGCCAGGTTTTCACGATAAGTTTGAAAGATCCCCATTCAGCTCTTGTATTCAGTGCGCGACCTTATAGTCGCTTCGTTGCTACGTAAATGAGCACTCATCTTACTAAATTTACAGCATCATCTAATTCAGTAATACTGCAGTTGATATTGAGCTCTACAAGTGTTACTTACAATATTTTTTCTCAGTCGTTGCTTCCCTGAGATGCTACAAGTAAATAAGTGAAAATGGATTTGAATGTACAGCTCTGAGCCATTTGCGAGTTGCGACAGGTTGAAAGCACTCAGCTGGAAAGATGTACTGCACGCGGCATAATTACCAGGCTTGGATTACAAGCCTTTCTATTACAACTGGTTTGCAACGATGGGTCACGCAACTGTTGAGAAGTACTTAACTCTGTCTGTAAAAAGAGGTGCAAAAATAGTCCTGTGAAAGGTTTGCGGTCAGAAGGTCAAATTTTTATTGGAGTAGTGTCCTCAAAATGTTGTGAAACAAGTAGCGGAGCATAATTTTAATACGCATCTTTTTATCATCCGTCTAAATTAAAAATAAAAGATAGCTCGATTCAACTTGATGTTTCATCACCAGTTACATTGGAAGTTTTGTGTTAATATGACGTAATTAAATAAAAAAAAATATAGCTTCGAAGATTGATTTTAGAGAGGGTTGTACTTCAAACAAGGGCATATTTACACATTTTTCTTTTCAAGACTATAAGCAATTCAAGCTATTTTTAGTTTCTTATGGGAGGAGTAAATGTTACCGTCTAGAACGAAAAATTAAATGAACTGGAAAATTTGACAAAGACCGTTCAATTTTGCGCCCTTCATGTAAACATATATTTCTTCCATCAGAAGTTATATTTAAAGTTTCTTCTTCTTTACTCTCACTGGGTACTGGATTTGCTTTGGCATCTAAGAGGTAGCGTGTGGCTTTTTCACAACACAGCAACGCCCGTCTCAGGTGAACACCATATCAGGAACGTAGAAATTATTTATAGAAACATTTATATTAGAAAGGCTTAACAATTTTAATTAATGAGGGAAAATAACTCTTAGGGCATCGTCCCTTTAATTCACATCACTTTTAATGTTTCATTACGTACATTTTTATTTTTACGCGATAAACTCACTGTCGTTCAACTTGCATAAACAGAAATGTACTGAAGTACAAAATGGAAATAACGACGTGCTGATTGTGTTGAGTTAAACTAATTAGTTGCACTCCTTTGACCGTACATGGAAGAGCAGATGCTCTTAAAACATCAATATCAAATACGATTCCGGCAATTAAACCTCATTGCTAAAATAGCATCGTAATAGGTTTTTGCATCCTTCCTGACAGCGACAACCTGACCTTGTCAGACCACTAACCAGTTCCTGTTCAAGACCATAAATTTGTGTGTTTTACCAATTTGGCGAGACGAAATCTTAAGATACAATACCCACTGTTGACTAGACTGAAGTGTGACTCATTTAAAATAATTTTCTGTTAACTGTCAAAATCACCAGATGGTAGTAAAAATTTGGCCGTTCGAACGATGATATTCATGCACGTGCTTGTGCTTCAACATTCACATATATTTTAAAAACTTAATTTTCGTTCCGATTATGAATTCAATTCCAGAAGCGAAATTGTCGATTTGGTATTATTTCCACCGACAATTTATACATATTTAAAAGGCCTTAGTGAAAGTCTCTGCTGTGTTTTGCAGTCCACGGGAACCCGAATCTGAACCAGTAGGTTAATGGTTCCGATTCGGCTATCCTCCGATCTGCAAACCTCCCTGAGTTGTTTTGAGCGGTCCAGTGGGGCAGATAGTTTTTGGAAACCCACTGCCCTGGGTCACTAATAAATGCGGGAAACTGGTCACCGGAACGGCGGTACATCATCATTGTACTTTTTCGTAAGTAGGAGTAAAGATAGTCATCTCTATGGCTGTTATGATAGCGGGGAGATGTTCCAGTGTAGCCGCCATGCAACGCATAATCTAATTTAACTGGAGGCGGCTGGGAAAGAGAGCGAGCAAATGAATTGCAAATTAGACAGGGGATCGTCAATTGAGCTAGGCGCCCCATATAGGAGAAACTGTTCAGATTCAGCGGCGCCATGCGTAATAAATGAGCTAATTTTCAATTACAAAACTTCAATAATTTGAGCAAAAAAGAAAACATTCGATTATTCATCGTTGGCGAACATCAACACCTTACTTTTCTCGCTCAAAGATGAATAATTAGAATAATTGAGTCTAGTTTTCATGAGTTTTTCCACGCTAGTTACTGTGCAGTGTGCAAGGCATCAAACCCGCTTTAGAAATTATGCAAATGTATCCTATCCTATAAGATAATACCCGCGAGAAAAGCCTATTTAAAGCTGTTTCGCATATTATGACGCACGTTGCAATTATAACCCCAATGTAGCCTCCAGCGTTTCTCCTATGAAAGCATAATGAATCCCGTTTGTCGGTTTGCATTTAACTGTGCTGCTCTGCTTCTTGGCTGCAAAAAAAACTTGTTCTCGACTTATGACTGCACACAAAGGCTGTAGTCCGCGTGCAGCTGAATAAGGCAACGCCAGCATTCCAACAACAGGTCGCGTCAGTTTCAACGCTTTAGCGGTAACGCTAGGCGTAGAACACGGCAAAGATGCAACAAGCAATAAACAGCTGCTGAAGAATCTTCTTTTTTTCTGCTAGTCATACGCAGAACGTTATCTGCACTTCGCAATACGATTATATGTATTTATGCAGACAATTACCATGTCTTCGCCGCACACACACCTTGTGCTTCCCATGTTTGCTCATGGAAATTGCGGTGACCTTGACATTCGGGGAGCAGGTTGATGATAGTTTGACTTGGGAAACCAGTTCAAGTGCGCCGTACAGAGCGTCTGCGTTGGCCGCCATGGAAGAAAAAAAACACGGTGTTCGATCGTGGGTGTGTTTATATAACAGACATTACTGTGAACGGGACCATATGGCACAGTTTCGGATCCATTTAAGGGCGGCTATTTCTGTCGGTTAGTTCCTATGTACATTTATCAAACAGCCAACAACGGGTTACTCCTCCCAGTGACGCAGGTTTACTGCTTGGCACCGAATGCTTTCCATCGGTTGATTTTTTGTGAACAATATCTAATAAACAAAAATAATTTTCATTTCAGTGGAGCTGGAAAAAACTTTTTAGTGTAAACGACCTTTTCCTAAACATAACAAATTAAAACATGTTCGTGTCTCACGTACACGCCCCGTAGTAGACGATTGACATAATTTTACCCATGCGAGTTTTTATTGATTACAGGTATTATATCGCCTCGGAAAAGAAAATAGGTATAGTACTGCTGTCTAATAATTTGAACAGTATACTAAATAATTGATTAGAATTTCATTGGAAGAAATCGTCGAGTGGGTGAGTTCGTAGTGAAAAGACTGGTTATTCAAATTAGCCTCATAATGCCAAGATATTTAGCATGAGGTGATTTCATGGATTCATATAAACAGAAATAAGCCAATGCTTTGTAGCAATTGCAATCGCTAGAATACATTCGTGAGAAAAAAAAGTTTAATATGGTGGTGAGTACCCAGTTATTCAAGAAGTGGTCGATAAATTAAGTTTGCTTCGTTGTTAAAGCAAAACAAAGCCTAGGTGCTACATTCTGTTTTCGAAACATGATGTTTTTTTTCGCAGCCAGCTGTTACAGTACAGGACAATTGCGAGGCTAGCGCAACGATCCTAACTCTAACAATCTCTCCAAGTTGAGATTTGAACATACAACGACTGGTTTGTTAATAACTTGCCCACTGATGTGCTGGACTTCCGTGTAGGCCAACTCACCACTATGAATGTTGAGGCCGCTATCAGAGGAATTAAATCATTGGCTGTAGCAGGGCCAGACGGAATTCCTACGCTTGTGTTGAAGCGGTGTGCAAGAACTCTATGTGAACCATTACGTTTCATATGCAATACTTCACTAAGCCAATCTACGTTTCCAGACCGCTGGAAGAGCTCCTTCATGTTCCCAGTGTTCAAAAAAGGAGAAAAGAGAAATTTTGCCAATTACCGTGGCATAACTTCGTTAAGTGCTGGATCCAAACTGCTAGAAACGCTAGTTAGTTGCCAACTGATGCAAGGAATCAAATCTTATATCTCAACCGATCAGCACGGTTCCTTTTCTAGGAGATCTATTTCTACAAACATACCACAGTTTACGTCACACTATAGCAGAACCGAAGGTGTACAAGTTGATGCCATCTACACGGATTTGAAATCGGCGTTTGACAGAGTCAATCACAAAATTTTAATCGCTAAAATTGATCGCTTGGGTGCGCCAACTGGCTTTGCAAAGTGGATAACGTCATATCTCGCCAATCTTCGACTGCGTGTAAAACTTGGCTCTCACGAATCGGATGCTTTTGGAAACCCATCTGCTGTGCCACAAGGGAGTAATCTAGGACCGTTACTGTTCTCCATATTTATCAATGACATTTGCTTCATAATACTCGACGGATGCCGACTATTATTGGCAGATGACCTGCAAATTTTTGTTGCGGGTGAGGCCCATTGAGGATTTTAGGCAGCTACAATGGATGGTAGACTTGTTTGCAAGTTGGTGCTCTGTGAACGTGCTGTAATTTCTTTCACTCGAAAAAACCATCCATTACATTGGCAGTACAAGATTGACGATCAAGTATTCGAAAGAGTCTCAACTCAACAAGGACCTCTGAGTTTTGCTTGATACACAACTGTCATTTAGGGAGCACTACTCGTACATCATATCAAAGGCTAATCGTGATCTTGGATTCGTTTTCCGGATTTCCAATAAATTCAGTGATCCGCAGTGATCTGAGGGCATTGTATTACTCTCTTGTGCGGTCAACGCTTGAAACAGCAGCCGTGGTTTGGAGTCCATACCATGATGTGAGGATCAAAAGAAATTCATTCACTACGCTTTGAGGTTTCTGCCTTGGAACAACCCAAACGACCTGCCGCCTTACGTTAGCCGATGCGCACTACTTGGTATGAACATACTGGCGAAAAGGCGCGACATTGTCAGAGCTGTTTTCGTTGGAAAAATACTTATTGGCGAAATAGATGCTGATCAAATTTTGAGTCAAATCGATGTGAACATGGCTCCAAGAAATCTTCGGCTTCGGCGAGTCTTTAGACCACACTTCTGTAGAACAGAGTACGCACAGAACAAACCAATTTAATCAAGTGTATGACGAATTTGACTTCAATGTTAGTATTAAAGTTTTTAATACTAATTTTTTAAATCATACGCATACAACACGTGGTAGCCAGGAGGTTTGTTTGTTTGTTTATTTTTATTTATGACCCTTTAACCTTTTGATCATTCAGGTCGATAGACAGAAGGTATCACAAAACAAATATAATGAATAGTAACGGTCCTAAGTTACTTCCCTATGAAACTCCCATGGACCGCAAAAACTGTACGATTCAGTAGAGCCTAACTTTACTGAAAGTTTTCAATTTGTTGCCCAACTCTTAAGCCAGCAGACAAAGTCATCGGAAGCACCTAGGTGATTCAGTTTTCGAAGCAAAATTTTGTGGTCATTACGGCCAAAAGCAGCTTTATGATCCGTGTAAATGGTATCAACTTGAGCAGCGTTTTCAATCTGACGCAGACAATGCACAGAACTGTGAAAGGTCTGTGTTGGTTGAACCTTTGGGGAAAAAGCCATGTTGTTCTATGGAGATATAAGGTTTTATTTTGCAGACAACAAAAATTTCTAACAGTTTCGACCCGGCATATAAAGAGATGATACCTGGGTAGTTTTCTATGCCATGTTTATCCTATTTCTTATAAATTTGAATGCCACAGGATCTTTTAAAACACTCCGGAAACGTTTTCTGTTCTGGTGCCATATGTGCCATATACAAGTGTTTTGCAACGATTTACGCAACGCTCCAGCACATCCATTCCATCGTGACCCACATTTTTAACTTCGAAAGGCCAGTTTCAATATCAGAGAAAACAGGAAAATACTAAGATCCAAAATGGTTCCAGGGACGTTGCGCATCGCATCATCGATTTAAGAGGATGAGGCTAAGGTGGAATTATACACATTAGAGTGCTGTCTAGCAAACATGTTGCAAGTAGTTTGGATATTGTCACACGTTGAATCATCGAGAAACATGCTGGAAGGAAAGCCATTTTGCTTGAACGCTTCTCGTTAACAAAGAACCAGAACTGTTTCGAATTTCTTTTGAGGTCGTCTTGTTTTCGCTTCACATAACATGAATACAGAAGCGCCTGTAAGTCCTATATTCGTTATTTATTTAGCAAAATGCGTACTTCGTCAGTATTGTGCTTTCTCAGGCTGGCTGGCTTAAGAGAGAGAGTTGCAATCGATATCTCCGCTCAGTAATCCGGAGACAAAAAGCCATTGCAGTAATTTTTTTCTTTACGTGTTAAGTTAACAAAATCGGAGTATCTGTCGCGATGGTACCATGTTTAGAATCATATCTGCGGAATCGTAAAATTGCTGTGAAATTGGGTACGCCACGATCTAGCTGATTTAGTAAAAATTACTAGGTTCCCCAAGGTAGTATTTTGGGACCCTACTATTTTCGTTTTTATCAATGGTATATATACCAAGCCTCATATACCTCATGGCACATAAGAATCGGTAAGGAGTTTGATGATCACGGTACTTTGCGGGCCCTCTATTGCTCGCTGGTACGCTCAATCCTAGAGTTTGCCTGTGTTGTATGGTACCCATACTATAACATCTATGTGAAACGTATTGACCGTGTACAAAAATATTTCATTCGACATATGTGCCATACAATGCCCGCCCAGTTTGCTTCGATCTGCCCATAACCGCCCAGTTAGCTTCGAGGTACGATGCTGGTCTAACAAGCCAGTCGTCGCATGTTCGAATCTCGGCTAGGCGGTGCTTGCTAGAGTCAGTAGGATCGTTGCACTGGCCCCGTAATTTTCCTGTACTCTAACAGCTGGCTGCAAAGTCTGCCGATAAAGGAGGGTAATGTCTAAAGACGGTATAAACCCATGGCTTTTTTGCCATACAATGCCCATCATATTGGTCATATTAACCTCTGCTTGTTGATTGGAATAAAATCCCTCGAACAGCGGCAAAAGGATATCTCAAATGGTCCACAAAATCTTAACCGGTAGGTACTATTGTCCTAATATTCTCGCTATGTTACAAATTCATTGTCCTCTGCGCCCGCAGTGCCATCAACGTTTTCTACGGTTAAACGTTTATTTAACAAATTACAATCAACATGAACGTATCCGCCGTCTGGCATTGACATATAAGCAAAGTTATATTTAATTTAATTTAAAAAGCCGTTTTTATCAGAATGGACTAAGCAAAAAACTCAATGAGGTTTCAAGCACATGAAATTTCAACCTTGATCACAAGCGCCAAGCTCACATATGAATTTCTCTCGCTATTATACGCGATGTCTCTGTTGCTATGCGATGTGAACCAAATTCAGCTGTGAGCATTCATTCATTCTTCCACAGCTGCCAACGAATCATAGAGCGAAAGAGAATCTACCGTCAGAGAAAACATTAGCAGCGAAAAATGCCGCACACATTCATGAATTAAGATGGTAAACATATTGGCGGAATATACATTTTTCCTTCGCGGGAATCGTCATTTTCTTAACTAGAAAGTAAAAAGCCCAATAAGAATTAGATAAACTTGTAATTTAAATGTGTGTTTTAGTTTAACTTTGCGATTTATTTAGAGATTCATTCTCTCACGTTCACTCACAGCTACGTATCGCACGAGAGAATGCCAATGCTGTTCAACATCGAATTTGTATGTATATGTGCATAGCTCCGGATAGCAGTTGAAGCAAAGCAGAATGTGATCGAGCGGGAAGAAATATATGTGAGTTTTGTGCTTCTTGCTATGAAAACAGACAAACTCACGCGTGAGTTTTTCTGCATAGGATCAAGTTTACATTCACAGTTGATTTTGATTCTAAATGAGTTTGAGATTTTGATTTTTTACCGTCGCTGGTAATATTTATATAACTACATTTTTCTTTTTATTTTTTCCAAATTCCATGGATAAAAGTTTCCAGGAATCATTAAAAAAATCATGTGCATTTTGTTAATGTAGACTTGTGAATTTAAAAAAAATTAAACTGCGTCGAAAATTACACTACATATATGTTTTTATTAAAAGTTTGCAAAACAAAAATTCAATTCAATATTGCACAAAAAAAACTTGTACTCTTTCAAATATTGGAAACGCCAGCTTCGAACAAGGTTCGGAATATATTATATCAAGTGGTGGTACTAGTAGAAACACATTTTGCTTCTATCGTCGTGTCTAATCCTTGAAACGTTGACCGCACATAATTTACGTTCCGCGATCATTCCACTGAAACAATGTTAATTTGCTCAACACTTATAAATTTGTTTGCACATTCTTGTAAGCGTCAAAATTCTCACCGAATCGTTTATTTGAACAGTTCTGTCATTCAATGTTTGACGATCGATGATCGCAAGTGTGAACCAACCAAGATAATTTTGGGTTTCTCAGAAAAGAAACAACATCGCAATCACGGTGGCTAATTGTCCAATTAAGCCTTATTCCGTACGTACAGCATTGTTTCGTGACAGGTGAAAGTCAATAGTCATTCCGGTCCGATTGCTTGCTTTAGGGAAAGTATGCACTACTGTATGCAATACTGAAACGCTGCAGCTCCCACGAGAGATCTGTCATTTTATTTAGACTTGTTGCGGGTCTCGTAAGTTGCGAATCAGCAGCCCGGCGAAAGGGTGCAAAGGAAGCGAAGATTTTTGCGTTTTCCCACTGTTATTAGTTTCACTAGGCGCAAATGTACGACTATTTTGCATTATTTATCCTGTTTAACTATTCTCCTCAATTTCTGGTTGAAACTTCAAACATCGTCCATAGAGCTTATACAAATTATTTCTACATTTTCATGATTAATCTTCGAAAGACATTAATTACCTATTTTTATCTAAATAGTACTCAAAATTAGGACGCCGCCCGCTTTCAGAAAGAGCGAACAATTGCTTGTTGTCTAGAAGAGCATTGTGTTCGGATCGGATGGATTTCAACATGGAATAGTTCATTACTCTCCAACTACCTGCCCACAACCGCCCCGATATCTCGAAAGCCTACTCAATTGTGTGATTATTTTTAGTTATTTTTTAAAGCGCATGAGCAACAAGCCTGGTGTTAATGACCTTCAACAGCATGAATTAGAAGTGCCATCTCTAGGTAATGAAGAGAGCAATTTACTGCTCATTCAAATGAGATCCGTGACACAATTTGTTGGCCCGTTGCCTTTGCTCGAAGTTATGTCACCTTCGCGTGTAGAGTGCTCGTACAAGATGTGCTTGTAGACCAGATAAAAAGAATTCAACGTATCCGAAATATCCGTTCGACTTTTCGTTAGCTCGAGTTGAGTGGCGGGAAATGCGTAATGTTTCGAATGTTTACTGTCGGTCCATCCGTGTTTCCTACCATGCTTTAACAAACATTGAATCTATTTTTACGAACTGTGGCGCTCTCGATGGACTGAGCTGAAGAGAATGACAAGAATAATACCGAGCATAACATGCCATTATAAAAAATTTAGCCGCTTTTGAGATAAGAATTTGATCTCAAACTCAAGAAACATATTTGCTATTTGGGAGATAAACATAATCCAAGGATAGGCTAACTTTATAGCACTTTGTTATGAAACTCATTTGTTGAGGAGCACGTTCGACTGCGTACAGTCGGAGACAAGTACAAACTAAAAAAAAAAAGTATGAAATCAATGTCGCAAGTCGTAACGTTAGTTTTCTGCTAAATTAGTAAACAGCATTTAAAGCAACCAATATAAAAAATCAATTATATTTATATGTTAGTTTATCAAATATCATTTTTTTACAGCTTCGTCAAGTAGCTCTTGAAGCAGAACGATTATTTTTCTAATCTTAAATTTTAGCAGAGGTGATCTACTTCTTCAGTTTCCTCTGCTTATTTTATGTTGTCACCGTTCTATCTTTGCTGTATGGGTGTGTATTGCATGTATACAATGAACTGAACAGTCATTTTATTGTGAGGCTTCTTCATTGACGCTTATCTATATCACCGTTCAAAACCTGCGCTGTTCGCGGTGGAGTGTTTGTTTTAACAGCGAGTTCACGCTGATGATGATTACCAGAAAAGAGATGATTGAGAAACTGGTTATAGAGTCGAACTTTTATTTGTTCAAGATGTGGCTAATTTTAAGAAGCAAACAACTGGTACTGTGAGATAATCGCACAGATTTGTGTAACAGCTGAGCCAACATATAAATAAGATAGAATCTGCACAGTGAGAATGCACTTAGGCCTATAAAACAAGATTTTAATTGCAGGCGAATTGAGCAGAAGCTTTTTTTTGTGAACTAGTGGTTGAACTAGTTTTTGGCAATTATCGTATCAAACGGTCATTTCAAACCTGTTCATCAAGCAATATTCGAAAAGAGAGCAGTGTGTTGTGGAACCCCAAAAGTAAGACGATCAAGTGGCTCAAACCTGTTGTATTGTTTGGATTAAAAAGCAGGCAGAATTTCACATTTGATGAACATTGTTTCGAGCAAAGTGACGTATCGATTGTGCGTAATAGTTTTTTGCGTCTGAGTTTATGGCAATTAGGCGTCATTTAAGGGAAGTTATAATGTTATTCTTTCATTTAAAGAAAACAGCAAAAGCATCGAGAATCCGAGTTCAAGAAGATGCAGCCCTAAGTGAAATAACGTGCTGTGATTCGTCTCATTGCTTTAAAGGCGGTCATTTCGATGTTGATGACCGTCCATGTTTTCAAATTTTCGAAGACGATGAATTTCGAGACATTGCTTGATCAGGACATATGACAATTTCCAATTTCCATTTGATTGTATGCGATATAGGCTAGGAGCTTAGGTTGAAGACAACGGATGTCATTTTGTTGTCGCATCGTGACAAAGATGCGATGCGCTGCGGAGATTATGCGGCATATTATTAGGTGGGATCAGGTCGGTGTTATTTTTTATGAGTTGTGACATCTGAACGAAACCGTCACTGAGAAACAGTATCAAATTCAACTGAAGCGCTTGAACCGAGCACTGCGCGAAAAAAGGCTACAATACGTGCAAAAACACGAAAGTAATAGATTCTACAGCATGACAACGCTCCACCTCACAAATTGAAAACTCGCTAAAGACTATTTAGAAATGAAGCTTACTTGGGAAATCATATCTCACCCACCTTATTGCTGATATGTTAAGTGACTTAAGCATGAATTCATTCTCAGGCCCCTCCTCAATCTTCCCTCGAACTGCATCGCATTACCAACGATGAAGCATCTTGCTAGAATAAGTTATAAGAGTAGTACTGGATAGCGAAATGGAAAGAGGTTTATTGATATTGAGCAAATTAAGACAAGTTTCCGTACTATATAACGCAAAAACTTCTCACGCTTCAAGTGTGAGAAAATATTTTGAGCGGATTGACATAAAAGGAGACTTCTAATTTCGGTTACGCATAAGCCGACGAATCACATCGAGCTAGGATAAAATTCACTGCGTATTAAATTCAGTAATACAGTAATGACTCCTTTTTGTCAGCCCCATGTTGAATTTATGGCTGACAAAAGCGGCAAACACACAAAATCGGGAACAATTTTTTATGGTAAATAATTTGAAATTCAAGATTATAACCCTGTAATATCAGAGACTTTTGCTAAAAATTAAGTTTTACTCTCAATTAATAAAAAGTCAGTAGGATTTTTGCACTAGCCCCGTAACTGTCCTATACTGTCCTATACTTCGCGGCTAGGCCCCGAAGTCTGTCGATAAAGAAAGGTCAAGTCTTTTTTTTTGTTGTGTGGACTCATTACTGCGACTAATCTGTAGAACTATTGTAACATTGCCCGGGTGTTTGCTGTAACCTGCACCGCACATGTTTTTTGCTACTATTGAGTGAACGATAAGCTTATAAATTTTTATGCGTGCTTGTGTGTATTGGGGTTTACCCTTCCTTCAATGCTTACTTTACTTTACCCACCTCGTTCCACATAACAGTGCTGTCCCCCAATTATAACCATCCCTGGCGCTACCTGGTAAGCTACCAGTGCATTTAACTATAAGAGAGGGACATTTTTGCACTTGCAATAGCCTTTATCGGGGTAACATAGAATTCAGCATGAGGGAAGGGTGATAAGGGGCCTGAGAATAAACCCATGCTAAAGTCACTTTGACATCAATGCTCTGATCAAAGCAGAGTTTGTCAAAGCAGACTCGCTAACCTTGCAGCTGCAGAGCCCCCAGGGTCAAGTCTTAGAAAGATAAGCCGGTCAAGTCTTAGAAAGACCTTTAGGCCCACAGCTTTGCTTTTTTTATCTACCAAAGCCTCAGCGCAATCTGATGAACAGGTGTACTCACTTAGTACTTCCTTCATAACAAGTGCTCCACATTTATTCAAACTCTGTGTAGGGGAAACAAGGGAGACTTGATCCCCATTTTGTTTTATGTATATTTCTCAAAAGTCTACTAGAAAAAAACCTGGGTTTTCAATTTTTCGGCAGTTTACAATACAGCTTACTACCTACAATTTATCAATTAGTGATACGTAGCGCTTAACAAAAGGTATGAGATATTTTGGAAAGTACAGAAAATTGTACATATCCAAAATATGCGGGAGACTTGATCCCCCGTCTAGGCACAATTGATCCATTTGCAAATATATATTTTTAAAGCTCAACTTTCATTTGAAAGTTTTATTAAAATAGGCCTAGTTCATATAGTGTCATTATTTAGTGTACAACAGTTTAATTCAAAAGTATAAAAAGTATTTAGAAATCGTTAAGTGCATCGATCTGTAAAAGTATAGCTTTGGACATCTTTTATAATTTGCGACGAGAACTTTTTCGTTGGGTTTTAATTTTTGAACCATTATATTTTTCCTGTTTAATAATCAGAGCGGCCTCCAGCTTCAATTTCGTTGGTGCATCTGTAAGGATGTGTATCTCCTCGTTTTCTTACTCTTCGCATATTTTTACGTGGTGATGCCTTTGGAAATGGTTTTATATTTACAGGTGTTTTGATAATTGTATTGTACGGAATCATCGATTTTGGTACCTGATTAATAGAATTCTTCAAAGAAGATGAGTTGTTTTGTTCAGATGAATTCTTTGTCCGAGCAGTCTTTCTTCATCCTTGGAAAATGCACAGGTTGCTCCTCCGTAGTCCGGTTGGTAGATGAACTTTTCAGAAGCATTTTTTCGCTCTCTCACATATCGCTTAAGTGTCATTACATTCAAATTGAACATTTTTGCGGTCGTTCTGACCGGATTTCCAAACTATTCGTGATTTTTACATAACGAATGTTTACGAAATGGAGAATGGTTCATTTTATTATTTACGACATAACGGCCTCCAAGCTCTTCATTTCCTAACAAAAGGATCAAGTGTCACTGAAATTATGTGGATCAAGTGTACCTGTCGTAGTAAGTTTTACTGAAAATTAATTTTGTAAAATATATACAAGTTTTATTGTAAAATGTATACAGCATCAATGAATAAACATATTTAGCTAATTTTTTGTTTGAAAAGTAATTCAAAAATTTCAAGGCAGTTTTCCGTAGCCAAAAAGTTGGACTTCACTAAAAAAAGAAGTATAGAGTTTTATTCCGTTGCAAATCTTATTATTTTATATTTTCTTTGCAATGTAAAAATTTATTACATTTTTGTTTTGCAATTTTGTTACTTGAATGAAATGTACAACTTTGTTTTTTTCTGGATAAAAACAACATTGTATTTACTGAGAAACAATGAATGGATCAAGTGTCCCAAGGGATCAAGTCTACCTGGTCTCCCCTATTGGTTGCTTTTCTGAAAATTTTAGACCCGTAAATTTTTATTTGAGTTTTCGGGTGCACCCTACTGACTTAGGGTAGTGCTAAAAATCATAATCTACGCCAAGAGACATTATTTTAGTCCATAGCTTTTCAATCACTGGACCGATTTTAATAATTTTGATGTCAGATTAGATCCGAATAAACGAGTCGTTGGATTGTCGAGTATCGGATTATCGAAGGCATACTGTACAAGAATAAAGGTGCATCGTTACCAGCTGCAATCATACGAAACTGACACGGATGACGTAAACCTGTCTAATTGGTTCGGTATTGCTTGATCAGATAGTATGCTTTTCACCTCAACGCAGAAAGGTGAGTAGTTAGAAATGAGAAGTGAGTAGTGAAAAGTGAATATTGAAGGGTGTGTAATAAGAAGGGAGAAGTGAGAATTGGGAATTGAGTAAAGAAAAGTGAGAAGTTAGACTGAAACATGAAATGTTGGTCATATTTGTATTGTAAACTATACATACGTAGTTCACTTAGGAAAAAACTTTTCAACAACAGCATTTTTTTCAGGGAAGATAAACCCCACCATCTGTTTTGATACCTATTTTTGATCCATGGTTATCATAATAAGGGACACCAATATTTCATGTCTACGTTCCACCCATTACCTTATTACCTATAAAGTAGAAATTTTAAGACTTCCCATTAATCAATTCAGTTGTCCTCAAGAAAATGAACCAAACTTCTAAGTCTTAGAGTAGCATAATAGTCTTAGCCATCATTATTAGGATGTAAAGACAGCAAGTGAAAAATACCCGGTAGCGCAATAATTGTTATTACTATGAATAGCTACAATTATAGCTATGTTCTTCGGATGCCCTTCGGTCGACTAAGAGAAGGCACACTCGAAGTACATTTGTCAACAACAATACATTTGCACTTCCCGTGCCTTGATTGAATGGTCACTTAACTGTGCTGGTAATTCGAACATTTCTATAGATACGACTTTTTATAGAAATATACCAGTCATGCCACAAATAACGCATTACACAGCTTATACACACGCAATTGAAATTATTGTACAATAAACGAGATAAAATTAGCTGCAGTAACGATTTTCAAGCTGCAAGGCGGCACCAATTGCTAAGCGTCAAGCTGCTAGATGCAGTTACAGCCACCGTTCAAGATAGGATAAAAACCAATGAATAAAGAAATAAGCGCATGTAAGCCAGTCTCAGAGATACGCCATGGCAATCACCTCACTCGTTCAAGTTGCTGTTGTTCGTTCATTTATCGAATTTGCATGAATTAAAATTCCTCGGCTTTCGACTGTTTACTCGCAACTCGCCGCAATTAAATTGATATGATGAATAAACGCATGACCCAAGCACGCATAGTGGTACATATTCGATATTTTTGAATTTATTGTCATTTCGTCAAATCTAGATGATTTGAAACAAAAATTAACGGGGACGTGTAAAATTTGATTGAATTTGAAAACATATATTTTGTGCTACCATATTCCACTATCCAAATTTCCAGAAGCGTGGAATCATCGACGGAAATGCTACTACGGAGAAGGATGGGATGATGTACGAGTACTCGCGCCGATGATGAGCTAATACCTCTCTAAAGCGATTGGCGCTTTTCAGTACGCCGCGATTTGTACTGCAGCCGCTTCCGTGGCGGTAAGAATTATTGGCATGCCAAACAAAATTTCATGCCTAATTGAATATTCATACCCCGTACGTAAACTCAGCACCAACTAACGTTCGGGATAATGCTACTAAGTCTATAATGACGATGTGATGTATATATGTACAAGTTTCGGTCGGCGTTCCGTAATTAGTAAGATTCGATTGAGCCGCAAATGGCTTTCGGCCAGCTAGCTTTTGCTAACACGCCTTCCGAAGGGGATTGTTGTCGATCGGGGAAGGATGAAAAGTGATTGCCTTTTTCGAACTGCGCCGTCCGTTGAACATGCATAGTTTGTTCACTTTTGGATGAGAAATACCGGTAATTGCCTTTTTTCGTGGTGCTATTTCCAAACGCTCGCGCTGTGCAGTATTTGATGGCAGGAGGTACGATGCGGGTGATTGTTAGCCACGGCCACTGCTAGCCAGAAATTGGAAACATTTGAAATTATATCATACTAATTGCCAACTTAATTCAACTTTCCATTTTGCTGTGCAGTAAAATGTTACGATTGACAACTCGATGGGTGCATTGTTTTTATATTTTCAAAATTATGAGATCGCTTTGACTGAAAACGTTTTTTTTTTATTTTATTAACGATACCTACACCTCATGCATATTATAAAACAAAATGCTTTCTAACTGAATGCTGTCATAGAAAGTAATCATGATCATGAAATCTTATATTTTATATTTTATTACGAACAGTAATTGGCAAAAACTATTGCGTTTGCGGCCCACGGCTTCGATGAAACAACCTTATTTAGACCGCATCACGCCTATGTTTAATTTGGTGCCACTGGCATTGAAAATATGCTAACAGTGAATATTTTAATAAAAATAAAATGTTTAACACTTAGCAATTAGTGATTTCAGAGAGATTAGTTAATCAGAATGCCATGCCATCATCAAAAGGTGATTTCATATATTTAATTTTCTTTTAAATTAAACGAGCCTCATTCAAATTAGATTCAACTAGTTAAATTGATTATATGAGATTTTAATTATCAGGGGACTGTTTCCAAAAGGCTTTTGAATGCTCTATCTTGTTCGCAAAATGTTTATTTTTTAAAACAGCTAATCTCTGTTGTTTATTTATTTTAAAGAAAGATTGCGACATCGTTCATTTTTGACGCTTAGATTTTTCAAGCAAATAAGCAACTGTCGCCAAATTGCGGAATTCAATCTTTCTTTAACCTAGGGAACAGAATTATTTTTTTTCTTATCAATAAAAAGTTTCGTGTTTCACCCTGGCAACACCATATCACTAATATAAACGCCGTCAAAGATCGACCAACAGTATAAAAGGGCGTATAAACCAAATGTCAAACAGAACGAGTGAAACTTTATTTTCCTATGCTGCGCCTCGCTGTTTGACGTTTGGCTTATTCGCCCTTTTCTAATGTTGGTCGACAAATGATGTAATAGTAGTGACAAACGTTAAATTTCTTTGTTTGCTAATCATGTTTCATGTTACTGTTCATTGGTCACTACTTCATTAGGGGAATGTCGTCGTGGCTGGGCCACCTTTGGCTTTCGCCATTAGCTTCCATTTCAAAAGGAATTTTGGAAATTTACAAACATCGTTGCAAATGTCTAAAAATAAGAAAATTTTTCTGAAAAATCTCGACTTCATTGCTTAGAAAATAAGGTTATTAGCATTTACATTAGCACAAACTCTATTTATTCGATACTAGCTTTTCATACCAAGAATTTATTTGCTAAAAAAAACCATAGGCTTAACCCTCTAACGGGCAACACCGTAAAAACGATGCGATCAAGCTAATGACTATTTTATCATGAAAGTACCCACAAAAAAACCTTAAGTTCTGATTTTCATGCAAAAATAATTATCTGGAGGAGCGCCAGGCAAGAAAAAGTCCAATTTCTCTTTTTCTTTTTTCATGCCTAGCGCTCTGCCCAGATATTTTTTCAATTCAGATATATTACAAAATTAAAATAATGCATGAAATTTACTCATAGAAACATTTTTTAGGTCAATCATTTTGTTCTAGATGTCCTTTTCCTTCAAAAGTAAAAAAGGGAATATTCGCGCATTAATTATTTTCGGAATTTTTCGGAATTTTTGTTTTTGAAAGATGATAACTTTTGAATGCATGGTCAGAATGTTATGATATTAGTATCAAAATGTCAAGAAATTTGTTCTGAACACATTTTGCATGTTGCCAAATAAAAACAAATTTCGTATGCGGCTCTGGAGCTCCAAAGGCGAAGGCCGTCTACAGACGGTCTTACCCGTTAGAGGGTTAAACGTCTTTCTAAGACTTGACCCTTTTTATCGTCAGATTTCACAGCCGGCTATTAGAGGTTTAGTGCAACAATCCTACATTTCTATAGATTCGAGATTCGAACATACGACGACTGACTTGTTAGACCAGCATCATACTTCGAAACCATCTAAGCGGTTAATTTGTTTGCTAACATTTACTGAATATCTAAATACATTTTGGTATTAATAAAAATTTTTATTAAAGATGGAGGAGCGTTTGGTGAGGAAGGATGGTAGACTGGATGATATTGCGAAACTTCGACGTGAGGCCAAATATATATTGCGTAGTTCATGGGCGTAGCCAGAAAAGTTGCTTGGGGGGGGTTTTACAAGAACAAATCTGACATAGCCTAACCGTAAGCAGTTTATTCAGGAAATGGAGAATTATTTTCAGTTAGAAACTATTTTGGTTGAAATTGAGTGTTCTTCTTCAGACAAATGCCGCTTAGTTGGTTTCGAGGTACGATGCTGGTCTAACAAGCCAGTCGTCGCATGTTCGAATCTCGGCTAGACGATGCTGCAAGATAAAGTCAGTAGGATTTTTACACTAGCCCCGTCGTAACTGTCCTGTACTCTAGTAGCCGACTGCGAAGTCTGTCGCTGAAGAAGGGTCAAGTCTTAGAAGGACGTTTAATCCCACGGCTTTGCTTTGCTCATCAAACAAAAAATATCAAGTTTAAATAACAGAGTTACAGTTATGGCTTCCCAGCAGGCATTGAGGTACGTTGTATGCTTGAATCTCGGCTGGGAGAGGCTGTTAAAGTTCATAGAACTGAGTCTCTTCGAGACGCACTATGGGGCAGAACCCGAAAAAGCTCGGACAAAACCTCAAAATTTTTATTCGAGATATTCTGTCAAACCTAATATTCTACGTATAGTAGACATATAACCTATAAGAAATATGCATAAATTGTTTTAATAAGTGTTTTTTCAATAGGCATTAAAGAAGGTGAAACACAGTTTAAAAAAAATTTGGAAAATGCAAAAATAAATATCGTTTAATCTTTTAGCATCTAGCTACCATGCTGCTTAAAATTCTATACTTTTAAAAGACAGTTCACATTAAAGGGATTATAAACTAATAGTTTAAGTGATATTAAGACAGATTTTTTACTAGTAGGTTTTGTTCTGAGAAAATGTTTTAGAACAAAAAATTTGTTATTTTTGTCAATTTTCAATAGTGTGTAGAAAAAGATTTCCGCTCTGACACTACCTTCAAATCAACATTCAAGGTGTTAACTAGTAATAAGCAAAAAATTAGCTGCTACTAGTTGCGATGTTCGGAGATATTCAAGTTTTGCGAATACATGTTTTTCGGCATTTTCGGCTACAAATTAGTAAATGCGCGCGCCAGTGTGAAGTTTATTTCTGCTGTACGTTGAATAGTCATGCTTGTGTATGTAAGACACAACATTATTATCGTTATGAGATACATTGGAGTCGATAAGGGGAATTTAGGACATTGTAAAGGCGACCACTTAACTGCTTTATTCCAATTAGCTCTATTTCAAGTCAAATTGGCAGTAGAATATGTTCGGATAGACTTTCAACTCGATTGAACTAGCGTCCATTTTGTTTATTATGAGTCGAATATGTTGATACGTGTTTGCAGGATAAACAGATTGCTACTCTGTCAGTTACTCGTTATTTTTTGTGCCTTCAGCCAGGCTTTGGCTGCGTATGGCCAAACTAGTTAAATAAAAAATTAATATTAATAAATAATTTATAGAGGTCCACAAATGGTTGATATACCCTATACCAGATTAATATTACCAAATTACTCTTGATATACAGATTGTGATAATTTGTATAGGAAGTCGTGCGACTACCAATTTTGACTGCACACTGAAAAAAAGGTGTCTGGGTAATTAAAACATTTATAACTTGATTCCCGTAAGTCCTACAATTTTGGTATGTTCAGTAACTTTACGTAACTTTACAGGATAAACAACTTTTGTGAAGGCACAATATTTCAAAAGTCATTATTTAAAAAGTTAGACTTCAACGCCATCTATAGGAATAAAAATACAACTATTTAAAATTTACAAAAAGATGCGAAATTTTATAACAAACAATGTTGCTGAAGACAATAAAGCTCTACAAAGCATATGAAAGAAGTTATGAGGTTTTGTCCGAGCGCCGGCTCAATCTGCCCCACTGTGAGACGCAGCGAGGGTGCTTAAGAACAACTTATCCTATATGATTCTCAACATCGCTCTTAAGGTGATCCGACGATCAAATTTCGAAAAGAGAGGTTTGATTCTCAGTAAATGTAGCAAACTTCTTGGCTAAGCAGATGACTTTGCCAGGTGGCTAATCCGGTGACAGAAACTTTGCCACGACGAAGGCCATCTATGCTAGACTGAAGGCTAGCAGGATGGGGCTTTAAATCAAGACCAAATACATGAATGATAATAACTCAATAATTGGTCGTCGTTAAATCAGACCGAGCCGAGTAAAAAAAATCTTATTTCGAGAAAAACGCGTTCAAAATTTACTGCTCTGAATGGTTTGTAGCTATTAATTGTTCGAAATTATCTCATAACACTGGCTGTTTGCAACATTTATGTAGTCTTATTAGAGTAATTATAGAAAATTATTAGATTATTAGAAAATTCTTGATCGTTTGCTGTCATTAACTCATTCTTTTAAATTTTGCGATTCGGTCTGGTCTGATTTAACGCGGACCAAATGACGAACGTGCTTTTTTCGCGGACGGTAATCGTTGACGGCGACGAACCAGAAGTGGTAGATGAGCTCGTGTATGTAGGATAGCTGTTAGCCGCGGACAACAACACAAATAAGGACATCCAGCGGCATATTCAAGCGTAACGGGCCTTTTTTAAGGGGATTTGACTACTTTGTCCATTAATTTGAACTTTTGTAGTATATACCTGTTTACCCTACGTGCCATGCAAGCCAATTACCATTTATAGACAACTAGCCATTTGCTCCTGCACATTCCCAGTCAGGTATAATATGGTTTATGAAACCGATAACCTTCCCGGGATTAGCAGACTAAATTTCACTAGGAGATAAGCATGTCTTGTCAAAAAATTTAGCTCTGCTCATGTAAAGCGCACTACTACTGCAAAGCAGGTGCAACGGGCCTACTTTGAGCTTCGCTAAACGCTGCGATTAAGAGGCATAAGCCACCTTAGGAACCTGACAACGTACAAACCCCCTATTAGACCGATGGGCCATGCTCACGGAGGACTTACGCGCCTTTACGGATGACATTTGACGAAGTACAAGCTGAAAGCGAAAAGCAGCGGAGGTACATGAATCAAGGACAACCTTCCCTGCTTGGGAAGATTGCCAACGTACATTTGGCGAAAGTCGGTAAACTACAGTGAACCAGTCACGTCGTAAGGAAAACGGTTCTATACAACAACCCCACCGACACCGGCACAGAGAGACTCAACGTGCGAGATGGCTCGTCCAGGTCTATAGCGACATTTTTTATTTTTTAAGTAAAAAACTGCGACTTCAGAAATGCCTGAAAAATGGGCGACGAGTAACCCAAGATCGAATTAAATAGGGCTTAAAACAGCACGAACCATCGAGTTCCCAGTTCACGACGCCGACGGGGATCGTACAATAAGCCCCGTACATTTTCCTCTGCTTTAAACAACAGCTGGCTGTGAAATTTCAAGCTTGAAAGTGTATAACAAATTTTCTCCTGGGGGGGGTTTGAACCCCCAAAACCCCCCCCGTCGCTACGCCCATGGCGTAGTTCAATCACTGAGTCGGACTCTAACCCACACTCTTCCGGTTTGCGCCCAAATGTTTTGATAATTTAACTATCAGTACACGACACCCTATATTAGTTAATCTCACATCTAATTTCGATCATTCCAGTCCGACTCTATCTACGTCTGACTTCTATGGTGTTTCTACTTTTTGAAAATAAAACGAGAAATGTTTTGCTTGGATTTACTAAAAGTTCAGATTTTCGGCACCATGTTTCTACAATGTGTGCCTGCTGCATTAAAAATGGTAGTTCAGTTTGGTAGTTATTTCCCTTCAAATAGTTGAATTCATTACAGATTGCCATCCACTTCGTACTCTGAAGGATGAATAATTATTTGACGCTCGAAGAAAGGTAATACCAAAGTGAGGAAGAAGATTATGTTGTGGCTACTAATGTTTTCTACTAACATTAGTAAAGAACATATAGGGCACGGGAGTTCTAGTTCTAGTTCTAATGGAAGAACAGGTGGTTTTGACGTTCTTTGAATAAAAAATAGTAGAATACTTACAGTCTTAAGAAAATAGTTATAACATATTAAAATTGTATGTCGGCAAGTATTTTTATTGGCAAAGGAAGAGGCAAATAGGCTGAATTTAGAAACCTGCTGAAAATACACTCCCGTTCCCTACTCTCATTTACTAGAATAACTATCGAATTGTCACAAATAACCATACCAGGGGCGTAGTCAGAAATCTTTCCTGTGAGGGGAGGGGTTATAAAAAAAATCAAAGTCAAACCTTAAGGAGTTTATTCAGGAAATGGGGAGTTATCTTCAGTTTAAAGCTGTTTATGTTGATTGAGTGTTCTTCATTTGACAAAAGAAATCGGAATAAAATAAGAGAAGGCAAATGTTAAAATTTTGCCTCCCTGTTGGCAGCGAGGTGAGCCGTATGTTCGAAATTCGGCTGGAAGAGGCTGTTAGAGTCCATGGGATCGAGTTTCTTTAGATGCGGCGAGGGTCGAGACAAGCTGCCAGCTTGCTTTTCAACATCGCTCTTGAGGGGGTGATCGAAACGAAAGGTTTAATTTCCAGTAAAGATAGCAAACTTCTTAGCTGTACAGGTGACTTTGATATTAAAGCCAGAAACTTTGCCACGGTGGAAGCCATTTACGCTAGACTGAAAGCGGAGGCTAGAAAGATTGGACTTAAAATAAACGCGTCGAAGACCGAATACATGAATGGTGGACGAGAATTGTTGACGACGATGAACCAGAAGTGGTAGATGAGTTCGTGTATGTAGAATCGCTGGAGGCCGTGGACAACAATACAAATTCAGCGGATCCAGCGGTATATTCAAGCAGGACATCGAGCAGGATTCTTTTACACATCCCAAAACGCACCGGTCAAGCGGCATAAACTGTCGTACGAAGCTGACAGTATAAAAAACCCGGTTAGCTACGGTGAATTGAACACGTCGCAGAACCGTTTTCAGTTCTATTCAACAACTCCGCGGGTAAACAAAATAGAGGGGTTCAACGAGCGAAATGGCTTGACCAAGTCTCAAGCATTTTTTTTTATTTTTAAGCCGCCATTAAGCTCCTCACTTTTTCCAGCAGAGATAAAAAACTGAAACTTGCAAGAAAGTTTTGTTTTAGATCAACTAAGAATAAACCGCAGAGATGTATTCCATTTTTTTAATCCCTATGTCCCGCAACGGTATGCTGAAAAAATTCAAACGCAGAGGCTTACATAGAGTAGGGGGTGGTATGCAATTTTTACATAGATTTGTCGTTCCGGAGAGGTCAGAACATTAGATTCGAATCCAAAAATATTGTCATTGACGGTCTCGCGTACAGCGATTTTGCCTTCGCTGAATTAGCAAGGCACGTTATGTTTACACGGCTGGAATTTTGTTATACAGTAAAGATTTGCATAACGCGGTGGGTGGTGCTGTACGCCCATTGCGATATCTCAGTTGTTCATTAACCAATAAAGTTGATTTTTGGTACATTGTTAGCATGTGGTATAACCTACTCAACTACCAAAAATCAACTTTATTGGTTAATGGACAGCTGAGATATCGCGCTGGGCGTAACCACCACCCACCGCGTTATACAAATCTTTACTGTATGTAACATCTAAGCTTTGGGCAATAACAGGTCGATTAGATTTCTTTCCTATCTTTGTTTGTTTCTTAGGGTCCAAGTTAATGTCTTGATCGCTTGGCAGAAAATGGTTAAATAAAAAAAAAGCTGCTTCAGAGAAATCTGGGAAATAAGCGACGAGTAACCCAAGATCGAGTTGAACGGAGCTTAATACAATGCGAACCACCCCGGCTCTAAGCTGCTGACGACGACGACAAGGATCATACTACCAGCCCCGTAAATTTTCCTGAGCTCTCAGCTGGCTGTGAAATTTTAAGCTTAAAAGTGCTTAAAAAGCTTAAAAAAATATTTTTTTTCTCTTGAGGGGGCCACTTTTGCAATTTAGAACTAGAAAGTTCAGCGCACTTTCTCTGCTCCTGTGGAGATCTTGCGACTTCCAGGTTCAGGTTCTTCGGAAGCTAGTTATTAACTCCATACTCTGTATGGAAACTCCATCCCAAGGAGGTTATTGGTTTTATTGACTATGTACTACCAAATTGGGGCACAGTGTTATAACCTAGCTCAACTCCATCAATAGGTATGAGCAATCAATAAACTGTGTACAGCAATCGGGACCAGCTACAGAAGACAATCTTCGTGACTGTCACAGCGGCATTTTTGAACCCAGTGCCCTTCTGGCATACAAAAAAATATGGGTGGATTGTGGTGTGCTTGTGGTACTACCATCTGTTAGTCCTACCTACAAAAGATATCAATAGAGATAGAAAAAGTGCAGTAAATTGAAAAATGCAAAATATGAAGTTGTTTGTGTATTTTTTTGAAATCCGTAAGCTTTGTGTATTTCTTTTTCCAAAATTCAATCAAGCAATAATTCACAACGTCTTGTAAATTCATCAAAATCGTTTCCACTCAACACTCTGTATTTTTATACAGTGCTTTTTGTAGTAGTTGTGCAGGTAGCAGATGGTGCTGTTGTAAACAGTGCTACTATTGACTTCGGAATCACTTCAAGTGTAAATATTTCAACTAAACATTGCTCGAGGTGATGGTAAGGCCGTGCGAAAACGAAGGAGGATAGTCGGTGCAAATTAACTGCACACGTAGCAGTTCCATTCACGGTCGGAATTTGAAAACGAATTGATGCGTTTTGTTTGTTTACGTTTTCTGTCGAATACAATCAATATTTAGATTAAACTGGTAAACTTTTTGCGCTGCGAAATAACATCGAGTTGCACAATTTCAGAGACATGTGCTAACGAAATTTATCAACAAAATAATTATTTTACCTCCGTCCCTTTTTGATGTCAATCAAGGTTGACATTGCTATGAATGACAAGAGTTACCGACCTTCTTGTAATCGTTGAATAAATCTTTAGCGTTGAATTTGCAATTGCACTCAGCAATATAACAGAAGTAACTTTGTACCGAACCTTTCGTAGAAAAAATTATATGGTAATAAACACTGCTCTTTGCAGTTGGACTTTGCACTTGGTCTAATAACTATTGCCGATGCAGCCGGATGCAACAGAAAATAGGGGGATTAGGGGCATAATGAGCACACGGGGCGAAATGGGCACCCCTCTTTTCTACGAAAGTACGCATTTTGTAACATCATATGGCATGCGAAACATTGCTGTAGGTACTACAGTATCTATTTATCAAAAAATGAGTGATCTCTACTTTTAAAACACGGAGTTATATTAAAAAACTCAACTTGGTTCTCAGACGCTGAAAAAATTATAATTTTGGTGCACTACCAAATAAGCTTTCACGATCATTTAAATATCTTAAACTATCAAGTGCACACTGCAACATGATGTATACATTGTATCTCAAATTTCACCTTCATTGAAGTTTTGATTTTATACTATAATTAGTGTAAAAACCCATTTTTACTTTAACTACTTGACTGGGGGCGAAATGGGCACCCTTAGGTGGGGTGAAATGAGCACTATGTCACATTAACTAACCTGTCAGTTTCTTTGTTTATCGCGTCAATGCTTGTTTACAGTGATGGTATAAATATGCCAAGAGAATCCGAAAGACATAATTGGTCAAAAAAGGCCTTGCAAGTGGCCTTGACCACTCTAAGACGAGACTGAATACTCACAAAATAAGTCGCCAAGTACCACAGCATTCTGCGGCAGACGTTAGCTTGGTATGTGAGGCCATACGAAAGGGCAATCTCGGGGAAGTAGGTGGACCAAATTGATTCCTTCAAAACTGTTTTCGCTCCCGCTGAAGAACAAGAGCTGTTGGTCCATATTTTATATATGGAGATTCGATGCTACGGTATTACTACCCGTGAAATCAGAACCCTCGTATACCAGCTGGTAGAGGGAAACGGAAAAGCATATGTCTTCAACACTAAAACACAGCATCATTAAGCGTCATCCGAAAATTCCTTGTGTGTTCCAGAGGCAACCTCCGCGGCTTAATTGCCTTTAAGCGGCTTGCGGTCAATAGTTTTATCGGCGTTTTGACACGTTTTATGTTTTTGTATGTATGGATGTGTATGTGTTGGTGTATATGTGTATGTATGTGTTTATGTATGTGTATATGCATGTGTGTGAGTGTGTGTGTATGTGTGTGTGGTTGTTGTTCGTATATACACCCTTCAAGCATGTGTTTATAAGGGTGCTCATTATGCCCCAGGGGATGCTCATTTTGCCCCACACACTGACCGATTTTTAGTTTTTGAAGCACAAGTTTAAATTGCAATTTTCGCCATCATATCAATTATTTTTCAATTTGTTAACAGTATGCCTTTAATTATCGATAGTGAATGTATGTTTTGCAATGAGGACACTTTAAAAATTCTGTCATTTTGGGTGCTTAAATCAGCAAACAAGTTAGGGTGCTCATTATGCCCCTAATGCCCCTAATAGAGAAGTTGGTACACAAATTGACTGAACGGATACATGTTGAAAACCAAGCAACCTCACGGTGCTGTGCTTTAGGTTAAAACAAACTCAAGCCTTTTTCACACATCAGATGGGTGGCGCATAAAAAGACCATATAGAAAACGCATAATTTAAAAAAAATAATTATAGGTAACATCAAGCAGAAACCTGTTAACTGTTTTCACATCTGGTGTAAAAAGTTGGTTGAAACTCAATGTGAAGAAATGCAATTCTATCTCATTCACAAGAAAGCTATAAATAACTATAGATCATAAAGTAGTTGCAAGACGCAATCAAGTTAGCGACTTAGCCGTTATTGGTTATTGACTCAAAATTAACCTTTGCTGATCACTATAACATCATATATAAAGCAAACAACATGCTCGGATTTATCAAAAGATTTAGTTTACATTTCAATGATCCTATATACAATCAAAACATTATACGAAGCATATGTTAGACCTCATCTGCAATAATATAGCATAATTTCGACTCCCTACCCTTTTGGGTTCAAAAACAATATTTATTATTTGCTCTGCGAAAGCTTGGTTGGACATCTTTAAAAGAGCAACGGTCGCAGAAGCACGATGTTGATTGATTAATCTAGAGAGAACGACGCAGAAATATTGTGTAATCTAAATTTTTATGCTGCCACCCGTTCACTCAGAAATAGAAATTTATTTTATAACAATAATCGAAGAACAAAGTATGCCAAAACTGGTCGTTTAAATAGAATGGTGTCCTGCTACAACTTATATTGCGAAACTATTGATGTAACCTTGAACAAAAGAGCGCTTGTTAGTTAGTATATGGTCTACTTTTGTTTCACGACTAATAAATAAAACCATCTAAAACGACACGAGTGTAAAAAGAAACTCGTGTAAACGACCATCAAATGCAAATAACTTTCACATCTTGCGTGAATATAAATCTTTTATTTATAGACATTCTGCAACATCAGGTCGAATCTATGACGATGATGTTTCTGTACAATTGTACACTATAGGCGAATGAATGTTTTTCGTTATGCGACATTTGTCAAGCATCATGATTGACAGTTCTGACTTTTTACTGCTGGGCATCTAGCCCAACTCAGCGTTCGTCTGTAGCAGTTGCGTAGTTTGACCAATATGGAAAAAGAAAAAATCACATCACATGCTCTGATCCCCGTTCATCTTTTCTACAAAAACGTCATAAATTCAATTGTTTGGACAATGATCGAAATCACTATTCGTATGACACAAAAATCCTTCGCACCGGAACAAAGCCATATAAAAATTATCTAGTAAAAATATCAACAACGCTGGGTGAACGTAACCAAAATGTGTTCAACGTTAACTTCGGTAAGCTTCTATTTTTATTTACTGTCCCAAAGCAGACAGACCCAAACTAGCAGCGCGTGAATGTCAACAAACAACATGCTTAGATACGATGCATGAACGTGAGAGCACGTCTAGAATGCTGGGCCCCTAAGAAATTAAATTTCGTCATTCACTCGCTACCTGGCGTCGAGCGGTGGACAGCAAACCGGTATGTACGTGTTCCGGAAAAGGCTATGCATTTGTGAGGGAATCGCTAGAAATTTGTCAGAGTAAGGTTTCACTCATTAAATGTTACCTTCCCTAATAAAATAATAAAAAAAATGTTTAATTAGACACAGAAGAGGTTTACCTTGAATACTAATTTCAGTCTGTTTCGAAATAGTTGAAGTTAGAATAAATATACCGAGCCCTCAGCGGCTGGAGCAGTCTATGTCATCACATTTAAACAGCAGATATAAAGATTTAATAATTCGTCGTGATTATTACCTGACTGCAACTCGTACAGAGGATTCCTTATCGTCGTCTGACATCTTTTCACTTCTATTTGTGATTGCTTCGTGGTTATTCTGTAGAATTGCGGGTGGTTAGAGACAAATATTTATTCATTCGACGTGTTTCAACGGATGCGGCAAATAGTACGGGGGTAATGGTAACTTTGAGCTGGATATCCTTTCTCGGAAAACACGTAGATCCTGAAAAGATATTAAAAAGAAGATGAGTTAATTTGGAAATTTTATGCGGGGAACATAAAGAAACAGTGCTCAAAGTATCTTCTCTCTGATTAGCTCAACAAAATTGTTATACGTTCGTTGTGAAGCACCCGAGTGTACTTTATACAAGTTACCCGCAGACACTAATTATTTTTGAAAAAAAAAACCAAATATATTTTTTATTATTCTATATTAAGTCAAAATATTTAACCACTACTAAAATACGGAATCAAATCTTGGAAGAGAATGTTAGGGTGAATAGTATCGTGGCAATAGCCCCGCAATTATTCTGTATACCAGCGGTTGAATGCGCAAAGTCCAACGAAAAAAAGCAGGTCAAATTCCGCAAAATGTACGAACCACCAACCAATAAGGCCGAACTTTGCTATCAGAGGTGTGTATGTTCATGGGTAATGATGATGCGATTTGATTTTACAAATCTACGAAAAAATGCAGCTGGTCGGCCCTGTATGCAAGAATGATTCATATCAAACTAACGGTATTACGCGGTTAATTTGACTATGCTTAGTCAATGATTGATAAATACGAAATCAAACTGACGTCACAGAATGTGATTAGATATATATACGATAAATTTTTGGCGATGATAAGTTTAATAAAGCGTGCTACGATCAAAATTTGGTCACTCAAGAATACGTATTCTAAATTAAATTTAGTGACTTTAACAACTTGAGTCATTCGTGACTTCTGTGGGGCTGGGATTTGAACCCGGGAGGTGTAAATGCTAACCACTACGCCGCGATCCTCACGGGACAATATGAACAACCTATTTTGCTATGCTTTTGCTGCTTTTCACTTCCAACTGTTTTTTGTCTTCTTCGGGGTCGGGGACGATGATCCAATATTTCTCGAGTGGACCCTTGGGCACCACCGGTACTTCAGGAAAGTACACTCGTCCACGTAAATTTTCTGGTTAATGGTTCCGGTTACAAATAAAATGTTGCTTTTCAAGCTGGATATACAGATAGCTTACCAAACTAGATATTTATTAGCGACAATTCGACAATTTCATAGGCTTAACAATGTTTGAAACCCCTTTTCCTTCCGGTGGCCGTATAATACTCGCAATCGAAGTGCATCAGTATCGTCGTGTATAGCTCCCGGTATCGTATTTTGGCCTATTTCAAGTTTGAGAATCCGCTTGAAAGCGCTGCCAACTATTTTTGTGGTTATTGTCGTTTGCTGCTTTCGATTTCTCCTCGATCCAAGCCTCCTGGTTGTCGACAAACCTTCTCTGAACGTCTCATTATGTTGGTGACAGTTGCTTGACAACTTTTGCGCGTTTTGCGCGTTGCCAGTGGGATGAAGTCAAAGATCTTCACTGCCGACCGTTACTCGTCTGGTTTCCACATGTCGCCAGGATAGGTTCTCGTCAACAGCCCGGTTGTCGTTGGCTAAGCTGTATTGCCATGAGCGTCTGGATCTGCCCCTTCTTCGTTGTTTCTCGTTTCTCGTGCTCTCCTCTCCTGAAGGTGTGTCCGATCCAGTTTCATCTACGTTCTCAAATTTCTGTTGCTACCGGCCGTAGATGACATTGATGATGGAGTTCCTTGTTGGAAGCTACCCAATTTTCGGTTCACCAGGCACGAATGATATATCGCAGGCACCGATTAATAAATACCTGCATTTGTTTCCACCGAGACGCACGACGTTTCGCAGGTGTACAGCAATACGGATTTAACGTTAGTGTTGAAAATTCAGATTTGCTAGTAGAGTGCGGTAAGTAGAGTGATCTAGTTTGAACCCCAGATGTTACCAGTAAAGGCACCCCTGGCCTTCCGAATGCATGTGGCTATATCAGTTTTGGTATCACCATCACCATCGGTCGTTGTCTGACTAATAAAATATTAAAAGGCGTCCATCTGCTCAACCTGTTGTCCCGCTAATGTGAAGATGGTGAGACTGTCAGTGTTCACTGCCATAGACTTCGTCTTTGCTACATTGACTGTGAGATCTGCTGTCTGAAATCTCTCGGAAAGGTCGTCTGCCCTGCTCTACAGATCGAACCGACGTTGTGCGGGTAAGACAATGTCGTTAGCTAGGTCGAGGGCATTTAGCTACTTCACCACCAAGGCGGTGAAATATTGTCCAACAAACGGATATCACCATTGGCGGTGGCAGTGATTTCTCCTTATTCGGCTAGGGAGTTAGTCCTAGTAAGACAAGCTTGTTCAACAGCCATCTTCAGTTCGGCGGATCGTTGACGACTTCCTGTCTTAGCCGCTCTAGTTCGCGCTCGCTCAATGCCGGCTTTCGTTGCTCGTTGATCATCCTCCAAGTTTCATCCGAAATTCTGTCCATTCACCCGCTGGGCACTGCTAATCCTTCCACCCGCTGGGAGGAATTCTTGATACGGTAAGAGCCAGCACGGCTCTCGGCTGGTAAAGTAAGTACTAACCCGATGGGCCCTTTGCCAAGGGTTTCGTCACTGGTCGTGTCGTGACGAAGCGTATCTCAGTGATAGCAAGATTATGGCCGGATGCCATATCGGCATTGCGCTTGTTGCGTACATCGAGAAGGTTTCTTCTCCACTTTCGAGTGATGCAGATGTAATCAATTTGGCTTTCTGCTCGGCCGTCGTGGGAAATGCACGTGACCTTATGTGCTGGTCTCTAGGGAAAGAGCGATCCCCCAATGACCATGTTGTTATTATCACAAAATATTGTAAACAGCTCTCCGTTTTCGCTCATCTCTCCTAGGCCATGGAGTCCCTGGCGCGCTCAGGGTCCGCATTGTTTGAGCCGATCTTCGCGTTGAAGATCTGAATGTCCCCCTTCGCCTAATTGATCAATGCTATTCTGTTTTACGGTACCTTGTTATTCTCTCACACAACTTTATTTATCCTGGTGCTACAATTTAACAATAAAAAAATAAAAAAATTAATTTTTGAGTTTGGCTTTTATTTTGTGAGGAAATTCCCTGCATATTTAATATTTTATGTGACATAATACTATAATTTTATACATCAGCATACGAATGGAAACCTTTCAAGGCGAACGCGACACTGTATTCCGATGCAGTCAAGTACACTCGAATGTAAAATAAATGCAGAAAAACACGTACAAATATCTCTGCTGTCCCAAAGTAATGAATGATGAAACAATAGGCGCCTTTTCACAAAGCTGCCATTGCTATGCACATCGCTAGCATAGCAAATCGATTAACAACTGATCGTGCGTTGAATTTTCGTAGAAGATGGCCAATTTGACCGCAGAGCACTATTATTCGACAACGACCGGACAGGCTTCAGCAGCCCACCTACAAACTCGCAAACGGAAAATATTAGAAGATATTTCGTTTTGGAAACGCCAATCACGCGCTGGCACCTACAGCTTGTAAATGGGCCAATAAACTCGTGATTAATGTCAGCCAGATTAGCCACGCGTACAATCACGCAGTTGATCGTGTTTACCGATGCTCATTTGATGTCTTTATAGTTAGATAGCTTATTGTACTAGAGGCTACGTGAATTTGTCATTAGCTAATGCAGCAGTTTTTATTCTGCATGGAATCATGATTGAAAGTTTACAGACCATGCTATGCTGAATTGACGGTTAATTACTGTTCGAATGAAATAGAGCACAAAGGTGAAACATTAAATCTCTAATTATTACCTATTGTTAGCTAATCGCATTTCAGTACACACTAATAACCGCACATTATAAAATGATATAGTTCATCGCAATCATTTTCATTCACGCCTAATTCAAGATCTTGTTGCACAAGCTATCCATCTGCGTGAACTTGGTATTCAAGTTATATCGTTTCATTCGACGAAATTAACAACATTTTTGTAAGTTTATTATCCCCACCCCCGCAGATCAGTCAACAAGTTGTATGTTTCCGATCACAGCAGGAAACCGCAGATATTTTTATATAGCTGTCCGATACACCTATTGCACCAATGGTAATCATAGAAGGAGTTGCGCCTAACGTTCTCTCCGCATGCTACTGGTTAGGACGATTGGAGTAAAACGAAAATTCTAACAACTTTTGATTATCGCAAATATTCGTCTTGGTACCAATGAGCATTTGTAACCAAGTTCGCCAGCCAAACCTGTCAGTAGTTCACAAAATTATTTTTCTCCATGTGCCGACGGCCCACGCCGTTTCGTCACACGATTGATACTCCATCCTTCCTTCTCCACAAATCAAATACTTAAGTGCGTAGGCCCTTTCAAAGATAACGAGTCTGAAAAATAGGCCTAGGGAAAATCGAGGAAATACAAACTCAATAACAAGCTCTTTCCTATACGCCGTTCGCCCGGGGTCAAATTGCCTCCGAACTCTCCTACAGTGTATAAACTACCGTGACTATCTACGGTTTGACTTCAATGGCGTTGACGTAATTCGTCAAAACAAACTCTCTATACTTTCCTGCAAGCCACGGGATACAAACCGCTGACCGTTGGTCACGCCCTGCACAACAGGTTAATGTTTGTAAAGTTATCCACAACGAATGATCAAATCGGACGGCGAAAACGTAAACAAATGTTGGCTCAACAAATATTACTGTGAGATTTTTCGCGTAAATAGACAAATCCTACTCTGACAATAACTGACATTTGGGAACTAATCGTAAATGTTCGTTAAGAGACAAATAGATCTGCGTCCTGCGTTTTTGGATATATGTATACAACTTGAAACGTTTTGAAATAGAGCGACTATAAAACCTTGCTATAAAATACTCTTACCAGACGGCACATTTGGTCAGTTTCTCGTTGTTTCCTTTTTAGCTGAATTTGTTGTTACTGCGTGATAGAAAAATATGTATTGCGAAAATAACCGAAACACTGATAGATATTTGAGCATTTAGAGAAAACCAAAATTGCCTATTATTCAACGTTGCATTTCACGCTGCATAGCAGATAAACAGCCGGATCGAATGAATGCAGAAACTGTTGACCGACGATAAGCAAAATTTGCTTCCATTCATCACATAATATATATTAATAATTCCAGCAATTTGGGTTATCATCTATGCAATCTGTTCAGCACGGACTTTCGCCAGGTAAACCATAAAGTTATTGAATAATGGAACGAAAGTTGCGAAACCCCGATACGATTGACAACACGAACTAGGAAAATGAGCCCAATTCTTCAGGAACTCAATAAACCATGAAATCAGTGCTCGAACTTAATCATATCGATAGAAATCAAAATGACCGCGGCGTAGTTTGTAGAGAGCTTCCGCGTAGGTATAACTACGGTCACTCGCTGAATTCAAAATGTGGATGCAATAGGTTATCGAAACGAATGAGAGGATAATTGGTCTGCAACGGTAGAGTGAACTTTTTCAAAGTTGGTTTATCCGCAAATTACCTTAGGCAGACGCTTAGGTCATCGACTACTGAGGTATACGAAGCTGCGCATTTCGGAAGACAACAAATTGCGGACAAACATGTGTGAGTAAACATATGAATAAACAACGAAGAATACATTACATGGCCACGCGTAAACATGTCATAGCTTCATAGCTTCATAGGGTTTTGCAAGGTTTGTTTTCAAATTATTGACTTTCTGTTTTTAATTTACCATTACTTGATTAAATAGGCTTTTTAACAGACCCTATTTTTCATGTCTAGCCCGAGTAATTCTTCTAACGCGGTTTCGTAGCTCATCTGTTAGACTGACTGAATGTACTAAACTTTAGAAAGTATTTTAAATAATTCATAGGAATCATAACAGTCAATCCCGATGTAGTGCTTAGCATTCACACCTGTCACGCCGACGACACGGGCTCAAACGGCCTCGCAAAAGTTACGAATGGCCCAAGCTGTTAAAGATACTATAAATAATCAATTAAAATATAAAAAATCAGAACAGATTATGTGGGATAGCTGGAGTTAGTGATGTCCAAAACTAAAAATTATTAGGTTACCGATTAATCGTTGAGAATTACCTTTACAAATCAATTACTACGTCGTCAGACATCCATAACAGTGACTACTTTTGGCACTCTCATTACTATTAATTGAAATTAATCGAATTTCATTACATTTGTGATTTATTTTTGTCAATTTTTGCGAGTGCAAAATAAGGAAATTATTACATACATCGGATAATTTTCTAATAGGCTTTTTGGAAGTGGTCAATTCAGAAGGCTGCATAAAATACTGTTTTATAGTATTCATAGTAGTCAGTCATTCACATAATTTAAAATTTTAGGTCAAGCGGAAATGCATAAAACATGATAAAAATTGTAAAAGCTGCTGTTGAGAAATATACAAACAACAGCTCATATCGGGTAAGGAGGTTGGTTGTAGAGTTGACTTATACTCTATCTATATAAAAGTTATTATATGTTTATATGCATCGTAAGAAGTTCGGAACGACTGGACAGTTCTTAATCCAACTTAGGACACAGAGGACACCAAATATAGTAAATGACAAAACGAAAAAAGGTCTCTAACAAGGGGGAGGCTCAAGTAAGAAAAATGGCTTTGTTTCTTGCTCTATGGAAACTTCCGGAACGGAAACAAATGTACAACTGAAGTTTTTGGAGCGCGCAGTAGAATACTGAAATTAAATAAAAAAGAAACCCTTTCCAATTAAATTTATATTTATTCGTGACAGATACGTATTTCGCCCATGACTTGCAGGCTTCATCAGTGTCTATTTTTGAAGTTGTTGGGAGACAAAAAGGGAGGTGTAGCCTTAGACAAGATCAGGCACTCGACTAGTATATTATAAAAATGATAATAATGATAGTCTCCCCATACCATCAATGAGGTATATAGAGGTGTGAAAGAAGACATTTGATTTGATTTGATTTTAGATTTTATCAACATTATGATGAAATTTTTTTTATTGCACTAACACCACTTTACTGCCATTGCCATACCTATATATACCTCATTGTCATACCATGGCACTCAGTTTAAGCGGGGTACGCTGCTGAAAAGTAATGGGTAAAAAGATAGGACAAGAAATGCTCAAGAAATCGATTTCTTTTACGATTTCTTAAGCAGTACGCACCTCATAAGAAATATTATTTCACGTCCAGATGACGTTGGTTTACACGCAAGTGAAATAAAACGTCACTTTTCCGTACGGAATAATATCCGGCGCAATTATTACCACAAGAAAAAATGACAGGTGGTTGCTTGCATTGGAGTTGTCAAAATTTCTTCGGTAAATAACAAGATTTTTTCTTGAGCTGTTTTCTTTTCAGCAGCGTACCCCGCTTTATCATCTAATACCAAAACGCACAACGACCAGTTGGGTCGATCGTATAATGAGTTCAAGCTAATTTTCTATCAAACCAAACCTACAGCACCAGTAGCAACAGTAGTAGATGAAAAAGAACTGACGGTTGCTAAATCCGCTGAAATTATCGTTTTCCTTCCGTTAATGATTGAGTTTCTGCTATCGATGATTGAGTTTCTTGTTTTTGAATCGATGCATTCTGATGATTACTTGACTCCTCTTTTTACACTTCCAGGTGGTTATGTTTACATAAAGCTGGTGGAACGTGTTTCCGCATGTTTACTTTCGATCGCTTTGTTCTCAAACTCACAGCTGTTCATGTTTACATAACAAAATCTTTTGCAAAAACAACAGAATAAGTTGAAAGGGTAAAAGTTCTCCGACTACAAACGATATGTGCAGGTTCAGCATTTTGTCGAGCAAATCCAAATATACGTAATAGGGTTACAGACCCCTTCGCCATAAAAATGATTTTCTATTGCCTATCTTTTGGAATGTCTGGACAGCATTAAATTAAAAAGCCACAGCGATAGTCTTAATATTCGCCTATTGTTTACAAAAATCTATGTACAGTCATCCCAGTATTATGGGCCAGTTATGCATGATGACGCTACAAAATTACTGGTAGAAACACAGATTTAAATAATTAACAGTTTATTTATAATTTAATTGGTTACAAATCTATACCTACAAAAATGGATTTCTGTCTGTCTGTCCGTATGTTCCTTATAGAATCGAAAACTACTGAACCGATCGGGGCGAAAATTTGCATGTAGGGGTTTTTGGGGCTAGGGAAGGTTCTCTCGATGGCAAAAGACCCCTTCCCCCACTAAGAGGGGGGGCTCCCATACAAATCTATACCTGTAAAAATGGATTTCTGTCTGTCTGCCCGAATCTTCCTTAAAGAATCGAAAACTACTGAACCGATCGGAGTGAAAATTCGCATGTAGGGGTTTTTGGGGCCAGGGAAGGTTCTTATGGTGGTTAGAGATCCCTCCTCCCACTAAGAGGGGGGGCTCCCAAACAAATGAAACACAAATTTCTGCATAACTCGAGAACTAATCAAGCAAATGGAACAAAATTTTACATGTGGGTGTTTTTGGAGACAAGAATTTTTTCTATGGTGAAATGAGACCCCTCCCCACTTTAGGAGGAGGGCTCCCATTCAAATGAAATACAAATTTCCTCATAACTCCAGAACTAATTAATCAAATGGAACCAAATTTAGCAAGTGGGTGTTTGCAGGCAAATTTTTTTCTATGGTGAATTGAGACCCCTCCCCTCTTTAGGAGGGGATTTATGACCCCTCTCCCTTTTAAGAGGGGGGGCTTCCGTACAAATGAAATACAAATTTCCTCATAACTCGAGAACCAATCAAGCAAATGGAACAAAATTTGACATGTGGGTGTTTTTGGAGACAAGATTTTTTCCTATGGTGAACTGAGACCCCTTCCCACTTTAGGAGGGGGGCTCCTATACAAATGAAATTCAAATTTCCTCATAACTCGAGAACTAATTAATCAAATGGAACCATATTTGGCATGTGGGTGTTTCTGGAGACATGAAGTTTTTCTATGATGAATTAGGACCCCTTACCTTTTTAGGAGGTGGTGCTCCCACACAAATGAAATACAAATTTCCTCATAACTGGAGAACTAATCAAGCAAATGAAACCAAATTTGACATGTGGGTGTTTTTGGAGACAAGAATGTTTTCTATGGTGAGTTGAAACCTCTCCCCGCTTTAGGAGGGGGGGCTCCTATACAAATGAAATACAAATTTTCTCATAACTCGAGAACTAATTAATCAAATGGAACCATATGCACATCCATCAATGCAGCCCCCCGTAGAGATCACCTCTATTTAGGTTTATTTATTTTCCTAGATCTAAACCTCTATTACTTTCCTTCAGTTGGGTCACCCCTGCGAAATGGTACTTTCTACGAAAAGATTTTCTGTGAAATGGTACATCCCGCGTACGGTTTTTCGCGAAATGGTATTCTGCGAAACTCTATATTGCGCGTTATGGTCAACCGAGAATTGGTGTTCCGCAAACGCGCTATGTCTGGCAACAGCGCAATTATAGCTCAAAACTTCAAGTACATATTCCGAGCAATCAGCAGATTCTCTTCGTTATATTCAAGCTAAGGTTTTTTTAAATTAGTGAAAAAACAGTGTTGTTACCTTATTTTTGATCGATAACGAAAAAAAACATTCCATGGATATTCATGCTCAGTAATAATTTGAATTAAATTTGCAACAAAGTTGGTTCTAATGTTGTTTTTCCGTCTCTATAACGGGAGCTTAGACAAGGCAAAGACATCCAGAAACCTATCTGGAGTTCACTGTTACTTTTACTGAAATGTAGAATTATGTAGAAATCCCCCCCCCCCTCTTAGTGCGAGGAGGGGTCTCATACCATCAAAAGAACCTTTCTCGGCCCCAAAAACCCCAACATGCAAATTTTCACGCAGATCGGTTCAGGCTGTGAACCATTCGCGAAATTTTTAACTTTTTGGTTAAAATTTGACAGTTCGATGGTTTTTCGAAAATAACCCTGCTCGGGAGCATGGTTAGTTTCGACAGTCCGATGGTTCGCTTCTGAGAGCCAATGAGGTATGCCACGGGTGAGGAAAGGGCTTCGATGTGTTTCACTGACTTTTCCTTGAATTTTTTCACCAATGTATGGATGTTTCCCATATAACAAATTTGTTTATTCAACCCGAAATGAAGTGAGATAAATTTTATCTATCAAATAGGAGCAAATGAACACCAAAAATTCATCTAATTCCAACCTGGACTGAATAAATAAATTCGCTGTTATAGAAACATATCTTCATCCTCACCTTATATATGCTCTCATTTAGTAAAACAACTATCAATCTGTCAAATATGAAATGGTTCACATTCTGAACTGATTTTAACCACTCCAGGAGAAATAACCAATGAACTGTCAAATTTTAACTAAAAAGTGAAAAATTTCGCGAATGGTTTACAGCCTCAGTAGTTTTCGATCCTATAAGGAACATACGGACAGACAGACAGACAAACAGAAATCCATTTTTATAGATATAGATTACTACTTCATTTCAAATTAGTTTTGATTTATTCTGTGAACCTTTTGATACTAATTTTTCAACTCATATTTTTATACTAAGCTACACCCAAATACGCAGCGTGAAACACTACCAATCAAACGAATGCTTGTAAAAATCAATAAATGATGCCTAGAGCGTCAGACAACAGAAATCGACTTTATTTTCAATGTCACTCCGCCCAACAGTAAACAAGAACCAGCACTGGACCACCAGACTCATAAATACCAAACTGTCGCCTCCAGATGATACCGAATGGTAAACTGCGCACGTGTGTGCGTGCGTTTTCGTTGCGCGAATTCAACCTGCAAAGTCCAAACCGGGATGAATGAACGTATACCACCCATCAACGCAAGGAAGGGTCACGGTACGTACGACCGAGAATCACTCCCCGTTATGTGGCAATAGCTAAGGCTTTAAGTTTAACTGCAAGCTGGCAAAAATATAGATTCTCGCTCCATTCACTCATACCGGGCCAGTGCCAGTAGAGAAAAATGCTGGGGTGGACTCAATCCCACGAACCGCGGCCGTTAGCCATCCGGCCGAACTCGTTCCCCTCTGCTACTCCGAACAAGCGAATTCAACCTTGATTTTTCTACCTACCTCCATCAGCAAGCGATTTCACTATAGCGCCTGCTTGCCGTAAAGATTATCCACCATCATTGTTGTTGTGTAATAGCGTGGTTGTTACACTTCCCGGTGAATAGAAAAGATGAAACCAACCGATCCAATCAAATCCATTTGCTTTGAAAAATCGTGAATCAATGATTTTGAGAAAATCGGAACGACCCTGCAGCAGTTGCCCTTTCTTCGTCAATTCAATCTGCGCAGAAAACAGCAATGAATCCAAATAAATTTTAGACGTGCAGATTAAAGTTATTTTTCACGAAGTATAAATTTGAAATATTCAATCAGTAAATTGAATGAATAGTTAATAGTTGATAGTTCAACCAGTTAAATGAGCTGTGGTTACTGTCAAAGGTCGCTGTTAAAGCGCTATGAAGATCGATTTACTATGTATTAGTAACAGAGCAATCATCGTAATGATTATTAAAAGATGATCACTAATTTCTCATTAAATCAATATTCTATCATGTAGAACTGATATGCGCTGTCGAGTGAATTAATGCACTGACCAAACATAGTCAGAACGTAACATCAATAAACACACGAACGGATGTGACCAAATCCGTGGACAAATGGGAAGAAGAACAACTATCGGCACTGGCATGGGTGATCGTATGGTTGGGTTCAATTCATAACAATCGGAATGGAATCCGGATTCCTCCTCCCACTCGAGCAAATTAACCATCAATATAATACTAATTTGGTAATGTCATGCAGTGTCAACAGAACTATTCGCAGCGATGTTTTCATCTTGGCGGTATCTCAAAAATGTTAGCCATTCTTTGGCAAACAACAAAATAAATTAATCGGTATTTCTTTGAAGCAGGCCCTCCTATTTCTAATTCCTGTCTGGTTATTGAAGATAACAGATTTTACAGCCCTGCGTCCGGCATCCTTGGCATAGTGGTCAAAGTCCTTAAGAAAGGAGACTTAACTGAATGCGGTATCTGGTGTGGCATCACGTTGCTCTGTATTACTCTCAAAGTACTCTGTGAGGTAATCCTCAACCGGATCCAGGAGAAGATCGACGCTACTCTCCGGCGGCAGCAAGCTGGATTCCGTGCTGGCCGGTCATGTGTAGACCATATCACAACGCTCTGCATTATATTGGAGCAGATCAACGAATTCCAGGACTCTCTTCTGCTGGTGTTCGTTGACTTCGAAAAGACGTTCGACCGAGTCAACCACGAAAACATCTGGGGTGCACTTAGGCGTAGAGGAGTTCCAGATAAGCTAGTCCATCTCATCGAGGCTCAGTACGAGGCGTTCTCGTGCAAGGTTTTGCACGACGGCGTCTTGTCTGACCCCATAGGTTTACGGCTGGCGTGAGACAGGGCTGCATTCTATCACCGCGACTGTTTCTCGTCGTTATGGATGAGATATTAGTTGGAGCAATTGACAGTAGACCAAATCAAGGATTGCCTTGGAATCCTCTAACGATGGAGCCGGAGACATTGTCTTGCTCGCACAACGCCGAAACGATATGCAGGGCAAGTTAGATGACCTCTCCGAGAGCTCCCAGGCAGCAGGTCTCACAGTCAATGTAGCGAAAACTAAGTCTATGGTAGTGAACACTGACAATTTCACCAACTTCACAGTAGCGGGACAACAAATTGAGCAGGTAGACGCCTTTCAATATCTTGGTGGCCAGACAACGTCCGATGGTGGTACCAAGACTGATATAGCCACATGGATCACGAAGGCCAGGGGTGCCTTTTCAGGTCTGCGAAACATTTGGCACTCAAACCAGATCACTCTACGTACGAAAACCCGAATCTTTCATACAAACGTTAAATCCGTAGTGTTGTATGCCTGCGAAACGTGGTGCGTCTCAGCGGAGACAACGCAAAAACTGCAGGTATTCATTAACCGGTGCCTGCGATACATCATTCGTGCCTTGTGGCCTGATAATTGGATATCCAATGAGGAACTCCATCGTCGGTGTCATCAACGGCCGATAGCCACAGAAATTCGTAAACGTAGGTGGAAGTGGATCGGACACACCTTGAGGAAAGAAGCGAACGAGATTTACAGAGAAGCACTCGACTGGAGTTTACAAGGACAGCGTAGACGAGGCTTTGTTCTGCCGGACCGGCGGACATGGACACATAAGTAAGTCCGGCATCCTTGCAACGTATATGAGATAACCAATTATAATTTCCCGATTTTTTTCAGATGCAAAATAAAAATAAAAATACAACAAAAAGCAATTCCACATAAAGAACCTCAAATAACAAAAAGTCACTCATAAAAATTGTGGAACCATGTCTGCGGTTTTAACATGTCTCCACTTCAACCATTTAGTATAGTTGATTCTGGAAGATTTCGATGTCCCTTATTAGATTGAATCTAATCGAGCGTTCTTTAGGGCGATGCAGGGATGGTCCGATCACTTTGATTCAATTTTGATTCATTTCATAGTACCGTCTCAGCGGAGCAAAATTTGACGACGTTATGTACGGGGCATTTTTAGAACTGGTTATAATCTACAATTTGGCTGAATCACGTTTTGCTGTATCTTTTGTAGTTACGGAGCTACAATTCTAGTATCTCTTTAGTAACTAAATGAACGTTCACTTAGTTAATAATGAGGTACTAGCATTGTAGCTCCGTAACCGCAAAAGATACAGCAAAATTGTAGATAATAACTAGTTCCACAAATGTCCTTTATGTAACTTTGTCAAATTTTGCTCGACTGAGACAGTACTGTCAAATGAATCAAAATTGAGTCAAAGTGAACGAACCATCCCTGGGGCGATGCACTAGCGTTCATAATAGCGCTATGTAGAAAATACAGAATTTCTGTTTATCAATGAAGCTACTTTTATCTACCGAACAACTCCACTGAAGAGGAGTAAGTCCATCTTATCGAGGCTCAGTAATAGGCGTTTTCGGGCAAAGTTAGCGTTGGTGTGTGACAGGGCTGCATGTCATCATCGCTATTGTGGACCAAATCAAGGATTGCTCTGGAATCCTCTAACGATGGAACAGTTAAATAACCTTGATCTTGTCCGCCCAACGCCAACTAGACATGCAGAGCCAGCTAGATAACCTCACCGAGAGCTCCCAGCCAACTAGTCTCCATATCGAAGGTTAGGCCACGCAAATGAAAAAGGCAAGGGTTGCGAAACATGTGGCACTTAAAACAGATTACTACACACAAAACCCTGATTTTTAAATTTAAACGTGAAGTTCGAAATTTTCGGAAGTATAATCTGGACACTGATTGTCTGATTGCGAATTTTAAGTCGGTGTACGGTTCAGTTAAACGAAACTAGTTATTGCAGTTACAGATAATGCTTGAATATAGTTTTTCAACGAAATTGTTCACAATTTCACTTGTTCTCTAACAAGTGCTCCGAGTTTTAGAGCGTATTACGGATGAAGATGTGAAAATCTTGCATAATTTACTAACTCTGTCAGATATATAGATACGATGAGGCCGTGAGGGCAAAACAACGTGGCAGACTAGAGTAGGCTGAAAACTTGGCCAGATGGCCTTACGCAGAAGCTGTCAAAACTACCTTCAGTGGAGTAGAGACCCAAGAGGAGGTACATCAAGATAGGTGCCGAATCGGTTGGTGCGCGCCGTAGAGTAAGACGCACGATAAGCTGGTGTTTAAGGTGATTGAAGAAACACGCTAAATGGCTAAACAAGACTAACGATACTGGATAACTAAAATCCGTGACCACAAGGACTGAAGATGAAATAGACTTAACCCTCTAACGGGTAAGACCGTCTGTAGACAGCCTTCGCTTTTGGAGCTCCAGAGCCGCATACGAAATTTGTTTTTAATTGGCAATATCGAAAATATGTTCTGTACAGATTTCTTGACATTTTGATACTAATATCATAACATTCTGACCATGCATTCAAAAGTTATCATCTTTCAAAAACAAAAATTCCGAAAAATTTCGAAAATAATTACTGCGCGAATTTTCCCTTTTTTACTTTTGTAGAAAAAGGACATCTAGAACAAAATGATTGACCTAAAAAGTTTTTCTATGAGTAAATTTCATGCATTATTTTAATTTTGTAATATATCTGAATTAAAAAAATATCTGGGCAGAGCGTTAGACATGGAAAAGGAAAAAGAGAAATTGGACTTTTTCTTACCTGGCGCTCCTCCAGATAATTATTTTTGCATGAAAATCAGAACTTGAGGTTTTTTCGTGTGTACTTTCATGATAAAATAGTCATTAGCTTGATCGCATCGTTTTTACGGTGTTGCCCGTTAGAGGGTTAAACACTGTTTTAAAATAATTCAGCGAAACACAAAAATATAGATCCCCGCAATTTTTGGTATAGGTATGTAATTTAAATTTGCGAGCACTAATAAAAATATTTATATTATGGTGGATGGAGCTAAATGAGCTCTCTTTTTGCTAGCAATGCGGTAGCCCCATAGTGCCGTAAATACAAACGATAAAACTATACTTCATTTACAATATCATAGATAATTACTTCTACAACTGCCCTTAACATTACTTTTTCTAATTTTGTTTCGCTGAGGTGCTAATAGTCAAATGAGCATCTACTGAGCAAAAAACCGAAAATGAAACCTGCTGGTAACGTTTCCAGAACTGATTTCGCTAAAATAACCATATCTCGGTTGTTTCTTGAAGGATTTCTGTTCTCTTTTAACCAATCAACTGCAAATGAAGGTTAGTTTTGGGACAAAATATGAAGATTATCAAATTTCCATGCCAGAAACAGATAGATAGAAGCGATGAAAAAAATCAGTTTTTGTCATACCCCTGGACAACCCACCATATCTGTGTTCACTGACTACTGCATATATTGAAATTTAAATCTTTAGAAAAACTACAAAAATTTGCTCATCGAATGCAATTAGTTTCATCTAAAACTGTCTTAATTTGATAGTGCTTGTATAGATCATTTTGTCTAATCACTGTATATTATCGTTTGTCCCTATAGTGTATTATTTGAATTATTGAATAAATCAAATAAATGTGCATCTTATGGAAAAAAGCAATATGTAATTATTCCGTGTAGTCGAGTTTTTTGTAACCGACACATAAGGCCGTATCAACAAAACAGTTTGCTTTGCTTTTCCCATTGGATCACGGGAAAAGCAAAGCAAATTTTTTTATTCATACGGCATATTTTTGAAGTTGAAGAGTGACTTATGTTATTACCCTTTTTGATTATTTTATTGCAAACGTTTGTTCAAAAATCGCAAATAACATGACAAGCATTAGCGATCATTTTGAAATTTTTGACAAATATACACTACTGGTGGAAGCATAATTGTCCCATGTTACATTTTGTCATTTTCGACATTTTGTTGTCTAACCTTATAATTCTGTATGTATTTTAAAAATATAAATCGAAAACATGGTGTTTATACTAGAAAAACCCGAAAAAATTTGAAGACAATTGTCCCACTGGAAAAATGGACGCATATTTGTCTCACTTCATATAAAATGTTTTCAAGTTGTATAACAAAATTGATTGAAGTTTTTCAACATTTTCTTAAGAGAGACAATTAATAACATCAAAACTACATTATTTTAAAAAAAAAATTGTTTTTCAACTTTAAGTGCGATTTCCTCATTTTCTCATTTCTCAATGAAATTCAAACGACAATAACTTCTAAAAAATAGGACATTTTTAGATGAAACCAATTGTTTTAACTTCAATTACGTAGTCGTGCTAACGTAAGAACTAGAATGACTCTTAAATACCTTTGGACACGTTACTTTTTGTTTTTACAAAGTAACTTTAACTTTAAGTAACAAAGTTCTTACAAAGTAACTTTGTAAGAACAAAAAGTAAAGTGTCCAAAGGTATTTAAAAGAAACCAATTGTATTCGACAGGAAATTTTTTTACAGTTTTTCTAAATTATTTCAAGATTTGCAGTAGCTAGTAGACACCGAAGATATTCCGGGTCGTTTGGGTATATGTCAACAACTGATTTTTTTCATCGACTGTATCTTTTCTTGTTATGGACATTTAATAATAATGATGTTTTCTCCCAAAACTAAACTTTATTTCCAGTCGATTGGTGAAGAGGCTGGAAATCCGTCGAGAAACAACTCAGCCACGGCCATTTCCGTGAAATCAGTATCAGTAACATCTATTACCCTAGCCATTTTAGGACGTAACGCAAATCATATCAATATGAGCATCAAACTTTAAGGTTTTATGAGCCATTGATACTGGAAGCATTTCCAGGTCCGCGGCTTGCCATGGCAACCGTGCAGCACGTTCTAGGTTCCCTGGCAATAGTGGTTGTTTAAGAGAATATCCAAAACCATATCAACATGGATGTCAAACTGCAGGATTTTCAACCCTCGTAAATTCTTGAAGTTTGACATCCATAGTGGTATGGTTTCGGCCAGGTTTTAAAATGGCCATAAAGGTAGGACGTTAGTGGCAGCATTTCCTAAATTGATTTCACTGAAATTGCCGTATCTGGATTGTTTCTAGACGATTTCTAGTTTTGGAATAAAATATGAAAGTTAATAAATTTCCATAACAGAAAAAGCAATAAAAAAATAGGTTTTTGCATACCCCTGGACAACCCGTAATATCTTTGGTATCTACTGACTACTGCAAATCTCGTAATATTTAAAAAAAAATGGAAAAAATGTCGAATGCATGTCTTATTTTGTATGTACCTATTAAAGTATTAATTTTTGTATTAATTTTGTATTTTGTATTAAGTTATGGCCATTGTAATTTCGTCAAAATTTTTCCTGTGCCGATAATTTTGTCTAACTCGTGTATTTGGGGAGATGTGTAATAATGTGTGTAATAATTCGTGTCGCAGATATTAAGGTGATATTAAAAATAATCGTAAAATCGAGGCACAACCATACATGTTATCAAATTTAAATTTTCCATTCACTGAATTTGAATTTGTCAACGCCTATAGTACAAGAGCACCTACGTAACTGTTACGCAAATGAGTGTTCAATATAAAGAATAACACCAACACTTACCTGAATTTAGTGATCTTTTCTGTTTCTCGTATTCCAGATTCACAATTATAATTTAAGTACCGATTTTACACTAATATCACTGAATGCGTAATAATTTAGAACGAGTTTATATACGAGAAAACACAAAAAAAGAAAAATAATTTAATAGCCTTTAAAGACATAATTTTTAGCACCGATCTGTTAGTTTAATCTATCAACCATGTTTACGACTGGAAAATAGCAGCTTTAGGAAACATCACTGTCGGGAGCACAAACTGTAAATAGTAAATCGTAACAGAAACTCGTAACTCCAACGAGAAATCCAATCGCTGCCAAAAGTTTTGCACTCTGTTTCTGCAGTGCTCATCAGCACTACAGATTCCGAATTGAAATTTTCCTGAATTTATTTCGCAACAATTTCATTTGTCTGATGGCCTCACACTCGCAAGTTGACTTGGATTGGAATCGATAAAAGCACTGTCAACCAACTAAACTAGTGAAATAAAAAAAAAATGCAGCTCCAAATTTCAGTTTCCAAAACATAACACCATAACATGATCAGAGCAATCGATTTTCACATGTTTCCATTTTCTTTTTCTGCAATCTCCGTTCACTGTCGCAAACCTTGCAAACAAACGAAACTGGTTTTCTTCTTCGCTTCGTTTACTTCTTCCAATTGCGCACAAAACTGAAATTCTTCGAAAAATGCAAATTGAAAATAATTGCAGACATCGAACGAACCGTAGTAATTTCCACGATGGATGCGCCGTCGAAGCAATAATTAGACGAGAATATATGAACTTTAGAGCGGAAATCAATTCCTGTTCATAAAAAATTAAGCCGAAAAAACGTAGAAACAACACACACGGTAACGCAATCCGAACCACCAGGCGTGAATGTTTTCTGTTGACTGACCAGAGCGGAGCCGACGAGCGACGGCGCTTGCATAGATCCGCACCTGCAACGAAGCATAAAACGCCGACAACCAGCGAAGCAAAAGAGAAGGGAGAGAAAACAAAGCATAGTTTGCGATTGTATGCGTGATATCAATGGCTGCGCTCTGAACATTTTCTTTACACAGCAAAATGATGGAATATAAACTAGAACATAAATAAATACTAAATTTATATGATATTTATTTCCTGCCTAATCAACAGTACGGATGATGGTGTCTAAAGGTGTGTTTAGACCGGGCAATTTTTTTTGCAACATGTGGAATGCAACATGTAGAATGCGACATATTGCTATTTGTTGCACAATGTTGCTTCTGTCACCACCTAAACATTTGAAGATAGAACCACAGATAACAGACATCCAAGCTAGAACAAAAAGCTTCGTAAACCGTGTGTAAAATGACTCTAGCGACATCTAACTGCTTATTGCCACTTGCATTCTCTTAAGTGATTGAAGCGCCCGCTTGCGATACCTGCGGCTGGTGTTGGGCAGAGCTGCCAGATATCCCGCTTTTTTCAGCTTACCACATATTGTACACATATATTATAAATACGGCATGGTTAAAAGATATGTTTATATTAGAAATCAATATAATTCCAAATAGATGAAACAGAATGCACAAAATCATTGTTTCCGTGATTCGGCGTTAAAATTCGATAAAGAATAATTCTTTTAAAAAATATCTGGCAGCTCTGCAAAGTGTTGCTGATATTTTGAGGTTTGTTCATGACAAAAAAGGAAGGAAATATTTTTTCCTTTTGTTTATCTTCCCGTTTAAGATTTCGTGCAAGTGCGAGCAGGCTCTTCCGCGAAACTAAAAAAGGATGTTCAATTCTTTTCGCACTCACACGAAATCTCATTGTGGATTGGCAATGCGTGCGTGATGTCAAAAGTAAAATATTTCCTTCTGTTTTTTTTCTCGCTAAAAAGCTAAACATCGATGATTCGCGGTTTTGCTGATATTGTTCAGGCGTGAGAAAAAAAGAGGGAAGTATATTTTTGATTTTTTCGTTACTCACACGTTGACAGTTCGTTACGAGGTTTCCTGTAAGTGCGAGCAGCCACGAAATCTCTTTTACTGCTTTCAACGCGAATTCGTGACCACAAAAGTGAATGAAATTTTCAAGCCTGTTCGCACTTACACGAAAACCCATGCCGAATTGTCAAAACTTGTGGGAAAACAATAGCAAAAATACTTCCTTCTCTTTTTTTCTTACAAAAACCAAACAAATATCAGCAACTTCGTAGTCTCGAATATGTAATACAAGAGATCGTGAAGGGTGTAGCATCGTAGTCGCGAATGTGTACCTTATGGGGTTTCCTGTATGAGCGAGCGGGTGTCGATTTCTTTTAATATACACTAGGGCCCCCAGCTATATAGGATTTTGTGTTAGTGTGAGCAGGCTTCAAATTGCTTTTGCGCTCATGTCTTCGAATGAACATTTTAGGTGATCGCAGTGCCACCATACTGCTTATTGCCACTTGCGAAAAACCGTTGCAAGTTTTTACACACGGTCCAAGCCTAGCTTGGATGTCTGTTATCTGTGATAGAACCAACAAATGGGCGAATGTCGCAAGCGTAAACAAACCGAGTGAGAGTTGATTTTCCTATATACTGCTTCAGCAAAATATAACCACAGACAAACAGACATAACGCTTGGAAGAAAAATCAACAAAAATTATCGTACCTCACATTTAACCTCAACACTAGCACCATCTATGATCGACATTCCCAAATATCAAATAGCAACATGGGTACCCTCGAAGTAGCAAGTATTTTTTATGGGGAATTCTCCTTCTTTCGTCAAAGAGCGCCGCTTTGACCAAAACGGAAACATTCCCAACTAAGCCCAAATTTGAAATGACGGTTTAATCGGTACGAAAAATGGAAAACGAGTGTTATGTCTGTTTGTCTGTGATATAACTCTTACTCGTTTTGTTTACATCTGCGACATTCGCCCCCATAATTATCCTATACTTACAAAATACATTGAAAATATGCTTGTCAAGCAAACCAGGTAACCAATAAGCATTTCCAATGCAATTTAAATGCAAGCCAGTAAGCATATAAGTTGCCTTAAATGCTATCTAAATACTATTTGGGCAAAATATGCGGCTACTTTACTGCTAGCTCTCTTATAGTGCTGACAATGCTTATTTGCAGCACAGAGAACAGACATTCATCTTGGCCTCGCAACGTGTGTAAAAGCTCAGCCACCATTTTGAATGTATGTGGTAATGCCTCCGCTACGTGGCGCTCACATCACTAATAGAAAGAGCTTTGGTTGTTAATATGTATCAATACACATCAAAGCTATCGTCATATTTTCACCAAAGCATTTAACTTGTATTTAACAGTTGCTACAGCAACTAACGTATTGTTTACCCAAGCTGTCGAACTTGAAATAAAGGTAAACATTTTGCAACAATAGTAACTATTGTAGAATTCCTGTTTAATCCTTCGGAGAAACTGTGTTTCTGTATCGGTCACCAGCTATTGGCAATTTTGGCAAACAGGCTGAGAATAAGCCGCGATTTTATCAGCCACCACCTTCGAGAGCAATGAATCGCAGCCAAACCGGCGCACCGGCGGATATCGTTGATGTGGTGCAGGTCGGTGTTTAAAGATGAAAAGTTCACTTTAGTACCACCGCGACGGGGTCATGCTACGTGTAACGATGAAATGGAACGATGCAATGTTGAAAAACTCACAATACGGCCAAAATAACAGAAAATATTGAATTGCGCTGTTCAATTCGCTGTTTTCAATGTTTAGCCGTATTCAACAAATAACATAAACAAAATCGATCCGTTGCTACAACCGCTGCTAGGTTGCTACAGTAACTAACATTAGAGTTGCCAGTATTTCGAATATGTAGATTATGACAAGAATATATAATAAATTTGGCAATGCGGAAATTGGGCAACTGGCGCACACTAAGAGAGATGTCGCTAGTGTCTTGCTTAAAAGCTTACACACCATTTGCGAAATATTTTATATAAACATAATTGTCTGTTCTCTGTGTTTGCAGGTAGTTACCGACAAGAAGAATTTAAATAGAATTGTGGATGCCAATTTACAACAGTTATGCAATCAAAATGCTGATGAACAACAACCTGCAGTATAAAACGCCAGGGATGGTAATAAACGATTGATTTACTGCTTATACTAATGCTTATTGGTTACCTGGGAAGGAGGGGTGCAGTAAGGAGGCAATAACGAAAAACCAGGGGGCTGATATGACGTCACATTTTCGTTGCTCACATGAAAAAGGCGGCAAAATGCAAAGCGATTTCACAAAACTAATTTAACTAACCATTTTCACAGTTTCATGTATTTCGCAGCAATTGCCTGCCTGGCATTAGCTATGTGATGCAAAAACCTTGGCTTAAATCAAACTAAAACTAACAAAAATTAACAATTTACACATCCGACTCGGATGTCAGCTTGAGCCGATCTATGAAGCTGTCAGCTTGGGCCCGCTTTATGTTGGCTACGTTTTTTTGTACAGGTTGGTATTGGAAGTGTCATTCCCGTGCGAAAAACTGATAGTTCAAATCGCTAAATTGCAACATGTGTGGTAAGCGCAGAAAATAACCACGCTAATAATTTTCGCGTGGGACTCTGAATAGGTGGAAACTCCGCAATACACACTTCTCGTTAATTATTGCGCTCTTCACTCTCAATTGGACTCAGGGATGCCAGGTGATTTTTTGAAAAGTCTTCACAAATCAAGGAAAAATGTCTTCATTTGTCTTCCTTCGGCTTTCCGCCCATTTAAACTGCATGGTGAAGACATGTCTTCACATGTCTTCAAGTGAAGACATTTCATTTTTTTGTAACAAAAATGTCTTCAAAATGAAGACATGTCTTCACTTCTGGCATCTCTGATTGGACTGCACAGTTATATCACAGAGAACAGATTAACAGGCTCGAAGGAAGTAATCGATTTTTTGTGTGTAAAATCTGTCGGTAGCGCCCTCCAGAAATAGTTTGCCAAACGCGTCAAAAAATATCCATGTACCTTTATCAATATTTCTTTGTGCTGGAGTTACATAGCAGCGATGGCAGCGACGTCAAGATTTAGTTTGCCACTTACTGCTCGAGGGGTGATCTATTGAAGGATTACTCATAGATTACATAAAAACCTTTTACACACTTCTCGTCAATTACCTGGTAGTCTGTTCTCTGTGCTCCTAGTGTCTTTATTTTTTCGTGTCGGTCACACATAGTTGGTGAATGACATTCTGCCAAACCTGTTCTCTACTTTTCAAAGATAAATAGCGATCCGTTGTGCACAAAGTAATATTGGTAAAGGTGCATGCATATTTTTTTGTGCGTTTCGCAAGCTATTTCTGGAGGGCGCCACCGTCAGATTTTACACACAAAAAATCGATTACTTTCTTCGAGCCTGTTAATCTGGAGTGACATTGCGATTCTCTTTTCGAGTGATTTTGGTTCGTTTCGACCACGTTAAACGAATGGGCGAAACGAACCAAAATCACTCGAAACGAGAATCGCAATGTCACCCCTGTTCTCTGAGCAACCCTTATCAAGGGGTTTCCAACAGCAATGATTACTACGCACCTTCGACTTCGAAAGTTACTTTTGATTACTTTACTGATTACCCCTGATAGTAATCAACCTCTTGTGATTACTATAAATTAATCATGATTACCAATGATTACTTAAGATCTAGGACAGGACGTAACATGTTGTATCGCAAAAGAGCCAATTTGCTGTCAAAAAAGAGCCGGCTTACTGATTGGCTGATTTAATGCGTGCAACTGTAGAAACAAAAATTCACAAGGGAAGCGCAAAAGTGTTGCTGGAAACCACAGCAAACACTAAAACCATCCAATTTTTAACGTTACTAGGATTTTAACACTAAACAAGAATAATAAGAAATCGCATGTCATGTCCTGTCCTAGCTTAAGATTATCATTGATTACTCTACTGATTACCATTTATTACCTAATTAATTCGTAAATGATTACAATGGTAATCTCTGATTACTACGCACTTATATATACGCCTTACTGGAAACCTTGCTGGAAACCCGGAAAACCCTTGACCCTTATTCCCTTATCCAGCTTTCCACGAGCGATAATGGCGGATATTGAGCACAAGTGGGCACAATCTTTTGACATTCATTGGAGGAGCGTCGAGTTCGCCCTGACGGAGTTACTATGGATACATTCATGATTGTTTGTTGTTCGAGTGTAACAATGTAAACATTGTTTAATTTTGCAGATCGCGTTAACCTTATCGAAATCCGGTTATAAGGTGAGTCATTTGAATTGGCAAAATATAATCATGTTTTGCCTTTCTACTATATAAATATATAGTATAAAGGTATAGAAATCACTCGAAAAACCGGAAATGGAAAGAAGGTCCTGCGGGCCGAATGTCATATACCATTCGACTTCGTTTCGAAAACTGAGCATTTTCTGTGTGTGTGTATGTATGTGTGTGTGTGTGTGTGTGTGTGTGTGTGTGTGTGTGTGTGTGTGTGTGTGTGTGTGTGTGTGTGTGTGTGTGTGTGTGTGTGTGTGTGTGTGTGTATGTGACGCTTTTCAATCTCACTCACTTTTCTCGGAGATGGCTGTACCGATTTTTATGATCTTAGTGTCAAATGAAAGGTCTAGGTGTCCCATAGGTCGCTATTGAATTTCATACTGATCGGACTTTTAGTTCAAAAGTTATGTATAAAAATACGAAAAATATGGGGCTTCATTATCTCATAAGTCCTTCAACCGATTTGAACCAAATTGATTGCATATGAAAGAGGAGCCTTGCAAACCCTTAACTTCAGAATTTCATGACGATTGGACTTGTAGTTTGAAAGTTACATAAAGAAATGTGAAAAAATTGTATTTAAAACATATTTTTGTAACATATAAGCATTAATTCAATGTAAAGCATCACCAGATTTATTATCATTTGAAAATTACTGTTGAGATCTATCAAACGAAACCGAGTTATTGAAAATCGGACGGTTCATTCAAAAGTTATTCAAACTTTAACACTTAAGCACCGTATATTAAACCGTTAAAACGTGTAAAACCAAAACATTTCAATCAAATGTTGATTGTATTCAATGTGTGTGATGTATGTGTGTATGTATGTATGTATGTATGTATGTATGTATGTATGTGTGTATGTATGTGTGTATGTATGTATATGTGTGTTTGTGATGACGATTTGCAATTTTGAAATTTGCATTGAAATTCAAGGAGAGTGTGAAACATGTCAATTGTCTGAAGTTTTCGAAGCCTCTTAGTGGAATGTGGAATACGAACTCTGAAATTAAAGAAAAGAAAAAACTTTTTCCGACTGAATTCCAATATTTAAAATTTATTCGCGACAGATACGTATACACTTCGAAATAAGACACTGATGAAGCCTGCACGTTGTAGGCGAACTATGCATCTGTCGCAAATAAATATTAAATACAGTAGGATTTCGAATTTGGCAACAAATGCGTGTCGCCTATGTTGCTAAAATCGAAACCGTGCCAAAATCGAGACCCTTTTTGATATGACAAAATTGAATGTAAATGCATTGGAAATTAACTAAATGTTATTAATCAACGATTGCAACCTTTTTCACAAAATCCGCCAAGACCTATCCATGCGGTGTAAGTAAGTTTTTGGTGACCTACGGTAAGACATAATCCTACGGCAATAAAAATATTATTGTTCGAAACATTCTATGATCGCAAACTTTTTTTCATGTACACACTTAGGGCAATATTTTTTCGTCATTTAAAGTAATGCGGAAACTGACTGATATTTAAGCATCAGCATTTTTGGCTCGAGCGGCACGTTTCGATATTTAAGCATACTTTTGGAAGTAAAATATTTTGTGTTGCCAAAAACGGATACTTTTGTTGCCAAAATCGAACATTGCCAAATTCGAAATCCCACTGTAGTGGGATTCAATCGGAAAAAGTTTTTTCTTTTCTTTAATTTAAGATTTCGATTGTCATTTTTATAAATAAATAATAAATAAATAAATTTTCTTCACTTGCTGTAACTCGCAATTAGACAAGAAAAGCAAAAAGCGAAGAAAAGCATTAATTTAAGCATTTAGATATAGTGGTGTATAGGATTTAATATACTAATGGATTGATTTTTCCAGATAAACTTATATAAATTGCAAACAATTTTTGCGCATCAATAGATGCTGTTTCCAATCAATAAATACTAGAGCTTAGAAATTTTATATAAAAATAGGAGCAAAACATTGTACGGTAGTAATTTTGTACGATTTGTTTTCGTTAGTGACACTTTAAAAGACAGAAATCTTATGTCATGCATCATATTTCAATAAATAAATCGAATTGACAAGCACTGGAAATCACATCGATCATATTTCCCATTCTCAAGCATGTTTATGGCACAGCTTTTGCACTATTCGACCTCATCTTGTTTTCCTAACCCTCTAACGGGATACATTGTACAAACGATGCGATCAAGCTAATGACTATCTTTTCATGAAAGTACATTCAAAAGAAGCTTAAGTTTTGATTTTCATGCAAAAATAATTATCTGAAGGAGCGTCAGCTAAGAAATATTTCCATTTCTCTTTTTTTATATCTAATGCTCTATTCAGTTATTTTTTCTAATTCAGATATATTGCAAAATTGAAGCCAAGCAAACTAATAGTAAAATTTTGAGATCAACCATTTTGTTGTAGATATCCTTTTTCTTCAAAATCGAAATATGATAATAATTTTTCTGAACTCTTGTTTTCCAAAGATGCTAACTTTTGAGCGCATGGTATTAATATCAAAATATCAAAAAATCTGCTATGAACACATATTTCATATTGTCAATTCAAAACAAGTTTCGTATGTGGCTCTAAGGCCTGAATGTTAAGGCTGTCTATATATATATTCATTCAAGTCTGCAAAAATTATCTTTTGTGTTTACATTATGTTTCTATAAATCACGTAAATGTTATAAAACTAAATAATATGTTCATCAAGTAACATAAATGACGCTTACAAGTATTTCTGCACCCAAGGAAAGAAAATATAATTATTGTACGCAATACGTTGTGAATTTGACTGGCAAATAAGAATTTTGAGGAATACAGAACGGATATTTCAAAATATAGTCAAGTTAATTAGAGATGTTCCTGAGAAATTAAATAGTGATTATTGTGGCAGTAGAAAGGCTAGGTCACGCCGCTAGGTGGATTAATTCGGGTTTTTTAATCAACACTTTCGTTTAGGTTGGCTTATTAGACATTGGTCTGTGCGGTCTCAGCGTTCCATTCTTGCTAGGACTAGAGGATCACGATGTTCACCAATGTGAAGAAGGATGGGTACCGGTTTATACCAGGGTTGCTGAAGAAAATCATTCGTAGAAGGAGTGCCCTGAAGGTCATCATTTCATCCGCTACGGTTGATGCGGAACTCTTCCAGGAATTTTGCAACTTGAAGAAAAAGAAAGACGAGAAGGACACCTCGGTCATACTTTCCGTGGAAGGTCGCATGTATTCCTACGAGGTGCTTTATTTGTTAGGTAAGGTTTTGTTCGTCAGGCTCAAAAATATATCATAATTTGGACTACACTTTCAGAACTTTGTCCAGAGTACGTGAAGGGAACAGTGGAAACGATAATGAAAATCCATCGTAGTTAGAAACCGGGAGACATTTTTGCGTTCCTGACAGGACAGGAAGATGTGTTAAAAGCACTCGATCTTTTGCGTGAGCATAAGGAGGCTAGTGGGAAGGATGACTTGACAATACTTCCCATGTACGGAACGCTATCCAACACGGATCAGCTGAAAGTTTTTTTCAACGCCCCTTAGGGAGTTCGGAAAGTTATTTTAGCTACAAACATAGCGGAGACATCAGTGACAATTCCAGGAATTGTTTATGGTAAGCCGGCTTGTAACTTAACTGCTTGCTTGAAACTGTAAAGAAATTCTAATGTCAACTACTTTCAGTTATTGATAGCGTATTTGTAAAGTTGAACTGGTATTCAGCCGAGAGCACCACTAACAGTTTGGTAATAGTAGCGACTAACAAAGCAGCCGCGGAACAGCGAGCCGGCCGAGCCGGAAGGATTCGCAGCGGAAAAGTCTACCGTCTCTATACCGAAGAAGAGTGGGACAAACTAGCCGATTATGCTCCACCGGAAATGCGCCGAACCGTTCTCTGCAGCACGGTTTTATTTCTAAAAGCTTTGGGAATTGATAACATCTTGCGGTTCACGTTTCCTTCACCACCACCGGCTAAGAATCTGCTGGCTTCACTGGAGACTTTGTTCGCTCTGGATGCACTCGACTCCGATGGAAACTTAACGTCCCCGGTTGGTTATTTCCTAGCAGAAATGCCTATAAATCCGATGTTGGCTAAAATGCTGTACAACGCCGGCGAGATGGGATGCTCAGAGGAAATTCTTATTATAATAGCCATGCTGCAAGCTCAATCAGTTTTCTCAAAACTCAACTTTGCAGCATGCTGGAACGAGAATTAAACATACCAGTGGTATGATTGTGTATGATGCCACTGCTTTCTTGTGGTGACAATGTGGAAACTATATGCCGCTGCATTGTGTCGGGATTTTTTCCATACGCTGCTTATTTGCATCATTCTGGGGTTTACAAAACGGTACGAGGTGAGACAGAGCTTTCGATTCATCCACTTTCGGCATTGTATACCGTAGAACAGCCACAATGGGTTGTATTTTGTGAACTTTTGCATACTACCAAATTGTTTATGAAGGATATTACCGTTATTAAACAAGAGTGGCTCACAGAACTGGCACCTCACTATTACCATAAAGTTACGGTCGTAAGAGATATTTTCTAAGCCTTAATATACTTGGAGTTTTAAAGCCAAATAATTTCTTGTATTTTAATTTGATGACCAGTTTGGATCGTGGAAGTTTCGAACGTAAAAATTTATTTCAAATTAAGCTTAAGTTTTATTGCTTTTCCACTGTTAAAACCTTAACAATATCTCTCAGCACTTGTGACGTGGTACAATCTGGTAGTTCATTCACACATGCCTTTCCCGTACCCCCCAATCCACCAACATGTGGATCGATCGGTAACGTCCCCAAGTGGGGCACTTTTGCCAGTTCTGCCAACGCTAATCCACCTCCCGAAGAGAATATATTCGTACATTCGGCACAATTGGGACACATAAAGCCGCTCATATTCTTTACAATCCCAATGATTGGTATCCCAGTTTTCTTACAGAAAGCTACCTCCTTTCGGACGTCTTCCAAGGCCATTTCCTGAGGCGTTGTCACAATCTGCGTTTACTCCCTTCAAGTTTTCCATGACGGTGATGTGTTCGTCCGAAGTGCCCGGAGGAGTATCGATAATGAGATAATCCACCCAAGTAACAATTTCTGGCTGATCAAACGCTTTTATAGCTGATTTTATTCAACCTGTGACTGAATTATGGTTTAGGTTTAGAAATAACCTTTTTTCAGCCCCTAAACATCTAAATCTGGTGATTTTATCAAGCTTCAGACTTGTTAAAAGCCGCTTTTGAAGCTGCGATGAAGCTTAATAGAGTTTTTTGCGCGCTTTTAAATAGCCAATTTGCGCAATGCTGTCAATTCTATTTTTAGAACGAGAAATAGTTTTGCAGCATGCTCTTCCAGCCGCTTAATCAACGATTCATCAACCTTTAAAAAATCTATTTTTAAATTTTAAAAAATGGAACGCGTCATTTTTTTATTTTGCCGTGCACACTGTCGAGCGCGATATTTTAAATTTCGAATAACTTTAATTCGTATAAGTAAGCTAACTAATTAAAAATGCATGTCTTTTTTTCCGGGAATTGAACCCGCCATCTTTTGATCCATAAGCACTCACCGTATGATCCGCCCCATTTGCATCTGCAGAACAGACAGTGAAAATATCTTTACACCTGAAGCCTAGCCCGCCTAGCGTGAAGCAGTCGATAATGTCGATTGTAGCGGAGTATAGTTTTCGGGGAAACTAGTCGTGTATATTTAGTTAAATTTACTATTTATTTAAATGATATTGCGCGACGCTAAACTTACAAGTCCGTTCTCTTCAAAAGCCTGTCTCCAGTCCTCTTTCTTTCTGTCCCTTCCCGCCACTGTCACTCTTCTCGCCTTTCACACTTCGACACTATTTCTCTCTCACACACATCGCCTGCTCTGTTTTATCGACAACACCAAGGGTGCGTCACTACATCCCCCTCAACACTTCTTGATGTAATGAGGCATATAATGTTCAAACCAAGAAGGCTCTCTTCGCTTTCGCTTCTCTGCATGGTCCAAAACAGTTTCTTGCGTGTTGAGTTCACATGAAGAACTCGAAACTGGTCCATCTGGAGGATTAATCATTCCGTAACTTGAAGTTGTTGTATCCGTTTTCTCTATTTTCTTTACATGTGCTATATTCCTCCTGTATTCCTTTCCGCTAACTAATGATTTCACAGTTACATCTGCTCCTAGTTTGTTCAATACGATAAACTCCTCGTTCATATATTCGGTACTTAGTTTGTTATCTCTCTTCATCCTTTTGAGTAAAACATAATCCCCCACTACTATATCCTTTATTTTGGCACGTCGCTTATTGTCACTGTACTCCTTACCCTTCTCTTTTTTGGATTCTATCATGATCTCTAGTTTCCTCATCGTTCAACCAGGAGTTCACCAGTTTAGGAAGCTTGGTGCGAATTCTTCGTCCAAATATCAATTCAGCCGGTGATCGACCGGTTGTAGGATGAATTGAAGCACGGTAAGTTAACAAAAATTTCTGCAGCTCTGCCCTCCAGTCTTGTCCGAGTTCTTGAGAAATTCGTAGTCGCTTCAGTATTGTTCGATTCTGCCGCTCTACTTCGCCATTCATTTGAGGCCAGTAAGGTACGGTGTTGATAAGTTTTATACCGTAGCTTTGACAAAATGCTGAGAACTCCTCACAATCTTCACTTAACTGTGGAGCATTATCGGCGGTGAGCGTAACAGGAACGCCAAAACGACTAAAAATGCTTCTTAGTGCCTCTGTTGTTTTTTCCGCTGTAATGCTATTCATCTCGACTACTTCGAAATACCTGCTGTAGTAATCTATGACAACCAACAAAAACTGCCCTTCGGGAAGTGGACCTAGAAAGTCTATTGCCAAGTCCTCCCAGGGAGCAGACGGTAAATCACGGCGAACCATTGGTTCAGGAGCTTCTGGAGCAGCAACAAGCGTACAGCCACGGCACTTTCTTACATATGCTTCAACATCTTTATCCATTTTAGGCCACCAAACAGACAAACGTAAGTGACTTTTCATCATATGTGTTCCGGGGTGACCTTCATGAGCCAGAGATAACACTTTCTCACGTAGGCTTTTGGGAATAACGATTCGGTCTCCTCGCATCAAAACATTTCCTACTTGGCATAGTTCCTGGGCGATAATACGATACTCTATTGGAAGTTCAAACAAACGATCGGAAGAAATCGTGTTTAAAAGATGCCGTGTTTCATCATCTTGTCTGCTTATGCTCTCAATTTCTTCCCATCTTACAGCAGCATTATCTGCAGCCATGCTTGCTATTTCATTGACAAACAGCTCTTCCGAATAATCAAAAGGTGTTGGTTCCAAGGTAGATAATCGGGAAAATACGTCCGCCACATTCTTTTCTCCTGGTATGTGCTTTATGTTATAATCGAAGGCTTGTAGCCGTAACACCCACCTTTCAATACGGGCACAGGGTTTTGAACGTGGCCCAAACAGAAATTGTAATGCTTTACAGTCAGTGATTAAATCAAATCTTTTACCTAGAAGATACATTTGGAATCTTTCAACGCCCCAAACGGCCGCCAATGCCTCTTTTTCTGTTTGGCAGTACCGTTTTCCAGTTTTAGTGAGAGATTTCGATGCATAACATATTACTCGATGTTGCCCATTCCCATCTGTCTGTACTAGTATAGCTCCCAAAGCTGTAGGGCTTGCATCTACAATCACTGACGTATGATGATCTATATTAAAATGTCCAAGACTCGCGCTGTTTGAAAGTGCTTTTTTGATTGATTCAAATGACTTCTGATGCTCGTTTTCCCATTTGAAAACCACTGATTGTTCTGTCAACTTTCTTAGAGGTTCGTCGAGAGATGCCAAATGGTTGATAAATTTATGCATATAGTTTGCAAGCCCCAGAAAACTTTTAACCTCAGCAGCGTTATTCGGTTGCCGAAAAGACACTAGCGCATCGATTTTAGATGGTGAAGGCCGAATTTTATCTGCAGAAATTATATGACCAAGAAATTGAAGCTCAGAGACACCAATAACGCATTTTTCGTGGTTTAAAACAATTCCCCGTCTTTGCAAACGCTGATAAACTTCGTTCAATCGAATATTGTGCTGCACCAAATCATCGCCTTCTATGTATATGTCATCTAAATAACAAATCGTACCTGCACATCCAGCCAATACCTCTTCCATTACTTTTTGGAAAATTTCGGGGGCCGATACTAGCCCGAATGGAAGCCTTTTGAATCTACAGAGCCCACGACTCGTGATAAACGTGGTTATGTCCCGCGATTCTGGGGCTAGCTCTGTTTGTAGAAACGCATCTCGGATATCGAGTCTGCTTCGAATTGTTCCCTTTCCTATACGTGCGAGCAACTCATCTACTACTGGCATAGGATGGCGCTCTCGCAATACAGCTTCGTTTACCCGTCGCAGATCTAAGCACACTCGAGGCTCCCCATTGGCTTTACCAACCACTACCAACGGCGACACCCAGGTTGCTGGTCCTGTTTTGACCTGCAAAAAATTAATTATTTCAACGTGTGCTACTTTCTTATGCATTTAGCAAGAAGCAGACGAGAAGCGTGAAAACACCTTTTTTGTCTTTATATAAAAAAAGGTGAGATTATATTTCGTTTTAAATTTGTTGGGATAGATTTTTGGCACTAGAGAGATGAACTGATTAAGCTGTTTTATTTATTTCAGACACGGAAAGAAAAATATTTGGAAAAAAAAATTGAAGTTACCTCAATTATATCCTGTGCCAACAACTGGTCTAATTTTTTATTTACAGCAGATTCGTAGGGAAGCGGAACGCGGCGCACTGGCTGGAACACTGGTTTGAACGAAGAATCCATGTGGATTTGAACCTGTACATCTCTGATTTTACCCAATAAAAAATCCTTCTGCTTTTCCGTAAATCACGTAGGATAAATCACCCGATTTGGTCGTTTTGGGGTATTTCGTCGGCAGGAAAATTTTCTATTGGACAATTTGACAATATAGTTCCCGTATCCAAGACACGAACCAGCAACATGTTTGCCACCAAAATATCCATGAAACACCAGCGACACTGGCATTCTATATATATATTGATTATACTGTTTCATCCCGTTCAGCATGTTCAACAAAGCGGACTTTGCTTGTCTTCGAACCGTAGCTTGAGGGTTTGAATTTAGATGCTGGTCGTTTTCGACAAACTGCCTCGAAATGACCTAGTTTGTTACATCGGCGACATATCTGATTGCGGGCCTTGCATTCAGCAGAAGTAGCAACGTGTCCTTTTGTGCCGCAATTGAAACATGTAACTTGTCGGTAATGTTGTAGCTTATGGTTGAAAACTCTTGGGGCACGCCTAGCAACTTCTCTGGCTTCTACTCGGAACACTTTTTCTGGCAGTTGTTCCTTACCGGTAAGACAAGACAAATCATTAACTTGCTGCTCTACTCCTTCCATCATGGCACCCAATTCCTCTGCTTCCGTCAAGGTTATATCCTTTTGCAAGATTCGACGTCGAAGCTCTTGCGAAGCACAGCCTTCCACGATCACGTCAATAGCGAAAATTTCCATTAATACATCACGAACGTCAGCATTATATTTCTCAAACCCGCAGTCGGCTAGCTGTTGCCTAATACGCAGAACGAAGTGAGCGAACCGTTCGTCCTTTTCTTGGTGTATTTTCCGTAAGCGACACCGTTCCAAAATATACTGCCGTCCGGGCTCAAAATATTCATCTAACTTAGAGACAGCAATATCATACCAGTTTTCTTTTATCGAAACTGCGGGTAATTTGTCAACACCAGGTAAATTTTCGTACACCTTTTGTAGCTGCTTTCCTCCAAAATGTAACAACTTGGCCCTCATCTTCCGTTGGTCTGTAATGTCGTATGCATCAAAATAAATTTCTAAAGATGATTTCCAGCTCTTCCATTCTTTCGCTAGTTGGTTCTTCCCGATTTCCTCACATCGGAAAGGAGGAATCGGACGGGCGTCGTCAATCTGCCAATCGAAATTTAACACATTGCTTTAAGTTATTTTGGACATCAGTATTTCAGCAATATTCATTAAAATCAAATTAGTACACGCATATGAGCATATGCGCACATGAGCACGAGATATGAGCACATATCTAATGATGTTGAGCTTTTAAAATTATCTTTGTGAAAAAAAAACTTTCATATAGTTAATCACTCAGAACATTGCCTTCTCAAAGGCAAATTTATTTTCCTCAGAACACTCTGCCTTCTCAAAGGCAAGTTTATTTTCCGTAGAACACTCTGCCTTCTCAAAAGCAAGTTTTTTTTTTCGCCGTATAACATCCAAGCTCCTCGAAGCATATACTTCTCAAAGTATGTACACACACAGGTTTAGTTCTCAGAACATATATAACGACACTCCTCAGAGTAATCTAATAAGAATTTAAAGCATAATAAAAAACCTTTTTCTTAGCTGTAACCTCTTTTCACTGATGCTTGGAGCTACGCCACCACCAGGCATTTTACAACAAGCAAATTTTAGGATTTTTTTTTCCACGATTAATAACTCTGTTATATACTTACCAGTTTTTCCATCATCCTCGTCGCCAGATGTAGCGGGGTATAGTTTTCAGGGAAACTAGTCGTGTATATTTAGTTAAATTTACTATTTATTTAAATGATATTGCGCGACGCTAAACTTACAAGTCCGTTCTCTTCAAAAGCCTGTCTCCAGTCCTCTTTCTTTCTGTCCCTTCCCGCCACTGTCACTCTTCTCGCCTTTCACACTTCGACACTATTTCTCTCTCACACACATCGCCTGCTCTGTTTTATCGACAACACCAAGGGTGCGTCACTACATCGATAACTGCCAAACTTTTGCTGTCAGCCGAATTGCGAAATTCTATGATCTGACAGTATGTGTGCTGTGAGCCGAAAGAAAACCTGGTAGAAGTTTATAAAGCCACTTTAACACCCTTAAGCAGCCTTCAAGTAGTTTGAAAGCTGCGAGTCTAATGAAAGCTCCCACTCTACACTTTAACACCTTTAAGCAGCCGTAAGACGGTTTGATGTTTATGGCTGTTTAGAAGCAGATTGTTTAGCAAAAAAAATCCGCTATTAAGCTTTTTTATCAGCTTTTGGGAGAGAACTGGTTTGAAAAACTTAAAGCAGCTTGCACATCGCTTATTTAAACACCATTTGAGCGCTTACTTTATGCAGCTTTGATCGCTTTAAACCAACCCGTAAACAGCCATTGCTCTTGCAATTCAGCTATCATTGTTACTTGGGCAACTCATCCCAAGCGACGTCCTCTAAAAACTGTTTGATCATTGCAGTCTTCTTGGGTCCTCGCCAAATAACAGCTTCGGTTCGGCTCTTCAACAGAAAACCAATCGACATAACGGCCAGTTTCTTTTCGGCACTGGTATAAACCGGTACCCATCCTTCTTCACATTGGTGAACATCGTGATCCTCTAGTCCTAGCAAGAATGGAACGCTGAGACCGCACAGATCAATGTCTAATAAGCCAACCTAAACGAAAGTGTTGATTAAAAAACATGATTATATTTTGCCAATTCAAATGACTCACCTTATAACCGGATTCCGATAAGGTTAACGCGATCTGCAAAATTGAACAATGTTTACATTTTTACATTCGAACAACAAACAATCATGAATGTATCCATAGTAACTCCGTCAGGGCGAACTCGACGCTCCTCCAATGAATGTCAAAAGATTGTGCCCACTTGTGCTCAATATCCGCCATTATCGCTCGTGGAAATCTGGATTGCCTTATTGTATCCTGAGCTGTTGGAAACCCCTTGGATAAAAAATATCGATAGTTATCGAAACGCAATTATATCGATATTTACAAGCATATTTCCCATCGTTATTGTCAAATAAGCTATGTACACTGGGAAAATAATGTGACCCTTTATCGCACTATTTTAAGGCTGTGAACCATTTCGCGAAATTTTTAACTTTTTGGTTTAAATTTGACAGTTCGATGGTTATTTCTCCTTGAGTGGTTAAAATCAGTTCAGAATGTGAACCATTTCATATTTGACGGATTGATAGTTTTTTTGCTTAATGAGAGCATATAAAGCCATGGGTTTATACCGTCTTTAGACATTACCCTTCTTTATCGACAGACTTCGCAGCCGGCTGTTAGAGTACAGGAAAATTACGGGGCCAGTGCAACAATCCTACTGACTCTAACTAGCAAGCACCGCCTAGCCGAGATTCGAACATACGACGACTGGCTTGTTAGACCAGTATCGTACCTCGAAGCTAGGCTGGGCGGTAATGAGAGCATATAAGGTGAGGATGAAAATATTGTTTTTTCTGTCCGAGTTAAAATCGGAGGAATTTTTGATGTCATTTGCGTTTATTTGATAGATAAAATTCATCTCATTTCAACCCGGGTTGTTTGAACAAATTTATAATGCGATAAGCATCCATACCAATGTAAAAAAAATCAGTGAAACTTGTCGAAGCTCTCTTCCTCACCTGTGCATATCTCATTGGCTCTCAGAACTTGGTTAAACTAGAGTGACTATATACAGAGTGGCGCCAAGTCATCCCAAATGTATGCAATGCGGGTTTTCCAAGGTTTTTCTTTCTCTTTCCTGCATACGCGTTGGATAAGTCGTCTGCTCGATTGGAATGACACTGACAGATAATTATCATTCCAATTTTGACATTGTCGCCACTCTGTATATAGTCACTCTAGGTTAAACCATGCTCTCGAGCAGGGTTATTTTCGGATAACTATCGAACTGTCAAATTTTAACCAAAAAGTTAAAAATTTCGCGAAATTGTTCACAGCCTAAGTAAATTTCCACGATTTATTTCATTAGTAAATGATAACTTCATAGCTCTATTTCTATGTAAACGTAAATGAAATTTTGTCTTCTATTCGACGTATAAAATTTTAATGATTCGTTGCTTGATATATAGCAATGGTAAAATCAAGGTAAAACAAGATTCTGACAAATTCACCTATTTTTCTCAGTGTGAATACTCCACAAATTAAAGCGTCGACCAAAACAACTTATGTCTCGGCTTATATCTAAGTACATTGTATTTATTGTATAAGCTTTATCTAAATTGACTATATATTTGGAAAAATGAGTAAACCTAAGTCCGGTGAAGAATGGGAATCGATAGCGCGTTCGATAGAGGACGATAAGCAGGATGAAATCGACACATTAGAAGATTTGGAAGAAAAAATGCGTAACACCCCCAGAGGAATGTTTGTTAGTGGCTGGGACGATCCTGATGATCTGATAGAAGAGGACAAGGATCCGAAAGGTAGCTGAATAATTAATTTGAACCGTGAACATGACGTATTGTATTTTCGTGCAAAGTAAAATGCTGTTCTTGTATCACCGGCAAAATCAGAAAACATATTTGTTCGGTTGAGAATGCAATGCGACTTGTTCAATAATAATAGCTGATCGAATATATGTATTTTTAATTTATGCAAGCAATCATCTCTTTGCAGCATCTCTTGAACGGCTAGCATTATGGGCGGCAGGTTCAGACAAGTTGGAAATATTAGAAGAGGTCCTTTGTAAAAAACCGTCAGTAGTTTCATCTGTCGACGATGATGGTTACACTCCACTGCATAAAGCATGCTACAATAACAATCGGGTCATGGCCGAATTGCTTTTGAAGTACGGTTCCGACCCGAATGCTCGCACTGAACTCGGCTGGACACCGTTACATTCAGCGTGCAAATGGAACAATGCTGAATGTGTCGCATTGTTACTACAGCATGGAGCTGATATCAATGCTACCTCAGAAGGAGACCAAACACCACTACACATCGCGGCCACAGTTTCGAACAGCAGAAGTACGCTGATGACACTCTTGATGGATGATAGAATAAAACCAGATTTTCTAAACAACTCAGGAGAAACGGCTGCTGATATCGCAAAACGAAGTGGCCTTTCTTTTCCACTGTTTAAAATGGGACAATCAGCATTGAGAGTGGAAACTGGAATACTAGATTAGGGTTAGAATAAATGAAGATAGAATTAATAAAAGGGCGAATGTCGCAAGCGTAAACAAACCGACTGAGGGTTGATTTTCGTATGCTGGTCCAGCAAAAAGTAACTCTCACCCGTTTTGTTTACATTTGAGACATTCGCCCTTTTGTTAATTCTATCTAGAAATGATTGGCCGGTAAGAAATATCAGCATATTCGGCATGACGAGTAGCATGTTCCTCACAATCATGTGAAAGCTGACTAAAAGTAGGTTGGTTATTAAGAAATAAGTCTTTGAATATGCAACACAGAGAAATTCTTTACGAAACCAATGTTTCCACATTCTATTAAATATTTCGTTGTATTTGAAAACACACAAAAACGTTTTTCGCACAATTTGTGCCAAAGCAACCGGATATGGATAGCAACATTTTTACATTTTTAGTCGACGCGTACTTTTTTAACTTGTGGTTCGTTACTTGATTTTACTTCATATTCCATTCTTGTTGCATTAGTGCTACTGTTAGCAATGTCCTGCAGTATTTCGGCATAACTATGCTCACCGAAGAGACCCAGTAGCAAGGCTACTCCGTACCCTGTGGCACGTTCCCCGCTATGAACTGGAGACGCCATGTCAATGTGCAACCAAGCTCCGGTGTACTCAAATCCAAGATGCGCACCGATGAATAGTCCAGCACAACTAACCTGAGCATTACCACGATCCATGACTGAGTTTTTCATGTCCGCTACAGCTGAATTGAACTCACTGAAATGTAATTCCGGACAGTATGGAACCGGCGATAGTAGGTCTGCCGTGTGACGACCGACAGCTACAGCTTTAAGTTCCCAACGCTCGCTGTTAGTAAGAATAGCGCCATGATATTTTCCTGTTGCGATCCCTTGAGCCCCAGTCAACGTAGCCATATCTAGGATTACCTTAGCCTTTAGATCACGATCCGCGTAGCACACTCCATCGGACAAAACCAAACGGCCTTCGGCATCGGTGTTATTAATTTCGACCGTCAGTCCAGAGTATAATCGATGAATATCGTCCGGACGTGTTGAATTCGGTCCAACCGAATTTTCCGCCAGACAGAACACAGCATGCAAATTTTGCCGATAGCCACTCTTGACTGCAGCGTAAAAACCGCCAAGTATAGCAGCAGCTCCACCACAGTCCCGTTTCATACCTGGCATAGCTGTTTTACCTTTGATGCTCAGACCGCCAGTATCGAATACGATTCCTTTACCAACCCAGGCGACAGTTTCAGTTGCACCTTCCGGTTCATACGAAAGTACTGCTAATGCGGGAGGATCTGCAGCAGCCTTTCCAACTCCGTAAATGCCACCAAAACCTTTTACGTTCAATTCTTCACCACGTATAATCTAAAACAAAAAATCTGTTATAGATCAAGATTACTAAAAATAGGCATTGAACTACCTTAGGTACCAATTTTAGTTCCTTGGCTACGGTTTCCACCTCACGTAAAAATCCGGATACGTTCATCTCATTGCAAGGAGCGTCAACAATTTTTGCCGTTAAGCGAATCCCATCAGCAGCGTATTTCAGTACTTTAACATCTTCATCCGTTAAGGTTGTATTATCCGCATTACCTATCAGAACAAACTCAATACTGACTTTTATCGGTTCCGATGGAGTTTGATTGATGTTACTATTATCTGGTGACTTAAAACTTTTACGGCAATACAATGGATACGCTCTGGCCACGGCGCACGCAGACGCAAATACATTGCTTCGTTCACATACAATAACGACCGTCTCACTAGCTCCAGTAGTATGGGTTTGAACCAATTTCGTCAGCGCGTGGGCTCGAGAGTCCGTATTGTGACGGGATGCTCTAGTTGGCAAAACAGCAATTCGAGCTAAATCCAGATACAAAGAACAGGAATCGGTCGGCGTTGGACGCAAGTGGGAGACCGCTTTCTGGAAAACTTCCTTTGAAACGCAAGGCTCCAGTTTGCAGCGAATCCGGTCATATGAAAGCTCGTTCAAGTGACGTTGCTGGCCGATAATCAGCACTGGTATCTTTTGCGGATCCGAAGGTTCCACTTTACGATGGAAGCTTAATTGGCTCATTTTTCAACTGAGCGCTACAACGTGATGTAATGGTTCCGTATATCAGTTTTCAATTACCTATTTGTTCGAAACCATGTACTACAAGATAAGCGAAAATCTTATTTTAATCGTAAAACAAACAAGCAAACACTTTACACTTCTATTTCTGGGTTGTGGTGTGGCAGCTGAGCCTGAGCGGCAATTTTGCAGGATGGGGAAGTTATCGATAACATCGCTACGCTTTCGGCATTTCAAAGCAACGTTATCGGCAAGGGGTTTCCAACAGCAATGATTAGAAAATAATACTTTGTATATGTAGCATAATAAATTGTAACGGGTGTAATCTATTGCACCGTTTTATTAGTGTATCCCAATAGCATATACGTTTATATTTTTTTGAGTGTAACACCTGCCAGTGTCAAAAATGTCGCGACGATCGTTTTTACGTGCCGTTCAAAATTGACGCACCTTCGATTTCCAAAGGAAATGTTTTATTTTATTTTATTGTGCTTTGCAGCTGTACCTGGATTAATCCAGATTATTTTCTCTAATGCCAATGTATATGACAAAACAAAACAGCAACATAGCAGTTGTCACTCTTTCTCACTCACAGCATTCGCATTGTCGCACTATTTGTGCCAGTCGCACTTTTAAACTGCGGTGTCCAGTAAGGTGCAAAATGCGGGATATTTTATTTTACGTTAAATGTGAACGCAAAAAGCTGTCTGGACAACGATTTGAAAAGTGCGTATTGGTTATTTCAGCATTGTTTCATGTTTTCGGTAAAACTGTTTGAATTCTTGGTGGGTTATTTGATTGATTTGTTTACAAGATAAAAAGCGGTACAGCAAAGTTTCGTTAATTGGTGGTTCGTTAATTGGGCGGTTCGTTAATTGGGTGTTCGCTAATTGGGCTATGTGACAACTTGAATGTCAAAATTGTATGGAATTTTCGAGTTTAGAAATTTCTAACAACTGTCAGTCGGCCCAATTAGCGAATCAGCTAGAGTGCAGTCGTGGCCCAATTAACGAATTCAGGCTGTATTTATTACAAGATTGTCACTCTTGTGTACGAGTTGTCTGCTGTAAAGTATTTAAATATTGCGTGTTTCATTGAGAGTTATCCGCTGTGCAATTCAAAATGAAATGCTCTTTCATGATTTCATCTTTCATGATCGATTTTGTCGTTAACAGAACAAGTTAAGCAAAATTCAACAGTAAATTCAAGCAATAGAGATCGCTGCAGTTGTACAAAAAACACTCTGTTACATGACAGAACCAAATAGAGCATGTCATTATAACAGAAAAACCAGTTATGCTGCTATTCGCGTTGACGAACGTAAGCTGCTGCCACCTCCAAAAGTTTACTGTAGGGGTGAAGCGGAATAGGGATTCCTTAAAGAGCGCAAGAGATCGAAACATTTTGGCAGTTTTTCACCCACACGTACATACGGGCATTTCTATGAGTGTGCAAGAGATCGTTTAATGCCGTCAACGCGAATTGTTGTTGTCGCGAGCAACATTTAGTTTGGCTAAAGATGGTCTTAGCCGGTGGTTTTGGTTGTTGCCCCAAAGTCTTTTTCCGACTAGGTCGTACTTGGAAATTGGATGTGATATTCACTCGTGCTGATCGTGCTAATATTAACTAAATTCACTTCACTATTGGTATGGGAAACTGTTCCCAGGAAAACTTAACTTTATTGGAAAAGGTTACAATTGTCGTCTTAAAGCTACGCGTTGAATAATCGATGGATACTTATGTAAAGCATCCCAGAAAAATTGACTTATATACTATGTCCCTTTAGATACCAGACTTTTCTTCGAATATCCATAATTTTCATTTATTTTCCTTCTGGAGTCTAACGGGCGCTTATTCTAAAACACTATAATTGTTTGAACACTCCTCATTGCGTCCTAACGATAAAAAGAGAAAGAAATTCTAAATGCGACACATGGGAGTGGCTTAATCTTTCATGCCCTAAATAAATAGTCTAATCAGTACATAATCCATGCGCGAGATGGTTTTTCAGATTCCTTTTCATATTCTGACTTTCCTACTCCCGATCAGATGGATCGTTCTGCTGGCATGTTTATTTGATTACATCGTTGGCGTGTCTAGCTAAGCAGCTTATTTGCTCTACCTCTAGAAGCGATAATGCCTCCAGCTAAGTTATTTATTTTTATCATTCCGCTTTAGCAGCGACAATTGTCATTACCACGGAAACGTTTTGATACTTGGCATAATGTTATCAGTTCGTAAAATACTCTATTGAAATAATAAACCAATTCAGATCTTATATGCACAAGGGATTTTTTGCCAAAACAAATGATAATAAACTCTTTCTTCGATATTTACGCCGCTTTCAAACATCTGTCGTGAACCATGAACCAGCATGCCGTTTTAAGCACCCCATCGGCAGACAACCATGTTTTCGCTGCCAACATCTCGTGTGTGCGAGAATGAGATAGCATGTCAGCACTGCGTTTCACTCAACTGCCAGCAGTCTGATTTGGGCCCGCTGTCAAATTTTGAGCCCCGGACATGCTGTCGCTGACGTTTACTGCAGTTCGATATAGAGATGTCGATGGGTTGGTTTTAAGCAAGGTGAGTGACTAACCTTGGTTTTAGGTACGTTTGATTAGTATGGGAGCTGTCACATTGTTACCGGGTTGTATGAGAACGATGTCGAACCGTGAAGTGTTTTCCATGAATTACCTAGCCACCCGAAGTCCCGTAGCTCGCAAATTCGCACAAAACTAATTTTACTGGTATTTCTTAACGGACATGGACGCTAGAGGAAGCTGATCAACGAGGTTTTAGAGCGTAAAATTATGCTCTCTATTCGCTATGACGGCGCCGCAGTGGAGACACCTACATTAGTTTCGAGTATGCGTGAAGCGGAATAGCGATTTGTTAAAGAGTGCAAAAGACAGAAATATGTCGGAAATAATTTTCACGCATTCAGCTGCGGGCAGTTCTGTGAGTGGAAAAGAGGTCGTGCGGTGCCGTCATTGCGAATACTTGGCGGTAGAATGGAAAATGTAGTGTGGGTGGCACAGACGCATGAACCACGAGTTGTATCAAGTTTACAAATGTGCTAATCAATGTTGCCACATTTACAGATTTATCTGAAAAAGTACAGATATTTTCGAATTTTTTGGTACATATTCTGTACGGTACAGATTACAGATTTTTGCCAAAAAGTACAGATAGGTACAGATTTTTCTGAGTGACAAAAACTTATACTTTTTTCTCAGTGCTGTTTCTTGAAATCAATAGAGAAGCAATATTCTTAGTATGAATGTAAACAAAACAAAACGTATTTATAACTAAGTTTAGTAGAAATATGTGCAAACATCATCAAACAAATAAATGATTAGAGACTCGTGCATTTTTTAATGCTATCAAACCAAATTTTTCTATAATAAATAATTTTAATGGTACAGATTTGGGTACAGATTTCTGGAAGAAAAAGTACAGATGAAAAAGATTTTTGCGGCTTCCAGTACAGATGAATATGTGGCAACACTGGTGCTAATAGAGCGAAGGTAGTACAATTTGGCAGGCTGCGGTGGGCGGTACGCAAGGGAATGCTCCATTAACGAGAGCAGCGAGTACAGCAGCGAACTATGAAACTCGATGTTTTGCTTTTTTCTTTTTTTTTCGGGGTACGTAGCCAGAATACCCGACGAAAGAGTAGCCAAAAATATGTTCAGCAAAGAACCAAGAAGAGGCCTTAGACTTCGGAGCAGACCCCGCACCCGATGGATGTGATTGTTTACTTTGCTCTTTTGGTATCTCGGTTTGACCTTTGACGGTTCAATTTTTTTCCTCGCACTTTGCAGATCTGTACTTTACATGCTGTCTGTTAGAGGCTCCATTACGCACCTTAGGCCAGTACCAGGCGTCATTATTGTTAAATGCAGAATTTAATATGAAAGTAGGGTTCTGAGAATACACGCATGGTAAAGTCCCTTAACATCAAATGGCCTGATTCTACTAAGGTTCGAACTCGACACCACTCACTTGCCAAGGAAGACCTGATAAACTAATAGCTACAGGGCCTCTTATTTATCACGTCGAGATATTCATCGTCAGCTTATGTCAATGATGACTGGCAACCGTAGTTTAAAGTAAGTTTTTACAGTTTTGCCATAACATTATTAAGTGTTATTGCCTACATTTGTCTAAAACATCCGATGTATAGGTCACCATATAACAGTTCGGTTGCAATAAATTGAAAACTTAAGCTGTTTATTTCGAATGAAAACAGGTTTATTATCTTGTTCTTGATTGCAACAAATAAATGCCCAATTGCCAGATTTGCATTATTTTAAAAATGTTTTGCAGGTTCGTATTTTAATTATCGCTTAATATAAATATTTTATCCTCTAATATTTTTAACGTTACAATCGTTCATTCGATTAATTAATTAGTCTGCTTTAATATATAGTCGAAGGATTCACAAAATGTGTTTTATCAATTGAGATATATCAATTATTTTCATCAACACGGTCACCACTATTTGCGGTACAGCAACATCAACTGTAGAAGACCAATTGTTAAGCAATTGTTTCCGGGTTATCTTAAGCAGTGTACTAACCTTTAATCTTCAGGGCTATCCTCATATGAAGGACTAGTCGGCGAGTAGGTTGGACTAGCCGGGCTGGAGGGACTGTACCCTTGAGCTGTAGGAGAGTAGGCTGGACTGGAGGGAGAATAGTGGGGTGAAGTTGGCGTATACACCGGACTAGTAGGTGAGTACTTCTGACTGCCAGGGGAATAAGAAGACATGTTCGGGGAGTATCGAGCGGTCGTAGGAGAGTATGTTGGCGAGCTAACCATATAATTGCTGCTGCTACTGCCGGGAGAATGCTGCGGAGAGCTTGGTGAATAGCTGGGCGATGTTGGGGAGTATTTCGGACTTGTCGGGGAATATTGTGGGCTAGTAGGAGTGTACTGCGGACTGCCACCGTAAGATGGCGAGGTTGGTGAGTAACTGGGGGACGTCGGGGAATATTTCGGGGAAGAAGGAGAGTAGCTTGGAGATGTGGGTGAATAGTGAGGAGAACTGGGTGAGTAATTGGGACTGGTTGGAGAATAGGATGGCGTTGCTGGCGTGTAATTTGGCGATGTAGGAGAATAGCTGGGTGAAGTAGGTGAATAAGAGGGTGACGTAGGGGAATATGAAGGACTGGAAGGTGAATACGAAGGACTTGTTGGTGAATACGCTGGAGAAGTTGGCGAATAGCTGGGAGATGTTGGTGAGTACGGACTTGTAGGCGAGTATGATGGAGAAGTGGGAGAATAGGCCGGGCTGGACGGAGCGTAGGTTGCTGTCGGAGAATACAGCGGAGATGTGGGAGAATAGCTTGGAGACGTAGGGGAATAGTGTGTTGACGTTGGACTGTAGTTTGGGCTGGTTGGCGAATATCGGGGACTGGTTGGAGAATAATTCGGACTGGTCGGAGAATAGCTTGGGCTAGTCGGTGAATAACAAGGGGAAGCACCTCCTGGCGAAGCAGCTGCGTAGTTTGGACTGCTCGGAGAGTACGACGGAGACGCACTTGGTGATGATGGAAAGTATGGAGACATTGATGGTCCTGGTGAACTTGGGGATCCAGGCATTGGTGACCAAGATGGAGACATTCCTGAAGCGTCGCTCTGCGCTGATGGTGAGAAACTTGGACCACCTGGAGTCATGCCACTAGGTGGGCCTGACGGAGACCATCCGCCATACCCGGGAGTTTGTGATTGCTGCCAAGGTGTCATTACAGGACTCATGCTAGGAGTAGCTCCAGGTCCAAAGAACATTCCAGTTGCACCCATTATTGAGGTATGAGGAATCTCCATACCCAGTTTACATTTTTCAGCATCTAGTAATAGATCAAAGCATCCTGTACCCATTCGGGGTAGCTGGCCCATGATGATATTTTCCGAGACTCCTCTCATTGGATCTACTTCAGCATGCGCGGCGGCATCGTTTAAAACATCAACAGTTTCTTCGAAAGAACACCTCATAAGAGCGCCAGTATCTTGTCTGTTAATACCGTGACGTGTAATGGCCATCAAGTGACCCTTTGCTGTCATAACATCACACAACAACGCCAAATGACGATAGTTTACATAAAGACCGTAAAACTGCAGCACGTTGTTCATTTCTTTCTCTACAGACTTTCGCACAGCTTCAATACCGAGTACTTGGAAAATTTCGCAAATGTCGTTACTAGCTGTGCGTACTGGATCGACATCTCGCTCGCTCAGGACTTTCATCATCGAGGTACCGTCAGTTTCCAAAAGCCACTCTCCAATAGCTTTGAATTCTCCTTCGGGTGTTATGACGATTCTTCTCTTGGCGTCCGTTTGGGGCAAATGCATGTACACTTTTCCAATAGCTTCAATACCCTGCAGAGTCATATCCGAAAGCATGTTGGCTTCGATACATCGCAAAAACATATCATCTTCCATTTTGTCCATGTTTTCTTCCTCGTTTTCTTGGAATTTGTTATCTTCATTATTCATGATTCGAATTCGAAGCACCAACTTATCGGCATTGTCGTCATTGAAAATGCAGTTCAAATCATCTCCAAAACCAGCATTAATTTTTTCCGCAATTTGTTCCATAGTCAACTTCTTATCGGTCATCCTTTTACGATCCAATTCGATACGCAGCAACCACGGCGAAATTCTAGTGGGATCAAAATCCGGCATCTCATAGTACACATTTACAAACTCCTGATCTTCAGCAATCACTGTTCTTTGTGGATCCGGATCGTAGTAAATGGCTGTGTTGGCCGTCACCTTTCTTAACGTTGTATGTTCCAACCGACAGAGCACGTTCTTGGCCTTCTCTGCATCGCGGGCGGCTCCTCCAGTTAGAAAAACTGTTAGTGAGGGTGCTTTTGGTCTCTTGGAAATATTGATGATTTCCTTTAATCTTGGCACACCAAGTGTTACGTTCTTTGACGACACACCGGCGAAATGGAAAGTGTTCAGTGTCATTTGAGTAGCCGGTTCACCAAGCGACTGCGCAGCTAAAGCTCCTACCATTTCACCTGGATTACACTGAGCCTGCTGGAATCGAGTTTCTATTTCTCCAATCAACCATTCAAACGCTTCATTATTCAAACGGAATTCTTCGGCCACATATTTAGTACAGAGAGTCGAGCGAACCAAGCACTGGAACAAGAGTGTGGCGTTTTCGTTCGCTTGCTTGGACAGCCGATCCGTTCCAGCCACGATTACACACTTCTGCAACAACTCGCGCACGCCTTGGATTACTTTCAGCGGTGATAAATCGGTTGGTGCCCGCTTGTTGATGTGGAAAATTTTTTGCACATTCCAGATCATACGTTGTAAATTGCAGGGCAATACTACTTTCGAGTCACCGTTGGGAAAGATTTGTCGCAATGCTTCTCGATCTCTCATCAACTGTTCGTACTCGGCCTCAATTTCCTGAATAACATCGGCTGACTCAGTCAGTTCTTTGATCACATCCTCGTTGAAAATTCTCCTAAGATTTCGCTCGTTCGATGGGTCAAATCTGTATCGTTTCTCGAAAACCTTGTTCGAGAGCTTGATTGTTGGCAAATTCTGAAACTCGACCGTTTCCCCGCATAATCCGTCTTCGCCGTAACGCAGCTGGATCAATTGTCCAACCGAATTTCGCACTGTTCCATCATAATTCACCATTACCGACTCCATAGCTTTGATCAGACGACGCTGGATATAACCGGTTTCGGCAGTCTTTACAGCAGTATCGATGAGACCCTCACGACCTCCCATGGCGTGAAAGTAAAACTCAGTTGGCGTCAGACCGGCAAGATATGAATTTTCGACGAAACCTCTCGATTCGGGACCATAATCGTCCTTGATGAAGTGCGGTAGAGTGCGCTTACGGAATCCGAATGGAATGCGCTTACCTTCAACGTTTTGCTGACCCACACAGGCGATAACCTGAGGAAGAAAAATATTTGTAACAAAAATCACAACAAAAAAAATTTTTTTTAACAAAAAAATTTAGCAAATTTTTAACAAATATTCCGTCAATTAATTCTACATACCTGAGAAATGTTAATGTTTGATCCCTTTGAACCGGACACCACCATAGCCTTGAGATTGTTGTATTCAGTGAGCGATTTCTTAGCAGAGCCACCAGTTTTATCACGAGCATCGTTTAGAATGCGGTTTACTTGATTTTCGAAAGTCTGCCTCAAAGTGTTACCAGGTGTCGGTTCTAATTCCATGTTGTGCGCCTTCTGGATAACTCCTATGACATCCTCTTTGGCCTTTCGGATTGCGCGCTGAATTTCAGCATAGGTCTGAGGATCAGCAATGGTGTCTCCAATACCGATGCTGTGACCCTCCAGTAACAGCCAGTTGTTGACTACAGTTTGAATGTTACCGTAGAAGCGACCGGCAATTTCATGTCCCAGCTCGAGAAAGACAATATGCAACAGAGAACCAGCAGATGTTCCAAGAGTTTTCTTACACAGAATACCCATAATCAATTCGCCATGTTCGACCATGACCTTGGTGTCTCCGGGGGAAATCCACTTGTACGGACCGTCATCCTCTTCGTCTGGATGGGTCGAATGCGTGCGGATCATGTTCACGTTGCCGGGGATGATAAGAGTGAAAATTTGTTTCCCAGTCCAAAGAGGCTTCGGTTTGAGAATGCACGGTTGTGGCATTTTGCCGTCCCAAGTGGGCAAGAACATAAGCAGATTCATCATCTGTTCTTTTTCTAGGAAAACATCACGTTTAGTCATTTTACGCACGGCTGTTAACGTGTCCTGCACAATACCCATGACGGGTTTATTGGCCTGTGGAGTAATAATCTGCCGAGGCGTGATGTGAATGTTTTCGATTTCTGCTCGAGTTTCCATCGATTGTGGAACGTGCAGATTCATTTCGTCTCCGTCAAAATCAGCGTTGTAAGGTGAGGTACAACTGAGGTTCATGCGGAAAGTTGACCAAGGCAATACTTTAACACGATGACCCATCATACTCATTTTATGTAGCGTAGGTTGACGGTTGAAGATTACCAAATCATCATCGCGTAAATGTCGTTCTACTTTGTAACCACATTGCAAATGCAGGTCACTGGATTTCGGATGAAATCGAAGATCAATGCGCTCTCCGTTGTCGCGCACAATGTACTTTGCACCGGGATATTGTGAATTTCCTCGCCGAACCAGTTCCTGCATGCGATCAATATTAAATGGAGTGACCAATTCCGGGAACGTCATGTTCTGCGCAACTGAACGAGGCACGCCGACTTGATCAATACGTAAATTCGGATCTGGAGTAATGACAGTACGAGCCGAAAAGTCGACACGTTTTCCCATTAAATTACCGCGAATGCGACCTTCTTTTCCCTTCAAGCGAGACTTAACGGCCTTTAGAGGTTTTCCACTCTTTTGCATAGCCTTCGGCATTCCCGGCATATCATTGTCGACCAGTGTTGCTACGTGGAACTGCAACATTTTTATATTTTCAGCAATTACGTGAGCTGCTGCTCCGGTAGATTCGTTCTTCTTTAATTCATTATTGGCTTTAATGATATCTGAAAGCTTGTGTGTTAAATCATCCTGATTCTTAGTCGCACCAAACATAACTACTGCTGGTCTAACCGCCAGCGGTGGAACTGGAAGCACAGTTATAATCATCCAATCAGGACGAGCAAATTTCGGATCCATTCCCAGTACATAGCATTCCTCGTCGGTAATGTGCTTCAAAATTTCCCATACCCTTTCTGCGGTAACAGCAATTTTCTTCTCCTGGGAATCTTCATTAACGTGCTTCCACTCGGCAATTACATCCAGTCCTGTTCGGCGTAGCGACGGCTGATAGTGACCGCATCCGCCGTGACCTTGTTTTTTGTTCGGATCTGGCGGTGCTCCGTCTTTCGTTATGTCCATATCCTCTCCACCTTCGCAAATTTTTTTGCCCTTGCACAAGTCATACACGTACGCTAAGCGTTTGCGGGGTTGTCCCTTTGATTTCATGACGATTTCCTTAATTTTTGGATTGCTGGGAGCAACCAGCATTTTAGAGCAGTAAAAGCACACACATCGCAGAATTTTAATAGTTTTCGTAATAAAGCCGATGTGGAACACCGGTTTAGCTAAATCGATGTGACCGAAATGTCCCGGGCACTCAGTCATGTTGCCAGCACAAGTTTGACACCGTGATGTACGCTCGATGACACCTGCAAGCGAAACGAAATATATACTTAATAAATTGTTGTAGGTTAACATAAAATACATACATAAAAAATTGATGTAATGTTTCAATTCAAAATAAATTTTCCTATTTTCAAAACTAGGGGTCAATCCCGGCGGTGTTTAGCATTCACGCCTCCCACGCCGAGGACCCGGGTGCAAATCCCAACCCCACAGAAGTCACGAATGACCTAAGCTGTTAAGGTGACTATAATAAAAAAAGTATAGTTTCAGAACAATCTGGCATAAGCAGTTATAACCATGATGACTCACCATGATTATAACATAGTGTTTAAATTATACAAATTTTTAATCACAAACAAACAAAATAAATGTAGCAAACGTCTGTAGGTAAATTGAATCTTCGGGGAGTAAAAAATTCGATTTTTTCAAATTTTGGCGTTATTCTAAAAAAGTGTAACGGAATTTACTTTGTTTAGCTTTTTACCGTAGTAATTCAATTAATCGCCGTTAAGACCGTAAAACAACATTCCCAGTTACATTAAATAATTTCGATATTTGCTTCCGCGAAAATTAAATTAACTCGTGATATTTACCTTGACGTGGATCCATAAGTCCGCACAATTTCGGCCGTCCGCCCTCCATGGTCTCCGCGTACTGGATGCCACCTTCGGTGACAGACATCCGTCGTATTTCATCCGGGGAAAGGATGCCAAATTGAACCTTTTTCACCGTCCGAAGCGGTGCTTTCGAGTCTCCATTCATGTCGATAGCGATAGATTTACCTTCTCTTCTAGTGCGAACAAATTCTTCCCCTTAGCGATTGCTCGATTAACTGATGTCGAAAGGAAAGTTTCACACTTTTATAGTCATTTTTATAGGTACAATCACCATTTATTTCACTTTAAATTACCTGCAATCGATTTACCGCCAACTAGGGTAGAATTTAAATAAATTTTTGATCGATTTTCACTACCTAATTTGAAACTATTAAAAAGTGTTCAAGCCAAGAACGAAAAAACGCGATGACAAAGCAGCAAGGCGTCCATTTGCAGAAAATGATGGCCGACTAACCGAACCGAGCATAAATTTACACTCTACCAGGAAAGTACCTAATGAAAACGTCGAAATCACCTAAATTTAGGTAAAGCTGAATGTTTATATCTGTTAGGTAAAAATTACTCTTGAAAATTAGGTAAAAATAACTAACTACCGCAGTACACCTAATTTACCTAATTTTGGGTGAAAAAGAGTGTACTGACAAATTTGAGTAAAAGCTGCCGGCGTGTCGCTACCTGCTGCGATGGTGAGAAAAACGAAAACAAATGTCAGATGCGGTACATTTCATAAAAAACTTTCAGTAAATTTAATTTTTAACTGGTTTTCGATTGAAAAGTTTACTAAATTTTTGTCAGGTTTTGTAAGAACTACCGAGCATAAATTTACACTCTACCAGGAAAGTACCTAATGAATCACCTAAATTTAGGTAAAGCTGAATGTTTATATCTGTTAGGTAAAAATTACTCTTGAAAATTAGGTAAAAATAACTAACTACCGCAGTACACCTAATTTACCTAATTTTGGATGAAAAAGAGTGTATTGACAAATTTGAGTAAAAACTGCCGGCGTGTCGCTACCTGCTGCGATGGTGAGAAAAACGAAAACAAATGTCAGATGCGGTACATTTCATAAAAAAATTTCAGTAAATTTAATTTTTAACTGGTTTTCGATTGAAAAGTTTACTAAATTTTTGTCAGGTTTTGTAAGAAATTTGCTGTTTTACTGACTAAAGCGGTTTTTGCATATTATTGGAATGTTTTTCTACTTTACAAAATCCTTATGCTTGTTTTGTATCGGCTCAAGTCAAAGTTCTGAACATTCGAATATCTTTCAATCTTATCGAACCATATTGCTCCGGCACTACATGAAAATATGAATGTTCTCTTTAGTTATCCTGTATCTTGCTTGCAATAGCCTTGTTTATATTAATTTCACAAAAAAACAAGTTTTTTACCACTCAAGCACGTGGATTTTTATAATTTAGCGTGATATGTAACCTGTTTGTTGTCGCATAAACATACAAAAACATTAATTTCTCGTATATACTGTAAACAAACCACTGACAAAGTATCTACCAAAAATAAAGTACTCAAGTTTCTTACATTTTGCAATAATAATTTTACTTGTACATTGTTTCACTACATTAAGAAAATTAAAAAAGTGAACTTTTTTCCGATTCTTCAAGCAAACTGTCAACTTTCTCACCGTTCGGCTAGTTCCAAAGACCACCACCGTCAGCGCATAACCCAAGTAACCGCAAGCATTAACGCATAACCCCATATTGGCTGTAGCTCGGCATCGCTTATACCAGACAGCGGCATATCAGCATTTCGCATGGTTATAACACTTATGTAAACATCGCTAATGCGTTTAAGCATTACCGTAAATTAGCATTATTAAAAGCACTATTTGCGTATATAATGTTACAATATGTGGCTTACAAGCTTTTGAACAAATCTTTAAAACGTACCGTAAGTGTTAATAAAATGCTTATACCTGACTTCGTTTTTGCTTATTTACGGCCACTACTCATGCTCTGTTTCACCTAACAGCCGCTATCTCTTTTCATCCAATTGAATTCTAAAACGAACTACGAACGATGGTTTAAGTACGACTAATTACAACCCCACTCATCTATAACAGCTGTGGTTGAGATATCAAAGGCGCCAGCAAATGAACGATGCAGGGATACGCACCCAGGTTCGAGTCTCATGAAGGGTAACATTTGAAATGTAAAACAAAACAATTCAATCGAGTAACGCATAGCCTGGGAAGCAGCTAGAATCTGCGGCTTTAAAAAATAAATTTGAAAATATGTTTATTTTTGTCTTTTGACGCGCCAGCCGAATTGATGTTTTTATATTTTTTTCGCAAACTAGCTAAAAATAACGATATGTCGATAATGCAGGCGAAGCGATGTTTAATATATGCCTTAATGGTGCTTTAGCAATTGCTATTATAATGCAGCTTTAATTTGACAATAGTGGGGCCCTTTTCCATTTTATTACTGCATTTATTGTACATGTAAGAAAATAATACATTATATGCTATGTTTTGTAGCGCACTATAAAGCATTACAATTGAATTGATATAAAGCTTCGTGGTTACTTGGGTAGTTTCTGGTCGGAACGGGCCTAATCGCGATGCAGAAATTAAATTAGGCAAATAAATCTATTATAAAAAAATCAGAGGGGTTGTGTACAAGACACGACCGCATATATAGGTGACGCAGGACTACGTAAGTCTCTTTGTAGCGATATTAGCACAGAGAACAGACATTTATGTTCATATAAAATTTCATCTAAATGATGTGTAAAGTTTAGAATAAAATATTAGCGACATCTATCTCAGGGTGCACCAGTTGCGCTTCGTCCATGTTGCCATATTCAATATATTTTATCGCGATATTCTACATATTTGAATAACTGGCAACACCAATATCAGTCACTCTAGCAACGATGGTGCTTGTTTATTGAAAGACAACAAACATGTATTCTTATACTTTTTGAGTATGGTAAAAAGCGTTTGATATGAGGTAGGTAAAAAGAAATATTGTATATTCTCATCAATTAATAGCAGTATTTCAAACCTTTTCTTCATAGAAACTTATCGAGGGATTATCGATGCATCAAACGTAAAGCCTTCAACGTCGTGAAAATAAATCGTGATAAAGTTGGATATGGATATGGATATGTTGAAACTAACAACTAAGGAACATTTTAAGTTCTGGATACACCGGGGTCCGGAGATGCTATCGATAAAAGCGATGATTGTAGAATTATTTCTGAGTACGGTACTGCCGACGGGTAGAAATATCGTTGACAATGAACACAATGCTGTAATTTTATTTAACAATTTGATCATAGCTTGATATCAATTCCATAGCTCAATATACAGCATAAAAATATAGTTACAGTTCTTGTTTATTTTTAAAGGTTGACTTCCCAAGTAACCGCAAGCATTAACGCATAACCCCATATTGGCTGTAGCTCGGCATCGCTTATACCAGACAGCGGCATATCAGCATTTCGCATGGTTATAACACTTATGTAAACATCGCTAATGCGTTTAAGCATTACCGTAAATTAGCATTATTAAAAGCACTATTTGCGTATATAATGTTACAATATGTGGCTTACAAGCTTTTGAACAAATCTTTAAAACGTACCGTAAGTGTTAATAAAATGCTTATACCTGACTTCGTTTTTGCTTATTTACGGCCACTACTCATGCTCTGTTTCACCTAACAGCCGCTATCTCTTTTCATCCAATTGAATTCTAAAACGAACTACGAACGATGGTTTAAGTACGACTAATTACAACCCCACTCATCTATAACAGCTGTGGTTGAGATATCAAAGGCGCCAGCAAATGAACGATGCAGGGATATACGCACCCAGGTTCGAGTCTCATGAAGGGTAACATTTGAAATGTAAAACAAAACAATTCAATCGAGTAACGCATAGCCTGGGAAGCAGCTAGAATCTGCGGCTTTAAAAAATAAATTTGAAAATATGTTTATTTTTGTCTTTTGACGCGCCAGCCGAATTGATGTTTTTATATTTTTTTCGCAAACTAGCTAAAAATAACGATATGTCGATAATGCAGGCGAAGCGATGTTTAATATATGCCTTAATGGTGCTTTAGCAATTGCTATTATAATGCAGCTTTAATTTGACAATAGTGGGGCCCTTTTCCATTTTATTACTGCATTTATTGTACATGTAAGAAAATAATACATTATATGCTATGTTTTGTAGCGCACTATAAAGCATTACAATTGAATTGATATAAAGCTTCGTGGTTACTTGGGTAAATCGGTCAAAGAGTCGGTTTAGGCTGCAAGGATTAGTTTGCCAATTAAGAGTACCGACCAATCATCAAACGGGATCGGTTTTGGTTACCTGACCCGTCACCCGATTTATTGGCGAATTTAATCTGTGATCGTAGGGTCTCTATTAAATCAATCAAAAAATAGAATGATTCTGTATATAAATACCTGTATATAACTGTTGACAAATCTGAGTATCGAGAAAATGGCGCTACGGGATGATGTTCGTGAAGTTTGCATTAATAGTTGGCAAGTTTACTATTTTCGAGTGTAATTAGGCTGATACAAATTTGGAAAAAAGTTTATGTCACCCCAAATTTTCGAAATGTGAAGGGGCAAAAAAATAAAGTGTCATATTAGTCTGTTGCATTTTTTAGTGACAAGCGGATTTTTTCACAGTTCAATGAGTTTACATCTCTAAATTATCCAACATGTGCAAAGTTATAGTTATCTCGTTAGTCTCGATCAACTTTCTTTCACCAACTAAGCTTTCTGATTCTGCTGCAAGTCATAGGCAACTATTGTGCTTAATCTTTAAGTTCCCGACGTCGAAAATTGGTGTGCTTGCAATCAGACTTTCGGCTTGATTCCATTTGAATTTACCATGTTTTAAAAGAATTAGATGGAGGCAACAATCAATTAAACAATATATTAGTGAAATTTGGTACCGCTTTTGACGGAGATATTCCGATTTTTGAATTGCAGTGGGATTATTTTTTCCCTCAAAGGTACTAGATAAGATAAAAATAGAAACACAATTTTTCGGGTTTTCGGGGCTCAAAATTGGTCGTTTTACTCCGTAATGTCCAAGTAACTACCGTAATTTTGGAGGTACTCAACGATACAGTTTTTACCATTCATTGGATGCATGCAGCATGCAGGATGTCACTGAACTGTTCGAAACTTGAAATTTTCGAAACGGTGTGCATCCTTAATAGACAAAGGAGAGGCCTCCCGAGCAAGGATTGATAACAAAAGTATATCAAAATTATTACATATTCTGCTGTTGATATCAACTAGAAAACATGTTTTGTTACCAACTCAAAATGGCACTTATGATGTATCAGACTTTGCTATCATTTTGTTTTCATTTTTATTGAAAGAAAATTTGTTGACAGATTCTATTTATGATGTAAATAAACCTTCAATATTTAAATTAATCTATTTTCTTATAAAATTTTTTCTAGTTGAGTGGTTGGTTCAAATTATATGATGATAGCAAAATGATGATGATATAATAGTAAAATGACAACTAATTCTGCTTTCCTATTAATATTGTGTAACAGCAAGATAAGTATTCCGTTTGATATTTTTGATAACAAAAGTAGTATTCAATTTAATTTCACGGCTTGGAATTTTTGCAATCATTTTTGATATTTTAACCGCTAAGTCGACCAAAATGAAATCACACCGAGTATTCAAAATCCGTTACATCAAGATATCAAATTTTGTTTTAAATTTGCTCTAAAACTTTGCTCGGGCTGATATTTATGACTAAAAGGTTGACCAAGAAACGTGAATAGCTTCAGAGATTTGTTTTCTTAAAACATGTCGATAGCACAGCATAAGTGTTCCAAGTAATAAAGTGGCAGGGACCTAAACTGCCATTTTCACACTATGGTTAGATTACGATACTATGTCGTGGTTACCGAGTTCTGAACTAGTAAGTGACACGGATTTCGATTATTAAAAAAGCAAGGTAACTAACCGAGTGATACGGAGGTTCAAAACAAAATTAAGATCAAGTTATACGTTTGTGGCTCTCTAAGGTGATCCTGTGGCACTCCACTATTATCAAACTGCTTCATCTCTACCAGGATGCTTACTTACAGGATGTGCTTGGGTCGAAAATTTTTGAAGTTTGAAAGGGTTGAACTAAAATTTAACTACTGTACAAAATATTTGTATTAAAATTTTAATAAATATGGAAAAATAAACGCAGGTTTCTTCTCTTTTGTTTGGTTATTGAAGGTTTAATATTATTTTTTTCTTGCCCCTCCCTTCAACAATATTTTGAGACCAGGACATAAACTTTTTTTCAAATTTGTATAAGCCTTATTTAGTCCACAATTTTAATAATGTGTTTTCGTAGGAACGTGCGGTTTGAATTGTGCTTTATTTGCAATTGAAAATTACGGTACCATCGGAGGCCATTGCAAATGATAAAACACAGATTGCAAACTTAAACCTGGGTCTAACCCAAGTTTAGCCGCTCTGATTCCGACAGGGCGTCCGTACTGGTAAAATTTTTGCTGCTACTGAACCGGCCGAGGAGCCATAACTCCGATGGTACCGTAATTTTCAATTGCAAATAAAGCACAATTCAAACCGCACGTTCCTAATACGAAAACACATTATTAAAATTGTGGACTAAATAATTACACTCGAAAATAGTAAACTTACCAACTATTAATGCAAACTCCACGAACATCATCCCGTAGCGCCATTTTCTCGATACTCAGATTTGTCAACAGTTATATACAGGTATTTATATACAGAATCATTCTATTTTTTGATTGATTTAATAGAGACCCTACGATCACAGATTAAATTCGCCAATAAATCGGGTGACGGGTCAGGTGACCAAAACCGATCCCGTTTGATGATTGGTCGGTACTCTTAATTGGCAAACTAATCCTTGCAGCCTAAACCGACTCTTTGACCGATTTAATCAATACCCTACGATAACAGATTAAATTTGCCAATAAATCGGGTGACGGCTCGGGTGACGAAAACCGATCCCGTTTGATGATTGATCGGTGCACTTAATTGGCAAACTAATCCTTGCAGCCTAAACCGACTATTTGACCGATTTAATCGATACCCTACGATAATAGATTAAATTCGCCAATAAATCGGGTGACGGCTCGGGTGACGAAAACCGATCCCGTTTGATGATTAATCGATGCACTTAATTGGCAAACTAATCCTTGCAACCTGTACCGACTCTTTGACCGATTTAATTGATACCCTACGAAAACAGATTAAATTCTCCAATAAGTCGGGTGACGAAATGAACCTACCTACGAAACCCGACTATGTAGGTTGATTAGCAGGTTGATGTCTTGAGCACCCTATTTCGTTGGTAGACGCGTAAAATGCCATCTGTCAAACTTTTTATGGGGTATCCAACGCGTATGCAGGAAAGAGAAAGAAAAACCTTGGAAAAGCCGCATTGCATACATTTGGGATGACTTGCCGCCACTCTGTATATAGTAACTCTATCTACCGTCTGTAAAACAAACCACGAACACAACTGCAGATTAGCAAGCTCTATGATGACTTCCACGCTGGTACGTAAAAATAGGTAAACAGCGTTTACCTAAATTTAGCTTCCCGCACGAAGGTTCTGATTTAGGTAAAAACTGCATAAATTTAGGTTTTAGCACAGATAACAGACATCCAAGCTAGGCTTGGACCGTGTGTAAAAACTTGCAACGGTTTTTCGCAAGTGGCAATAAGCAGTATGGTGGCACTGCGATCACCTAAAATGTTCATTCGAAGACATGAGCGCAAAAGCAATTTGAAGCCTGCTCACACTAACACAAAATCCTATATAGCTGGGGGCCCTAGTGTATATTAAAAGAAATCGACACCCGCTCGCTCATACAGGAAACCCCATAAGGTACACATTCGCGACTACGATGCTACACCCCAAAGTAAATTGATATATACCAGGTATATGACAATGCGAGCTGTCATATACACTTTGCACTAACACATCTACACTAGTTCTGAGATTTCGAGCATTTTGTATGGAAAATTAGTTAATTTTTTAAAAAAATCGTTGGATACGCAAGATTTGTCTTTTTTTTCTTACAGCTTTTATGTTTATGCTTAGAACATTATTTCTAGTATGTGTTTTCATGAATACAATGAAGTGCAACATTCCAAATTGCAAGCGGAAATTTTTTCGTCAGAGCGGTATCAAGATCTCAAAGAAATGTCGTTATATCGCTTTCCTACAAGTAGTAAAACAAAAAAGATTTTTTTTAAAATGCTCGGAGATGATTGTTCAATAAGCAGCATGAGCAACATTGTTATCCGCCCGCGATATTTTTCGTCTGATTTCTGGTAAGCTTTTAAAGTGTTAATTATCTTCTAAGACCGTTTTGTAGCAATCTAAGATTACTTTTTATGGTTTTCTACGTAGTGTTGAGACGGGTAAATTTATGATAAAAAGGTATCATCTTGGAACAGTGACTTTTCAAGCAGTAGCACAAGCATCTATTCGAATAAGACTATTTTTTAAAAGAAGACATCAAAGGCAGATATTCAAGAGCATCATGCAAGCAAAATGTTGGATGGAACGTGTTTTAATTCAAGCAACCGTATACCGTATTGATCGTGAAGTATTACATTAACATTAATTCATTTTTCAATTGCACATCGAAATAGTTAGTCACCCATGTTCTCAAATTTTTTACGCATAATAAAGAAGGCTACAAGTGCAAATGACTTTAAAATATATTCCTTACATTTCATTGTAAATGTTCAAATATTTGTCTGGAATAATATAGCTGCATTCATTAATTACAATTAATTTAGTTTTAATTTTCATGCAAGTTCCATCATATTTCAGAACTATTTCTTCTTCTTTCTACACACACTAATGCAACCCTCGATGGTCACATACCTGGTATATATCAATTTACTTTGGCTACACCCTACACGATCTCTTGTATACATATTCGAGACTACGAAGTTGCTGATATTTGTTTGGTTTTTGTAAGAAAAAAAGAGAAGAAAGTATTTTTGCTATTGTTTTCCCACAAGTTTTGACAATTCGGCATGGGTTTTCGTGTAAGTGCGAACAGGCTTGAAAATTTCATTCACTTTTGTAGTCACGAATTCGCGTTGAAAGCAGTAAAAGAGATTTCGTGGCTGCTCGCACTTACAGGAAACCTCGTAACGAACTGTCAACGTGTGAGTACGAAAAAATCAAAAATATAATTCCCTCTTTTTTTCTCACGCCTAAACAATATCAGCAAAACCGCGAATCATCGATGTTTAGCTTTTTAGCGAGAAAAAAAACAGAAGGAAATATTTTACTTTTGACATCACGCACGCATTGCCAATCCACAATGAGATTTCGTGTGAGTGCGAAAAGAATTGAACATCCTTTTTTAGTTTCGCGGAAGAGCCTGCTCGCACTTGCACGAAATCTTAAACGGGCAGATAAAGAAAAGGAAAAAATATTCCCTTCCTTTTTTGTCATGAACAAACCTCAAAATATCAGCAACACTTTGCAGAGCTGCCAGATATTTTTTAAAAGAATTATTCTTTATCGAATTTAACGCCGAATCACGGAAACAATGATTTTGTGCATTCTGTTTCATCTATTTGGAATTATATTGATTTCTAATATAAACATATCTTTTAACCATGCCGTATTTATAATATATGTGTACAATATGTGGTAAGCTGAAAAAAGCGGGATATCTGGCAGCTCTGCCCATCACCAGCTGCAGGTATCGCAAGCGGGCGCTTCAATCACTTAAGAGAATGCAAGTGGCAATAAGCAGTTAGATGTCGCTAGAGTCATTTTACACACGGTTTACGAAGCTTTTTGTTCTAGCTTGGATGTCTGTTATCTGTGGTTTTAGGTACGCTGCAGGCCTGCTGCAACGAAGACCGCGAGTCGACTGCTTTTTGACATAAAACGGGGATACGAACACGAACACGAACGCCCGAGAAATTTTCCCGAAGGTTGACGTTTTCAATGATTTTTTTGGTTTTGACGTAGGACTACGTCTTACGGCAAGTTTTGAGATAGGGTGTCATTCCAAAAAATCGAAAAATGCGAGCGTCACGAAAAATGAAAGGTTTTGAGCGCTAATAACTCGGCGGTTTTCCGATCGATTTTCAATATTCTTACACCAATCGATCGGAAAATCTTCTAAGAATTGACCCAAATGAAGAAAAGTATGGATTCTTGATGTTGAACTATTGAAAAATTGAAAATAATAAACCTATGTTTTACCAGAAGTCTCGCTTCGTGATTGGTTGGAAGATTCTTTACGATGATCTAAACCTATACCAATTTGATATCTGTGCTTGGGAAGTACGCCAGAAAGAGTGACAAAGCCTCCTCGTGCCAACAGATTTCTTAAGAACGCCATTAAACCTAGTCCAATTTGATGTCTGTGTTAGGGAAGTGTGCCAGAAAAAATGACACAAGTTCGTTGTTGCAACAGATCGCAAATTCTTTACTGCGAGACGATTAAACCTAGGCGAATTTGATATCTGAACGTATGCATCGTTACTACTTTGATAAACGTTACATACAACACATGTAGCATGTATACATGTTGCATATAGCATGTATACATGAAGAATCGAATGATTACAAGCATGAATGCATGCCACTATCACTGCAAAGAGACTTACGTAGTCCTACGTCACCTATATATGCGGTCGTGTCTTGTACACAACCCCTCTGATTTTTTTTACCAATGGATCCAGTTTTCCACGAGTGATAATAACAGACCTCATACCTCTAGACAAGTAGAGGCGCTAGTGTGCCCAGTGCACAGAGAACAGATTAACAGGCTCGAAGGAAGTAATCGATTTTTTGTGTGTAAAAACCACCCCGTAGGCAGGCAACCATGTTTTCGCTGCCAACATCTCGTGTGTGCGAAAATGAGATACCATGTCAGCACTGCGTTTCACTCAACTGCCAGCAGTCTGATTTGGGCCCGCTGTCAAATTTTGAGCCCCGGACATGCTGTCGCTGACGTTCACTGCAGCTCGATATAGAGATGTCAATGGGGTGGTAAAAACTGTCGGTAGCGCCCTCCAGAAATTAGAAATAGTTTGCCAAACGCATCAAAAAATACCCATGTACCTTTATCAAAATTCCTTTGTGCTGGAGTTACATAGCAGCGATGGCAGCGACATCAAGATTTAGTTTACTTACTACACTGACTGCTTGAGGGGTGCTCTATTGAAGGATTACTCGTAGATTACATAAAAACCTTTTACACACTTTTTGTCGATTACCTGGTAGTCTGTTCTCTGTGTCTAAAGTATGATCACAGAGAACAGATTAACAGGCTCGAAGGAAGTAATCGATTTTTTGTGTGTAAAATCTGTCGACAGCGCCCTCCAGAAATAGTTTGCCAAAGGCATCAAAAAATATCCATGTACCTTTATCAATATTTCTTTGTGCTGGAGTTACATAGCAGCGATGGCAGCGACATCAAGGTTTAGTTTGCCACTTACTGCTCGAGGGGTGCTCTATTGAAGGATTACTCGTAGATTACATAAAAACCTTTTACACACTTTTTGTCAATTACCTGGTAGTCTGTTCTCTGTGGTATGATTACGTTTACCAAAAACAGCTGTTCGGTGTCGGTGTTTGCGGAATAGTGTAAATCGTATAAACGGATTCCTGTTATCAAACTCTCGATCGTGCTTAAATTTAATTTCTATCTATTTCAAAATCGCTGAGGGTGCCGGGAGCAGCTGCTGGTGTTGGAATAAGTACAGTCTGTGCCGCCCGCAGAGTTACCGACTATCACGTCGAAATAGGTCGCTAAAGCAGCAGTTATTTTCATTTAGGATATTTTCGTGCTAATGTTTACTACTTCGTGATTATGTTTACTACCGAGAAGTTGCCGAATATCTACCCCAGTCAGTTTATTGGGTTGCGGTTAAATGAAAGTACAATCCAGCGCTCAATTGTGGAAAGTTTCACCAATTCCCTAATGATGAAAAAAAAAAAAAAATCAGAGGGGTTGTGTACAAGACACGACCGCATTTATAGGTGACGCAGGACTACGTAAGTCTCTTTGTAGTCATAGTAGCATGTATCCATGCTTGTAATCATTCGATTCCTCATGTATACATGCTATATGCAACATATATACACGCTACATGCGTTGTATGTAACATTTATCAAAGTAGTAACATTGCATACGTTCAATTCTCAAAAGATTATGCATTTGAAAACAATTTAACAAAATCAAGAACACAAACTATTACTTTCCTGCTACCTTACTGAAATTAAAGATTGTTTTTATTACCCATGGTTCCCCACGTTGAAAAGATTTTACCAATTCAATCCTATTTTATCAACAGCACATCTTTTCACTACATTTCTAATGAAACGGCAAGCATGCATATTCATACAGAGTCATATTATAACCGGACACTACAGCTGTAGCACATTTCTCCAACACAGATATCAAATTCGCCGAGGTTTAATCGTCTCGCAGTAAAGAATTTGCGATCTGTTGGGATAACGAACTTGTGTCATTTTTTCTAGCACACTTCCCTAATACAGACATCCAATTGGACTAGGTTTAATCGCGTTCGTAAGAAATCTGTTGGCACGAGGGGGCTTTGTCACTCTTTCTGGCGTACTTCCCAAGCAAGGACATCAAAATGGTCTAGGTTTAACCGCGGTGTTAAGAAATCTTGTTGAAATAAGGGAACTTTGTCACTTGTCTTGGCTTACTTCCCAAGCACAGATGTCAAATTGGTATAGGTTTAGATCATCGTAAAGAATCTTCCAACCAATCACGAAGCGAGAATTCTGGTAAAACAAAGGTTCATTATTTTCAATTTTTCAATAGTTCAACATCAAGAATCCATACTTTTCTTCGTTTGGGTTAATTCTTAGAAGATTTTCCGATCGATTGGTGTAAGAATATTGAAAATCGATCGGAAAACCGCTGAGCTATTAGCGCTCAAAACCTTTCATTTTTCGTGACGCTCACATTTTTCGATTTTTTGGAATGACACCCTATCTCAAAACTTGCCGTAAGACGTAGTCCTACGTCAAAAACAACGCATGAAGTTAGCGGTAGTCCACATTATTTTGTCGTATATTTGAAATGATGTATCAGCTAACCGGTAAAAATCTGCTGCAAATTGTGGTGCAGGACGTTATCGACTCGACAATTGAAAGCATCACTTGCAGTTTGTCTGCATCCATTCGGGACTCAATCCGTTTCGAACAGACTTATAACACGATGCCGCCGGACCCGCTTACCGTTTAGATAATCAGCAGCCACGTCTGCAGCTGACTACGTAGTATTTCCGCACCATTTTTCGCAAGAAGAATCTTCAAGTGTGTTTAACCTATCAACGCCGTATGATTGTTATTGATCTGCACAAGTTAAATGTAAACAAGTTTGACATTTGTAGTACAGTACATAGCAAAACAGAACATAACCTGCACATAACCAGCGATGCCAGCGCCAATACTTGTCTATGGACTATGAGGTCTGTTGTGATAATGGCGGCTATTGAGCACACCCAAAAAACCAGTGAGCACTTAAGGAAGCAGAAATCTAGCTTTTTATTAGCCTATGGTGCACACCTGAGAGAGAGTCGCGAAGACGGTCTTCTTTTTCTTATGCTTTGGCTGTTCTTCTTCTTCCTATTACGTTTGCTTTCATTTTCGGGCAAATAAATCAAACTTGTGCGTGAACATCTTATCGGACGTGTGAAGTGTGCGTTTTATAATAACATATTTTGGTGTTAATTGGCACACTGGTATTTCAGTTTTTGCAAAAATGTTAGTTTACAATTGAGTCAAACAAGACTAATTCAATTCCGAATGTGTTTTTCACAAAAACACCGGCAGAAAACTTATGAGAACTATCAATACTTTTCCATTTTGGGCCAACGATAACGACTGGCTGCATTTGACAGATCGTACTGGCTGCATTTGACGTTAGAATTTTTCCTCTTCGCGAATCTCTCTCAGGTGCACACCATATCATGCATCATAGTTCAATATGCCTGTTGCGATATGCAACGAAAAAGAAGACGATTTTCCGATTTAATAACGTGTATTTAACAGCAGCGTTAAAAAATTCCTATGGAACGAGATTATAAAATTTTGTATAATACAATTGATTAGATTTGTTTTTTTGTTATTCATATCGCTAAGTTCTTTGTATGTTTTTATGTATATAGTAAGTATTGTTAGCCGTAGACATAAGAGAAACTTACGTTTAGTGTCCCTTCAGTACTTCGCTACGCAATCGGTGTGTCAATACTGTTTTCCGTGTTATATGCTTGTTTTTTGCTATATTTTATCAACAGTTTTTCAGCAATTTGATTCCCGAACAGCAGCTGTAGCACAATTAACATAGTGCAAGAATCTAATTGCAATTTCATGATTCAGCAAAATGACTGCATATACAAACCTAAATGTTACGCTGGTTGACCGTACTAACTCGTTTTATAGCCTTTTAAACCGTACTATCTATACCTATAAAGAAGGATTTCTGTCTGTCTGTCTGTCTGTCTGTCTGTCTGTCTGTCTGTCTGTCTGTCTGTCTGTCTGTCTGTCTGTCTGTCTGTCTGTCTGTTTTGTGTTCCTTATAGAATCAAAAACTACTGAATCAATCGGCGTGAAAATTTGCATGTAGAGGTTTTTAGGGCCAGGAAAGGTTTTAGTGATGGTTAGAGACCTCTCCCCCCACTAAGAGGGGGGGCTCCCATACAAATGAAACACAAATTTCTGCATAATTCGAAAACTAATTAAGCAAATAGAACCAAATTTGGCATGTGGGTGTTTTCGGTGACAAGAATTTATTCTAGGGTAATTTGAGACCCCTCCCCTCTTTATAAGGGGAATTATAACTCCTCTCTCCTTTAAGAGGGGGGGTTTCCATACCAATTTCCTCATAACTCGAGAACTAATCAAGCAAATGGAACCAAATTTGGCATGTGAAGGTTTTCGAGGGCAAGAAAATTTTCTATGTTGAATTAGGACCCCTCCTCACTTTAAGAGGGGGGGCTCCTGTACAAATGAAATACCAATTTCCTCATAACTCGAGAACTAATCAAGCAAATGGAACCAAATTTGGCATGTGTGTGTTTTTGAAGACAAAATTTTTTTCTATGATGAATTGGGACCCCTCCCCACTTTAAGAGGGGGGGGGGCTCCTATACAAACGAAATACAAATTTCCTTATAACTCGAGAGCTAATCCAGCAAATGGAACCAAATTTGGCATGTAGGTGTTTTTGGAGGCAAGAATGTTTTCTATGATGAATAAGAACCTCTCCCCACTTTAGGAGGGGGGGCTCCTATACAAATGAAATACAAATTTCCTCATAACTCGAGAACTAATCAAGCAAATAGAACCAAATTTGGCATGTGGGTGTTTTCGGTGACAAGAATTTATTCTATGGTAAATTGAGACCCCTCCCTCTTTATAAGAGGAATTGTAACTCCTCTCTCCTTTAAGAGGGGGGGCTGCCATACAAATTTCCTCATAACTCGAGAACTAATCAAGCAAATGGAACCAACTTTGGCATGTGAAGGTTTTCGAGGGCAAGAAAATTTTCTACGGTGAATTAGGACCCCTCCCCACTCTAAGAGGGGGGGCTCCTGTACAAATGAAATACAAATTTCCTCCTAACTCGAGAACTAATCAAGCAAATAGAACAACATTTGGCATGTGGGTGTGTTTTTTGGTGACAAGAATTTATTCTATGGTGAATTGAGACCCCTCCCCTCTTTATAAGAGGAATTATAACTCCTCTCCCCTTTAAGAGGGGGGACTTCCATACAAATTTCCTCATAACTCGAGAACTAATCAAGCAAATGCAACCAAATTTGGCATGTGAAGGTTTTCGAGAGCAAGAAAATTTTCTATGGTGAATTAGGACCCCTTCCCACTTTAAGAGGAGGGGCTCCTGTACAAATGAAATACCAATTTCCTCATAACTCGAGAACTAATCAAGCGAATTGAACCAAATTTGGCATGTGTGTGTTTTTGGAGACAATTTTTTTTTCAATGATGAATTGGGACCCCTCCCCACTTTAGGAGGGGGGGTCCTGTACAAACGAGATACAAATTTCCTCATAACTCGAGAACTAATCCAGCAAATGGAACCAAATTTGGCATGTAGGTGTTTTTGGAGGCAAGAATTTTTTCTGTGATGAATTAGGACCTCTTCCCACATTAGGAGGGGGGGCTCCAATACAAATGAAATACAAATTTCTCCATAACTCGAGAACTAATCAAGCAAATGGAACCAACTTTGGCATGTGAAGGTTTTCGAGGGCAAGAAAATTTTCTACGGTGAATTAGAACCCCTCCCCACTCTAAGAGGGAGGGCTCCTGTACAAATGAAATACAAATTTCCTCCTAACTCGAGAACTAATCAAGCAAATAGAACAACATTTGGCATGTGGGTGTTTTTGGAGGCAACCATTTTTCCCATGATGAATTAGGACTTCTTACCTTTTTAGGAGGGGGGGGGGGGCTCCCATTCAAACGAAATACAAATTTGCTCATAACTTTAGAACTAATCAAGTAAATGGAACCAAATTTGGCATGTGAGAGTTTTAGATGGCAGAATTTTTTTTCTGTGGTGTATTACGACCCCTTTCCCTTTTAAGAGGGTGGGCTTCCATACAAATGAAATACAAATTTCCTTATAATTTGAGTACTAATCAAGCAAATGGAACCAAATTTAGCATGTAGGAGATTTTTGAGTCTTGAATTTATTTTATGATAGTTAGAGACCTCTCACCCCTGTGGTAGGGGGATATGGACTCTCATACAAATAAAACAGAAATTTTGGCGAAACTCAAAAACTAATCCAACTCGAGAAATTCGAGACTCTTCCATAAAACATTAATCAATAACAAGACCACAAAAACTATCTATAGTAACACTAGATCATTCAGGACGAGCCGGTCGCGAGTGTTGCCGGTGACCCGCCGTCGGAAGCGCCGCCCACTGGGGGACTTGCAAAACTCGAGAAGTGATAAAGATCATCCGAGATTCATGATTTATGTACAACACAGGTTAATTTGTGGCAATACGAAGTTTGTCGGGTCAGCTAGTTATTTATAAACTTATTCACCGTAATACTAGTTGTAAGTTCTATCACTGTGATATTAGTTATAATTTTTATATGTACTATTATTTATGGAAAATAGCCAAAAACTAAACTCGCTGCTTCACTCGCGGGCATATTTCAATTTTCGATTTTGTTTATCTTCGATCTTCACTGACGTTTCAACACGATCCCGACGCACGCCGGCGGCACGTCATACATGTCTTGCGAACAAAAGTGGTACACGAAAGGTGCGTACTATCGCTGCAGTTGGATGTATTGGTGCGACGCAACGAAAGGTTGCGACAATGCCCATAAAACGCTATACTAGAAACACAGAGAACAGATTAACAGGCTCAAAGGAAGTAATCGATTTTTTGTGTGTAAAATCTGTCGGTAGCGCCCTCCAGAAATAGTTTGCCAAACACATCAAAAAATATCCATGTACCTTTGTCAATACAGCCTGAATTCGTTAATTGGGCCACGACTGCACTCCAGTTGATTCGCTAATTGGGCCGACTGACAGTTGTTAGAAATTTCTAAACTCGAAAATTCCATACAATTTTGACATTCAAGTTGTCACATAGCCCAATTAGCGAACGCCCAATTAACGAACCGCCCAATTAACGAACCACCAATTAACGAAACTTTGCTGTATTTCTTTGTGCTGGAGTTACATAGCAGCGATGGTAGCGACGTCAAGATTTAGTTTGCCACTTACTGCTCGAGGGGTGCTCAATTGAAGGATTACTCATAGATTACATAAAAACCTTTTACACACTTTTTGTCAATTACCTGGTAGTCTGTTCTCCGTGTTTCTATTACGATTTTGTGTTATCTGGGTTACAAATGTAACGGTAAAACGTCAAACATAAAAAATGCGGAAAATATATGTACACTAGTATGTACATCCTTTTTTATCTTTCCTCTTGTTATACTTGGCGTACTTTGTTGACGATTCAAGATTGCTTTTTTGTTATTTTTTCTTCTTCGGTTAGAATTGAACCGCCAGCCAATCTGTCGATTACGTGGCTTGGAGAAGCAGGGCGCCTTTACCAGTTGATCTGTAAACGGTAGTTGCGAGTCAGCTGCCAATAGCTCTACCTAAATTACCGAAATTCTTAACTCGGATGTTTGATTTGCTTATCAAGGTGGAATGGAGGGAAAGTTTTTATTTTTCACATTTCTTCCATAAGCTGCGCTTTTGGAGAATTACCTACCTTTTATTTTCTTTTTATGTGATACACATTTAATAAAAAGCACCGAGTTCGGTAAAATTTTACCGAAATCTAAACAGCTGAACGTCCGGTAAATTTTTTTATGATGCCAAACATTACTAATGATCCGTAAACGTCGATTATGCACCACCAAATTTTTTACCGAACGTTCGACTGTTTAGATTTCGGTAAATTTTACCGAATCGTTTAACCCAAGCAACACCATTTGTTGCATGAAGGGTTACGCAACTATAATTGAAACATTCAAGTATGGTAAAAGTTCGCATCAGTTACCTTTATCGAACTGTTATGCGATTGAAAAAGCGCAAGAGGTGGAGCCTATATGCAACCAATTGTTACACATATGTTTTTTGAAACATCAATGCGCATTATCTATCCATTCGCGACTACGATATTAAAAGAGATTTTAAGCCTGTTCGCACTCCCACGAAATCCTATGCCGCGTTGTCAAAACTTGCGTGAAAACAAAAACAAAAATACTTCTTCTCTTTTTTTCTCGCACAAAAACCAATGCGCGTTATCTACATACAAGCAAGTATTCGCGACTACGATACTAAAAGAGATTTTTAGCCTGTTCGCACTCACACGAAATCCTATGTCGCGTTATCAAAGCTTGCGACTACGATACTAAAAGGGATTTTAAGTCTGTTCACACTCACACGAAATCCTATATGTCGCGTTGTCAAAACTTGCGTGAAAACAAAAACAAAAATACTTTCTTCTCTTTTTTCCTCCGACAAAAACCAAACAATTATGAGCAACTTTGTAATCGCGAATTATGTTTAGCAGTAAGCAAATTTCCTCTCTGGTCTCCAAGACGAAAATTATTTACATTAATATCCTTAATGCGAAACAAAACTTTAGTTTTTTGGGCCTATTATGAGCTAATCTTCATGCCATTCAAAATTTATCGGGCAAAATATAATTTTGCTTTGTATTATTTGATGCGGCTCGTGAAAGTTATTAATTTGTTAATTTTCAAGTTTAAAGAATTAAACCAGCCAAATTAAGAATTCGTTTACGATGGAAAAAAGCGGTGTAAAATCGAACTAGATACTGTAATCAAATAATATTTTAGTAAATGCCATGGATTCCTGATGAATGTTCGTGTAATTATTCTGCTTTGCAGCTGTACCTGGATTAATCCAGATTATTTTCTCTAATGCCAATGTATATGACAAAACAAAACAGCAACATTGCAGTTGTTACTCTTTCTCTTTCTCACTCACGGCATTCGCATTGTCGCACTTTTTGTGCCAGTCGCACTTTTAGACTGCGGTGTCCAGTAAGGTGCAAAATGCGGGATATTGTTAAAATAAAAACATTTCTTCGTTGAAAAATATTTTTTCATAAAAATATGGCGGAATATGATGTTACATTGATTGTATTTGTTCGGTTACATTTTATTTAAAAATATGCCGTAATCAACATGATGCAACATCATGTGACATTATTGTTTAGCAATGACATTATAATAACACGATGTTGCGATGAAGTTTCATGTTACAAGATATAGACTAATATATTTGTGACAGCCAGTATAAGTATTGGATAACTTGAATCTAACGTATTAATAACATGAAGTTGCTTATTTGTTGGGTGTTTCAATAATGTAACCGGTGAAGTTTTTTGAAATTTAAACAAGACTAAATAGCAACATGGAAGATGTTGCAAGTGCTGCTTGGGAAGTGTGTAGCATACATGTAAATATAGAAATATTTCTTGCATATTATCCGTATGCATATGCCATATAGATTCGTGTTGATGTTTATTCTATCGGCGGTGCAGGATTTTGCGCAAGATAAAAAGAGAAGGAAACATTTTTTCTTTTATCACACATACGTTCGCAAGGAGATTTCCTGCAAGTGTGAGCAGTGTTCAAAATCTCTTTTGATGCCGGTAACGGCAATAAAGCTCACTTAGAGCATCCAATCAGCTTTTCACATGATTCAAGTAAATTTTAATTCAGTATTGAGAATGCCGTTTTAAAGCTGCTATGCATTGACAATGCCGAAATATATCTGGCCGCATGTAACTTGCAAATATAGATCAGCTTTCAAGCTTAATTCGGTGCTTAGCGGTTACTTGGGATGTCTTCTTCTTTCACATAAATACCCAGGTAACCAATAAGCATTTCCAATGCAATTTAAAAGCAAGCCAATAAGCATTTATGTTGCCTTAAATGCTACTTAAATGCTATTTTGGCAAAATATGCGGCTACTTTACTGCTAGCCCTCTTATAGTGCTGACAATGCTTATTTGTTTTATATCTTATCACTCGCGGAACACTGTACTGAGGGAGATTTCGGATCAACAGGTTAACGACCGTACTTAAAGTTCAATCAACTTAAACATCGGATTCTGAGGCCAGCTCAGCCGTATTTATTTGAAACTCATTTGCATGTGTTCGTTGCAGTATTTGAATCTGCTGTTGCATCTCTGATATGGGCTTAGCTATTACTGAGCCTTTTTCTTATACATAACAATTCTTCCTCTTTTAGAATTTGAATACAAAATTTTTTTTTTTTTTAAGTATTTACAATTTTATAGCTAATAATTTTCATGTTTTGTATAACCACTTGATTGCGCTTAACATTCTAAATTTTTATTCACTTAACTAATTAATATACAATCATTGACTTCATTTATTCATTGACAGTTTTGTATTTTGTAAGTAATATTTGTAATATTTATATTTCACTTTCGATTGTGTCCTTTGACACCTTTCTATCTTGTTTGTATATAAAATTTGCTCAATAAAATTTTCTTTTTCAGATTGTGCCCGTTGACACCTTTTACTTTATACATAATTTTCGTTTAATAAAATTTTTGTTTTTCAGATTGTGCCCGTTGACACCTTTATGCTTTGTTTGTACATAATTTTCAATTAGTAATGTTTTTCTTTTTCAGCTTGTGCCCATTGACACCTTTCACATTTGTTTCTATATAACCATACATATAACCTTTTCTTTTTTTTTTATATAAAAACTTCTTCACGTTTTCTTAAATTACATCTTTTCTCTCACCAAAAAAAAAAAAACTCAAATAAAAACTTTTCACTTTTCAATTCCTGTTGTCTCTATGCTGTCGTAATCTGTCAGATCGTCGCAATACCGAAGATCCCGCTTTGCTACTTGAACCATCATTGTATCGGATTTTCTTTTCTTTATTCTTTGATATCGTGTCAGAGAAATGAAAGAGTTCGTCGTCTGACATAGTCCTTTCACGCTTGCAGGTCCTTCTGCACGGAACTGTCAGATTCTGACGACAGTTAGTTACTTTGGGGACCCTCAATTGCTCTCGATGCGCCTTTAGCACCACGCTTCCAATAGAAATCTGGAAGATTGTAGGAGAATACTGTTTTACAAATTTAGCTTCAACCCATCTTGAACAGTCTTTTATATTGTGATTTTTGTACCAAATAATATCCCCCAATTTCAATCGAGCAATAGGGTCCACAGAAACTGATTGCTTATTACTAATATCACAGATTTTTGATTTATTATAATCAATGAAATCGTCAATTTTCTTAGGCTTATTTATTTTCTTTGGATTAATTAAATCCAATAGGATTTTTGGCGTATATTTGAAAATCCTCTCCGATGGAAAACTACCATCTTTAGGCAAGCAAGAATTCCGATAATTCATCAAAAATAGATTAATTTGATCTTCCGTTTCCATCCGCTTTACCTCTGAATCAAAAAGGAATTTTTTGAACACCTCCTTTACAATCCTGACAGACCTTTCGGCTTGTCCGTTACTAGAAGGATTGTAAGGAGGGCTTTTCATGACAACTATACCTTGCCTTTCCAAAAACGAAGTAAAAGCAACCGAATTAAATGGTGGGCCGCCATCTGTAACCACCACATCCGGAAGACCAAATCTGGCAAAAAAGGAAATGAATTTCTTAATAACCTTGCTTGCATCTGTTCCAAACCTCATCCATTCTACTTCGATCCATTTTGAAAAACTGTCAACGATCAGTAGAAATACCTTTTGACCAAAATAAAAAAAATCCGCGTGTATCCTACTAAACGGACGAATCGAAGGAAGCCAGTGAGTTTGCGTGCTAACTTTGGGTGTTACTGCCATTCTATTACACGGTTCACAGGCGTGGACGAAAGCTTCAATAGCAGCGTTAATACCAAACCAGAACACAGACCTACGAGCCATTTGCTTCATCTTTACCATACCAGAATGATTTACATGCAACAATTTCAAAATATCTCCTTGCATCGATTTTGGTATAACAACTCTATCCTGGAAAATTAGACACCCGTCAACCACTTCCAGGTCGTGTCTATTAGAGTGAATATTCATCAAGTCTTTGTCTATTCTCTCAGGCCAACCATTCTGGTAATAAGCAATTAATCTTTGTAAAAACACATCACGACTTGTTTCCTTGGCTATCTTGGAGCAATCTATGGGAACTTCCTGAGTAAAATTTATGCTCTTTACGAATTCCCTATCATACTCTTCTGGAGTACCCTGTTCAAGCGGAAAACGAGAGCAGAAATCCGCGTTACCCATTTGTGCTGATGGTCTGTAACATATGGTAAAGTCATAGATAGAAAGCTCTAAAATATACCGCTGTAACCTAGTGACATAAATAGCATTTTTACCCGTCTTTCCAAAAATTCCAACTAGAGGCTTATGGTCAGTATAAACCGTGAAACTTTGTCCATAAAGGAATTTGTGGAATTTCTTAACTGTACTTACTAGTGCCAAAGCCTCTAAATGCAGAATTGGATAAGAACGCTGTGCTTTATTCAAGGAAAACGAAGTAAAACAAATTGGCTTTTCTACACCGTTAACCACATGTGCGATTACTCCACCCAATCCATAACCTGAAGCATCTGAAACAACTACGATTGGCTTTTTTGGATCATAATATTCTAAAATATTTGCATCCAATAAAGCAGCCTTGCTATTAATAAAAGCCTGTTCGCATTCTTTACTCCATTCATATTTAACATCTTTCTTGAGTAATTGATACAGACAAAACAGTTTTGAAGACAGATGCGGAACAAACTTGCCATAATAGTTAAGGAGACCCAAATAAGCTTTCAACTCAGTTACATTTTTAGGTGTAGAAGCTTGGTTAATTGTAGTCACTTTATCTGGGCTTGGAAGCAACCCATTGTCAGATATAATATGCCCTAAATAAGGCAAACTCGACACGAAAAACGAACATTTCTTCCAATTAACTTTGATGTTTGCATTGCTTAGTCGTTCCAGTACTGTATAAAGCTTCTTACGACAATCCTCCATATCAACTCCTGCAACTAGAACATCGTCTAAGTAAACAGAAACATTGTCTAACTCTGCCAGAACCTGCTCCATAACCTGCTGAAAAATAGCAGCACTAGAAGACGCTCCCTGAGGCAAACGATTGTATGTAAACAGTCCCTTTATGGTATTTATTACCATTATTTTCTTAGATTTTTCTGATAAAGCTAACTGGGTGTATGCACCTTCTAAATCCAGCGAACAAAATATCTTGCAACCAGACAGTTTAGCGAACAAGTCCTGCGTAACGGGAAGAGGATATGTGTTTGGAATGATTAATTTATTAATGGAAACCTTACAGTCAATAACCATTCTGATCTCCTGATTCTTTTTCATCACTACAACTACAGGGGAAGCCCACTCGCTAGTATTAATTGGTGTAATAACCTTTTCCCTTTCTAACATGTCTAAATATTCTAAAACCTTTTCTCGTAATCTGTACGGAACATCGTAGGCTCTCTTAAATATCGGTGAATCATCCTTCAACACTAAGTCAGCCTCATACCCTATAATCGGAGAAGAAAAATTTTTGAGGAAAACATTGGGAAAACGTGTTTTAATGTCCGAAATTATTTTATCTTTACTGTCATATGAACGAATATTGTTAGCAAAAGAAGAATTAGCAAAAACTTTTCTCCAGCTTGGATAGAAAACGTCCAACCAACTACGTCCTAATAAAGGAAGAAAATCGTTTTTACTATCTAAAACTATCAACTCTAAACGCTTATAAATTCCGTTAATAACAACATCAACCAACACCTTCCCCAAAATTGAAAGTTCAGATCCATTAACAACAATCAATTTCCTTGAACATTTTTGCAGAGGCATGTCAAAAAATTTGCAATATAATTGTTTTCCTATTAAAGTAATTGAAGAGCCGCAATCAACCTCCATTTTAACAGTACGACCCTCAATCAACACATCAGTCAAACATGGTTCATTCAATCTAGTTTTGTTAGATACCATCATACAAGTAAAATCACCTGATTCATCCGAAGAGTCATCCATTGTTGGCTTTAATCTGTTGAATAATTGTTCCAAACCGCTGCTAGTACCAGGATGCGGTTCGTCAGCAAAACGAACAGTCGGTTTCCGTTGGCTGTTAAGATACTTAAAACATTTCTTTAAAATGTGGCCCGGTTTGCCGCAGTAGTAACAGGTTACATTACGTTTGTTATAACCATAATGGTCATGTCTAGAGCCGCTCTTACTTCTATTCCTGTTACCACTCCTACTCCTGCTTCTCAAACCAAAGCCCGAACGACTTCTGCTCCTGCTCCTGCCTCTATTCCTGGAATCATTCAAAAAATTATCCCGTCTTCCCAGCCTAGCTTTAACCGTTGCTACCTGCTCTGCTCTACCACCCAACATCCTAGCTCGCGATCCGGCCAACTCCCAATTCACTAGCATGCGCTCAGCTGATGCTAGCGTAAGATTCTCTTCGCCTAACATCTTTTGCTGCAGATCTTTGTCGTACACACCCATTAATAATTTGTCTCTAATTGCTGTATCCCTAAACTCCCCGAATTCGCAAAACTCAGCCTGCATCTTGACGGCTAATACAAAATTTTCCGCCGATTCATCAACCCCTTGCACACGGTTGTAAAATTTAAATCTCTGAATCAAGTCCGATTCACTTTTATCGAACCGCTCTTTCAATTTTTTTTATCATCTCATTATATGGTATGGTTGATAAGTCTTTAGCTGGGTACAGTAGCTTGAGTTCCTCAAACACTACTGGCCCACTCAACGTAATGAATAGAGCTTTTTGCGAGTTCTCGGGAACCTGGTTGTATTGAAAGACATATCCAAGACGCTCAACATAATTGCTAAATGAAGCACCAGGGACGTAGGGTTCAATAGAACCGATAATGTTACCCAGGTAACCAATAAGCATTAGTATAAGCAGTAAATCAATCGTTTATTAGCATTCCTGGCGTTTCATACTGCAGGTTGCTGTTTATCAACCTTTTGACTGCATAACTGTTCTAAATTAGCATCTGCAATTCTATTTAAATTCTTCTTGTCGGTAACTAGCTGCAAATAAGCATTGTCAGCACTATAAGAGGGCTAGCAGTAAAGTAGCCGCATATTTTGCCAAAATAGCATTTAAGTAGCATTTAAGGCAACTTAAATGCTTATTGGCTTGCATTTAAATTGCATTGGAAATGCTTATTGGTTACCTGGGTAGAAGCCATGTCAGATGAAATTGCTGCACAAGAAAAAAATACGGTCACCCTAATAAAAGCAAATGTAGAAGTCGCTTACCGAAGCTGATGTATACTATACCACTCAGAACAAAATCTCTTCACGGGCTTTCTGCCGCTGATGACCAGATGAACGCTATGGATGCGTAACGATAAGTAACGCACGATAAGTGGACGCTGCTAAATCAAATCCTCTCACGCGTCGATGCGGTAAACTGGTAGGTAAGCTGCACACCACTTCAAACTTCAGCAAAAAAATCTACAGCTGCACACAATTCGAAGCTAAGCTCAATACGCTTCAAGCAATATAGGCGATGTATGTATTGTTGAATTAGCAAAAAAAAAACTATTCTCCCGTTGGAGCACCGAATATAAAACTTCCTTTAAACGAAAAATTGCCTTTTAAAAAAACACTTTAAATATACTTTTTGCTTCACTTCCGTATTCCGTATTCCGCTCAATTCAACAATTCAAAATTCCTAACGGGAAGCCTTTGCCTCTCACAAGCCGCGCACTATTTCCGCCAATTTTTCAAATAGTAGACCTTTGCCTTTCACAGATATTTTCCCCCTCAGCGACGCTATAAATCTCAGAAAATTTAGCACCTTTGCACACAAATTTTCGTCAGTTTCCTAACAAATTTCCACTACTAAAAGCACTTATACCGACCTTTGCCGTACAATTTATAAAAATCACCGAAATCTTCAAAATGCCTTTGCACTACTTAAATTTCACTATTTGCACCATTTGAACTTAAACGCGTACCGGAAACTTTTCTCGCTCGTCGCCAATTTTTATATCTTATCACTCGCGGAACACTGTACTGAGGGAGATTTCGGATCAACAGGTTAACGACCGTACTTAAAGTTCAATCAACTTAAACATCGGATTCTGAGGCCAGCTCAGCCGTATTTATTTGAAACTCATTTGCATGTGTTCGTTGCAGTATTTGAATCTGCTGTTGCATCTCTGATATGGGCTTAGCTATTACTGAGCCTTTTTCTTATACATAACAATTTGCAGCTAGTTACCAACCAGAAGAATTTAAATAAAATTGTGGATGCCAATTTACAACAGTTATGCAGTCAAAAAGCTGATAAACAACAACCTGCAGTATAAAACGCCAGGGATGCTAATAAACGACTGATTTACTGCTTCCCAGATAACACAAAATCGTAATAGAAAGTTCACATTAAATCGTTTTCATGTCAATTTCATATTGGAGTTGTATAATGATTAGAGTATTTCAAATCGAAGTGAACAATAAGTTGTTTTGCAGTCGTGCGTGCCTTCATATACAATTCATGACTGTGAATTATAAAGCAGGATAGACAATTGCAATATTTGATTATATCTATATCATATATTCAGGAGTATTTAGTTGCGTGTTATAAAAACTGCGCAAAATAGAATTACAAATAGTTGTTAAAATTTTCGCACGTATATCGCCTCCACTTTGGTACATATATGCTCTTATATGGCGTGAAATATAACTTTTTCGTTCAGATATGATTTCGTATACCTCAGTTGCAATCGAGATATACAAACCAAATGGTTTACTGGGTTATTTCAATCACAGAGAACAGACTACCAGGTAATTGACAAAAAGTGTGTAAAAGGTTTTTATGTAATCTACGAGTAATCCTTCAATAGAGCACCCCTCGAGCAGTAAATGGCAAACTAAATCTTGACGTCGCTGCCATCGCTGCTATGTAACTCCAGCACAAAGAAATATTGACAAAGGTACATGGATATTTTTTGATGCGTTTGGCAAACTATTTCTGGAGACGCTACAGTAGAATCAATATATATAGAATGCCAGTGTCGCTGTTTTTCAATAGGACTCATTGTGGTAAACATGATGCTAACAATCTGTATCAAGTCTGTGAATCGGGAACTTCATTGTCAAAGTTGCTCATTGTTATTTATCTGTTCTTAATCTGTGCGCTGGTTGGTCATTAGTGCGTTCTCCGCTGTGTTTTTATGCCAGTGAAATGGTTTTAAACGTTCTTTTTCTTTTCGTCCGGATGAATAGAATCCCTCAACTGTGCCCCTTTTGCACCGATTTTTTCAGAAATTTGAAGCAAACGAAGTTTCCAATCACATTACTTGGCAACCATATTTGAAATTTTAAACTGGTTGTCAAAGTTTGACAATGAGATTCTCCTTTTGATGAATCTCAGGCACACACACATTTGCATATATAATGTAAATACATTATCTGAACATGTGTGATGTTTACCACGCGCACTGCAGCGACACTGGCATTCTATATATATTGATTATACTGACGCTACCGACAGATTTTACACACAAAAAATCGATTACTTCCTTCGAGCCTGTTTATCTGTTCTCTGTGTTTTAATGCTTATTGGTTACCTTAGAGTGACTATATACAGAGTGGCGACAAGTCATTCCAAATGTATGCAATGCGGTTTTTTCAAGGTTTTTCTTTCTCTTTCCTGCATACGCGTTGGATAGGTCGTCTGCTCGATTGGAATGACACTGACAGATAATTATCATTCCAATTTTGACATTGTCGCCACTCTGTATATAGTCACTCTAGGTTACCTGGGTATTTAAATACTGAGAGAGAGTCGCGGAGACGGTCTTCTTTTTCTTATGCTTTGGCTGTTCTTCTTCTTCCTATTACGTTTGCTTTCATTTTCGGGCAAATAAATGAAACTTGTGCGTGAACATCTCATTGGACGTGTGAAGTGTGCATTTTATAATAACATATTTTGGTGTTAATTGTCACACGGGCATTTCAGTTTTTGCAAAAATGTTAATTTACAATTGAGACAAACAAGACTAATTCAATTCCGAATGTGTTTTTCACAAAAACACCGGCAGAAAACTTATGAGAATTAACAATACTTTTCCATTTTGGGATAACGATAACGACTGGCTGCATTTGACAGATCGTACTGGCTGCATTTGACGTTAGAATTTTTCCTCTTCGCGAATCTCTCTCAGTTTAAATATACCTTTCTAATGTCGTTTTCGTTTTTGCGGTGTAGCTACACCGAGGCTACACCGGTGTAGCTTTTTTGTACCAAAACTCAAGAGCAACATTTCAAATAGGCCGAAGTCAAAACTGACAGTTTCGAGAAAATCGATGTTGAAACTTGAGCATCATTTTTTAACTCCTTATTTGATATAAACAGTGTTGCTTAGAATTGAATGTCACATTATGACGCAAAAACATAATAGTTTAATGTGTAATGCAACAACCAGCAGAAAAAACATTGATTTACTTTGTAATTTGCAAAAATATGCGTTTGGCCGTTTTCGGAGATCATTCGGTAATACGACTTTTTCATAAGGCTGATTTGATTATCAATTGTTGATGGGGCCTTTGACATGAGGCTTTTATTTACTGTCAGTGGTGATATGATTTTGGTATTGGGCCGTTTTTTAGACAGCTTTTCGCGTTTGGCCTTTTTTTATCACGTTGTTTTGAAGCGCAATGGCTAGAAAAGGTTAAAAATTCGTAACTGGGACAGCTTACTGGATCAGCTTTATTATTTCTACTAGAAAAGTTGGGGTTTATTGCGCTCTTCACACTCAATTGGACTGCACAGTTATAAAGTGCAACCTTCAAAACTGTGATGAAAAGTGTGCTACTGATAATATCGCTAGTAATCTTATATCGATAATACCATCAAACTTTATCGTCACGGAAGAGTATCGAAAATTGGAGGGTTTAAAGTGAAATCTTCTTCTTGGGTTGTTATTATTTTAACATTTTTGTTCTATTTCTTACGTATTTTTGCTTATACAGTCATATTATCGTTATTAATTATTAACGATAAGAAAACTTGATCCATAATCGCTATAGATTTTGATCGGCATTTCCCATCATTACAACTCTCCCATCTGAGCTGACATTTGATTTAGCAGTGGCGCCAGTACCAGTTGTAGGAAAAGCAAATAGTATTTAACTTTTCATTTATTTCATATACAGTGGACCCCCGTTCGTTTGAACGATTGCTCATGCAAACTAACGGGGTTACTTTTTGATTTGAACAACTGGTAACCCGAAATATGCTGAAACCTGTGTGAACTGGCCGCCCTGCTCTTTGTTATTGTTTTGGTGGTTTGTTTTAGTTGGCAGTTGCAAGTGCGAATATTGCATTTTCCGATCGGATTTCTCTCTTAATCGTTAGGAAAACGAAATGTGAAACCGATTAAACACGCTAGGTCAGTACAAACGAATCGTGTTTATGTGCATTGTCTGCATAAACAAATAATGTCATGTTGAGAATGACATTTGAACCATTTTTAATTTGCACGTCGTGCAAACCAACGAGGTTCAAATTAAAAAGTGTTCAGATTAAAAATGGTCAAATGAACGGGGGTCCACGGTATGCATTGGCGGAACTAGGGGGGGGGGGGGGCTAGGGGGTCGACTAGGGGTTTGACTTGGTCGTCCAATAAAATGGTCGAAAAAAATGCCGGGGGCTATAGCCCCCCCTAGAAATGAGCGCTAGTTCCGCCAATGCATATATGCTGCATATTTGTTAAAATTATGAATTATGCGCGGAATTATGTATTTAGAAACTATTTTTATATTATTCGGAGCGTCGATAACAACTCTACTTAAGCATTAGAATTCAAATAGGAATCAACCAAGATTCATGGGTTTTTACCACGAAATTTTGGCAACTTTTCTCACCTACAAAATGTGTGACTGAACAAGTGTGCTCAAAATCCAACTTTCAATGCAAAGGGCAATAATTTCATCAGCAAATCTGCCACCGTTGAACAGGTTTGTGAAGCGAAACGTGTTACCCGTGAGGTGCGGTAGTGCGGCAGTGCGGCAGTCGCTATTGGTAGTGTGAAGCAGCAGCAGTTCATTCATTTAGCATTTCTAACTCACCACAGCGTGCAAGTGCATCACGCCTTGGCAGTTCAGCGATAGTAAATGTCTCGGGCGCGCAACTAACGAACTCTGTCCGGTTCCTCCACAGGTGATATATATATACAGCGAAATAGTTTTTTTCGTGCAAGCCGAAAAGTAACGTAAATTTTTGTTGCCGCGCAGGCTTAAATACTAAACATGTCGTGTCTGTGAATGACCGTGTTATTTATGCAGGTAGCATCGTATTGTTTTTTTCGGTCGTCCGTCGAGTCTCTCGCGCAATTGTACAGCAGGGATCATCTTCGCAGCAGCAGCAAGCAGCAGAAATCCCACAACAAAAATAGGGCCGAATGCAAAACAAAACACAAACTGTGTATAGGCTTTTTCATACAGAAGGGCCGAAGCACAAAATGAAAACTTTGTTGCCAGTTTTCACATAAGGCTTTTTCAAATTTGCTTTTTAAGAGTCATAAAGTTTTCAAATCGCTATGATGTTTGGTATTATTATAGATACTTATAAAAGCTTTAAATATAACCAAAAAACCAGTTTTTTTATATTTTGCACTTGGGCCCTATTGAAATGTTGCTCTTGAACTGTTCGTTTTTGACTTTTGTGCTGCACCATTGCTACACTTTTTCTGCACCAGCTACGCCAGAAAAAAAGAGAGTGTAGCTGGTGCAGATAGGAAAACACTAACACACCCATACCACATCACTGCTGCTGCACCGAAAGCGTTCATCCAGCGAAAAGTGTAACACCAAACGGTGTAGCTGCACCACGAAAACGAAAACGACATAAGCCCAACATCCCGCTTAGGCGCGCCCGGCAGAAATCGAACAAAAATCTGGCAGCGAAAAACTTTTTCTGCCAGACATTCTGCCGGATTTCTGGCCGCCGTCACCCGTGAAAACTAGCAGAAATGCAACAACCGTTTCGGGCAAAAATTTCGCCTAACGGTTTTGTTTTGATTTTTCTGCCCGAGTTCTGTTCGATTTCTGCCAGTCATATCGAACAGAACCGGTGCAGGAACCGGTTCGGCTGATTTTCCTCTTTTGTATTATTTTTCATTATTAAAGATAGAATGTCATCATACAAATTATGTTAAACCGAATTTATATTTATTTTTCTAGCTTTTTATTTAAATTATTATATTGTCAATTGCAAGGAAAATTGTACCATCCAAAGTGCGATATCGCTCATAAAAGTGCTATTTTGCATTAAATCGTTTCGGTATCTTCGGCGCACTTATTGCTTGGAAGATAACGAAAAAGTGCGCCGAAGATACCGAAACGATTTAATGCAGAATAGCACTTTTATGAGCGATATCGCACTTTGGATGGTACAATTTTCCTTGCAATTGACAATAAGCACACACACACTTAAAGCACATAAATGGCGCAAAAAAGAACACCGGTACAGGAAACAATTTTCTGAAAAAAGGTCTGGTTATAAATGTAGCACACTAAACAAAGCAAACATTTTTATGATTAGTTATAGATGCAGATTGTTTGATTTGTTTTGTGTGGCTATACGAACGTAAACTGAAGGTTTGCAAATATAAATTTGTAATTTTCTTACCTAGAATTGGAAACTGCAGCGAGCAGCGCGTGTCATCTTTTGTCACTTGTTATGACTTAAAGAGAATAAAGCGAAAAACGAAGAAGATGAACCGGTTCTGAATGTCAAATTCAGCCGGCGCCATATTGATTCTGTTCGATTTCTGCCAGGCATCCGAAATTTTCGTAAGCGGGATAAGCCTCATTGCACCGACACTCTTGACACAGGTGAAATTTTCTGTGTTTGTAGGCAAAATGAATAAGCGTGTAAATTAAACGGCAGATGACAGATCAGCACGATTTAGTGAAGCGCGATGGTCGCTGATCACCATCGGCTCGTGTTTCACTGCGAGACGTTTTTTCAGCAGTAGTTTTCGAGTATTTTGCTTTTTTTTAGTGTTTTTCTTCAATTTTTAAAGTCAGGTAAGTGGATAATCGTTTTTAGCCTTACTAGTTTTCAGCGAATCGAGGCTTGATACTAATATTGTGGCCTTTTTTTATAATGCCATGAAACGGTGGCTGAGCGCTACTTTTTATCTAAACTAATCCTCAGTGTTATGAGACAACTCTAGTGTATTGCACAATTTAAGCTAATATGAGCACTCATTTATTCTTAGGGTCGACAAACAACACTGCCAAGAGGTGTGTCGAGAAACCGGATAAGAACCCCCTCGTGGGGTAAAAATATTTCATATTCTCTCGGCGGGGCATCGGCTGTGGCGTAGCTCCGTTAATTTGGAATGGCAAGCGGTGGTGGGGACGGACCATCTTCCTCTCACTATGGAAATAGTGCTAGCGAACACAACAGCTTCGAACAATTCATTTCACAATTTACGGCTCGAGCATCGTTACAAGAAGCTTCCAACATTAACACCTTGAATAGCGAAAGCACAACGAACGTTAACTTTGTATTAAAACCAACGGCAGCTGAGTTCTTTCCACGTTGGCAGCATAGGCAGGAAGAGTCGGGCCGTGAAAATTTAACCGGTGAAGTCAGTTTACGTAATGATGCAAGACCGGCTGGAGCGATTCGCAAGCAATACGATGGCCGAAGGTGGAATAACAGCCGGAAAAGTCGTCACGGTGACCAAAATGGTTTTGGTAGAAACAGCAAGACTCAGATGTCACCTGATTGCGAGATAGATGAAAGAAGATGTTTCGAAGGGCATAATGCGAACTCATGGGAACCCCACAGATCCCAGCCACAGCAGACACAATACCCACGACAGTTTCAACAGAATGGAAGATGGAGAGGAAATGCAGGAGGCGGCCGATTCCGTAATAACGAACGCGGTCAAAGAGGTGAGCAAGACCGTTTCATACCTCAACAATCCAACGGTTATAAAGACTCCGAAATGCGATATGAGCGTAAACAGAACGGATATCAAAGGAATCGTGCTCGACAGGAGAAATTAGAAGCGAAGATTATTTCCAAATGTTCACAGAGAGAGAAGCTTATCCGAGAGCTGGATTCGTCTAAGTTGGAGTGTTTGGTCTGTTGTGACGTTGTTCGGCCAACACAGAGTATTTGGTCTTGCCCCAATTGTTATCATATTCTTCATCTAAACTGTACTACCAAATGGGCTACTAGCTCTAAATCGGATGACGGTTGGCGCTGTCCAGCTTGTCAAAACATGTCTAAGAAAATACCTCGAGAATATTACTGCTTCTGTGGTAAGATCAAAAATCCACAATACAATCATAGCGATGTGGCTCATTCATGCGGAGAGGTGTGCGGTAAGGAAGAGCTTTGCGACCATCCTTGCACTTTACTTTGTCACCCTGGACCTTGCCCTTCGTGTCAAGCGATTGTGCAACGCCGTTGTGGTTGCGGACGAGCTACTAAGCCGATGCAATGCAGCCAAAAGGATGAGTTCTATTGCGAAGCAATTTGCGGCAACATGTTAAACTGTACCGTTCACACTTGCCAACGGAAATGTCACAAAGAAGAATGCGGAACCTGCGAGGAAATGCTGGAACATGAATGCTTTTGTCGGAAAACAAAGAGAACCGTTCGGTGTACTATTGATAATTTGGCCACTACTAGATTTGGCTGTGAATCAAGTTGCGACGCGCAGTTAAGTTGTATGAAGCACAATTGTACGAAACTCTGTCACCTAGGTCCATGTGGAGAGTGTGCGCTGTCTCCTAATCTGATAACATCGTGTCCATGTGGTAAGCAGGCTATTGTAAAAGGTGAAAGGGAATCGTGCTTAGATCCTATTGTTGTATGCAAGGGAGTGTGTGGAAAGCAGTTGAAATGTGGAGCTCCCGGATCTCACCATATGTGCACGGCACGGTGTCATTTGGGCGAATGTCCACCGTGCAACAAATCGACCGTCGTAAAATGCCGCTGTGGCCACATGGATCAGCAAATTAAATGCAAGCAATTGCAGGGTGACATAAGATGCAAGAAACGTTGCACAAAAATGCGAAACTGTGCGAAACACCGTTGCAATCAGGAATGCTGTATAGATTACGATCATATCTGTCTGAAAACTTGTTCACAGATGCTCAGCTGTGGTCGGCATCGCTGTGACAAACAATGTCACAAGGGCTCTTGCCAGACATGTCATCGAGTTTCCTTTGATGAACTAACCTGCGAATGTGGTTCAAGTGTTATCTACCCACCAGTGCCTTGTGGAACCAAAAAACCGGTTTGTGATAAGCCCTGTTCGAGACGGCATCTCTGCTCTCATCCGGTACTACACAATTGCCACTCGGACTCGCAGTGTCCACCATGTGTCGTTTTAACCACCCAGTATTGCTATGGAAAACATGAACAACGTAAAACTATTCCATGCTACCAGGAATCGTTCAGCTGCGGCTTGGCATGCGCCAAACCACTCGCGTGCAATCGCCACAAATGTATCAAACCATGCCACGAAAATCAGTGCCTCAATGAAGGAGAAATTTGCCGTCAGCAATGTACCACCCCTAGATCCAGCTGTCCGCATCTTTGCAAAGCACCGTGTCATGATGGCGACTGTCCGATAGACCTACCTTGTAAAGAGACTGTAGAAGTAACTTGTGAATGTGGTAATCGAAAACAGAATCGAACATGTCACGACTTTAGCAAAGAATACCGCCGTATCACTTCTGCCCAACTAGCTTCCTCGATGCAGGAAATGCAAAGAGGCGGATCTGTAGAACTCAGTGACATTTTGGGACCAGTAAAAATGAAAAATAACAAAACGTAAGTCGTGTATGGCTTAGCAAAAAGTCTTGAGTTAATAATTTCGTTTTTTTACATTAGGTTGGAATGCAATGATGAATGTCGCACGTTGGAGCGTAATCGGCGGCTTGCCATCGGCTTGCAGATCCGTAATCCAGATATATCATCAAAACTACAGCCCAACTATTCTGATTTGCTAAAGGCGTTCGCCAAAAAGGATCCTGCCACGGTTAAGATGATTCATGAGAAGCTTACTGACCTTGTCAAGCTAGCTAAGGAGAGCAAGAAGTCTCGCAGTCACTCCTTTCCAATAATGAATCGGGAAAAACGACAGGTGGTACATGAAATGTGCCGCATGTTTGGTGTCGAATCCGTTGCATACGATGCCGAACCAAATCGAAACGTCGTTGCTACAGCGGATCGGTTCTCGGTATAGTAGCTCTATAGTGCAATGTTGCAGCTGATCTTATTTATTCTTTTTTTTTAGTCCTGGTTGCCTAGTATGAGCTTGCTTGAAGTTGTTCAGCGCGAAAGTGGTCAGCGACGTGTAATTGTTCCCAATTTAAATGCGTGGGGCAGAACGGCCAAATAACGACTGAACTGTGCTACTACTTTTCTTGTTTATCTTTCAATTACTTCGATCACTACTCTTCGTTTACTGTGTCATTTTTTGTTTCATTGTAGCAAAAAGATTTTTTTTTGCAGGTATCAACTATTCTTCACGATTTTATTTCATATTCTTTCTTTACATAATTACCTCCAGGGAAAAACGTCAATTGTATACTTTATTGTTCAAGGATTTCAAACTCCAAATTTAATACGTCAATATACAGGTCATTCCGAACTAACAACGAGAAGCGGAGCTTATTTTTAATTGAAGTAATCCCTATTCCATGCTTTAATTTAAAGTTTCAGGTTTCCGACGAATGAAAAAAATTTAAATGCAATTAAAGAAACGACAGAAAACAGTCGTAAGATGAACCACATGCTCTATACGAGAATATTCGGAATCATTTAATAATAATAAAGTCGAACTTAGAAAGTTAGCAAAGATCAGTGTAATTAGGCATAACACAATTTTTACTACTAAACATTTGTTTGTTGGCAAATACTACCAAAATAAATTCAATTTATTTTTTACCCAGTGAAAATAATTGCTGCTGTTTTCTTACTGGAAAACATTGTTTCCATCAACTGATAGTACTGAATAGGTTCGTTCAGTAAAGAATCATAAATTTTTGTTAGTATTTCTAGTTGTATATTTTTTTTGACTGAATAGCAACTCGAGATCCTCTAGCGGAAAATTGGTAGCTTATTGTTGATTGTAACCAAGACGATCGAAGACACTGCCTACGGGTGAGCCTTTATTATGCTGGGTTGAGTTTCTGCCCGAGTGATGACCTGGACGAGGTCTTTTGACATATAAATTTGACATTTTTGAATCCAGATCGAAAGTTTTGGTAATCCGCTGAGGATCAATCAATTTTTCGTTGCGTGTGGGTTGATTATTTCTCTGTGCTGTATAATTTCTTCCCACCAAAGTCAGTCGATTCCGAATGGGAGTTTCCTTACGGAGCAGCATTGCATCCGACTTCATTTTGGATCGTACTAAAGAAGACGGTGACAAGCTTGTTATATTTCCTGCTGGAGTTCTTGCTGGTTTCATTGCAATTGTTCTCCTCGGTCCTCGTAGCGATGCTATTGGCGGTTTACGATTAGGTGAATTACCAAGGCGAGCTTTGATTGATATTTCACGCTCATTGAAGCGTAATCGCGGTCCAGTGACAGCGAAGGGACGATTTGGTGGGCGAGGAGCAATTTCCAAAATTTCATCTTCTTCCGAAAACGAAACCGTCTTTTGTGGTTCGTTCGTTTCCATTGCGTTGAGATTAGAGTACTGATGACCTCGAGAGGACCCCCTTTCACCTTCTTCATCTGAAACAGACACAGCTTTTGCTGGAATTTTTTTAACCAACATTACCTTTTGCGTGCCCGATGTGATTCTTCTCTCTGAAAATATCTGTATAAAAAGTGGCATTGAACGCGTTAGCAAAAAGAATATATGAATAAAATATATACCGGCTTAATTGGGGACTTTTTCAGTATTCCAGCTGGTCCGTCAATGATGCTTCGTTTGCTTTTTTCACCAAGACGAGAAAATATAGATGCAGACGGAGCTTCCGCTTTCTTCAGTGTTACTTTAGAAGAAATCTTTGCGGGTGGTTGGTCATCGTCCTCATCCTCGTCATCCTGATCGCCATCAGAGTTATGTGAAAAACGTTTAAAAACTTTTGCTTCATGTCCAGCTTCGTTAATCGTTGATACTGAAGCGGCTCTTTTCTCTAAAACGTCACTGGCAGTTCGATTGTATCCGCTGCTAGATCCAGCCAGCGGCAGTGTGATCTTGTGCTCAGGAAATACTTTTCGTGGCTTATTGGGAAGCGAGACTGTAGAATTCGGTCCTAAAATAATTGATTGATTACATGCATAGACCTATCACCGTAATTGTTTATACTTACTGGAAATAACGGACTTCGGTACGGAATTTTGTGTAGCTGAAATCGCTGCAACCGGTACTGAAGTGCTCCCGTGGTCGATATCGCCTGGCGAAGCTAGTACACGTTCGCGGGCACTTTGTTCGTTTACTGCTTTTGAATGTCGCAGTATCGCAATTATATCTCCCATTGTCGTGATTCCCATTTCGCGCAGATATTCTTTATTTAAATCGGACAGCATATCCAACTGGATACGATTTTCCACAAAGACGTGCGCATATCCGGCTGCGGCTTGTGATGGTATCCCAGCGTTGGTGAAGAACTTTACCCATGTTGCTGTAAAAAAAGCCCGAAAAGGAAATAAACGCTGTACAATCCTGAGCTAATTGAAATCCAAGTTTGACTATATTTACCGGCACTCGCGGTTGGCATTGCGATGCAGAATGTTTTTTTTATTTCACTTAATTTATAAGTGATTAAATAAAATTATGAAACAGGAGAGCAGAATACGGATAAACGGAGTATCTTCAAAAAAATTTATGAAACTTCTTGAAGCCCATCAGAAAAATAATGACACAAAGCATAAAACGAGCACTCGCGTTTACCCCGTTTACCTATATATCGCCGTGAGTTGCCAGGGCTGCGCTTGACCGAAAGAAGAGAACAATAACGACCAAAGTTCTACACTGAAAAAAAATATTCTTGAACTCAACTTGTAATTAAAGATCGAATCAACAAAAGGCGAATGTCGCAAGCGGCGCACGCTATCCCGCTTACGAAAAAGTCGGATGCCTGGCAGAAATCGAACAGAATCAATATGGCGCCGGCTGAATTTGACGTTCAGAACCGGTTCATCTTCTTCGTTTTTCGCTCAATTCTGTTTATGTCATAACAAGTGACAAGAGATGACATGCGCTGCTCGCTGCAGTTTCCGATTCTTGGTAAGAAAATTACAAATTTATATTTGCAACCTTCAGTTTTCGTTCGTATAGCCACACAAAACGAATCAATCAATCTGCATCTATAACTATAATCATAAAAATATTTGTTTTGTTTAGTGTGATTCATTTATAACCAGACCTTTTTTCAGAAAATTGTTTCCAGTACCGGTGTTCTTTTGTGCGCCATTTATTGCTTTATGTGTGTGTGCTTATATAATAATGTAAATAAAAGTTACAAAAATAAATATAAATTTGGTTTAACGTAATTTGTACACTGATAAAAATAGACACGGCGTTACCATAAGATCTTACACATGAATTTCAACGTGCAAATATTGATAATCTTGTTTCATATGTCAATCATTCGGGTATCAAAAGTGTTTCCCTTCAATTTAACGTGAAATGAAATATTTCATATGGAAAACACGTTAAACAACCATGCTTTTCCAACAAACCTTCAATCAACATGGTGGTCACTGTTTTAGCACCGCAAATCCACGTGTTTTACCATTAGATCATATCCTGTTGCAATCCACATGAAATTAAGGTGTAAGTTTTTAGAAATATTTCACTGGTTTTACACGTTTAATCAAAGGCTAACTCTTATGAAAAGTCATTATATTTGAAATTCACGTGGCTTTCACGATGAGTTGATGTGAATATCAGATCCTTTCAAAGTGTTTTACCCACGGTTTTGCAATTGAATATGATTCATGTGTTATTCCTATGGAACTGTAGTGATTAGCACCAGAAGAATATCTATGTGATCTGCACATTGATTGCACGTGTAGAGTTTTTTCGGTGTAGGATGACATTCTATCTTTAATAATGAAAAATAATACAAAAAAGTTCTGTTCGATATGGCTGGCAGAAATCGAACAGAAATCGGGCAGAAAAATCAAAACAAAACCGTTAGGCGAAATTTCTGCCCGAAACGGTTGTTGCATTTCTGCTAGTTTTCACGGGTGACGGCGGCCAGAAAACCGGCAGAATGTCTGGCAGAAAAGTTTTTCGCTGCCAGATTTTTGTTCGGTGTTTGCCCGACGTGACTAAGCGGGATAGAGCTTGCTAATTTGCGGTTGTGTTGTTTTTCCCCAGTTTGAAAAGCGTCATGGATAAACCAACAGCAGCAGCAACAAATCGCGTGTACGTATACGCGGTATAGTGTGCGTACGGTAGCTGTCAGCAATCTCAATTGGCATCTCTATATCGAGCTGCAATGATTGAAAGCGTCAGGATGTCCCGGGCTCAAAATTTGACAGCGGGCTTAAATCAGACTGCTGGTAGTTGAGTGAAACGAAGTAGGGAAGTACTATTTCGTTTTCGCACATACGAGATATTGGCGGCGAGAACATGGTTGCATAAACAAACCGAGTGAGAGTTGATTTTCCTATGCTGCTCCAGCAAAATATAACTCTCACCCGTTTTGTTTACATCTGCGACATTCGCCATTCTGTTAATTCTATCTAGAATTTGAAGAAACTTTATTGTAAAGCGAACAAATAAACAAGGAATGTTTTTCAAATAAGAGCACATATATTATGTGTTAACGCCTAGCCTACTGTGTTACTCGACTCACTGCGAATATGCGTTGTGTTCGCGGGATCGTGTTGGTTCGAAAGGTTTCGAAAAATATCGCCCTTGTATCGAAAATATCGTTAATTTTGATCACTAAAAATAACGTGCTTAAACCACAGAGAACAGATTAACAGGCTCGAAGGAAGTAATCGATTTTTTGTGTGTAAAATCTGTTGGTGGCGCCCTCCAGAAATAGTTTGCCAAACGCATCAAAAAATATCCACGTACCTTTATCAAAATTTCTTTGTGCTGAAGTTACATAGCAGCGATGGCAGCGACATCAAGATTTAGTTTACCACTTACTGCTCGAGGGGTGCTCTATTGAAGGATTACTCGTAGATTACATAAAAACCTTTTACACACCTTTTGTCGATAGGTGAACAAAAGCTTCATTCGACAGATAGTTGGCGCCGCGGTAAAAATGATGATATTTTTATTTCGAGCTGTCAAAACACATAGAAAACTAAAATCATAAGAAGCGAATTTGAATTTTTTTTTAAACTGCGCGCTTTGGAATCAATCAAATGTTATGGTTGGGTTAGAAAATAACATATATACTTACTATAATTTTTATTTGCCTGCATTTTATTTAAAACCATTTATAATTTTATTACATAATAAATACTAAACAATAAGGACATTGATTCAACATGCCTTGTATGAAATATTGTTATAATTTTGCTTAAAATCATTGAAATTACCTTAAACAATATATAGAACACTTTCATGAATATATCTGGATCTAAATTTTTCGGTCTGGAACCTATAAACATAACCACACACACCTAAACTAAATCCGGATCTCAATTTACTTGTCCTAAGTACACATTTCATTTGCAACCACCAGTGCGCTAGCTGGTTAATAAGATTTCTAACCCGCTGCAGAAAATTCAATGTTCGCAATATTCATTTTACTGAGATTTAATTGAAAAATGTTTTGATTTGTATATCCGTCCAGCGAAAATTTGTAACTGATCATCATTTTCCTAGTTCAGACAGCCAAATGTAGGAGTCGCATGGGCTTCATTAGTTTTGCGTTTATTCGCCTATAGGTAAATAAAAGCTTCATTCGACAAGTAGTTGGCGCCGCGGTAAAAATGATGATATTTTTATTTCAAGCTGTCAAAACACATAGAAAACTAAAATCTTCAGAAGCGAATTTGAATTTTTTTTTAAAATACGCGCTTTGGAATCAATCAAATGTTATGGTTGGGTTAGAAAATAACATATATACTTACTATAATTTTTATTTGCCCGCATTTTATTTAAAACTATTAAAATTTTATTACACAATAAATACTAAACAATAAGGACATTGATTCAGCAAGCCTTGGATGAAATATTGTTATAACTTTGCTGAAAACCATTAAAATTACCTGAAACAATTAAGTAGAACACTTTCATGAATATATCTGGATCTAAATTTTTCGGTCCCGTATCTATAAACATAACCATACACACCTAAACTAAATCCGGATCTCAATTTACTTGTCCTAAGTACACATTTCATTTGCAACCACCAGTGCGCTAGCTAGTAAATAAGATTTCTAACCCGCTGCAGAAAATTTAATGTTCGCAATACTCATTTTACTGAGATTTAAATAAAAAATGTTTTGATTTGTATATCCATCCAGCGAAAAATTGTAACTGATCATCATTTTCCTAGTTCGGACAGCTAAATGTAGGAGTCGCATGGGCTTCATTAGTTTTGCGTTTATTCGCCTATAGGCGAATTTGAGCAAAACTAAGAGCAACCGTTCGCTACCTGGTTGTGATTATTGGAACTACAAAAAAAGTGCAATTCCCAAAATGCTTGCTGGCACCTATATGGAACTCGACTTTAAATGTAATATTTTATTGAATTACCAAAAGTGGGAATGATGAAAATGGATAATAGAGGTAAGAAAAAGCATTGCCTTTCATTTGATATATATTGTTCCTGCTTCGGGAGATTATTAGAGCTTCGCAAGTGTATTTATGGTTACGAACTGATAGGTTATATGTTTGGTTCTTGGTGCAGATGATGCTAATCAAAAAAATAAATCCGTTAGCACTTAAAAACACATTGGAAAACGCTGAAGACTGAAAATAATTGGTGATTCTCTATCCAGGATATGTAAACTTTACAGCTGACTCTATGTACTTTTGTTTTATGCGGTACAAAATCAAACATTAACATTTTTCTGCCATAAAGTTAATTAATTCGAATATTTTCACTAACCTTAACGTAGATAAACAAATTTCTTCCAATATTTCGCTATCTAAAATCCTGACAATTGAAAGGGTTAATCGAAAACTGCATATTATTTCAGCTTTTTTCCAAAATGTATATGGAGTTTGACAGCGATTTTACTTTTCATCACTTTTTTTATGCAGCGCCTCTAAGCGGGCGATAGCTTGTCAAAAACGCCTATTACCTGGTAGTCTGTTCTCTGTGCTTAAACGTTATATTTCATGTGCCAGTAGTACGCAATAATTGTATTGTGAAACTGAATTGTTATTTATGTAACTTTTTACAAATTAAATGCAATAACAAAAGCACAACTTATAAAAAATCGTTTGTTATCGATATTAACTACATATGCGTTATAAACGAATAAAACGTATGGCGCATATTCGCAGTGAGTCAGGTAAAACAGTAACGATTATTTTCCGTAAAAACCTGCACATTTTTTTATAATTTCAAATTTAATTTTAAAAATCAGGGATGCCAATTCGCCTGGTTTTCTATCCGCCGAACTATATATATAGTAACTATACTCAACAGCTGGTTGCGAAGTCTGTCGTATAAAAAACAGAAGGTCAAATTTCGATAACGGAATTAGCCACCCCATCGACATCTCTATAACGAGCTGCAGTGAACGTGAACGTCAGCGACAGCATGTCCTGGGCAAGGCTTGAAAAGGGATTGCAAGTTGAATGTGACTGCCGTGAATGCGAACTTTCCGCATTCAAACTCCGCTTTTTGAACGATCATTTGACTGTTTTTCTTATCCAGTCAATCTGCCGCTTGCGCTGCTGCCGTCTTACAATTCATGCGGCATCTCAGCAAAAGCAAACAGTCAATCTCCCGTTTTGCTTTGCGCTTTGAGAATATAAACTGCAAACTGACTGGAAGCATACGGTGACGTATTTTTTCGTTTCTCTTTTTGTCTCCAAATCGGCTGCTCACAGTAATAGTTTGTCACCCGGACGTCGGTCCGACGCAAGCAAAATATTCGTTTATATTGGACGGAGTCCGACCGAATTCTTCCATGCACATGTAGTGGTTGTTTTTTGACGTAGGACTACGTCTTACGGCAAGTTTTGAGATAGGGTGTCATTCCAAAAAATCAAAAAATGCGAGCGTCACGGAAATTGAAAGGTTTTGAGCGCTAACAGCTCAGCGGTTTTCCGATCGATTTTCAATATTCTTACACCAATCGATCGGAAAATCTTCTAAGAATTGACCCAAATGAAGAAAAGTATGGATTCTTGATGTTGAACTATTGAAAAATTTAAAATAATGAACCTATGTTTTACCAGAATTCTCGCTTCGTGATTGGTTGGACGATTCTTTACGATGATCTAAACTTATACCAATTTGATATCTGTGCTTGGGAAGTAAGCCAAAACAAGTGACAAAGTTTCCTCATTTCAACAAGATTTCTTAATACCGCGATTAAACCTAGACCATTTTGATGTCCTTGCTTGGGAAGTACGCCAGAGAGAGTGACAAAGCCCCCTCGTGCCAACAGATTTCTTACGAACGCGATTAAACCTAGTCCAATCTGATGTCTGTGTTAGGGAAGTGTGCCAGAAAAAATGACACAAGTTCGTTGTCCCAACAGATCGCAAATTCTTTACAGCGTGACGATTAAACCTCGACGAATTTGATATCTGTGTTGGAAAAATGTGCTACAGCTGTGGGAAACCATGGATAATAAAAACAATCTTTAATTTCAGTAAGGTAGCAGGAAAGTAATAGTTTGTGTTCTTGATTTTGTTTTAAATTGTTTTCAAATGCACAATCTTTTGAGAATTGAACGTATGCAATGTTACTACTTTGATAAATGTTACATACAACGCATGTAGCCTGTATATATGTTGCATATAGCATGCAGTGGTGGGCACCGCTAACCGAAAATTTAGCGTCGCTAACCGCTAATTCGCTAACCGAAAAAGTTAGCTCGCTAATCGCTAAACGCTAATCGATAAACTCAGATTAGCGAAAATTTCGCTAATCGGTACTCGCTAAATCTGAATTACCCAAAAATATTTTTGTTTTGAGCATATACTATATATGTATGGCGCAAATAACTGTCGATTGAATGAACTGATTTTAGTAATTTTTCATGCGATTACCCAGCCAACTGGTGATGAATCCACCTATGTACCGCCAATGGAACTGATTGTGTACATAAATAATTTGACTGGATTATCAATTGATTTTTAGCAGTTGCGACGAAAACAGACAAGCAACTACACTCGATGCTTTGTTCGTACTGCCAGATGCAGTCCGGAGTGAAGAAGTTGGACATCGTGAGGCACTTCGTGTCCGCCGGATCTAACCGATCCGGCACATACAACATCTTCTCCCTTCTAGAGAATGGTTAAGTACAGTAGAAGCTGAAAAGGGACACCAAGAGCAAGGTGCCCTCAGCCTTCCGCGCCTTGGAGAGGTCGGAACTAAACAGTGAAAAAGTACCTCGCCAAAACGGACTTTTTTAAGTGGATGCATCAGTCAAGGCTGGCTGAAGGCTGAAGGTGCTGGTGAAAACATCTTTACAGCGAAGGGTGACGAGACCTACTTGATGTTAGACGGCAACGACTGTCAAAGCACTGAGTACATTTAGTTCGAAAACAGACAGTGATGAAGCCTGCATGTCGTAGGCGAAATACGTATCTGTCGTAAATAAATATAGATAGTAGAATTTCAGGTATCGTATTCTACTAAGACGCTCCAAAAACTTTAAACATTACGCCCCACCAAGAAAGTAAGCGATGGCGTCAAATATATCTCCCACAGAAAGTTCCCAAAGAATGCCCTTCTGTAACTGACGATCAGCGAGAAGCGAATGTTGAAGCTGCTGCTCTTTCTTTCGGGGCTTGTGGGGAACAGGGATATGCAGTATGAAATGCATGCTGGAAGTTATCGCCTGGAGAACGTGGTTTTTTGGCCGCCACGGCCTCGGCCCAAAGTGTCAAAATATCCTTCCTTGAAAAAGCTGTAAAAATAAAAAGCGAAACGTCGGAGAATAACTAAAAATTTGTTACGATTTTAGTTTGACTACGTATGCCATTTCTCAAAGAAGTTCTTTTAATCGCGGTCACCACATTACCACAACTTGTTTGCCCTTAAAGAAAGAAACTTAGAAACTTAGTATCTATTACCCAGAAACATTCGTGTTTCAGTTCCATATTGCATGCTCTATCAGTGTCTGTTTTTTATGTTATTATTGCCGGAAATCAAATTTCGATTCAATTAGAACTCGTTTGAATTCGACTTGTCTGGAAAAGATGAGTGGACCTCTCGGTATACATGATACTCCCTCTGTCAATCACCAGACAGTTATACTATTATTTTGGCGATTCAACCGCATACAAACTTGTTGATTTGTGACATTATTTCTGACCAACGCAATATAAAAATGGCAAGGTAAAGTTTGAATTTCACAATTTTCATGCAGCTTTAGCGATTTAGCGGTTAGCGATTTCAAGGGGTTATTTTTAGCGAAGCTAACGGTTTCGCTAACGTATTCCAAATTTAGCGAAAACGCTAACTCGCTAACCAGAATTTAGCGCCGCTAACAAGCGATTTAGCGAATTAGCAAAATTGTGCCCAACACTGATAGCATGTATATATGAAGAATCGAATGATTACAAGCATGAACACATGCTACTATCACTACAAAGAGACTTACGTAGTCCTGCGTCACCTATATATGCGGTCGTGTCTTGTACACAACCCCTTTGATTTTTTTGTAGTATTGAATCATACGATTGTGCGGTTGCTTTTCGTTAGCGTGGTGATTGCCAGTCATTTGACTGTTTTGCAGTCATTCGCTGCTCCAAACGGTAAAGGTAACTTGATCGAAACGAAAATGTCAAAAAGCGTTCATTCTGTTGCGTGCAAGCCCCTGGCAGACAACCATGTTCTCGCCGCCAACATCTCGTGTGTGCGAAAATGAGATAGCAATTCAGCACTGCGTTTCACTCAACTGCCAGCAGTCTGATTTGGGCCCGCTGTCAAATTTTGAGCCCCGGACATGGTGTCGCTGACGTTTACTGCAGCTCGATATAGAGATGTCGATGGGGTGGTTGCGTGCATTCGGCGTTTGACTGAGCAAACTGCCAGTTGTTTTATGCATAGCGTTCGTATTCCACCTCTAAACGGACGGTGTGAACTTGAATGCGCGTTAGTGTGACTGCGGTAGAAAAAAAGGATCGGTCGAAGCCCTGGTCCTGGGCTCAAAATTTGACAGCGGGCCCAAATCAGACTGCTGGCAGTTGAGTGAAACGCAGTGCTAACATGCTATCTCATTTGCGCACACACGAGATGTTGGCAGCGAAAACATGGTTGCCTGCCAATGGGGTAGAATTAGCACCCAGCTTTGCTATAGAAATACTCACAGTAAGAGATACGCGGAAACTAAAGCTAACGATTTGGCATCAGTGTACAAAAACTGCCAGCACTTGCTGCGGAGCAAAATGCTGTAGCAGTGTGATTTGATTGTTTTCAACATGATCCGCTTCTGTTTTGTTTACATCAATTTTGCACAATACAGCGATATATCTTTCAACTTAATCAGTATAAAATGCATTGCAAAGCTTTATACACTCTGTGTCCGAGTATAATATTCAAGGTGCGTGACAATAGCTTAAGTAGATTTCATAACTATTTCAATACTTGTTAATCAAACATTTAAGCAAAAAATATGCGTGTTCTCATAATGTTTTTGAGTTTATTTATAAATATTTTATTTTTAATAGAAAATCTATACTTTTTGGGTTTAGGTAAAATGTGGCAACACTGAACTCATTCTACATTTTTCGAGCAGTTTTCTGTTTGTTTTTGGTCTGGTTTTGGTCTTTGTTGCGGTTGCAGATAAAATAAAAAATAAACAAGCGATAAAAGCATGCGAAAAACATTTGGCATCCCTGTTCATTAGTGTTAAATAAACTATAAAGTATTTACTAAGCTAGAAGACAGAAAGATTTAAAGCGTTATCTTTTCGTTAAAATGTAATCCAGAACTAATACTCCAATCCAGAACAAAGGCTAAAAGTGATCAATAAAAGGTATGCAAATTGTAAAGACAAAAAGAAATAAAATTTAAAAAATCAAAGCGACGAAAATTCTAACAAAAAAAAATTGCTTGATTCTTTTTCAAATTTTTAATAAAGTATTCTTTTTGTTTCAGGTATTAGTATCAAAATCCGCTAATCTTGCATTATATGTCGTGTAATAAATGTGATTTTTTTCGCTGTAGAATACATACGCATTTTATGTGCATATACACTTAGAATCTCTGAAAATGACATGGGAACATCTAGAACGTGGCAGTTCACCGGTGGACTGGTGTGAAGGAAACTACTTAATTTCCTCGGATATTGCTGAATTCGTCAACACGGTAAGTTGATTGTGTTAGATAAAAAATATTCTTTCTATGGAGTGTCAGTAGGTAATGTATAGCTAACTAAAGCAATTGAGAAATAACACGCTGCATGCGTAATTACATAAGTCATTTTATTCTCTATACCTATAGTGAGATTGTATAAAGCTAAGCGCACGCAATCAAGGTCTCTGCATTGCTATGATACTAATCGTACTTGGCGAAAATAAGTCGAACAGCTGTGCGGTGAGTTCTGCTGGTTTTCAGGCTTGTGAATTTACTTTTGTGCTCAGTAAACGATATGAACCGGACTTATTAGCACTTTTTTGCGAGCGGTTTGCCAGCGGCTACACAACGATTTAAGCACCAGATGGGTTTTATTGCAGTTTGATCTTGTTTATTAGCATAAATTACGAAATAATTTGTAGCCTGCTTCAGCATTCGTGGCTTGAGCAGCACGTTTTATACAATTTTGTGGAAAATGTATGGCTATAAATGCATTTGTCACTTTCGTAGTGAAATGTAAATATTTGAAATGTTTGAATTTAACTGGCAATGGGTGCCTAAATAGGTATTAATAATAATTTCATAGCAAGTAAATTAAGATTATTATATCTATAAAAAAAAATTATAATAAAAATTTGAAAATCGCTATAATTTTGTTCAAAAATTTTATTGCTTAGTGCAAGGAATTCTTATTACACTGCAATGCCGTAATTATGTGCAGCTATACTAAATTGTACTAATGTATAAGGGTTGCTAGTGTGTGACTGTATTGTTGGTTTGTGAGCATCGCGAAACGATTTCGCTATAAAAAAAATTCACGATGAATACAAATCGCGTATACGTATACGCGGCGAAGTATGCGTAAGATAAATGTCAGCAATCTCTATTGGAACTTTGTACAAATAACTGCACCGCTTTCTAAAAACCGTTCCATATAGTAGACTAGTGCTAAACTATGATGGCAGCTTCACGGTGAGGACAGTAGTTCTCATCTTTTTTTTTTTTTTCAAAAACCAGTTTTGTATCAAAAATTATGTCGAGATCGAGAGTGAACAATAGATTAACTATTATTCATAATACAATCAAAATTTCAGATCAGCAATATCCTTTTTCTTGTTGGACCTCCCTTTTTGATCTACTTGTTCAAAGACTATGGAAAACTGATACAGCCAGCAATCCACATGATATGGATTTTACTAATCGTGGTAGGTTTAAGTTCTGCCTACTTCCACGCTACTTTAAGCCTTCTAGGACAACTGTTGGATGAACTGACTATTCTGTGGGTATTTATGGCAACGCTGAGTTTGTTCTGTCCTCGTCGACATTTTCCTCGTATTTTCAAACACTCCAGGTATGATTCCAATATATTGAAGATATCTGAAGTAATTTAGTCAGGTTTGTTGTTCTTGCTTCGTTTGTAGAAAGCGATTCTGCATCTCAATGAGTGTTTTCTCGCTAACAGCTACTGCACTTTCTGTGTGTTACCCCGCGATAAATGCATTCGCTTTAATGCTGTTGGCAATTCCTGCAACATACTTGCTCTACAAAGAACTACAAATGTAAGTACATTATCTGAATTTTGTCTGGTGTTTAGGTAAAGAAAGAAAAGTGAAAATCTTTTGGATTGGGTGTCTAGATTGAATGTTGGCTTTTAATGACATAAATTTTTGCAGTGTGCAGGATAAACGTGTTTACCGTTTAGGTATCCGGAATACTACTATCCTGATGATTGCAATAGTCTGCTGGATAAATGATAGAATGTTCTGTGACGCATGGAGTCGGGTGAATTTTCCATATCTGCACGGCTTTTGGCACATTCTGATCTTCATTTCTGCGTACACGGCGTGTGTTTTGTTTGCCTACTTTTTCGTTAGCGATGAAAGGCCCGAAAGCAGACCGCAATTGAAATATTGGCCGCGAAATGATTTTGAATTAGGTGTGCCATACGTGTCGGTCAACTGTTATAAAAAGATGAATGATAACATCTAAATATGAAGGCAGAATATAAAATGTTTAGAAACGTTAGAACTGGCAATTGGGTATGGTGGGTAAATTGGTACAGCAAATAAATTTTTAGTACAAATGCTGTGGCAAAAATAAAAGTATCGAAATTGTGTCATAATGCCAAATATAATTTTCCAAATGTGCAACGATCGGTTAAATTATTTATTTCCAGAGTAGGCTTAAACACAGCACTAAAAAGCACAAAATATCGAAACAATTGTACGCTTACAAGTAGTGAAATTATTCCAGTGATTATTTTTAATACATCATAAATCAAATTAATTATCCAGTGTAGATTGAATACGGACGTTACTCTGTAACTTATATGCTATAAGCAAACCATTGTAGTATATTGGCAAGGTAGGTGCTACCAATTGTAAATTACGTCAAGTTTGTTCATAGTTACTAGTAAAGTTGACTTCAAGGAATCTTATAAAGGTTGATATTATATTACAAGTTATTTTAGTGATAGAAATATTTTAGCAAGAGTTGATTATAATCTGTTCAAATTCAATAGATTTCTGGTCCGAATGGATTTTTCTGGTCCGAACGTCCTTAACTTGTTATACCTGGATCTGCTGGTTTCACTCTTTTTGAATTAGCATTAATTGTATGCTGACTAATATGCGTTATTCCGAATATTTCGACGCGGCGGGGGAAGACGTGTCTTTTTAGTGGAGGGTCGGAGACGGAACATTTCTCTATCACAGCTAGTAAAGGGCGGAGCAGTTTAAAGATTATATTAGTTAATGGAATATCACTGTATTTTTTCATGGGATTAATACTTCATCAATACGTGCAACACATATACGACCTTATTCGTGAATACTAAGTATCCTTTGTTTTTGATTGAATAGTGGCTTTCTTATATACGTACGCAAGTGAATTCAAATAAGCAACTAACTCTAGTCTGCGATACAGGTATTCATTATCAAGGATATACTCAACTATCAGAATCTGATGACAAATTTGTCGAGCAAACGATGTCGTTAGTGGTGCTCATTTCCATTTGATGGTGGTGATAATGATTCCTTCCGTCATGTTTTTGTCCTCTATAGATAACTGAATTCTTTTCCGTTTCATATATTTTGACTTCGTACAGCAGCTCTGGTTTCGACATGACCAATCGCAAGCTATCCCAAATGAAAATGGCTACATTTTCCGTGGTGCTCGGCTAAAAAGAAAATGCTGTTATAAAAATAGTTGTTTTGGGCCCAAAAAGTGCTTCCGGAATTTAAAAATACAATGACTGCTCATTTCCCCTTAAAGATACATTACCAAATTTTTGAAATAAGGAACGTCTTTGTCAAGATTCAAATGGTCGAGTTTTTTCATGATGGTTTGATCCATGTATTGTTTCAAGTCTGTAATGTTCATAACCATCCCAGTCTTCGGTTCAACTGGGCCGCGAACGGTGACCTCCACTGCAACACAGGAAATTGTTAGAAATCTCAGATTAGAATTGTTTGCCACTTCGTACAATACCTGTATAATTGTGACCGTGTCCATTGGGATTGTTGCATTTTCCATAAACCTGCTTATTTAATTCTTCACTAAGGAATGGGCTGTTAAAAGGCAAACATAATGAATGACACGTACGACTTAAATTACAGAAGTTACCTATGTAAACGATGGCACGCACTAAAGCTTTCTTTTCTAGTTAACGAGATAAGGGGAAGACTCATTTCAATCGACAATAACTAACGTTGATTACAAAATGTTTATAGTGTCTGGGCCGTTTTGTATCTAATTTGTTGATAAAACAATGCAATTGCGATTTTTGAGATAACGTTTATGTGATGTGATTACAATAGGTTACAATCGTTACAATACACCCGCAGAGATGCCAGATATATTTAGAAACGGTCATTGGTCAACGATAGCAAGCATGATTCATAAAAATGAATACCGAAAAACTGCTCGAAATTCGAAAAAATGTACACTAAAAAAAATTTGCACGATCGATCAAAATGGAAACCACATATTTACACTCAAAATAATAAACACGACCTTTACTCCTGAAAAATTCTACACTCAAAATATTCGGCACATAACTTACTATTTCCATATGAAATTCCATACACACTTAGTTTTTATTCAGATCTTCGGTAATTTATTTTGCGGATTAAATCAGCACATTTGGAAAAATGCTGAACAATTTGGTAATTTTTCAAGGAATGCTGAGTATCGTCACTACTTGACATTTCTTAATACAGATCTTCATTAACCGGTGGCGAGTTCGTTAATATTTTTCGCTGTATTTTTTCGCAAAGCGATTCCATTTCGTAACTGTCAATAATTCAGCAATTGTTTAACGAACTATCAGTATTTATTACAGGATAGCCCGCAAAAGCTATGCTGAGATCAGAAAAAATTGCGGAAGTTGTCATCAAGCATTTATTAGCTGTCAAAATGAAGCGCAATCAAGAAAATACTTTATTGCGTGTTTAAAGTGTGTGGAAATTGTTCAAAATATGAACAATTATAGTTCTTCTTAAGATATGAGTGGCGCATAGCAGAGCTTCGCTACGTTATTTAACCTTCTTTATATAAGGTATGCCAATTTATTATGTAATTTGTGTTTTAAATATATATCCCTCCATCTCTCATTCAGTTAATATTGATTTAAATTGTAAATCTTCATTTTCCTTCTCATTCAAAATTTTGTCATCATAAAACAAAGCAGCAAATGCTACTTAGTGCTTCGGTGCAGACTTTGCAGGTAGCTGCAGAACTAGATGACGATTGCGGGGCTGGTGCTACAGATAGGTTAACTCGGAACAACCTCTTTTATAGCGAATTCATAAATTAACCTGGGTTCGTGCTAACTCCAACCCGAAATTTATGAACGATACGGGCAGTTTGACAGATCGACCCGTAAACCGTAATGCTAGACAGTTTTAACCTGCGCTTCAAACTGAATGCTGTCAGTTTAACCGAGATGCAATCTCGGTTAATTTATGAACGCTTTGACAGCACTTCGATTAAAACTGAGTGCTAATCGACCTGAGCCAGGTTAATTTATGAATTCGCTATTAGTCCAGATTCGAACATGCGGCGGCTGGCAGAGCCATACCTCGAGACCAAGTTAGAACCATATCTGTGCATCATAGATCCTATATAATTAATTGTATTTATTTTTAAGACATGATTTCAATAAAAATATTTTTTTAATTTATGACGACAATTCAGTACACATTACCGAAGTATCAGCACTATAATTACGGCTTTCAGCAATGATTTTTGCTGAGAGATTTGTTAATTTATACTGAACAGTCCGCAATTTTTGACATTTCATAAAAATATTTTCATTGCCGAGTGTTCGTCAAGCAAATTAATTACTGCACTGACCACCGAACGTTCAGCAGTTCTAATTTCGTCAAAAAATTACGGTGTTCGGTAAAAATTTTTAAGTGTGTATGATTACCATGGGCCGCATATAAACACAATCTTCCTAGAAGCTAGAAATACACATAAAAATTATACGCATATGAATAGTATGTGCACAGACAAACAGACGAGACACTCGCGATAATCGTCCAATCGAAAACCACTGATTTTTCAAAAAAGCATGTTTCGCAACATGGCCACACCGCGGCGCGCGATTGTTGCTTTGAGTTTTCAGTATAAAACCATTCAAATGTGCAAATCCCTACAGTATAAAACCCTGCAAATGCAAGCTACTCCGCAACATGCATAACAGAGGGTGCTAGTGTGCAAGCAAAATGTGCAGGACGATGGTTTTTAAAGGATTTTCTTCTAAGTGTTATGTCAGTTCATCAGTGGTATGTGCAATTATACACATAAAAATTATACGCATATGAATATTTAGTATGTGCAAATTTTTCGCGTGCCAATAAATGATTACCCATGGATTACATCACCCCATCGACATCTCTATATCGAGCTGCAGTAAACGTCAGCGACAGCATGTCCGGGGCTCAAAATTTGACAGCGGGCCCAAATCAGACTGCTGGCAGTTGAGTGAAACGCAGTGCTGAATTGCTATCTCATTTTCGCACGCACGAGATGTTGGCGGCGAGAACATGGTTGTCTGCCAGGGGCTTGGGTTACATGCATGTTACCACAAGCATTAACGTATAACCACATATTGGCTGTAGCTCGGCATCGCTAATACCAGACAGCGGTATATCAGCAATTCGCATGGTTAAAACTTTTGTATAAACATTGCTAATGCGTTTAAGCATTATCGTAAATTAGCATTATTAAAGACACTATTTGCGTATATAATGTTACAATATCTTGCTTCCCAGATAACACAAAATCGTAATAGAAAGTTCACATTAATTCGTGTTCATGTCAATTTCACATTGGAATTGCATAATGATTAGAGTATGTCAAATCGAAGTGAACAATAAGTTGTTTTGCAGTCGTGCGTGTCTTCATATACAATTCATGACTGTGAATTATAAAGCAGGATACATAATTGCAATATTTGATTATATCTATATCATATATTCAGGAGTATTTAGTTGCGTGTTATAAAAACTGCGCAAAATAGAATTACAAATAGTTGTCAAAATTTTCGCACGTATATCGCCTCCACTTTGGTACATATATGTTCTTATATGGCGTGAAATATAACTTTTTCGTTCAGATATGATTTCGTATAACTCAGTTGCATTCGAGATATACAAACCAAATGGTTTACTGGGTTACAAGCTCTAGGACAAATCTTTAAAACGTACCGTAAATATTAATAAAATGCTTATACCCGACATCGTTTTTGCTTATTTACGGCCTTTACTCATGCTCTGTTTCACCTAACTGCTGCTGTCTTTTTTCAACCAATTGAATTCTAAAATGAACTACGAACGACGATTTAAGTACGACTAATTACAACCCACTCATCTACAGCAGCTGTGGTTGAGATATCAAAAGCGCCAGCAAATGAATGTTGCAGGGATACACGCACCCAGGTTCGGATCTAATTAAAGGAAACATTTGAAATGCGAAATAAAACGTTTCGTTCATCGTAAATAATAGAACGCATAGCTTGAGAAGCTGTGTTAGAAACTGCGAACTTGAAAAATAAATATGAAAATATGTTTATTTTTGTCTTTTGACATGCCGGACAAAGTGATATTTTTATATTTTTTCACAAACAAGCTAAAAATAATGATCTGTCGATAATGCAGGCGAAACGATGTTTAATACAGGCCCTAATAGTGCTTTAGCAATTGCTGTTATAATGCAGCTTTAATTTGACAATAGTGCGGCCCTTTTCCACTTTATTACGGCATTAATTGTACATGTAAGAAAATAATACATTATATGATATGTTTGTTTCGAGGGGCTCTGTAGCCGCAAGGTTACCGAGTCTGCTTTGGCAAATGAATGGTCGTGGGTTTGAATCTTAGTAGAATCAGGCCATTCGATGTCAAAGTGACTTTAGCATGGGTTTATTCTCAGGCCCCTTATTTACCCTTCCTTAATGCTGAATTCTATGTTATCCCGATAAGGCCTATTGACAGCGCAAAATGAGACCCTTATAGTTAAATGCACTGTTGTGCTGTACCAGGGATGGCCATAATTGGGGACAGCGCTATCATGTGGAACAAGGCGGGTAAAGTAGAGAAAGCATTGATAGAAGGGTAAAAACCCAATTACTACACACAAGCACGCATGAAATTCAATAAGCATATCGCTCACTCAATAGCGATTATAGCAAAGAAATGCAGTGCAGGTCATACAGCAAACACCCGGGCGATATCACAATAGATCTAACCATACTGGTCGGAGTGATGAGTCCATACAAAAAAAAATATGATATGTTTAGTAGCGCAGTATAAAGAATTACAATTGGGTATTCACATGAAGACTTTTTCAAATTTGACGAGTAAAAGTAATAAAAAAGGCATTTTTTTATTTAAAATTTTTTTTGAGATTAGACGATAACTTATAAACCACTTTTGTTCTTAGCTCGCCTTAGACAACACAATTAATGCAAAAACTATGGTCATCGGACGATACAGGGGTCACATTGCGATTCTCGTTTCGAGTGATTTTGGTTCGTTTCGACCACGTTAAACGAATGGGCGAAACGAAACAAAATCACTCGAAACGAGAATCGCAATGTCACCCCAGGTTTCTTATGGGAGCTGTCAAAAGCTCGGTCAAAATGAAGAGCTCTATCAGAAAGATAGAAGAGAGGGAGACAACTGCTGACATCATTTCAATCAATCGGCTCGGTTGATATCTGTCAAAGAGCAAATCATTCTATTTTTGATTTTTATGAATTTTTTCATCAAATATTGACTAAGTTGAAATAAAAAAAGAACTGTCAGATTTAGATACCGACGGCTCATCAAGTGAGGTAAAAAAAGTAACTTTTTTGGGAAAACTTGGGTATTGTGTGGGACATTTATAGAGTCAATTATTTTCCATAGGATTACTGAACTCATTGGCGGAACTAGCGCTCATTTCTAGGGGGGGCTATAGCCCCAGAATTTTTTTTCGACCGTTTTATTGGATGGCAAAGTCAATTTTTCTAGGGGGGGGCTAAATCTCTCCTAGGGGGGGCTTAGCCCCCCTAGCCCCCCCCCCCTAGTTCCGCCAATGGCTGAACTAAGTATTGCGCTATCTTAAGTGTTTACGGTGCACTCTTACTTTACACTGAGTGGTGTGCAGAGAGCGCTCTTAGGCAAAATAGGTGCACTTAGTGCAGGACAGCTCTGTCACCTACGATCATACCTAACAAAGCAAAGCTTTTGGCTTAACACGTCTTTTTAAGACTTAACCCTTCTTTATCCCCAAGTAACTATGAAGTTTTATATCAATTCAATTGTAATGCTTTATAGTGCGCTACAAAACATATCATATGATAGCTACTCAATGTTAAGGAAAGAGCTTAGCTACTCTTAAGGAAAGAGCATTACCGGGTATGACCACATGGAGGTGCTAGGTAGGAACTTGGGATGGCTAGAGATATGTTGGACGCATCTTCATTGCCTTCCCCCTTTCATACCCATGTTGGTGTCAAAGCTAATCCACAGACGAACAGATATAACTCTTGGGAGAAAAATCAACAAAAATTATCGTATAGCTCACATTTAGCCTGAACACTAGCACCATCTATGATCGACATTCCCAAATATCAAATAGCAACATGGGTATCCCTCGAAGTAGCAAGTTTTTTTTATGGGAAATTCCCCTTTTTTCACCAAAAAGCGCCACTTTGGCCAAAACGGAGACATTCCCAACCAAGCCCAAATTTGAAATGACTGTTTAATCGGTACGAAGAATGGAAAACGAGTGTTATGTCTGTTTGTTTGTGGCTAATCGTTAAGAAAAATTGCATTGAAATGCTGAATGATAATATTTGACATTAAATTTTTATATCTATACCTGTCTGTATAGATTTCTGTCTGTCTATCGGGATATTCCTTATAGAATCGAAAACTACTGAACCAATGGCGTGAAAATTTGCATGTAGGGGTTTTTGGGGCCAACGAAGGTTCTTATGATAGTTAGTGACCGCTCCCGTCCTTAAGAGGGGGGGGGGGGGACTCCCATCCAAACGAAACACAAATTTCTGCATAACTCAAGAACTAATCAGACAAATAGAACAAAATTTGGTATGCGGGTGTTTTTGGAGACAAGATTTTTTTCTATGGTGAATGGAGACCCCTCCCCTCTTTACGAGGGGAATTAGGACCCCTTTCCCCTTGAGGAGGGGGGCTCCCATACAAATGAAATACAAATTTCCTCATAACTTGAGAACCAATCAAGCAAATAAAACCAAATTTGGCATGTGATGGTTTTTGGAGGCAAGAATTTTTTCTATGGTGAATTAAGACCCCTCCTCCTTTAAGACGGGGGCGTAACAGCCGCAGCCCGTGAGTGTGTCCAGCGACCCGCCGTCGGAAGCGCCGGCCACTGCGAGGGGGTAGCCAGCCCGCAGATTTCACTTCTATTTAGGTTTATTGATTTTCCTAGGTCTACTGACCTCTATTACTTTCTTTCAATTGGGCCCGAACGAGCGACAGAGAGTAAGGAGAGGATCACCCATGTGAAATGGTAATTTCCACGAAAAGATTTTCCGTGAAATGGTACATCCCGCGTACGGTTTTTCGCGAAATGGTATTCCGCGAAACTCTATATTCCGCATTATGGACAATCGAGAAGTGGTGTTCCGCAAAATCGTATTGTTATATAATCCTGGCGAAGACTTTAATGCTATCCGCTTTATTTTATCAGGCTAAGCAATGCGAGGAGTTGTTTTCTACTCTACTGTGAGGAAAATTTGTATATTAAACCACCCGTGAACTCCTCAGAAACTTGCAAATCTCGAGATAGTGACAAAGGTGAATGTGGCAATACGAAGTTTGTCGGGTCAGCTCGTAACCGATAAAAATGCAAAACATAATCTCGGAAAGCAAAATATCAAATTACATAAAAACATACGTATCTATTTTTTCGTGATAATGGTATTGCGGAGTTTCCACCTATTTAGAGTCCCACGTGAAAATTATTAGCGTGGTTATTTTCTGCGTTTACCACACATGTTTGCAATTTAGCAATTTGAACCATCAGTTTTTCGTTATTGTCTCCTCACTGCACCCCTCCTTGCCAGACGAGCATATTTTCAATGTATTTAGTACGTACAGCATAATTATTATTAAAAAACAAATTTGCGTAGGACTCGTAAAATTGCTGCAAGGTACAATAAACATTTCACGTTTTACAGTAATTTTGAATGTTTTTCTACTGAGATATGAGAAATTTATTTGCCGAAATATATGTAAAACAACAAATATCCGAGATCAGTAATAAAAATGCTAATGCCAATTTTTGGTGACAGCGAATATTGGACTAATAGTCATTTTCTTTTTTAGCAGTGCAACCTTTAAAGGTTTATAACTAAATTTAGTTTTGGTCGGTGTCGTTATTGGTCAGGTAAAAAGTATCAACCAGTTTGTTTAGTTTTACGTTCACAATGCTCGGATCAATTATGGAGTACAACCACGAGAAGTAAAGCCTACCTAAGCGTTATTGTTTTTTATTTTTTAACCTGGATTAGTTTAAACCTGACCACTGAATAAAAAACTATTTTCGGGAAAATAAACACACGTTTTCAGCCTAAAATTAAAAAAAGAAGAAAATTTACCCAATTTAATTCTACTATGTAGATTTTATTCGCGACAGACACGTATTTCGCCTACGACTTGCAGGCTTCCTCAGTGTTTTCTAGTTTTCTTCTTTAAGTTTTCTTCTTTTTTAATTTTAGGTTTCGTATTCTACTAAGACGCTCCAAAAACTTCAGTCAAACGTTTTCAGGTTGTCAGTGTATTGCTAATAGCGGGTTGAAATTATACCGTGACCGCCCCTAACTCTGCGCAGCTCCTAATTCTGCGCATTTTTCTTTATATGAGTACTAGCTGACCCGACAAACTTCGTATTGCCACAAATTAACCTGTGTTGTACATAAATCATGAATCTCGGATGATCTTTGTCACAATCTCGAGTTTTGCAAGCACCCCAGTGGGCGGCGCTTCCGACGGCGGGTCACCGGCAACACTCGCGACCGTCTCGTCCTGAATGATCTAGTATTACTATAGATAGTTTTTATGGTCTTGTATTGACTAATGTTTTATGGAAGAGTCTCGAATTTCTCGAGTTCGATTAGTTTTTGAGTTTCGCAAAAAATTCTGTTTTATTTGTATGAGAGTCCATATCCCCCTACCACAGGGGTGAGAGGTCTCTAACTATCGTAAAATAAATTCAAGACTCCAAAATCTCCCACATGCCAAATATGGTTCCATTTGCTTGATTAGTTCTCAAGTTATAAGGAAATTTGAATTTCATTTGTATGGGAGCTCCCCTTTTAAAAGGGGAAGGGGTCGTAATTCACCATAGAAAAAATTTCTGCCATCTAAAACTCCCACATGCCAAATTTGGTTTCATTTGATTGATTAGTTCTCGCGATAAGAGGAAATTTGCATTTCATTTGTATGGAAGCCCACCCTCTTAAAGGGGTGATGGGCCATAACTCGCTTTCTAAAGAAGAGAGGGGTCTCAATTCACCATAGAAAAAAATCTTGCGTCCAAAACCACTTACATGTCAAATTTGGTTCCATTTGCTTGATTAGTTCTCGAGTTATGAGGAAATTTGTTTTTCATTTGTATAGGAGCCCCCCCCCTCTTAAAGTGGGGAAATCCATAGAAAATATACCATAGAAAATATTCTTGCCTATAAAAACACCCACATGATAAATTTGGTTCCATTTGCTTGATTAGTTCTAGAGTTATGAGGAAATTTGTATTTCGTTTGTATGAGAGCCCCCCCTCTTAAAAAGGTAAGGGGTCCTAATTCATCATAGAAAAAATGGTTGCCTCCAAAAACACCCACATGCCAAATATGGTTCCATTTGCTTGATTAGTTCTCGAGTTATGAGGAAATTTGTATTTCGTTTGTATAGGAGCCCCCCCTCTTAAAGTTGGGAGGGGTCCTAATTCACCATAGAAAATATTCTTGCCCTCGAAAACTTTCACATGCCAAATTTGGTTTCATTTGCTTGGTTAGCTCTCGAGTTATGAGGAAATTTGTATTTCATTTGTATAGGAGCCCACCCCCCCTCCTAAAGTGAGGAGGGGTCCCAGTTCATCATAGAAAAAATTTTTGTCTCCAAAAACACCCAGGTGTCAAATTTGGTTCCATTTGCTTGATTAGTTCTCGAGTTATGAGGAAATTTGTATATCGTTTGTATAGGATCCCCCCCTCTTAAAGTAGGGAGGAGTTCTAATACAACAATGGAAAATATTCATGCCCTAGAAAACTTTCACATGCCAAATTTGGTTCCTTTTGCTTGGTTAATTCTCGAGTTATGAGGAAATTTGTATTTCATGTGTATAGGATCCCCCCCTCCTAAAACGGGGAGGGGTCCCAATTTATCATAGAAAAAAATTTTGTCTCCAAAAACACCCACATGCCAAATTTTGTTCCATTTGCTTAATTACTGCTCGTGTTATGAGGAAAATTGTGTTTCTTTGGTACAGGAGCCCCCCCTCTTAAAGTGGGGAGGGGTCCTAATTTACTATAGAAAATATTCTTGCCCTCGAAAACCTTCACATGCCAAATTTGGTTCCATTTGCTTGATTAGTTCTCGAGTTATGAGGAAATTTGTATGGAAGCCCCCCCTTTTAAAGAGGAGAGGAGTTATAATTCCCCTTATAAAGAGGGGAGGGGTCTCAATTTACCATAGAATAAATTCTTGTCACCGAAAACACCCACATGCCAAATTTTGTTCTATTTACTTGATTAGTTGTCGAGTTATGCAGAAATTTGTGTTTCATTTGTATAGTAGCCCCCCCTCTTAGTGGGGGGAGGGGTTTCTAACCATCACTAAAACCTTTCCTGGCCCCAAAAAACCTCTACATGAATATTTTCATGCCGATTGGTTCAGTAGTTTTCGATTCTATAAGGAACATACGGACAGACAGACAGACAGACAGACAGACAGACAGACAGACAGACAGAAATCCTTCTTTATAGGTATAGATTTTTCAACATTGTGCATAACTATGATCATTGCGTTATTTTTTTTTATAAATGTCTGTTGAATATTACGCCATTATTCACTAACGGGTCATAATATTTGAGAGCGAAATAATTTAACGTGAAAGTGAAAGTATTTTATATGGCAGAAAACATCGTCGTTAGCACCAAAGCTAAGATTGTCCTTCTAGAAAATTAACAAATTTATGATCGAAATCCTTTGCAATGATCAAATTACCCAGCATCGTTAGAAAGAATAATTAGTTTTAGTCATGTTTTAGACAAAAAGAGTGATTGCATGCATTGCTTTCCTTAGAAAAATGCGATGCAATAATGCGCAGATTTAGGCACAGATTTTTTATTCATGTTCCAAATTCTGCGCAGTAATGTATCCTACGAAGAAATCGCGAAAGAATACGCAACCTCCCCAAATGGCTGAGGTATAGATGCATGAAAATTCAAGTAGAATCTTTAACTTGCATTGATTGGCATCCTGTGCTGTGTCTCGGGGTCCGAACCTACGAGCGCCAATTCATGAAGCCATGTTTTCTATTTTTTTGTTAATGTCCAACCTCATGGGGCTGTCAGAGAGTGGGGAAGTAGTTTCTATATGAAAACACAATTTTTAGTATTAGGGGTATGAAATGGGGAAGGCAACTAGGAAGAAGCGCCCAACATAGCTCTAGCCATCCCAAGCCCCTACTTAGCGCCTCCACGTGGCCATACCTGGAAATACTTCAATTTGTATAATTGAGTAGCCAAGCTAGGAGGTGCGGGGTCGTGCGGTTTTCAGTTCCTAACCTTACAAATGTAGTTTTGAGCAACCATTAAACCACACGACTTTAATTTCAAGTATTATATGATTTATACTAATTTTTTGGTAAACTAATCTATTTTCAGAGAGCGAAATAAGGCGCTATATCCTTGGCCAATTGCAGCCTGGCTTCTGGTCTAAATGCCATTAGTTCATCCCTGAGGGTCCGGAGTATCACTTAACCCTTATTAGCAAAGATACTCCCAACGACTGTAAATAAATCATTATCTATGTATATGGGAAGCGTTTGGTACGGGAGGTCCACGCTTTCTTCCTTCCCTTGATTTCAAGGAGTTTGATGGAATTAGGTATTTTTTCTAGTTCCACTTGATTCCTTGGAATTCTCTCTGTGGTACATGCTGCGCAGTTGGCCTGGCCGTTGACAAGAAAAATGATTGATTCAAGTAATCGTCATTTTCCAGGATGCCTTCCAGAATTGGCTGCGTTAGTGTGAGATTAGATTAGATTAGATTAGAGAAAACACAATTTTTAGTATTAGTCTACAGTGTAATCTTCAGTATGCAGAAAACCCGAATCAATTCGCCCTTCACGTTATCGAGAATAAAATATTAAAATGAGGCAATCAAAATGATAACAATATTCCTTTGCCACCCGGACAGCACAAGAAGGCCGGATCATGGATTTAATTATGGTAATGGCTGATGCCGGATTTTTTTGTGTGCTTTCAGCGGATAAAGACATAAAAAGCATGGCAAGAGTGCGCAGAATTAGGGAGCAAATATGCGCAGAATTAGGAACATGGGCAAGAAAGTGCGCAGAATTAGGCACCGTGGATAAGTTTACAAAACGAAAAAAATACTCAATTGTTGGTCGACTTATAATTCCCATATTTTTTGCCAGATATTATAGACCGTAGCACTACACGTTGCTGCTATCCACGTTGTTAATTTATATCTAGGATACTTGGAATAGCGGAAGGATCATAAAAATGTCTTAACTGCGCAGAATATGGTACGTTCACGGTACCCAGAAAGAACCTGTCGTCTAAAAAGTCGATTTTACTCGGGCCACTTTGTCTCCCTGTCACTTACACATCTGTTTTCTTTCCGGAAATTCTTTTCTAGAAAAAGAAAAAAAGCCTTTTTTCATATTTGAACCCTGCAAATGGACACATCACAAAGCAAGCAAAGTAAAACCCTGGCGTTGTATTCCGCATTCGTGACTTGATCTTCTGTTTTTATTCGACAGACGTCGCTGCCAAGGTACAGGACAATTGCGGTGCTAGTGCTACGATTCTATTGACATCTCCCAGTATAGATTCGAACATACGACGACTGGCTCGTTGAACCAGTGTCCAGTGTACCGAGAGGCCATTTGGGATGTTGTAAACATTTATAGCTGCTATCGGACCAAATGCAAGAGAAACGCAACAACTTTTTGTAGAACAGAATTCGAACAACGCCTCGATCAAAAAGTGGTAACAAAGTCTGTTTGATTTTGCTCTTCTTCTGGAATGCATAATAGCCATATGAGTAGAACGCTCGAATAATAGCAATATGAGTAGAACGCTCGTGTCTGTGAAAGGTAGCATATAGGGTTTAGATTTTAATTTCCACTTTTATACCCTTTTACTTTTTGCACCCCTCCTCTCTTTTGTCAAGTTCCCTATGCTAATTTCCTTATGTCAAGGAACCATGTAAGCCAAATTTGGTAGAGAACTGTTCAGATGTGTCGAAGTTATTCATACTAATACAAATTTAGATTTATATTTATATTTAGATTATAATTTTTTTCATTGGACAATATTTTTACTGCAAATCAAAAATTTATTTCATATTTCATTCATTTCATTCTAATCCTATAAATAAATAACAGTAACACATGTTAATTAGTTACAATTTACATAATACAAAAATGAATCACAGAGCAAAGAGTGACTCATCCACATCGGGTTGATACTTGTTGCACGTTGGAAACCCGCTCGGTGCTCGTACAAAATCGCGATGTTCTCCGACCTGCAATACTAGAGCCATTCCGACGGCCGTGTGCCACTCGAAGTGACAGTGCATCAACCAGAAACCGGGATTGTCTGCTCGAAAACGTACTACGGTGTACCCTTTACTTGGAATCGAAACCGTATCTTTTATCGGTGGAAACGTCTCCACTCGAGTCCGGTGCATAGCTTGATGGCGAGCAATACTTTGTGCGCGAGCTAAGGTAATGGGGCGCCGAGGATCTTGACCCATTGACATTACATACATCTGGTACCCATGCAAGTGAAATGGATGATTAAGTGGGTTTATTTCCGCCGTGTAATCCAGGATGTATAATTCGACCAGTGATCCCAGGGGAATTTTTAATCTGTGAATACAGGTACAATGTTGTTGTCGTTCACAACGTGCAGGTTTAACATCGTCGTCACAGAACATATCTTCAGAAATTAGTTCTGGCTGGGTTAACAGGGAGTATGGTGGGTAGGTAAAGCTAATATTATTGATACCGCCTTGAAGGAGAACATCGTCATGAATGTCTATATCGGAAAATGATAACATTATTGATGTTAATAATACTGTTCCTATTACAATTGATTTTAATCTTACTCATAAAATGCTCGTAACTGTTTTCGGCAAATGCAATGTTGAAATCCAATCGATAATTTTCAAATGCGAGGAAGAACTGTTTATCGGGGATTCCATTGATAATGTCGTCGTCTGTTTCGTGGGCTTTGAAGTCTGTTATGCATACGTCCGGCCGTGAAACGCCACAGGTTGTATTTGGATGATTCGCATACTAAAACCAAGCACCGTTAAATCAGTTTCCGTAACACCAAATCGTTTTCAATAGCTAATCTTACAATAGGACTGGCAAACAGATTCTCATCGTAACTGGGAGTCTTCTGGTTGGGAAATGCAATATCCTCTTCCGGAACGGACAGTGGCTGGTACGAAAGCACGGCAAGCTGCTCGATTTTCCTAGGTTCACAGGGTCCGATCGCTCTTATGCGAAGCCAGTAGTCATCTGCAGCAATGGAAAGCGTTATTTGCATAATGAGATAATCGTTTTAGTGAATTTTCGTATTTGCCAAGTCAACAAAGCCGTTCGGCAACTGCTTCTAGGAACTATGCTAGTAGAAAGGATAATAGTTTGCGCCCATCACGGACTGAAAAGGCTACAAGTTAGCCCCCAGTGGAGGAGACAACTCTGTAATTGACTCATTCAACTCGATTTCGTTTGCTTGGCTCCAATCGTTAGGCGGCGGTAGGGTTAAATTAATTGAATCGTTTTATTTTCTAATTCGACAAACTGATTCATACGTATTTTACCTTTCAGAAAAAAGTAAATAAAGGTTAGGTAGAATAATAAGGGCTGTCTGCCCAACAAACATTTTTGTTTAAGAGTAGCTTATTCAACTATTGTATGGCTAAAACCAATAGAACAAGCGCTTGATAAGCTGTTATATAACAAAAATGTTCCTTGGGTGATTCGTAAATATAGTGAAGCTGAGCACTATTTACAGTATAACCTTGAAAAGATTGTTTTTACTTTGTTAAAAATTGCTTCTATCGCATATTAAATCCAAATTCATAAGAGTAAATAACTAACGAATAGCATGATCGAATTATTTGCTATCAACACTACATGGATGATGTAATGGAGACGCACGATGTTTTTTCTCAAGTACAAAGATGCGGGTATCTATAGCAAAAAAATGTCTGTTTTTCTTAGAGAGAAACATATCAAAACCAGTAATTGTGTCAGTTTTTAGATATACATAATTACGTCGTTTAGAGCAATATACCAAACGGTGAGGGATGAGATTTTCTAATTGAAATAATATTCAATATAATTCGAAATACTAAGCTGAATATTCGAAAATAAAAGCTTAAGGAACTTTCCAAAAGTTATCTATTAATTGCAATATGTAAAACCCCACCATAAATGTTCACATGCCAGACTGTACATAATTTGATAAAAACGAAATAAATATGCAAAGTTATTTTGCTGCACCAAGTTTTATACATACAACAATTAATAATTAAGAGCAACATGTGAAAAGGGCCTATGTTCAAATGAGAGATTCTCTTCGCATCTCCTCTCTTCTGCTTATCACGGCGAAGCAAATACACTTGAACGGATTAATTTTGCGTGAAACGGTTTCTGGAGTTATTAGCTAGCAAATTAGAATTAGAAAAATTGCTTTGGAATGCATTTATGTCACCGTGACAACCGTTAGGAGGCACGAAGAGAATCTCTCATTTGCATTTAGGCCCTTTTCACATGTTGCTCTTTTGGATTCTAAAGCGGGGTACGCTGCTGAAAAGAAAACAGCTCAAGAAAAAATCTTGCTATTTACCGAAGAAATTTTGACAACTCCAATGCAAGCAACCACCTGTCATTTTTTCTTGTGGTAATAATTGCGCCGGATATTATTCCGTACGGAAAAGTGACGGTTTAATTCACCTGCATGTAAAACTGCGCCATCTGAACGTGAAATAATATTTCTTATGAAGTGCGTACTGCTTAAGAAATCGTAAACGAAATCGATTTCTTGAGCATTTCTTGTCCTATCTTTTTACCCATTACTTTTCAGCAGCGTACCCCGCTTAACACAGTATGCTGTTAACCATTTGTCGAACTGACAGAAAATCTCCCTTATCCCTATACCAGTATTACTGTTTTAAAGAACGTTTTAAGTTATATGGCTAATATTCTCTCTAATGCTTAAAATAGGAACATTTCTAAAAGCCGGCGCTTTCAGTTAGATTGTTAATCAACCAATCTTGATAAGAGGGAACACCCTGGTTAGTGATACTTCGGCAAACGAATTAATTATGCATCAGCTCATCAGATAACAGTTTGCTTATGACTATCTTTCCGGAATTCTTGTAAAACGCTACACCGAAATGCCTGTGCCTACGTTTCATGGGCGAGTTGATCCGGTAAACGAAGGCAAAGGCCAAACCGATTTTCTGTCGTCCTGTCGTCCTTCTTCGGACAACTTGCCCTAACAAAGCCAGGCAACGAGTTGAGGCTTCCACACTTATCTTTATCCATGTCCTGTAGCGTTCGGTGGGTATACATGGTACGGCCTAGATTTTCGGTTTTCCGTCAAGTTTGCGGTTTGACATTTTTGGGAGATCGCCTTCGTTACGGTGAAGTGGAGGAGGTGTTGGGTGAGTGTTTTTAAAAGCGGTGGAGTGCTTGCTTTGGGCTTTTGTCGGTTATATGTGATAAAAGAATTGATAATAACAACAGCAACAGAGCGGTAGCCAGTACGGCGGCTAAAAGTGCGCTTCATGCTGGCTACATCCTACAAGAATGTTGTCGTGCAGAATACGTATCTTGTCCAGGGGGTCTCTGGTGCAGGAACAAATGTTTTTAAGAAGCAGTTTTTTTCAAGTGCAACCAAGATAAGATATACCTTACTCTGCCCGAATACTTTCTATCTTATTCTAATGGCACTTCAGATAAAAAACACATAAAAGGATTTATGTTGGCTCCGGCGATAAGAAGCGGCGTTACTAAAAATAAGTTTTCCTTTGGTCCAACGAGGCAGGTTCTACGACCGTATCGTCGTTTTTTTTCATATCAAGTATATGCATAAAGTACAGAAGGGATTCCGTATCTGCTTGGTAAGAAAAATCAGACAGACAGACACTCTCTATCTAGATGGTGTTGATTAAAGGATGTGCATTGTAATTGAAATTTGAAACCTGTAGAGAGCCTTTCACATCTCTGTAACTAGGTGATAAAACGCTTACTGTGCCGTCCGGTTTCCTGCTGACGACAAAAGATTATATTCTTTCCGGCAACTGGCGTGCAGTGAATGAATCGCAAAAGCCATCTGCGGAAGGTATATCGTGTGACTGAAACAAGGAAAAGTGCTAGAAATGATTGTAATCTTTGATATGAAAGGGCCCCGTCTGCATTTAATCTTCCCGTCGCTACAACTCGGTGAGATTCGGTCGTTTTCTCTCGGTAGGCAGACGATAGATTATTTGATAACGCACACTCGCTTTGTTGCTGCAGACTAATATGCGTTGCACAATGCCAACATATTGGCACACAGAATCCACGTCGAACAAGCATGAGCGTTGTTGTAGTAAATATTTAGGAATTAGGACTAAAGCAGATTGTAACTTTCACCCTTAAACGTTTGATTCGACTTAGAGATGCAACGGTCGGCATTTTGCGGTAATAAATAATAGATTTTATCGGCCATACTGCAGCACAACCATCACCTTCTTTCAAAAATTTGGTATCAAGCTGTAAGAACCTTGGACGATACGGATCACATGACCTCAATTTCCATGGATCGAACTGCAGTTTTTTGTCTCTTCCCTGCGCTTAGTTTCTCTAAATGGTGTGAATGGCAACCTATTTGTTCTCAAAGTTTGGGAACTGGACATTGCTTGCTTTAACAATTGACGAAAATCTGAGAAAAAATAAATTTTTCTCAACATAAAATGAGTAATAAAAGTCAAGGACAAACTTCTTCGAAATCAATGCTACATTAAAATAATATCGCGCATTTCTAGTTTCGTCGGATCTAGCTTATGGACCATGTACAACCGTAATTAACGAGATCAGTCAGCTTGAATAATTGAATTGGTATTCTTTTATAAAGTACATCAATATATGCGCAGCCGTATTTCAATCAAAAAACCAATCATTCTGGCTAAACCAAACAAATCCGCGTTCCATCACATGAATGCGTGATCTCGGAACTCACGGGAACAAGCTGTTCTTGTGCTTCGTAGATGACCATGTTTGGGGGACTCCGGAAAACCCTAGGGAAGTCAATATCACAATGTGGTACATGCTTGATAATAAAACCTTGTTCGAAATTGTCCATAGTGATTCTAGGCACTCATTTGGCTTACATGGATCTATTTTTAAATTTTTAGTGTGATGTGATACGAGATCTTAGTATGATGAATTTTTGTTCATGTTCGAAGCTGGGCTTCAATATCTAGATACGACCTAACCTATAGATAGCAAATGTAGTTTCCATTAATCTAGTTATTGAATTCTAGTGTGATTTAAGGTGTCGCACGTTAAGTATTTTTTTTCGCTGGGAGAGGCTGTTAGAGTCAATAGGATCGTAGCACTGACCCCGCACTGTCCTGTATTCTAACAGCTGGTTGCGAAGTCTGTCGTATAAAAAACAGAAGGTCAAATTTCGATAACGGAATTAGCACCCAGGCTTTGCTTTACGTTAAGTATTTGTTCATGGACAAAATTGGCCACTTGTCTAGGTGTTCCCGGAAGTCCAGATAAAACCAACGTGGTGCTAGGTAGTTGATCTGACTTCAATTGATATAGTTTTTAAATTCTGGCGTAATTTGAGGTGTCGCATGTAAACAAACCACGAGTGGATGTCAAATGGGTGAATTGCGTTCATTCCGGTTCATTCGTGACGTCACCTTGCAAAACCTTATAATGAATAGCACACAGGCCACAAATGGACCGTGTGAGTTCAAGTAAACTGGCAGGGATTTTTGGGTGCATATGGAAAGATGGACTAAAGTGTCAGGTCCTAAGTATTTATAGAGACGTACAGATCAGGGAGCTAGAGAGTGATTTCTGTTCAAAATGTGCTACATTTCGGTAACGGGGCAAAGTCAAGTAAAGTAAGCAGGGGCCAGTGGCCGCGAACGAAACGAAACTATTTTGTCTCTACCAAGAAACGTGTCAACCGTTTGTGGCAAATGTTTGGTGCCAAATAGTCTATTTAAACCTAGCTACGCCAATGGTTATTGATTACTAATATTTTTTATTTATCTTCATATGGGCAGTCTTACTGCGACCACTACACTGATCTATGGTGAGATCGTTCAGATGGTTTTCTGTATTCCGCACTTCCTTCTTTGCACTTTACTTCTAGACAAGATTGCGCACCTCAAGCCAGTACCATTTTTATAACCGGCGCTGGCAAGCGAGGCTTTATTAATAATAATGCTGAATTCAGTATGAAGGAAAGATGATGGGGGGGTTAAGAGTGAACCGTTGCTAAATTCACTTAAAATCGAAAGACCTCAGTCTACTTAGATTCGAGCCAAAGCAAATTCGTTAACTTTGCGACTACAGAGCCACTACTCTTGATTGTATCTTTAAAATTTAATAGGGGTATTCACGAAGGGCTTGCTATATTACGTAGATGGTGTATTCCGTGTATATACTACCGCTATTCGCATAACAGTAACAGTTTATATAGAGATGGAACTGTTTTGCGAATAGCGCGAGTACAAATACGCAATGCACCGTATACGCATCATAGTAAGCGCTACGTGAATACCCCTGATATGTTTGATACTTTTCCCACAAACAAATAAAAAATGGTGTTTGAGGTTACAGTACTTACCGCTCCGTTGGTCAGCGTGCACAACGAAGTCATATCGCTCTCCGGATGTCGAGACAAGTGTGTTTACAGTGAAAGGCTGCAGGTGGTACGAATCACTGGCGATGATCTCGAGTGTGTGATTCAGCAACTGCAGTTCCAGTGGACACACGTGGCTAGCTGCGTTAATGAAACGAAACCGATAGCGGCCTCCTTTACGAACTCGAAACACCTCTAGGGGAACACTCGTCTGGGTGCCGTTCGCTTTGGTAAAAGTGCCTTTGCCATTGATCAAAACATTGACTGGTAAGATTCCGCCGCCTGATGGAAGCCCTGGCATAAACATCTCCCCATCATAATGCATCCAATCGGACACGACCATCGTGTGTTCAGGTAGATCAAAATCGTACAGGACCGCATTCGGATCGTTAGTTTCTGGTTCCCGAACGATCATAGCACCATAGTGACCATTAACTTTGTGATGTCCACTGTGCGAATGGTAGAACTGTGTTCCAGGTTGTGTAGCCCAAAATGCATAGCGAAAGGTGCTCATGAAATCAATTGGGCACTGGGTAATGAACGGAACACCGTCCATGTAGGGTGTATCCCGTTGGTGCAGTCCGTGCCAATGCATAGTAGCCGCAGTGCCGCCCATTGCGTTGGTCATGTCAATAACAATCAGATCGTCTTTACACACCTGAATGGCCGGACCGGGAATCTGCCGATTAATTGACATGACGCCCCGCTCTATACCATCCGCTGTCAGACAAGCGCTGCGATAGCAGTCAGTGCGGTTACCCTCCGCGCAGTTTTTGCAGGCCCTGTTGAATGACAGACAATTAATGAAGAAACGTTATCAGTCCGTGATAGATAGTGTTAGATTGTTAGAAATTTTAAGTGGCCTGAGTAATGATCTGTAAACATACTACATTAAAGTATTTACAACCTGTAGAATGCTTAACTGTTCATTTTGACGTAAACGTTGATAACAGTGCAAAGTGGTCGAATAAAGTGGTTTCGGTTAAATTAGGTGGTAATCTATTGCCATAAAAGCTCAACAAGTGTCTTATTTAGAGCTGCCTTGTTTAATTAAACCATGTGGGAGCTCGTCGGATATTAAAAATCCGATTCCGAATTAAAGTTTTCCCATAGTTAATACTTTTATTATGAATTTTATTAGGTATTAGGAAAATAGGCCGTGAATGATTAAAAGTACAATCGAAAATAGATACAGATAACACGATATAGGGCAGACCCATCTATCTAAAACGCAGTTTTCCGCTCGTGGGAAGATTGCATCGATGGTGATAATGCTGTATTCAACCATCTTCAGTAAGAATCCTATGGAGGCGGTAGGATACTAGCTTCGAGTTACAATAGGGCAACTGCTTTATATACACACTTAAAAAACTCGGCACAATTTGCCGAGATTTGGACAGCCGAGCCGAGCGTTCGGTGAAAATCTCGATGGTGCATATCGACGTTTACAGATTTTTACTAACGTTTGGTAGCATAAAAATTTTTACCGAACGCTCGGCTGTCCAAATCTCGGCAAAATTTTGCCGACTTCGATGCTTTTTTGTTAGATGCCATTTTGACTTGGTCTAAGCATAAAATATACTCGTCGTTTATTCATCAACTTCTCGCTTGGTACGATATAACAAATTCTATTTCTATTCTAGAGCTGAGATTGATAATGACCGAGAGCGGATTTTCGGGAAAGTGCATTTAATTTGCATGTTATTCTTTACGATTGTTTAGTTTTACTTACTAATGCTCATTTTACTTATGGTGTACCACGCACCTTCATTACAACGTATTTTTGTTAAAGTGAAATTAGTCGCCATCGATTATGCAAATTTCAAAAGCAGTTTTTTTGTTTGGAACAAAAATTCTGTTCCTGAAAATATATTCGCAGTGTTCAGATTGACAAGAAGAATACAGTGAATACATTTCTATAAACAGAACCCAAAACCCAAAAACTGCCTCCGACCTAAAAACTGCTTTGGACCCAAAAACTGCTTCCGAAATTGGGCTCTCCGACGAAAAGTTAATGACTGCTAATTTCCGGTTAATAACATTTGAATCAGGTACCCGATCAAGCCCGTCTCTAGTTTGCTTCAGGGTACGCTGGTGGCCTGACAAGCTAACAACATAAGTTGTCTATTGCCGATAGTGGTGATTTCTCGTATGTTTACAAGTTTTAGATATGGATATGGATATGGATTGAGGTGCCGTTGCTTTCCTCAATGCTGTGTGGTATAAAAATTTGCTTTTATTACATTTTTGTATCATCAATAGGTAATCACCAAATTTGAAATAAATACAATTCACTTGAAGTAATAATACGCATAACCACAATGAACAGCACGTTTAGTGTGATGAAACTGTCACTGAATTCTAGGAAATTCATTGATATTTCTATTCTTGTTCTTTTGATGATCTGAGCTTTCTTAAAAAATATAGAGGTATATTTCTAATCGTTTCTAATAGTTAAATTAAATAATGCGAACTAAAACATAGACAGATAAACTTACGGTCCCATAGCATGATAGTGCTCTAAAGTCCACTTGAAATAGCAAACCCGAGGTTTAGTTTGGTCGCATTGTCTCAAACAGAGCTGACCAGGAAATGCGTCCAGATCAACCGGTGTCGATTGGTTGCGGAACAACTGCTGGAATCGGCTCAAGCCTGTGGGATTGCTAGCAACCATTCGAGTCCAAGTAACCACGAGAATCGAAACCACAGCAAATCGTTGAACCCAAAGTATAGAAACACTTCTTCGGTAAGGCATGGCTATCTCTTTTCGAAAATATACACGGGGAATCACTCACGACGATTTCTATCACGCAAAGAGAGCCAAGTTTATCCTGTCGCACTTGAAGAACTACTAGCACTATATTCAGCACGTTTGAACTATTTTAATTATATATAGTCTGAAGCTAGCTTTAAGTCAAAGATCCACTTGATAGTCTAGCCAAGAGAAAAGTATACATCCGTTCGATGAGAGCAGTAAAGTGGTGTGTGATCATTTAAGTCATAGGGATACATTTGCCTTAGATATCATAGCTCTATTCCACGTTATATCGATGTACTTGAACTCAAATTTCGTTTGGTTGTGCCAAAAGTGGCATACTGCAATGATCTTTAGAAATATATTTGCTAATTAAATAATACGCTAGATCCCCTGCAGACATGTGAAGTGTGTTATCTCTGGGTGATAAACTTGTTCCTAGAAGGGAAGCCTTTCCAGGTATAATAGTTAAGTAGCAGTTCTCAGATGGGGTTTTGTTTGGTTACTAGATATTGTGCAAAGAACGACTGATGAATGCATCTTGTTTCTTTAATCGTCCGCCGACGTCAAACACGTGTTTTCACATACGGGAAGATTTTCAGTTGACGACAAAACATTTGAACGAATGGCTTGTTTTTGTCAGTTTATCATTCTTGTGTACAATAACTGGAGTTGGTTTCTAGGCCACAGACAGCATTTATTACGTTGCAAACGCTTGCTGTCCAGATTCATTTGACTTAATCTTTGGCTTACAGCTTCCAACTTTTAATGATTGCGTATATCACTTTAGATGATAATCGGCATTTATCTGTCATTATCTGGGCAATACCGTGGACCCCCGTTCGTTTGACCGTTTTTAATCTGAACGCTTTTTAATTTGAACCCCGTTGGTTTGCACGACGTGCAAATTAAAAATGGTTCAAACGTCATTCTCAATATGACATCATTTGCTTATGCAGACAATGCACATAAACATGATTCGTTTGTGCTGATCTACGTGCTTAATCTGTTTCACATTGCGTTTTCCCAACGATTATGGTAGAAATCCGATCGGAGAATGAAATATTCGCTGCTTGCAATTGCCAACTGAATCAAACCACCAAACAATAACAAAGACTAGGGCAGCCAGTTTACACAAGTTCCAGCATATTTAGGGCTACCAGTTGTTCAAATTAAAAACTAACCCCGTTAGTTTGCATGAGGAATCGTTCAAACGAACGGGGGTCCACTGTACTCATTATATTCATATTTACGAGGTAATAATGCGAGTCGGAGTGAAAAGAGTTTTAGTCGAACAAATAGCATTCCGAGTCTCAGAACGAACTGGTGGAACTGTTGAAGAACAATCGACGGGAATAAAGCATGGCTTCAACACAACGAGTGACGAAACCCTCGACTTTCATTATAACGTGCCACGCATCATATTTTCGTGAATTTTAGGGCAGCATGCGATTCAGTCCAGCGCGAACAGCTATTGCAGATAATGCACGAGTACGGCTTTCCGGACAAACTGACGCGGCTGATCAAAGCTACCCTGGAGCAAGTGATGCGCTACGTGCGGGTTTCGGGGACACTCTCGAGTCCTTTTGAATCGCGCAGATGGGATTGACTGTCCTGTACATTATTCAAAATCGCTATTGAAAGTGTAATCCGGCGAGCGGGCGTAGAAACGAGAGGAACGATCTTCAGCAAGAGTAGCAAACTCCTAGCCTTCGCAGATGATTTCGACATTATTACTAGGAACCTTGAGACGCCAGATTGAAAACGGAGGAATTACAAATCAATGTGTCGAAACCCAAATATATCGTAGGAAGAGGCTCCAGAGAAAGACCCGTTTGCCTGCCACGGGCATAACAATTGGCGGCGATGGAATGGAAATGGTTGATAAGTTCATATATTTGGGATCTCTGGTCACCGCCAACAATAATACGACTAAATAGAAGCCTACAACGACGGAATCAAGCTAAAGGTCGAGCCACCATTTCGCTTTGCAATACCCCTCGAGCAAGGAGCATACCCTTTTTTGGGAAGGGAGGAATGTCTGATGCAAAGAATGATTAATTCAGTAATGCGTATGCTACGAGGGATGATAGAATCGACAGAATAGTAACAATTTTTTTTTGTTTTAGTTGGACAGCCACCAGCACCTGACATAACGGGTTCCGGTAGTTCAGTTAGTAAAGCAGTCGAGCGTCTCTGTGGTTCAAAGGTACACGGGTACCAGTGAGCGACACGCCCTGGCAGGTGTTGTGGGTTCAAATCCGGTTATAATCTCTGATTATAGCTTGGTTCGACCCATGCACCTTCCAGCATTGGACAAAAGATAGGAGTCACAACGACAACTTGTTAACCATAGCTACCTATTACCCCCCCTTCCTTTCCACCCTTCCCCTTCATTCCCGAAAAAAAAAAAAAAAAAAAAAAAAAAAAAAAAAAAATCCTTCTTCATTACTTTCCCTTACCGTCCCTTCATCAATTGTAGAATCATCGTTTCAAAAAAATAAGCAGTCGAGTACCAATCGAAAGATCCAGGTTGCGAACACCGCTTGGCATTGCACAAACCGATATATTTTTGGTCTATATCGAAATTTTCCAGTTCACTCAATTATTCATTCTTCGCATCAGACATTCCTCCCTTCACCAAAAAGAGTTTGCGTTCATGATTGCGTATAGTGTCATATAAATGTAAATAAGAAATAAAATTACTAGGAGCATACGCCGCACTGTGGGCTGAAACCCATATCTAGTTGGTCAAAAGTAATTCCGTTAAAAACCGTTAGTCCTAGGTATATAGTATGTTCGGAGAAAATTTGTTATTGAAACTTCCACCTTTTCTTGGTGTACATGACATTAGGGTGGCCATCATAGAGGGCGAGTGCAAAACATAAACTTTTTTATGGCTTAAGTTAGCTGAATAAAATGTTCAGCAAAGTTAAAGAACATTAAATTTTGAGTAACTTTGCTAAAGAAATAAAAGTTCTATCTGTTACAGTTGATGGGCTGGAGCTATTTGAAGTTTGGTCGGGGTGGACCTAAAAAACTTTAGTGACATATATCATGTACGGGTTTTACCGAGGGGTAAAACACTTCATAATCTATACTATAAAAATGGATTTCTGTCTGCCTGTCGGTATGTTCCTTATAGAATCGAAAACTACTAAACCAATCGGCGTGAAGGGGGGCTCTGTTAGTAGCCGCAAGGTTACCGAGTGTGCTTTGACAAGCGAATGGTCATGGGTTCGTATCTTAGTAGAATCAGGCCATTCGAGTGACTTTAGCATGGGTTTATTCTCAGGCCCCTCATCTCCCCCTACCTGCATGCTAAGTTCTACATTATCCCGAAGACGCTTCTTATGGTTAGTATACTGGTATGAGGACCTATTGAGGTAATGGTTTTTCTAACTATAACGAGGCGAAACAGGTTTGGTATAGTAGGACATGCATCGAAGCAAGGGTAACACCCTCATACACATAAGCACGCATAAAAAAATATAAGATTATCGTTTACTCAATAACGATATAGCACAGAAATGCAGTGCAGAATACAGCATACACCCGGGCAACATTACAATAGATCAATAATGTTGTGGTCAATGTGATAAGCCCATACAAAAAAAAATCGGCGTGAAAATTTCCATGTAGGGGTTTTTGGGGCCGGGGAAAGTTCTTATGATAGTCAGAGACACCTCCCCCCTAAGAGGGGGGGGGGGTCTCCCATACAAATGAAACACAAATATCTGCATAACAAGAGAAGTAATCAAGCAGTTGGAACCAAATTTGGCACGTGGGTGTTTTTGGAGGCAAGAATTTGCTCTATGGTAAATTGAGACCCCTCCCCTCTTTAGGAAGGAAATTATGACCCCTCTTCCCTTTAAGAGGGGGGCTTCCATACAAATGCAATACAAATTTCCTCTTATCTCGAGAACTAATTAAGCAAATGGAACCAATGAAGTGTATCATTTATTTAATTTTAATTTAAGTAGAAAAAGCTTTAAGAATAATATTATATACATTAACTGAATCTAGTCTGAACAGCATTAAGCTGAAGACAGTACGCAAATAAATGTAATATAAATATAAATTTAGAGAAATTCCATGCCATTCTTTATGTACAAATATGCCCTTTTCTGACAAGGTTAAACATTATTCGCTATTTTATATTCTGATCCTGGATGATTTCATACCGCTGGCTGAAAACCAAGTAGGTATAAGTGTTGTCTATAAATCATAGAAGTGTTGACTGAAGTTTTTGGAGCGTCTTAGTGGAATACGAAACCTAAAAATAAAAATAAGAAAACTTATCCAATTTAATTCTACTATGTGTATTTTATTCACGACAGATACGTATTTCGCCTACGACTTGCAGGCTTCCTCAGTGTTCGAAAACAGACACTGAGGAAGCCTGCAAGTCGTAGTAGGCGAAATATGTATCTGTCGTGAATAAAATACACATAGTAGAATTAAATTGTATAAGTTTTCTTATTTTTATTTTTAGACATAGAAGTGTTCCAAGAAGAAAGTATAATCGAATGAACGGATGCCGTTCATGAAACCGCAATTAACAAGTACGATGCTGTTTTACGTTTTCGTTTTATTTTCCGGTCCGGACAAGAGCGTTCATAACAGAATAAGAAGGACGCATGTAAAACCGAAGTTGGGTAGTACGAGAGCAGTACGAAATCCATCTCATCATCCGAGTCGACAAAAGGCACCATGTTGATGATTATTACGACGACGTTTATGTTTGAGTTTGTTATCCAGCCCAACTTTTGAATGTCCATTTCCCAGGGGAAAGATGTTGGTTTTGTTCTAACTAAGGCAATGTCGGGATAATTTTTGGATTGTTTAGGGTTCTTATTGCTCTGCAAGGGTTTTAATACATTTGAAATAACAATGCCCTTTGGTGCTTACGATGACGTTTAAATAACATAAGTGTTGGTATTTCCTGAAATTTTACTAGGTATATTTCGCATGAAATTGGAATTATACATTTTCCATTAATCGGATACTTTGTGGTAGAGGATTTTCTAATATAGTTATTTCCTGTACTTAGTTTCGTAAGTTATTGTCTCTCGTAAACAGGTGTCATCATATTTAATTCTTATCATTTGTCACATGTATAACGAGAATGCTAGTACTTATTGTGACATTTTGTAACGACGAAGAGAAGGTGTGGATTAAACCAAAAAACTTTAACCATTACACAACTTTACAACCGAATGAAATTATAAATGGACAACATGCGCGTTCTACGAATTTCTGCACGATTTTTTTTTGTATTTTTGTCGACCGTAGAATAAGAATCGTCTGTTGGATTACGATTAGGATCCGACGTGACGATCAACATTTATTATATATGAATGTTATTTTGCTTGCAGCGCAGCGTTCCGATGTTAACAGTGGTTTTGGCTCGTATTCTGGTCTATATTTTATAATATCGTAAAGAAAAAGGACGTGATACGCGGCCTCGCTCGCTCAACATAATCGGGGCAATCCTAAAGAGGGGAAGACGAGTTGAACGGCAAAGCAATTCTAGTCTGGTGTGAAGAAGGGAGACGAAATCGAGCAAATTAGATTCGTCTTGTCAATTAGAAGGCGTACGTGCCGAGGGGTGAATTACATGAAGCTCTAGATTTAATGGGTGAGGGTTTAATTTGTTCGTTCGCTTGTGGTAAGCAAGTTAATATTCAAATTAGTATATGCAGCGGTAAAAGCCTTTAGGGTGCCATAAGTTAAGGATGTAAGAAATTGTATCAAGCCTATGTCCGTGCCGTGAGTTGCTTTTTGGCCTGGAGGTGTTTACGAAAATGTTTGTTTTGTCGTAAATAAAAAACCGGCGGAATCTCAGGGCACATTACTTGCATCTGGTGTGATTTTGTCGTTGAAATAAAACAACTCTTGATGGTTATTATATTTCTTATATAGCATAGGCATCTCTATACAAATGTATGCAATAAAATTATAAAATAAATTAGTGTAACATATTTTTGAAATTGCTTGCATTCGATGACTACAAAACTTTTGCTAACGTGAACCTTATGACAAATGAAAACATGAAATAAGCAGATAGAAAAATGTTTTCCCAGAAACGCATCCGAAACTGTAAAATTTCATCGACACATGCACCATTTGGTGAACGAAACGACCATTGAGGCATTAACGTTAACAACCATTAGCATTTCTGTCATGACAGGAAAAAGCTGCATCTCAATTATAGGTACTCTTTCTCATTGCTCGGCGGTGGAATTACTGAAGCGTTGCACTTATGCCTTGTCGCACGGTTGAAAACGTTGTTGCAATCTTCCGGATGACTTCATTGGCATGCACCTACGCGGTTGTCATCATTAATCCAGTCCGTTCAGTTTCGTTTTGAAATTCCCGCAGCGTGGAAAATCTGGTGGCGCTTTCCTCATCTCGTGTACTTCACCGACCTGCAAAACGAGACCCATGCCGGTGCCCAGGTGCCATTCGAAGTGACAATGTATCAGCCAGAAACCTGGGCACCAGTGTGGAGTATAATTTAATTTTCATTAAATTTAAGATTCTCAGTGGCGGATGGCGGTGCATGAACAGATTATTACATCTAATGGGTGAATATGAAAAGCGGAGGATTTTCGAAATTTTATCTCCCTCAAAGTTAACTCGAACTGACTGAACAATGGAAAGTTTAGGGAATAATTTGCAATATATGTTTAGCTTAAATTCTTATAGGTGTTATGGGGGAAATTGATGCTATAAACAAGTTTTTAAATATTGTTAATTTAGTAAACTCTCCAATATGCATAATATTGATTCGAGATGCAAACATCAAACAAGTTAACTGAAATAAAACATAATATTTGATATCTCAAGACTGTGTATATTCACGAGATGCAAGAAGGTAGAGAACTACGCAAATCGTCAATTAGGTTCGATAGTAACTCCCAAATTATAGTTATTTTTGAACAACTTGCTATTGTGCTCCATTTTCAGGAATCGCTATACGTATTACGGATATCATAATATTGCTTTCTCCAATGATCATGCATAAAATAACAATTTTTCCTGGCAGGTTGGTCCCTGCTGTGACAAATATACAACCCAAATAACCCAGATAATATACAGTTGCAATGTGTGTTTGAACTATCCTTACATACCGGGATTATTCGCCCTGAAGCGTGTCCGAACGAAACCTTTGTTGGGAATCGATATCGTGTCCTTGTATGGTGGGTTGTGGCTGTTGGGTTTGCGAGTGAACTTGTTCTCCTGCAAGTAGTCCAATCGTCGGTTCATTGCTTCCTCTGGTAGGCGACCCATGTCGGTGACAATAAATCGATGACCGTGAATATGATACGGATGATAGAAGTCCTGAGTGCCTATGAGTTGACGGAAGATAAACTTGGAGAATAAAAGCATTCGGCCAAAACTATTCGAAGACTTACAAAGTGCCGTATCAAATAAAACCACTTCGACGATGTCATTCAGGTCAACCTTTAATTTGTGGGTGCAAAAGCAAATGGCATAATCGTTGCATTGTGCAGGTAGATGTGTGTCATTGCAAAATTGCCGGTTCTCGTTTGTAATAAGTTCTGGTTGAATAAGCAACGGAAAGCTAGGCCAAATGAAGCTAATATTGTTTGTAACTCCTATTGCGTTAAAAGCGTTCCGAACGGCTGCAGTGCGGTCAGTCAATAATTAAAATTCATATGCTAATAGCATATCAGAGATACTTACTAGCATAATGAACATATCCCTGCTGCGAGAAAAGCAAGCTATTGTTGGACTCGATAACATCGAAGCCTAAATATAGCCGCTTATCGGGGCGCGATTCGATCAGCTCTTTGTCTCGGAACACTTCGTGCGATTCCAGGTCGGCGGCACAGGTGTCGTTGTCGTGTGGTGTGTAACAACGAGCCGTGTGATGGTTCAGCGTGATTCCGAGCGGAAACTCATCGTCGAAGTTTGGCGGATCGTCAACGGGAAACATGAGATCTTCCGTAGGAATGGTCGGATCTGCATACGAGAGAATGGCAAATCCTTCCACGTTTATCTTGTTGCAGAATCCGATACCGCGAACACGAATCCAGTAATTACCTGCAGATAGGAGCGATTAACTATTTTGATACAGAGTGAGCGGTTAACTGGTTCCATTCAACGTTCCCGACTAATCTTTTACGAAGGAGTATTTTCATAAAACATGGATATTATTGAAATAACTTCGAGAACGGGTATATCGAAGTTAGTCACTAAGAGCATTTGCAAGTTGAGACCAACTGCAGGTTGAGAAAACTCGATTATTTTGAAATGAATGTAAATAGCGCCCGATATCTTGCTCTAAACATCAAACCTAAGCATTTTCTTATAACCTAGTTGATTTAGAAGAAACTAGATGCATATTTTCTTTGTAAGCCTAGCGGATAGGGGGAAGTCCCCCATCGCTGGACAGCTCCCAATACCGGACACTTCTGACTTTCATAGTTCAAATGGTGCACTTTAGTAGCTAATATGCTTAGTAGCTAAAATATCTTTCATTATATATTTTCTAAGCTCCATAGTTCATTTTTTCAGAAAGTTATTCAATTCGTTAAAAAATATAAATTGTACTTAGTGATTCCCGTCACCCAGTATCGGACACCGAGCCGTCCCCCAATACCGGACAAGCAAAATGCTTTGCTTGGTTCAGTCAAATTCTTGAAAGAATTCAATATTTTGCAAAAAAAGGGATTGAGAAGAAAGAAAACATCACTTATACTGAACCGGTTATCTGGAATATGAAAAAACAAGGAAACCAGATGAGGATCAATTTTTCGAAGAAAACAGTAGGGCTTCGTTGTAGTGCGTAAAAAACCATCGACTTTTGTGCAAAGAAATTTTTCAGACATCTTTAGTCAACAAGTATGCAAGCAATAAGAGATTTTAAATACTTTGACATGTATTTTTCAGAACTATAAGCCCTGAATTGGTTTATTTTATGATTTCTATTAAGTGTCCGGTACTGGGAGATACAAGAATTTCTCATTTGGCTTCTAAAATTGTTTATGAGTTTTTGGTTTATTGCAAAATAGTCTTCTAAATTACTCTTCCAGTGAATAAAAACTGAAGTTATGCTAAGTGTTGATTTTATATATGTCAAAATCCTTAGGCGTCCGGTACTGGGGGACATCCCCCTATAAAAAATGGCAAAAAATTTATTGGAAACTTTTTCGAGTCAATATTTTTTGTTTTCCGACTTGAATTATTAGGGCTTTTTATGTATTTGATAAGTTTGGAAATGCTCTTCAACATCAAAAACTAGTTACATATGCATGTATTGAGATGATATAAAAAATGCTTGTGTTAAAATGGTTTAGCTGTGCTTAAGAAAATCCAAAGAAGAAGAAGAAATCCAAATTTTTGCTGGTCGAAATTTTGTTTTCAACATGCTTGACTTCGAAAAATACTGCATGTACAAATAAAATAAAACCTCCCAGTTGGCCTCGAGGTAAGACGCTGGTCTAATAAGCCAGTCGTCGTATGTTCGTATCTCGGCTGGGAGAGGCTGTTAGAGTCAATAGGATCGTAGCACTAACCCCGCACTGTCCTGTATTCTAACAGCTGGTTGCGAAGTCTGTCGTATACAAACAGAAGGTCAAATTTCGATAACGGAATTAGCACCCAGGCTTTGCTTTACAAATAAAATGGATTTTGTTTTTATTATAGTGTAAAAATGTAAAATTTCTCAACTTGCAGCAACAATTTCTTTTTGGAAATTTCTGGGACCTTCACGGAAATGACCATAATTTATTAATTTTTCTAAACTCAAATATTTTGCATTTTTTTCTGTATAGACAACAGAAATACCTTTCCAATGATGTATAACACTCATAATTAAAACATTCTGTTTAAGTTTTATGGACCGAAAACAAAATTGGTCTCAATCTGCAGCTGTCCCCCCTACAAAATGTGCTTATTCTTACAAATTAGAAACATATTTAAATGCTTAAATCTAATTTTTCCTCAAGTAACTCTTTTTATGGATTTTGCTCTTTTAACAACTTCTGTTCTTCTTCTAGCAGTTTAGAGACGGGGAGGCGGTGGCACGTTGGGCCCCCATGTCTGGTGCCGGTGGAGTTCTTGAAGAGAACAGACTCTACTGTACAGTTATTCGGCATTTTTGCGCCGTGGTCGACCCACAGTAGTCAGCCAGCTTTCGCCAAGTGTACGGTGGGAATCTCTCCAAGTAGTAACTGCAGCTCGTGATTCATACGTCTTCGCCACTCTCCGCTTTCCGTTTGTACTCCTCCAAAAATAGTCCGCAGTGTACGATGTCTTCGATAAGTATAGTTACTATCTCAAGTCCATAGATGACTACCGGTCCGATTAACGTTTTATACATCGTCAGCTTTGGGTGGTGACGTATGCTCCTTTATCGCAGCGTCTTGTGGAGGGAAACGGAAAAGTAGACTCGGCTTCTAGCTTGAATGAGTCGTGGAAACTCCTTACTCGTATTATTGTCGGCGGTAACCAGAGATCCCAAATACATGAAATACACCACTTCCAATTCATCACCGTCAATAGTCACTGTCCATGGGAGGCGAACGTTGTTTTCTCTGGAGCCTCTTCCTATCGTATATTTGGTTTTCGACACATTGATTTGTAACCCAATCCTCCTAGAAGTGACCAGATTTTTTTTGGATGAATGCGGTACTTATTGAATGGCTTTTTGCTAGAAATTGAGCACTTCATGCTGGCGATAGCGACACTTCAAGTAGCCGCGGATGCTAGCTTTTGGTAGCGTTGTGTTATTTGTAAACAGCTCGGTATATTACTTTTCGCAGTTTAAAGGTAACGTGGTGTCGAGATATTCATCATGTAAAAACCGAAATGAAAGTAATTGTATGCGGTCACCTGTAGAATCCGTCTGCGTCGGCTCGGGAGCTGGCGGGACTGACGGATTATCCTAAAAGAGCTAAGGTGTGTGTAATTGAGGGGTGCAAGGAAACTGTCAGGGCTGTCCGCAAGGCGTCAGCCAGACGTTGGAGTTGATTTCCTGATCGTCAACTGCTGTTGACTGCTCGTCAACTGCTGTTGACTGCTCGTCAACTGCTCAGGGGTTAAATTCTTCATGCTCTGGCTCGCGGTAGAGTTTGTAGCAGATTCGAGATTGGTTTTGGGGATGGGTTCCAAATAAAAGGTCATGACTTGGCAAGGGATCTGTTTCATTGGCATCCGTGTGAAAACTAGTGTTTTGTGACGGATAAGAATTCAGAGATACACAGGGGTAGGCGCCTCACCAGCGACATTGGTCAGATGCGGAGCTCGAGGTGCCGGCTGGCTGGGACCGTAACTGGGGAGGGTATGCACCGGCTGATGAGCGGTGTCAGCAGTGTTTTTCATGCAATGTAACATAATTTCCTATGTTTCATCCTTAGGAACCGTTTCGATTATAAAATTAATCAAAACGGGACACTTTCCGCGACGCTTAGTCATCTAGGACAGGCTGTCCAAATCCGGGACAGTCTCGCATAATCCGGGACGTCTAGTCAGCCTATCTAGCCTCTGTTTTTAGTCTTGCGTTGATTGGTTCCCCCGTCCCAAGGACGAGATCGTTTGTGAAGGCTAGGAGTACTCGCTCGCGGGGTAGCGATATTGAATAACTTACATGACAGTCCATCCCCTTGCTGCAACCTTCTGCGCGATTCGAAAATTGCGTGCGATGCGTGGTTTAGTAGCACGGGCCTCCATAAAGCACACCTTATACTGCCCTACGAATTCTCTTGCTATTCGGGATAGACGTCATAATAAAATCTGGAAGAGCACATTGTAAGCTACATAGATCAGCGTAATGCTCTGGTAATAACGGGCCCTATTCCCACAGTCACCTCACCTCACCTCACTTCGTTCACTTTCCTGTCACCTCACCTAAAGTCACCTCACCTTACAGGCCCCATTTGATTTGTACAGTCACCCAGGTGAGCGGAGTCACCCAGGTGACTGTGAGAATCGCAAATTGTCACCTAACTTAAAAAAATTAGGTGAGGTGACTGTGAGAATAGGACCCAACAGCAATTGAACCGATCGCCCTTTTTGTAGATGGGACAAACTACACATTCCATCCACTCCTCCGGTAGTTTTACCTCCTCTTAAATCCGTGAAATTATCCGGTAAAGTGCCGTTTCTAGTGGTTCTTTGCCATTTTTGTAGAGTTCTGTCGGAATTCCTTTCCGCCTTTCCGGCGGCTATATAATTCTTCAGCTGATCGATTTCTCGCCGGATCACGTCGAGATCGGGAGCCGGCATGCTGTTAGTGCAACTTTAGTGGAGTTCGGGTAACTATAGGTCATATACCGGCAGGGAAAAAGGCACTCATGCGAACGCTGAGTGTAGCAATGTATTAGCCTTGAGCGTCTGTGTTCATGTCAAGGACGGCTCTTGATGACTTGATGATTTCTTAACCAAGTGCGAAGTTGTACTGCAGGTTTGGAGCGCCTTACGACAGCGTCTGATCTAGAACGAGCGGCTGAATTAAGAAATTTGTTGTCTCGGCACTACAGTAACTATGGCCATTAGGGCTGTCTAACCGGTAGTACCGGTAGTACCGAAACCGGTAATACCGGCCAATTTTTGGATACCGAAATACCGGTTTTGGAAAGGCAAAAAACCGGTATTTCCGGTATTTTCTAATCTGCTTGTTTTTTCCAACCCCTTACGCGAATAAGAACTAAATTTGATAAAAGATTATAAAACTCTTAGAAAAACAACTTGGTGTTAATGCCGACGAGATTCTACGACTACTAACAATGAAGAGAGTGAAGTTGTGGGTCACATAATTATAGCTCTTGAACCCGCTTAAAGCACAGTAGAGTAACTTTGCTGTAAAAATGTTTCATTGTATAAGCCAAACGTCGGGTTTCAATTTATTTTTGAACAACTTGGTATTCAAATGCCAACAAATTATTCGAAGCTCTCAAATAACGAATTTAGGAAACAAGATCAGGGCCCAGAAACGTCACTTACAATAGTAAATTGCAGTGTTGGGCACCGTTAATTCGCTAATTCGCTAGCCAATTCAATTTGCTCGATAATCGAGGAAGTTTCGCGAATTACTAATCGCAAACTGCAAATTACAGGCACAGTTTTTTTTAACATATCACAACAACTTGCATTGTAATCTATCACTGTACAAATTATTACTTTCTTAATAAAACTAAGATCAAAACCTATAATAATGGATTAAATGCTCAACAGTTTATTAATTTCAAAATTAATAGCGGCACTTCATTTGGAATTACGGATCAGCAACAATTCGGCTAGTCTGAGTATAAATTATGAAGCCTAATTAGCGTTTCGCGATTGCTCGGTTAGCGAATTAGCGGTACCCAACACTAATAAATTGTTATTCAACAATGAAGTAATGAAGCTCCAGTTTTAACTGAAGCAGCGCCGCTTCATTTCAAAAATCAGCGTCATTGAAACGATTTTCACTTCATCATGACGACCGGCTTTAAAGTTTCATTTGTATTTCTCTATCAAATGTTCAGAAAAAGGTCAGCCTAGACTTTGAATGCAATTGAATTGATGTTGAGTAACATTTCCTACATTAATCTACTCAACATCGACAAATCGTGCATGACTGTCAATCGTCATCATTTGACACAATCAGTAGCTTCAGCTGAAGCTTGCGCGAAACGTTCTGCTCAACAAATGAAACAAGTCGCTTCATATATGAAGCGAATGTAAGGAAAAGTTAGCTTCATTTATTTGTTTCGACGATGCCGGGCTCTGATCAGAATACGGGGATCTTTGCGCGTTTTGAGCATTCTTGCCAACAAAGGATCTGCCAGGAAAGAATTTGGAATATTTTTCAAGTCTTTCGAGTGATACATTGATTACACAAGGAGATGAAATCTGCATCCCACTATATTGGAATAGTGGGATTGATAACAGAGAAGAGAAGGTATTCGTGAACGATGATGAAGAGGAAGACGTTATGCTGGAGTTCCGGTTTGGGGATGGTGAAAAAACTGTTGAGAGGCTGTAGGAGACCGGGGCATTAATTATGCTGGAAGCAACAATACAAGATATTTTGTAAATAATTAAAGGCGAGTCTCTCTACTATAAATTTGAAGAAATGAAAGGAAAGTTCGTGATGTGCTTAAAATCGTTCGCTAGACATCAATGAAAGCGGAAGTGTTTTTATTGTTGGAAGTGTTGGCAATAAAATTCGTTCTACAGTAAGGAAATTAAATCGTTAAGTGTATTATATCTGCTTCAATTCTATTTTGCTAAGTAACAATACTGAAGCTAATGTTTCAAAATAAAAAATTTACTGAAAAACATCAACATTTCTATTGATTTCGAATAATCTGCTAATACCGGTATTTTACCGGTATTACCGGTATTTTCTACGCCAATACCGAAATACCGGTTTTCACCAAAAGCGCCCAATACCGACAGCCCTAATGGCCATAGATAGGTAATCTGCCTAAATCTAAAAATACTATGAACACTCACGGCAATCCAAATCTTTCGTTTCCGCAGTTCCCGTTCCCGTCTCTGTGCGTGGTTTTAGTGAACTCTTCTTATCCGCTACTATCAGAACAAGCGTCTCCCAGGCCCCGTGGTCCACCGATATTGCGTAACTATTGAACTATAAAGGATTAAACGCGAGTGCACGTAAATAAAGTCCACATACTAATAGCTTCTAACTGCTATAACTTTTTTTGCCGCCTTCTGATATGATAATCGAACTCGGGTAACATGTTTGACATTGACCTTTGCAATACGTTAAAATAAATCAAATCTCTAAACATCCTGTGATGTCAGTGACTAGTTGCGTTCTGACGGTTATACTACTGTGAAAAAATGATAACAAAAATGCATTACCTTCTAACTGATCGGTGCGCAGCACGAAATCATACCGCTCTCCGGACACAGAAATAAGCGTATCAACAATGTGCGGCTTCACTGCACCTCCGTCGGTAGAAATTATCATCATTCTATGTTTTTCGATCTGCGTTACATATAACTCTAATAAAAAAAATTACTTTCTTTACATTCGAAATTAGAACTCACTTGCAATCGAAACGGACAGTACTGACTGCCTGCGCTGATCAACCGAAAGCGGTAACGTTTGTTTGGTCGAACACGAAACACTGTCAACGGGACGTAGTCTATGTGCTTGTATCGCCCACGACCATTGATCAGCACGGAATCAACTCTCATTTGAGAACTTTGCAATCCCGGTACCCACCGTTCCACCGAATCCAACGTCCAGTCCGATATGATCATTACATGTTCTGAATGGTCATAGTCGTATAAATCGGCGTTTATGTCACTAGGATTCCTCACAATGGCAGCCCCAATATGCCCGTTAGGTTTCTGATATCCTGAGTGTGAATGATACCACTGGGTTCCAGCTTCTTTTGCCGTGAACGAGTATCGGAAGGTGGTTCCCGATGGAATTGGGCACTGTGTAATCATCGGAACGCCGTCCATCCATGGTGTGTCTTTCTGGTGAAAACCATGCCAGTGAATCGTGGAAGCAAGTCCTTCCATACTGTTAAGAACGTCGACCACAATCGTATCGTTTCGGCAAACATAAATCGAAGGACCAGGCATTTTTCGGTTGATAGATACTATAGCACGTTCCATTCCATTACCTGTTACACACTGGGAATGGAAGCAGTGTTCCCGAATTCCGCGGGCGCAGTCCCAACATGATCTATTTATATGAAAAACTTAACGTTTCCGGTTTGATTTTTCAGTATACTATAATACTCACGATCCCATTGAGGCGTAATTTTCCAGAGTCCAATGAAAATAGCAGACTCTCGGTGGCTCATTGGTACTGCACGTGCGATCACATTCCTCCCCGGGATATACCCGAACATCTTGATTTGATTGAGAGTTGGTCTCCTCAGTTAATTCGGCCCATATTTCCTCTGTAAATAACTTACGTCTGAGTATATTGTCAGTCCGTAGAACGTGCACATCTCACTTGGTTTAGTTAATAGAGGAAAATCGTAATAACAATAGGCCAAATGCTGTAGGTAAATTACAATCAGTAGAACTGGTTTTTTCTGCATTTCGTCTAACGTCCCGCCGAAGTGCGGGTTTAGAATCGTGACTTTTTGCCGTATTTGAACTCGTCTGTGATGCGATTGACGAATAACTAACCAGCGACGATTACAATTCAATGAATTACAGCATCCAAAAGGTTACGACAAGATAACGTGATGCCGCAGCATTAACTAATAACTGTAGGGGAGCAGTTAGTGATACAGCTTATCGCCTTGCATTAGTTGCATTCGGAGGCACGAGAAATATTTAATCCACCTAATGGTAAAAGTACCCGATGCTACATATGTAATCAGTCAACTCTTGCTGCACACAAAAAGTGAGATTTGATTTTTAAATATATGTATTACTGCCCTCCGTAACTGTCTACACTGAAGAAGCGTACATGAATGTATAAAAATTGATGTATTTAGTCTAGTAGATTATTCGTTTTTTTACGACAGCCCATCTAAGAGCCTTCCGAAAAATAAGCATCGTCATTTGATCTCGTTTTAGATGTGCTACAGTCCAATTAATGGGAGCTCGATTACAGCGTAGCCCAACTAAAGATAGTCCAATGAGCGAAATTCGACTGTATATAAAAACTCCCAGTTGGTCTTGAGCTACGGCATTCCTCTAGCCAATAAGCCAAACTAATCGTGTATTCGAATCTTGACTAGGAAGTATTTTCAGAGAGAGCAGTTGAGCTTCTAACAAATGCTAAAAATATCTGTGAATTGTAGGGGCACTGCGGGTAAAATAAGCATATCTGCTACAAGTTGACTGTAATGCTGATTTTCCCTACTATTGGTACGACACAAATTACATGAGCTAATTGAATAACCGAATAACCAATAGTAGGGTTAGCACTCACACCTCTCAAACCGAGGACCCGGATTCAAATCCCAACCCCGCAGAAGTAACGAATGACCTAAGATGTTAAAGTGACTAATCAAAAAAAAAATTACAGTCAGTCCACAATTATGGGCCACACACAATTATGGGTCATTTTAGCTTTACCTGCCGATTAATGCGTGAATATTATATTAATTGTTTAATGAAATTGTTACTCGTAAGTAGCACTAATAATTTGATCAATCATTAGGTGATATTTGAACGGATATTAGCAGCCAAAGCTAAAATGACCCACAATTGTGTGTGACCCATGATTGTGGGCTGACTGTACATGAGATTTCTGGCAGCAGACCTTTTTGGGGGAAAAGCCTACTGATCGATGGGTTAATGTGAACTGGCTTTAAAAAATGTAGCAAGGACAATCATTTTCAACAACTCACAAAGTTCCAAAAATTGCAAAACCTTTTCGACCCCTTTCTAATCAATAATCTTTTTTGAAATGGCGGGATTTTTTGATTGAGAATGCTAATAGTTACTTAGCTAAAAGCAATATTACGCGTTTTCCCAAAAATGATAGTGATGGTTGTTACGTCAACTATAAAAACCATGGGCAGATAAGGTATGTACTCTTTATACACTGGTTCGAGCTTTACAACCTAATAAGTTTGAACCAAATTGCGTAAGTATTCAACGAACAATGACGCAGTAGAGCAGTCGAAGCGAGTGAGGAAATTCACCACCAACTTTTGATGTAGGACTACGTATTTGATTTCTATATTGGGGTGCACTTTAGAAAAACGAAAAGGCAACATCCCAAGTAGCACACGTTGTCACAATTGAGTCGCAGCGGCTGATATGCGACAAATTTAAATGTAAAACTTCGGTTACAGTAACCTAAAATATAACAGTTGTGTAACCGAAATAGCGCAACTTATGTAACTAAATCTGGTTGCATTAACAGTTACTCAATAACCAATATGTAACATGTATAGTTACAAAATGGTTACTATTGAAGTTACACATAAACTGTAAATTGACTTTCAATTGGTGGCAAATTAGTTATCTTGTAACTTTTATTGCATAGCGAAAATGTAGCAGGTTTATTATTTCAATCTATGGCTGTCAACGTCAAGCAGTAAATTTAACTGTTGAATATAGAAGAGTGTATAAATTATTATTTCAACACAAATTTTAATGCAGTTTCAAATTTATGGTGAAATGCATGATTCTAGCTTTGAAAAATTCACGCGCTCTTATTTAATATAGCTTTTCGTTACTTACTTCTTTGAAAAATCGATGTTTTGTAAATCAAATATAAAAATTTAAATTTTAATTTTTTGATTTTTAAAATTTATTCTTAGCAATAATGAATTAGTGGAGCATTCACCTAGAAACCATTAAAAATCAAGTTGTTTTCGCTATCACTTCTATCACAGTAAAATTCATAACCATTTTGCCTTTGGTTCTAACTACTACACCATCGTCCTTGAAGTTTTGTATCGTTTTCGGCATATTGCATGAAATGATTTTAAGCAGCCATTGTTCATTGTTCACATTGTTGATATCGGGAAAAGGTATTTTTAGTGATTGTTGTGAAAAGAAAGTGTTAATTTAATATCAAAGAATAGTTTCAGTTTGAATAAAACAGTTACCACCAGTGTTAATCATAGAAGGTTACATTTCAGTTACATTCTAGTTGTACGTAACCTTAGCCTTCGACCTGGTTACGGTATCGGTTATACGGTAACCAATATTAAATCTGTTGTAGTCACTTATTTCTTATGTCGTCATTTCTAAGTTACACTGTAACCTATTTTCATTGCCGGTTTCGTTTCGATGTAACTTGATCGTTTTGACGTTTGAGAATAATCATCATTTGTTTACTTAATACCAATGTCTGGGCGGAGAAGATTCCAAGTACCATCAATTAAGTAAATAAACGCATTTACAAGAGCATTTCACAACCCGTGTACCAATTGTTTATCTTTACCATTAGCAATATTCTTCAGGTCTAGTTTTTCCTTAATCCGTTGTGTTTACAAGGAACAGTGAACAAATTGTTGCGAAAATGTTACTAGCCGACTTTTTTTGACTTCGTAACTGCTCGTAACGAAAAATTAACTGTTTTGCGACCAGCAAGTTGATGACAGTTTGGAAAAAGGTTTCAATTTGGTCATTTGGTAACTACCTGGTAACTTTTTGAGATTTTTGTCACTAGAAAACTAAAAAGTAACTATTTTTAATTTTATGTAACCTAACTCGTTACAAGTATCCTAAATGTAACTGCTGTGCAACCTTTTTGTATTTTTTTATTTTTATGATTAGTTACAAGTGCTACTTGGGATGTAACGAAAAGTGGTAATGGTTTACTCGCTTATAACTCAGTCATCCCCCAATAGGTTCTAGAGATATTGATATCAAACTTTTGAATAATTGAAAAAAATTTGGGCATTGTCTAACTAAAAATACACGCTTTGTGATTGGTAGGACTAAGTAGTGTTGATTTGACGTAGCAATAATGATGTTTTGACCAAACTCGTGACTTTAGTCATGACCTTGAAATGCGGCCCCTTCATTCCCGAAAAAAAAATCCTTCTTCATTACTTTCCCTTACCGTCCCTTCATCAATTGTAGAATCATCGTTTCAAAAAAAAAAAAAAAAAATATTAATAATGATGTTTCTATACCGCAAGTAGTAGGTACTGTTTTATAAAACCGTACTTAAATTTTACTTGCATTTAATGGTTCTCGTTACACTTTTCCTTGACAAAGCCTCCTCGTCCCAATAGGTCGGAGCTTCATAACGTCGTCCAGACTTATATTACTTTGATATCTGTGCTTGGGGAGTACGCCAGAAAAAGTGATTAAGTCCTCTCGTCCTAAACAAAAAAATTCTTAAGACCGCTATAAACCTAGACCAATTTGATGTCTGTATCAGGGAAGTGCGCCAGAAAAAGTGATAAGTCTCCTCATTCCAGCAAGATTTCGTAGGACCGCGATAAACCCACTTTAATTTGATGTCTTGAAAGTGAATCTTTCGGCCGCTTGTATCCATATACCAAAAGAATTCATTCAAAATTGATGTCATAGATGTAAAAGGGGTTAACGGAATATTCATCCATGTGACTTGTGATGCAAGTTGTGCGTTGCAAGTTGCAAATATTTGCAAAATGTCAAGCTTTGTCGAATTGAACCTGCATTCGAAGTTCTACGTGAGCCCCTCGTTCATGCCTCTCTAGGCAAAGATCTTCATACTTTTTGTTACTCTAATATTAGAGATTATTTCGAGATAGTCAGCGATGCCAGCGAGTGGTAAGCGTACACCCGAGAATTATTCCTGGATCAACTTATTGCTGTACATAACCTGAAATAAAGTATTTGAGGGTAGTAAGGTTACGATTGTGGTGGAACGTGCTTTCGTTGCATTAGAGTTAGCACTTAAAAACACCAACACGTAAACCATCTGACTCCCTTTTGGTGTGCAGTTGAAGTACAGTAATCCGTCGAATAGGTCCTTGGGTGGTGCTGTTCGCTCATCGCAATTTCTCCTGTTCCTTCAAAATGATATAGAGTAAGGAGAGGCAAAAGTGCGATTCAATGTTTATCTGTGCAGAGTTCGGGTAAATTGACTACGTTGGCATGGATGGGTGACTACTTTAACAGCTTGAATTTATCGTAAACATTTGTTGTTTACGAAGCATAGTTGCTGAGTTATGGGTAAATGTTGTTTTAGAGCGGTTTTGATGTAATATTTCGATATGCGGCAAATACAATATCAACAGGTGGATATTACTTGTCGAAAAATTATAGTAGCGTTTTACATCATTCACATATCCCTTTTGATGAGTTTGATCCCTTTGCGGTGAGAAAAATTCACAAAATACATTTCGATAATTTGATCACACCTCGTTAAGCGCCTAGCGGGGCAAAAGTGCCCCGGATTCCTGGACGAGTTAAAAAACAGTTTTAGACAGTGTATTATAGATACTAGAAATGCAAGATCTGCAGGATACTGTGTGCTCTATAGATGCAACAAAACAAAACAGCATTGTGTGAATGTGAAACAAAAATTAAACGTTTGATAAAGTTTCGATCTGGCGGAAGCTACAGTACACCAGCGGAAAATAAAAAAGGTGCAAGTTGAGAAAAATTTTTTTCCTGAAATTTATCGCAGATTGAAGATATTATGGTTTTGCTAGCTGCTGCTGTGCCAATTTCGTGGATTCTAACTTCGCACTTTTGCATCGGGGGCTTCGACTCGGCTTCTTTATTACCCCTATTCTGTATTTCGAACGGGTTTATGTTTCGTTCGAAACTGACATTTCGTTCGAAAAAACAGCGGCTCGAACGAAAGATCTTCATATGAAAAAACAACTCGAATGAAATATTTGCCAAGTCGATCGAAATATTTCAACTCGTTCGAAATACAGAATATGGGTGTATATCTCATAGAAATTGATGACAGCTTCAAACACCGCACTTATACCCCGCCCTACTCTAGCTGATTTTTGGTAGGCAATAAGCCTTTGATAATCCCGAATAATATGCCAATAATCAGCTTTATTATTAATTGAGCAACTAAGAAATTACGATGGGCGCAGCAGCAACACCCATTGAGTTACTCGAGGGGTTGCTTTATAAGCGTTATGGTTTGTATCGTACAGGTGCGACCTACAGGTTGGAAATAAAAACCACAGGCTGTATATAAAAACCACAGGCTGTATATAAAAACCACACAGTAGGCCGTATGCATAAAACAGTTTGCTTTGCTTTTCCTGTGTAAATCTTATGGGAGAAATAAAGCAAACTCTTTTTTCCATACGGCGTGGTATCGCAGACTTAAAAATAGGCGCAGCAACCTCATCATGTATCGCGACTATACTTGAAATTTAAAAGTGTTTTATTTTATTTTATTTATACAACCAGTTGGTATGAAAAACTTGAATGTATAGGGTTTCACCATAATTCATGAATATTGTTTTGGCCTCCGGTTGATAGGATGAACCAAAAGAATGGGAAAGTGAATCAAAACAGCAGTAACAATATAAGTATGGAGTAAGGAGGGGTAAAAGTGCGATGCGGGTAAAAGTGCGATTCAATGATTTATCGGTGCAGATTCCGAGTAAGTTTTCTACTTTGGCATGGATGGGTGACTACTTTGACAGCTTGAATCTAACGTTAACTAATTATATACAGCTTTATTCACTATATTACAGATACTAGAAATGAAAGATCTGCAGAAAACTGTGTGCTCTACAGATGTTGGCCGAAGGAAAACAATGTGTTTCCGCTGATGAAACAAAAAAACAAACGTTTGAAAAAGTTTCGATCTAACGGAGGCTGCAATACACCAGCGCAAAATAGAATAGGTGCAAATTGATATATTCCTTACCGAAATATAACGCAGATTGAAGATCATATGGTTTTGTTAGCTACTGCTGGGCTAATTTCATGGATTCTAGCTTCGAACTTTTGCCCCGCGGTATTCGCACTTTTACCGCCCTACTCTATACTAAGATAAACAGCATCTTTGGTTAAAATTAAAACTGAATTATTTTGCTGCGCTTTTGCTTCACATTGTTTTATCTCATACGACAATAACTCGTCTCAACTTTATCAGATTATTTAATCTTATCACGGAAGAACGTTGTATTTAGTACAAAAACTACTTAGTACGGATCGTAAAAATTCCAATGTTTGTTGGATGCCGGTCGGTTAACAAAATTGGGTATTCTTGCAACAAATTATTCAAATTGGAAACGGATCGATTTCGCTTTATTGATCTGTAGAAATGAGTTTTTTCTGAGCTCAAAAAATTATTCATTGCAAAACCCACATTTCTTAAATTTGCATAGAACCTCATAGAAATGTAAAAACCCTCATGGCATACATGCATGCAAAAAGATACTTCAAGACCTATATGTTGCACATCTTACCCTTTCCGTGTCACAGATAAAAAAGCAAAGTATTGGGCTTAAACGTCTTTTCTTAGACTTGACCCTTCTTTATCGACAGACTTTACAACCGGCTATTAGAGTACAGGGCGGTTACGGGACTAGTCCTATTGACAATCCTACTGACTGTATCGAGCAGCACCGCCTAGCCGAGATTCGAACATACGACGACTGGATTATTAGAACAGCATCGTACCACGAAAACAACTAGGCGATGTGTCACAGATTCTAAATTATTCTAAATTCTTTCTAAATTATGTCGGGAAAAGAGTGGAACGAGTTCGGATGAAAAAACAATCATTTTTATTCACTGTATATGAATAATACTTTTGCGGCATTTTAGATTTTTTTATTCGACTTTACATTTTATTGACTTCTGCAGATGCTGTTGAAACAATTTCACTATCTAATCACACTTCTCGTTTAGCAATAGTCTTCTCTATAATTCATTAACACACAGAGCATGGCTGTACATTTTTTTCTGCACCATCTACGATTTCGTTCAGTTTTTTTTATTAGGTTCTGTGTCACAAAATTGAATCGTGGTTTCGTAATGAAATTTTACCAAATAGAGAAGTTTGCTGTATTTCACGAATAGAAACCTGAAATTAAATTTACATTTCATTTTAGTTTGACTCATACTTTGCATTGTTTCCGTTTTTTCTGCTCTTGCGAAATTTACTCCGCTATTCCCTGCATTCTCTACACAATACTTCGGACTTCCGGGCAGGGTACACACCATCCTTATTACAATAGGGTGTCCCTCTGTTTATAAGAGAGGGCAAACGATTTTATCTGTAAAATAAACCTAAAAGGTAATTCATATTGCATTATAATACATCCATTTGATGAGGGACAGTATTATTTCCTAGCTTCAGGCGACCAATGCTTTAACAGTGAGGACTCCCTCAGCATAGATATAGTATCTTCACTCTCGTTTAAACTAATTTAACCTGTAAGTCATGCACGGGCATGGTTACTGTCTAACAGCAGCATTCAGCTAGTTTGTTGGCCGTTGTAAGGGACAACCGATTTCACCTATTTAGCGCGTGGGTTGCGAGAATAGATTCCGGTGCCATCGTCCAAAGCAGCACCAACGACACCACCACTATGAAGGAGTGTGGACGGATGGCTCTGCTGGAGGCGCCACCTTTGGTTTTGCTGACGTCCGAGTCCAGCTGGCTCTGGTTGGCATGCTGCATCGCGGCCGGCTTTTCACCTGTGTGTGACGATACGGAAACGACCAGAACAAGCGGAATGGTTAGCGGAATGTTGCTGTGTGTAGTATTGTTGGGAGGAAAATTCAATTTTTGTTCCATTTTCGATTTCGCTGGCAAAGTGCTTGCCATAGAGCATAACGCGGTGGTCTGGCGAATGATAATTAATGGTCCATTGTAATTGGGTTACAGCTGCCGCTAACCTATGAGCGGCATTAATTGTTGTCAGAGTGCGTATTGGATTTTTGTTACGTGGAAATAAATTCAATTTCAAATCTATGCAACGGAGATTGAGTTTATGAATGGACATGTCACGGATATTGAAAATTCTCACATGCAAAAAAAAAAACGTAAATTGAAGTTTGCCAATCATTCGGTAGGTAAATTATACGTACAAATATTTTTGTGCATCCAACCTCTAATAATATCTCAATTTTCTTAGCGATCTTACAATCATTGTGATAATTTGAGGAATGTGTTGCTCGGATCAGAAACACAGATATAAGAATGAACATAATTTGATACGCTCCACAATATCAGAATTCTGGTGAATACCACAGAATAAAGTTTACTAATTGATAACAGCAAGTTACCGGTTAACGGCCGAAGGCCATTGTTGGGGGTGTGAATTTGCACGTATTCGAAAAAGAAAACACTTACAGTAGAGGTGATTCATTATGTCCTACTTGCTTTGGTGCGTTTCATTTGGAAAGCAGACCCTGTTTTGGATATCACGCTCGAAACAAGTTGACTTGTTACTAAATTGGAACATCTGTTTGTGGAAATTTTGCAATCACCAGTTATCTGATTTCCTCGAAACATTTTTGTTGGTAATTGAAAGTGGCAAGGACTAAACTACAGACAAACAGACTTAAACTAGCCACCACATTTCTACTATTAACTGATAAAATCATTCTCTTTGAGGTGGGTGAAAGTAGTTTTCTGTTCATCTGTGGTATTCGCGCTTATGCCGGTACGACTGGTAACTTTAGCAAGCCACCGTTAGTATTTATCCTTCAAGCGTCCAGCTCTATAGCATCTATATTGCCGACCAACGGGAAGGATTTCGAGTGAAGCCATATTTCTGTACCCTCTCCGAAAAGTTACCTTGTAATACGTGAACGGTGATGCTAGCGGACCGGGTGTTGGAAGGTGCACATGTGTAGTTGCCAGCGTGCTTGGAGTGCACCTCCTTGATTGTCAGAACGCTGGTGACTGGTGAAAGTATGTGCGAGTACGGCAGAAACCCGCTGCGATTTAACGCCCATAGCTCTTGTTGCACCGGATGGTGGTCTAAGCTGCTGATGGGATCCGAAGAGTCTGTGGTCAGTTGCGCTTCTGCCGTGTCAACCGATGAATGATCCAGCTGTCCAGGAGGTACCATCATTTCGAGTGCATTTATTCCGAAGCTGCCATCATCCTGGTCCAGAGTGTGGCTACCTGGCTGGTGGCGATGCGCTAGGTGTAGATGACGATGCAGTTCATGCTGGTGATGGCCGTGGTGCGGCAGATGGTGTTCGATATCGGGTTCGTGGAATGGCGCATGATGTTGTTCGGTTGTGTCGCTCAGCGAGGACGTTCCGACCGTGGCCAAGGGTTGGAATGGCGTTACCGAAAACCCATTTTGCTGGTCAAAGTTTACCATGCTTTGCTGGTGGTACCTTGATTGGGAAGAGAACCAACAAGACAAAATGAGGCACGTTCTGAAGTGTTAGAAAGGTGGCTGCAAGTTTGGCGTTAAGTTAATGACTTTCCATTAAAATCCAGTATAGCGAGAACCGGACGATACGGTTGGCAAGTGGATTATGCACACGAACAGTGAACCGCAAACCACTTTTGCTACTTTTTCCGTTGAATTACCAATGACTTGTATATCTGTTATTGTATTATGTAGACGGTTTTAAGTTCTAGCAAGATTATCTCACAGAAACCACAGAACTCACAGAATAAACAATTTAACTCCCGAAAGAAAAGAAAGAAAATACAAATACATAAATGGAGAAAAAATGAAAATGCAGAAACAAGATGATTTTAGATAAACAAAACGAAAACAATTAAATAAAATGATTGTAACAAATAAAAACAGGGACAGAAAATTAAACAAACAAAAAATTAAACGAAAATCGAAAAATTATATGAAAATTGAGAAATTGAAAGAAGTCAAATGAATATAAAAAAATAAAATAAAAATCGCGACATTAAATAAAGAACAAGAAACTAAACGAGAAATAAAATGACAATTTAGAAATAATACAAAAATCGGGAAATGAAATAAAAACCGAAAAATAAAACGAAAATCGAAAAACAAAATCAAAATCGAAAAATAAATTGCAAATCGAGAAATAAATTGTTGTGTGTCAGAAAAATTATATAAAATTAAATAGCTGTGTGATCTACGGCTTAAGTAAGGCCATTACAAATAATTTCAAAAGTTTTTGTCATCCCCCCTTGGAAATTGGCTTGAAAAATCGGGGGGCAAAAAAATAATTTGTAGGGTTAATTTTTTTTCATAAAATCAATTGTCTGTGGGTTCTACAACCTGAAAAACTCGAAAAATGAGTGTACGAGTTGAGTTAATACTTCTACTGCCGCTCTGCGCATAACAGTCCCATTTATATAGGAAACTCCATAGAAAATGTGACGGTTATGCGAATAGTGGCAGTCTAGCACGAAACAAAAATGGAAATTCGAACAACGAAATTTCCGAAAATCGGCCGAAAATTTTTTCTTTCGTTTTTGTCGTTTTTCGTAAATTTTTGCATGGAAAATAATAACGTATATTTTAAAACAAGAATAGATTTGGTTTTCACGTTTAAACTTTAAATAAAAATGCCTAAAAGCAATATTTTTTTTGCTCGATTAAAAAAATCTCATTGTTTTTTTTTCGCCCCCTCCTCCAGTGGCCCAACACAGGAAGGATAAAAACTTTATAAAATATTTGTAATGGCCTAACTCGAAAAATGAGTTTACGGAGTGTTAACGCTCTTAGTACGAAAAAGAAGTGGAACTACTCTATATGGCATGAAGTCATTTGGCATAACGGTTTGTTGGCATAATGGTCACTTGGCATAACGACTTTATAACAAAACGCATAATTGATAATTTAGCCAGATTTTGTTGTTTAGTGCTTCCTAACTGACAATGCGGCTATGTTAGGAAAATGACCATATGGTCATCAAATGATGTTTAAGGAATTATGCCAATCGGACCTTTATGATTATGCCAAGAAACTGGTACCGAATGGCCGAAACACAAATGGCCGAATCACGAAAGTCCGAATCACGAATGGCCGAATCACGAGAGGCTGAGCTTTCCCGGAATGCCTAAATAACTATTCAAAAAATAACATGAAATGGCAAACAGTTTACAAATATCTGGAATTAAATAAAAAGAAAACTTATCAGGTTTAATTCTATTATGAATATTTATTCTTGACAGATAAGTATTTCGCCTACGACTTACAGGCTTCCTCACTGACTCTTTTCTGTTCGAAGTTCGAAAACAGACACTGAGGAAGCCTGCAAGTCGTAGGCGAAATACGTATCTGTCAAGAATAAATATACATGGTAGAATTAAATTGGATAAGTTTTTTGTTTAGATTATAGGCACTTTAACCAGTTTTGGGTCATTCGTGACTTCTGCGGGGTTGGGATTTGAACCCGGGTCCTCGGCGTGAGAGGCGTGAATGCTAACCACTACGCCGGGACTGACCCCGGATAAGTTTTCTTTTTATTTAATTCTAGGTTTCGTATTGTACTAAGACGCAAAAACTTCAGTTAACAAATTACTTCAATCAAACAAAAAATAAAATAAGCAATACAATTATTTACTATAAAACAAAACACCATACTTCGAGAACACTTTTGTTTAGCACTTGATAAAAGTGCAACTGCGTCAACAAAATTTTTAATGATTATTTTGTGAGACCTTACACATTTTGAATAATTTTTTTCATCTATTTCTCTTCGCGAATTTGAAACATCCCCCTGAAAACCCTTTAAATGCGGGTGCCCCCCGCAGAAACCACTACTATTTAGGGGTACGCATTTTCCTAGGTTTACTGACTAGTAGGGATTATCCCTCAGCTAAGTCCGAACGAGCGGCAGCGAGCAAGGATAGCATATACCCAACATTTGTGCAGACTGAAGGCCGTGATTATTTTTGGCCGAATATGATGTTCGGCCATTCGTGTTTCAGCCTTTTGTGATTCGGCCATTTGTGATTCGGCCGTTCGTGATTCGGCCAATAGATATATTATTCCATTTGTTATTTCGGCCATTCGTGATTCGCCCATTTGTGTTTCGGCCATTCGTAGGTAATCCATGCCAAGTGAGCGGCCCCAATGCGATGACCGACAAACGGCAATTTTTTTCGATTTTGTCTCTTTTGGAATGGAAAATGCTGGAAAACAATAACATTCCTGTAAAAAATAATAACATATTTATGAAAAGCAAGAATAGAATTTGTATTCACGATTAAATTTTGGGTAGATACGCGCGAAACGCTTAAATGTTTATGCTTTTTGGTAAAACGTCTTAGTATTTTTTTCGCCCCCAAAATCGGACGTAGAAATACTTTATCAAATACCGTAGACCCCCGTTCGTTTGACCGTTTTTAACCTGAACACTTTTTAATTTGAACCCCGCTGGTTTGCACGAGGTGCTAATTAAAAATGGTTCAAATGTCATTCTCAACATAACATCATTTACTAATGCAGACAATGCACGATAAACACGACTTGTTTGTGTTGATCTAGCGTGTTTAATCTGTTTCACTTTCCGTTTTCCCAATGATTATGATAGAAATCCGATAGGAGAAATAAATATTCAGCGCAAAGAGCAAGGCGGCTAGTTCATACAAGTTAAAGCATATTTAGGGTTGCCAGTTGTTCAAATTGAAAACATACCCCGTTAGTTTGCATAAGGAATCGTTCAAATGAACGGGAGCCCACTGTATTGAATTGGCTTGAATAAAAGTCGTGAATGAAATCTAATCGAGAAATAATACGAAAATAGAGATAAAAAAAATATTTTTTTCGCTCCCAAAATCGGACGGACAAATACTTCATCAAATATTTATAATAGCCTAGATAAAAGCCGTGAATGAAATCTAATCTAGAAATAATATGAAAATCGAGATAAAAAAAATGACAAATAAAACAAAAATCTTAAAATAATATGCAAGACCGAGAAATAAAATGAAATTGCGAAAATAAAGGAAAAATAAATAAAACTCGTGAATAAAATAAAGCTCTGGGTATAGAAAGGGCGCCGTGAAATAACATGAAAATCGAGATACAAAAATTGTAATAATTGGGAAAGTCTAGAAATATAGTGGAATAGAAGCCGCCAAGCCAACTAAGTAAGTAAGAAATATAGTGAAAGTTGTAAATAAAACAGAGATGGAATTGGAATAATCGACAAACAACATGAATACGCGGAAATTGAAGAAACGAAATAAAAATTTAGAAATAAAATAGAAAACGGTAAATTGTATACAAACCAAATAGTAAAATGAAAGTAGTTAAATTAAATGAAAATTTAAACATAAAAGAAGAAGTACAGAAAAATATAAGAAGAAATAAATTAATTTGAAAAGTAAATAAAAACCAAAAACAAAGAGAAATAAACAAAGAGAATAAAAGAAAAATATAGAGACATAAAAGAAGCAGTAGAAAAGTAAAAAAGACGTTTAAAAAGTGGAGAAATGAAAGAAAATGTTTAGAGAAATAAAAATGTAAAGAAAAATAAAAGAAAACAGAAAAAGAAATTAAAGAAAACGGAGCGATAAATAGAAGAAAATGTAAAGAAATAGAAGAAAATGTAAGGAAGTAGGAAGTGAGGAGAAGTAACAAGTAGGAAATGAGAAGTAGGAAGTGAGAAGTAGGAAGTGAGAAGTAGGAAGTGAGAAGTAGGAAGTGAGAAGTAGGAAGTGAGAAGTAGGAAGTGAGAAGTAGGAAGTGAGAAGTAGGAAGTGAGAAGTAGGAAGTGAGAAGTAGGAAGTGAGAAGTAGGAAGTGAGAAGTAGGAAGTGAGAAGTAAGAAGTAAGAAGTAAGAAGTAAGAAGTAAGAAGTAAGAAGTAAGAAGTAAGAAGTAAGAAGTAAGAAGTAAGAAGTAAGAAGTAAGAAGTAAGAAGTAAGAAGTAAGAAGTAAGAAGTGAGAAGTAAGAAGTGAGAAGTAAGAAGTAAGTAGTAAAAAGTAAGAAATAAACAGATAGAAGTAAGAAGTAATAAAAGTAAGAAGTGAGAAATAAGAAGTGACAAGTATGTAGTAAGAAGTAAGAAGTTAGCAGTAAGAAATGATAGAAGTTATTTTTAACTTACCAGAAAACATAAGCTGGATACTCGGTAGCTTGATTAAGTTTACACTCTAACCGTAACGTGGAGCCCTCATCGATATGCAAGTCCGGAGCACCCAAAATATCTGCAACGGCCTCTGCAACAGTAATCAGTGAGACACAACTAAATTATATAGCCAGAAATTACGATAAATAAACCGAAACAACCAAAGATGAGTAAAATAGTCAATGTAACAACTGAGTATCCTGATAACTACAAATACAATTGAACCGGCGAAAATCAATTTGCCATTATACCAACTCTAATAGGACATTCATCCCACTGTGACTCTTCTAGTACCGTTTAGCTTAATCTATCATCGAACAGCCAATTGTCTGTTAACCGACTGGAAACAGAACGTATGTTCGTTTGTTTGAATAACACATATGTCCATCCCGGAAAACAACACGGATCTACCATCCGTTGGGATACGTTTGAGTAATTTAATTAAAACATTCATTAGGGGATTGCTGCGTTATAGTTCTGGCTCTTTAGGGTAGCACGTTGTTCTCTATTTTGGCAACAACTGTGAGTGAAAGGATTTAGACTTACTGGGGTGTTCTCGTATGTGAATTAGCTTGCGTTAATGGTTGGTTTGGCTCGGGATATGCAATTCTCCACATTTTGTATTAAATGACTAAAACTAAAAGTTTAGTTTAGGGTCTAAATAATTAATCATTGAAATATTTTTTATTTTATTCTAATAAAAGCTTCATGAAAAATCTATTATTCGAAAACCAAACGATCTTAAAATAAATTCAAGAATATTCAATATTAATCAGGTGAATATTGATAATAAAGAGATGCAGTTTATAATCATCCAATGAAATCAGACATTTAAATTTCGTAATTTTCTTCAATACCCACAACCCGTGAATGTATTGAATCGCTTCCATAACATAAACGTAGCAAATTTGAATACTTCTTCCGTTCGAACTGCTATCAAACGAAATGAATTGAACAAAACGATATAACACACAACGGGTGAGTGATTCAATCAGCAGACAATAACCAGTACTCGTTTTGCCACATTTTTACGCTGTATTGATTCGATTGTTCTGTTTGTTCAAGAAAATCAATTTGTTAAATTTCGAATAATTGATGGGGACGTGTACAGCAATTGTTGCTGTTGTGAGCCGTGAATTGTTTTCCTGACTGTCCATTTACCGCCACAGGCTGCACCAACATTTTGTATTATTATAAAAAAAATGAAAAAGGAACTATTACTATAACGTTTTGCTATAGCTATCTCATCGTACTGATACGTTTTGATTTGAGTGGGTACCAAACTCATTTGCATCGAATTGAGTATCCTTTTCGGTCGATAAATGGTCATATAAAATGGGAAGGATAAACGCATCCCGAGAATAAGTTCTTATTGAGCTTCCCTTCCAAGATGAAATTGGATCCCGAGTTTTCTCTATTCTACTACCTATAGTTGTTGTCCATGTAAATCGTAGAATTTGTGTTCCGTTGAGCAACGAAAGGGTTTGTAAACCGATAAAATTGTGTTCCGAAATTTTCTAATAGCATGAGGGAAACGACCAAACAACGAGTTGGTAATTTGTTTTCGATCCTATGCTTCCTGTTCAATATATTTATTCAAAATTTGGCTGAACATATCCAAATTTTATGCAATTGATTGGGAATTAAGAATTATGCAAAAAAAAATTATTTCTATTTCCTACATCTACCACGTTTTCAGATCGTCCAGTACCAATTTGATGGAGTTTGGCTTTCTTGATTTAAATATATTGCAATTATAAACGTAATAAACCAATAAACAATAAACTGTAAAAAATCAGAAATAAATAAAACCACCAAACGATATGACCTACCGACAACTGTGAGTTCAATAAAAACCGATTGCACCGGATGCACCGACAGTTGGCATTCGTACAGTCCTTGGTCTTCGTCCCGTACGGCTTTGATGCGCAGTGCCCAGTGGCCCATGTGCCGGATATGTTCCACCAGGAAGCGTTCGTCACTGCTGTAGGTGGAGAGGCCCACTGTTAGCAACTGGAAATCTCTTCGCCGTACCCAGGATACCTGCGTAGGATAGGAAAAGATTTTGCATGGCCTTAGATATTTGTGTTTGTTTTTTGAATTATCTTCTCCATTGCGAACCTACCAGAGCGGCGGTTTGTGTTTGTACGGTACACGGCAACAGCGCGGTACCGCCTCTTTGGGCTGTAACTTTTGTGTTATTTCTGGTCGCAAAGTATCCTTGCGGTAAAATAGGCGTCAGAAAGTTAGTCTGCAGCTGGCTGGAATCTGAAAAAGATGGCAAAGCGAGGCTAAGTATATGGAATGCACCGTGTTTTCCGTTCAGTTTATAAAACATACGTTGAATTATCTTTGTACTTTGAAGCTTACTTTTTGCCAAGATTAAATACTTAGAGTGTTTTTGCAGACTAACATAAACAGAAAAATGAGTAAGAGAAAACGAGCTTGGCCAGATCTTGCATGACGATACTTCGGCATCTGTTTCAGTAAGCATTCAGTATTGAGCATTTACGCTTGAAATTGTTTTAGATGAACGAGTTTGTTCGACATTTTTTGACCCCAATGATGCTGATGGATGATGAACGGCAGGATAGAGTATTCCGCATTCATTCATTCATTCATTCCTCCACTTTTTGGATTTTCTCATTTTAAATCTGTAGGTCTTTCCCATAAAGGCAGGTCTTTCCCATATTTAATATATATTTTTTTGAAAATGCTCAAACTAATAAGGAAAATAATGAAAGATTCTGTAAAAAATTTTAGCTAAAAAACTGTTGAACCCAGGAGCGATCTTGATGAGAAGCGAACAATTTTTTACGAGCTCGAAAAACGCGGATCTTGACCGTGTTAATCGACGCAATCGGCGAAACCACAGAGCTGTTTGTAGAATTTTGTGGCATCGATCAGCACATAAGGTCGTTTGGATTTTTCGTAATCACCAAACACCAGACCAAAATTAGCACGCTTGATGTATGCAACAAACACCTGTCAACGGGTTCAACGTTTGGAGGAGAAAGTCGAATGTCATAACGAAGTCTGCCTACTGTAAAATTCTGTGATCGATCCGACTGTCCGAACTGTCATCTAGCGGAACTGGTGGAGAACAATGGGGGGCATCAAGAGTATCTTTATCACAACGAGCAATCATCAGAAAAGTGCGCATCAGCCGAAGGGAATAGACTTCAGATGAAACTTGTGGGATAATTGATGAACGGTGACATTGAGCGTGACTGTGGGCAACAACGATTCGTTGAGCTGCAGTGAGCTGTTAAAAAATTTTGTAGGAGGTATAAAAGAGCCATAATTGAGTAAGGAGAATGCAAGGATTATGCACGGAAAAGTTACAAAAAGTTTTATCCATACATCCTTGTGTTTGTTTCAGATGAACAGGGAGTTTGCAGTGACCAGTCAGTGATCTGACAAGAATACTGCAATTTACCTTAGTGTGTCGCAACCTTCTCACAAGGCTTAACAATGAAACTTTTCGTTTGACGACAAGATTCAAGATTTTACCAATAACGTTCATGTTCAGATGAAAACCAAGATCGAATCTTTTGTTATATCCACCATGCCGCAATTGGTAAAACAGATTCCGGTCCGAAAACCGACTTTTCTGCTCCATATCATTTCCGGTTATACCAGAATGGCCAGGGACCCAAACCAGATAAACAGCATTCAGAAAGCGTAGTTTTTCTAATTGAGTGTGGCAGGCTATGACTGTTTTAGATTTTGAATTAGCCGCACAAAGTGCTTTTATAGCGGCTTGACTATCAGAACAGAAGTAGATAATCTTGTCAATAGGTTCTTTCTGAAATGTAAATTGCAAAGATTTTAGTTTGAAAAACAGTGCAGTAACTACTAACTACCCAACGAATAGGATTTCTCCAATTCCTGTTCACGGCAGTAAACATCAGCAGCCGCTCGACCTTCGTACAAGAAACCATCGGTATAACAGACCACATAGTCGCAAATTTTGCTTTCCATGTAGCCTGACATCCTCTTCTCTCCAGGAGGAAAGTTACTTTAAAAAGTCCTATACGGAAAAGTACGCATGAGCGTTACATCGCTAGGAGTAAGGGAAAACTTGTCCTCAGCAACAATTTGCGACCACAATCGAGTATGACCAGTGGAACCGTCCACAGACTGCAGGTCAATCGCGTGTAGTCGATAAGCACATATCAGTGCCTCTTGCTTCAGGTGGAAGTGTAGAGGTTTAAGCTTCTAGAGTGGCAGTAGGAGTTGTAGTAAGTTCACCAGACATTGCCATTAAACACATCCTTTGAAGTTGGTTTAGCTTTGTCTGGACAGTCACAACTTCCCCTCTCTGCCACCATACAAGACAACCATACGCCAGTATTGGTCTGACAACGACCGTGTATAACCAGTGTATGTATTTGGGGTTAAGCCCCCAAGAGTTGCCAATTGCTCGTCTACATAGCCCAAAGGCCATGCACGCTTTTTTAGTTCCGAAATCAATATTTGTGGACCAGTCAAGCTTGGAGTTAAGAATCAACCCCACGTACTTCACCTCGTTCACAATATCAACATCCGAATCGTAAAAGTGCAGAGCGCGAGTTCCATCGGAATTTCTAAGTTTTGAAAATAAGACGATAGATGTTTTGCTCGGATTTACCGAAAGTGCAGTTTCTCGGCACCACATTTCCACGACGCGTAGTGCCTGCTGCATTAAGTCAAATAATGTGCTTATGCACTTTCCAAATACTAGGATGAGATAGTCATCCGCAAAACCATACGACGGATAGTCTAGACCATTGAGCTTCCTCAGTAGGTCATCCGCCACAAGGTTTCATGACAGATGCGAGAGAACACCACCTTGTGGACATCCGCAAACACTTTGCTTCAAATGCTTGCTTGCCGCAACGACGAAAACATCAATCGGTTACTAAGCGTTTGTTCTATCCACTTTATGATTATTGAAGGCATTCTATGATAACGAGCAGCCTCCAAAATGGAAGCGAAAGATACGTTGACTGAAGTTCGAAAACAGACACTGAGGAAGCCTGCAAGTCGTAGGCGAAATACGTATCTGTCGTGAATAAAATATACATAGTAGAATTAAATTGGATAAGTTTTCTTCTTTTTTAATTTTAGGAAAGATACGTTATCGAACGCACCTTCAATATCCAAAAACATTCCCAAGCAAGATTCCTTTCGTGAAAAAGCAACCTTAATTTTATTCACCACATCATGTACTCTCCATGGACAAGTGTGGGCAAATCATTTCAGTTAATTAAATATTGAATGTTAATTACAATGTCATTCTAAGCCTGTCCTCCATTTTAAATTCAACACCAATCAAATTACTTGAACATAATTAATTTTAAGTACGTTTCGCTTTGACCCATTTTTTAAATAAAACTAAACTTAACAAAAATGAAGTTCAATTGTAGCAAAAATATTAAGAATAATGTAAATTATTTCTATGATTCTTTTTTATATTTTTAATCTCAAAGTACTGAGTTTCGGGTGCGGTTTTAATCCGTAAACTCATGTTGCAAAAAAAATTGCTCAAAGTCAATCCTGATCCCGAATTATGGCATTGCGCTATCTAGTAGTTTATGTGGATAACTTGCCGAGGCAAAACTGTTCTGGGTAATATGAAATCGGATTATTATCATCAACTTTGCGGTATACAACTATATAATAATATAATTTGATAAATTCTGCAAATCCCGCCCAAGCCCCAATCATTTATTTTGGCAGATTGTTTCACCGAACTATATCAGATCAACTTGTTCCCATTATACCAATTTGCTAAACTATTTTTAGTCGTACTGTATTGTAATACACTTTGCTGCTTACCTGAATGTGGAGCTCCCATTGCGATAGTAAAAATTAGTATCACAGCCAGCAGTTGCCTCTGATTGCAGCAACAGCAACAGCAGCAGCAGCAACACAAGTTGCTGCTCATCGTGTTCCGCCAGGCCATGTTATTGTACGAGCTCCAAGCTAGTCATTTATTTTCTGTTCGGATGTTTTTTTTTCTGTTTTTCTCTCTTTTATATCCCTTCCGCAGACCTCGTCCTTTTCATGTTCAATACAAGATGAGTGAGTGCCGCCGCTTGTATCTTATTACAAAACGTTCTATTCCACGTTGCCACCGTTGGCAGTTTTCCGACGCGTGCGAAGATAAGCTCTAGGCAGAATCGCACCTCACTGTTGTCGCGTATGCAGGCAAGCTGCATCACTACTTTGGCTTGTGCATTTATAATTAACTGACACAGGTACAAGGTAAAAGTTGTGCTTTGTTGCGCTTCCGCGCCGAACACCGGGAGTCCTTTCCACACCAACGTACGTACCGCCGCTGAAAGTGTTTTTCATTTGAAGTGCTTGTTCACACAACTGCCCTCGCCGGCAGGACATACATGTATCGTGCTACTAGTCGTGTATATTCGTTCTTGTTCAAACATCCCGGAGAAAGGATTTTTTATTCCCATCGACCACCGAAGCGTGAGAGCTTTTTCAAGCTTTGTCTTCCGGATAGCCTCGCTTTGGCGCGGCACGCGCGGCTCGAATGACGCTCTATAGATTAATATTGTGATTCACCTGTTAGCTCGCTGAATTCGCTGAATGGAACCTATGGTGCAGCCTATGGTGCAGTTTTCCGTGGCAGTCCGGACGAGAAGCATGTTTTAGCGCTGCTCCCCTCTAGTCGAGCTGCGAATGAAGATAAAATGAATGCATGCAATTTTAATTATGAGATGTTTGTTGAATAATTTGTTGCTGGGTGAAAGAATACAACGGTATTAACGCAATAAATGATACATAGCTGTATAGTGTATTGTGAGCTTCGCACATTTAACCCGGTTTGTGCGGAACAGCTTCTGCAGGAAGCTGCGGAACAAATTGTACCTTTCATAATTATTTTCAATTATTTTGAATTCCGTTAATTTTGTAATGAGTAAAACTTTTTAAATGTTGATGAAATGATAAAACAATACTGTACACAAACAAGCAGGAGTTCGATATAGGTATTGCTTAACACTTTATTGATAAAAAAATAAACTTTTTCCATTTACTCTATAGGTAGTAATAAAGGATGGTATTCTGATCATTGGCGTTTAACCTTTATTTTGTTTCAACGTTCCATATTTGGTTGAATTTTTCCAAAAACTTAAATGGTCTGGAATAGAATCATCATGAATTAGTAGACACAACATTTTTCATGTTCATTCCTTGTAGCTTAGCTAAACTGAAATAGTGCTATTGTGACGCAATGACATCGACAATTCCACACCTTCTACCATAACGAAGTTGCTGTACCAATGGGGCCAATTTATTACGAATTGCTACCGAGTAATTATTTAACGGGTTTCAATGAGGAGCTTATTTCTGGCAGCCGGTAGAAGGCTAACAAACCGGACGGGTTGGTTACAATATGACAGCGATTCACCAGCTGTGTAGAAACCGCTTTCCAAACGCACCCGCGGAATATGCAAAAGGTCTCAATTTGCATATTTTAATGCGAACGCGAAGATGAGTTGTTCCGTTTAGATTTACCAGTGACGGCGGTACACGGTCATCCTCGGGGACGACGGAAAGTTATCGACAAAGATTATGAAACTTCTGAGCTTAAGCTGTGTGGTAGGCTTTCCGGTGAATGTCAGCCGTGGATAACTTCCCGATTCCTTCCTGGGGTAATATTTAGGCGCAAGCTGAACAAATTTATGGAAACTGTTGACTGTAAACTTTTCACTCTCTCCCTCTTTATTAGTGATGTTGCAAATACTGCCCAAATGGTACATGGGCTTAAGCGTTTCCGTATTTGCGAGTGTTTATGCTAATGGAGAAATGTCAAAATTTTAATCAAATGGAAGATCTGCAAAACTTTTACGTCAAGAAAATTTGGTACTATTTGATGAGTATGAGGAAATAATTAAGGCGAAGAGATACTAACTGGTGTCAAGCAATGCCAAGACTACGTTTCTGATACAGTTACCATTGGGATCATTCAATAATGACGTCCATTGCTTATGGGGGGAAGGGGCTGTTAATTTTGTGACAAATTGTGACAAAGGGGGGTGGGGGTCTAGGCAAATATGACATCCGTCGAAAAAAATTCCATTTTCACCAAAAAGCAGCAAAAATATGTTTCTCAGTCATTCATCACTCATCGATTTATTGCTATTTTCGAACTTATTGTTCCAGCTTACGGTGCTTGAAAGTCAGGCACAATTTGTCAATGTTAACTAGATAGACCACGCGTTACATTGAAGGATATATGTAAATCAATTTCAGTTCATTTGCAACCAAAATTTCTAATTTCTAGTTTTTTACTAAATATTGGATAGAAAAGTACAATGAACTTGAACTCTAAAAGCTATCGTCACGATTTAGTGAAACCTGCTTCGCCGACACAGATTGAAACTTGTTTTGAAGCGGAACCGTGCTACTTCAGTTGAAACCAAAGCTTCATTTCTTCATTGATTTGTAACAATTTGCAATTGAATGTTATTAGAGCCTTTGTTCGCAGTTATCCTTTGTTATTAATTGTTATTTTCTATATTTGTTTAATCATAAACTAACTATAAACAATAAACTAAGGTTAAGCTATTTTTATAAACCACTTTTTACTTCCAACACGCTTTTCATTTTTATTTTTAGTTTGTGTGACGTCTAAAGGGGGGGGAGGTTGAGTTTTGTGACACAATCGGACAGAGGGGGAAGGGGGGTCTAAAAAAGCAGAAATTTGGTGGAAGTCATATTTGAATCGTCCCATTTTGTGCTTATAGTTTGTTTATTATTTGAAAATTAAGTTTAGTTTGGAAGTTAGTACTGTCCTGCCTATTCATCGCTAATTGTTTTTTTTTTTGGAAACTATTATTATGTCAGTAGAATTGTAGTTGTAACTTAGATAAAGTCCTGATTATTGTAAAAAGGCTGCAAAATCTGTCCGAATGCAAGCTCGAACTGGTGAAATTTTTCTGAAGACCACAATATATACTTCATTGTCTCAGTTAGCTAGAATAACATTATAGTAATGTCAATTAATCCGATTCAGATCGCTCGTATATTCTTGTTCGCTAGAAGCGATTTTTCGCATCTCTGGCACTGAGTAACATGATTTTTCGTTCTCCGTCAATTACCGCTTTTAATGATAAACCATTTGAAGTTTCGGTGCTAAATATCCAAGTTCTTCTGTATCAAACCACCATGCGCCTCCGTGGAAAGTGAAATGATGGGGTCATATGATTAACCGTTCAACGTGTTAAACTTTTATAAGTCATGTAAATGGGTTTACTATTATTATCACTCCAATTTTGTTCAGCATGTATTATGTACCTAGCCAAAAATACTAACGTATAGCAATCCATTGTTTGCTCCAATTAGAAATTGTTAACCTTTCGAAATCCTGCTCTTACGTATTTTCAAATTTCGTTTGCGTTGAAATGTGACACTCCCACTATTTATAACTCCCCAGCTTACCTAACCTATCGGTGTGCAATAATTTGGCGGCTGCCTCGGTCCGGGCAAGTTCATTCATCATGATCATAGTGCGGAATCACCGCTAAATACCTGACACTGTCACCGCTTCTTGGGCCCACATCTATCACGCCAATTTCCACAGATAAATTTCGACGGCAATACCTAGTGATGGAATAGATTCGCGAGCTTCCGTCTGCCTTTCCTCTCTTACCTGCTAGACTTCAAGGAAGCCCCATAAATCAATCGATGATATCCTCCGCAAGCCAGCCGGTAGTGTGCTTGACGCTGGCATTGAGAAGAGATACTGTTTGTTGCTGTTGTTGGATATACGAATATACATCCTTGCAGCTGGGAGTCGATGGCATAAATCCCGCACCTACTGAGGAGAACATGCTAGCTGAACCACAGTACTGATACTGTTGGGGATTACGCTGCGACAGCTGATATCTACCATCCATTTGAATGTCGGTTAGTATATATGATACGCCAGGTTTTTGGTTACCAGGTACTGTACTGTCCTGTCCAGAGGAGTTGAAGATAATAAGTTTAGCGGACTACACTTGGTGGTCCACAAGTGTACCGCACATGTAGAATACAATTAATGCTCCACGAAGGATTTCAATGACATATCGATTTGCGAATTTTTGCCGCATTCACAGAGCGTGGAACGTTGATGGATAAGTTCGAATGAAACAATAAAATGCGAAATTGATTGGGTGTGTTATGTTCGTTGTTTAGGTTACCCTACATGGTGATGCTAACAATTTCCTCGATTAAGTATTGAAAAATAGATTAAATAAATGGATCCTCAACAAAAAAACAAAAAAAATAAAAACATTATCAAATTTTAAGACGATGATGAGTACTGGTCATCCTAGCTAGCAGCACTGTAAGCAAAATAATATAAACAACATGATGAATAGTCGTCATGATAAACAAAAGCGGCGAATAAACATATTTTATGCCTATAGGGTAGTTGATCCAATAGTTGTGGTAGTACCAATAGTTGCGCTACTATTCATTATTAATGCATATTTTCGTCACCGTAGCGTTTTAGATAAAACAATTACATTCATTATATAAAACAGGTTTTTAGAAGTATGGGTAGTTAGACTACACCATTTAAAATTAAAGCATTATTTGCTAAAATACCAATTTTCCAAAAGCTGACGCGCAGTTGGAGCGCACAACTATAGGCGCTCATCTATAGTTTTGCTACGATGTTTTTTCACTTAGCAACCTAGCAATGTATATGGAATAACACAATTAAAGGAACATCAAACTTAATTAAGGAAACATTAGCGCAACTGTTGGTACAATATAATTGAATCGGAAAATTCATTTTTTCTTTATAAAGCTTCTCGTACAACGAAAGCAATTGTCTTGCCTTGTGACAAATACCTTGTATTTGATAAATTTATATCCCACAAGCATTAATTGAAGCATATACCTCAATAAACAAGCAAAATGAAGGTATGTTGTGCTTAGTGGCGCAACTAATGGATCATCTACCCTAATAGCAATACAGGACAAATGAATCAAGATTTGTAGAAAAAAAATTAAATATTGAAAATTACTTTTCTTAGCTTCTGTGTCATCGTAAGAACATCATTTTACGAATGTTGACAGACAAGACACAACACGTGTCACTCTTACAAATTTTGACAAGATACAACACATATCGCTCTTACCAAATTGGTCAATATTTGTATCATAAACCATATAACATAACATTAATAGTTTGTTGTCTCGATGAAATCAAACATCGATCAGTAAAAAACGCATTCGAATAAAAACTTTCGTAAACAAAACTGTAATATATGCCACATTACTAACTATAAACCAAAGGCAGCGAAACCACGCGAAAGGTGTGACAAGAGCGGATGGTCATTAATAAAATATATTGATTCTCCACGTATTGGTAAACTCTTATAGTGTTCAATAACGATAACTTTCTGTGTGGAGCTTGTAAACAGCTATGTTAAAAATTGACAAAAGCACAGGTGTAAATCACCTGATGTTGTAAATCACCATAACATCGACACTTTACTATCCAGCTGGAGTAATAATGGTAATTTTATTGTTATGCATATTTCGATACGAGTTAATTCCTCATTCAACTTACACGAGCTTTCGAATTAATTTACCCTTTTAACAAAATTAATTTATTACTTGATTACATTCCATAGCATGTATCGGTGCAGGGAAACAGCGATATTTCGTGTATTCAATTGACATAAATAGAATACAGTCTGTCACTAATCTCCAAACACAAGTGACGACTATCTGACCCTGTTAAACATGGTTAACAGAGAGACATTTTTAGGCAAGACTTTTTATATTTTGTAATGCTTCTAACAAGCTCTATAATCTATTCGAGAGATATACTCCTCTAGTTGTTTGAAAAAATGTTCCAGTATTTTGGTTACAGTTCTGATCAGTTACAGTAGCAGTAAATTAAACCAACTAGTACGACGTTAACAAGGCGTTGCAATTCTGTCTGTCTGTCTGTCTGTCTGTCTGTCCCTATGTTCCTTTTAGAATCGAAAACTACTGAACCGATCGGCGTGAAAATTTGCATGTAGGGGTTTTTGGGGCTACGGAAGGTTCTCTCGATGGCAAAAGACCCCTCCCTCCACTAAGAGGGGGGGCTCCCATACAAATCTATGCCTATAAAAATGGATTTCTGTCTGCTCTATGTTCCTTATAGAATCGAAAACTATTGAACCGATCGGAGTGAAAATTTGCATGTAGGGGTTTTTGGTGCCAGGGAAGGTTCTTATGATGGTTAGAGATCCCTCCCCCCACTAAGAGGGCTCCCATACAAATCTATATCTATGAAAATGAATTTCTGTCTGTCTGCCCGAATGTTCCTTATAAAACCAAAAGCTACTGAACCGATCGGCGTGAAAATTTGCATATAGGGGTTTTTGGGGCCAGGGAAGGTTCTTATGATGGTTAGAGACCCCTCCTCCCACTAAGAGGGCGGGCTCCCATACAAGTGAAACACAAATTTCTGCATAACTCGAGAATTAATCAAGCAAATGGAACAAAATTTTACATGTGGGTATTTTTGGAGACAAGAATTTTTTCTATGGTGAATTGAGACCCCTCCCCACTTTAGGAGGGGGGGGCTCCTATACAAATGAAATACAAATTTCCTCATAACTCGAAAAATAATTAATCAAATGGAACCATATTTGGCATGTGGGTGTTTTAGGAGGTATGAATTTTTTCTATGATGAATTAGGACTCCTCTCATTTTTTAGGAGGGGGGGCTCCCATACAAATGAAATACAAATTTTCTCATAACTCGAGAAGTAATCAAGCAAATGGAACCAAAGCAATCAATGCAATTAAGCAAATGGTCGGCAGCCCCCCGTAGAGATCACCTCTATCTAGGTTTATTTATTTTCCTAGATCTACTGACCTCTATTACTTTCCTTCAGTTGGGTCACCCCTGCGAAATGGTACTTTCTACGAAAAGATTTTCCGTGAAATGGTACATCCCGCGTAAGGTTTTTCGCGAAATGGTATTCTGCGAAACTCTATATTCCGCGTTATGGTCAACCGAGAATTGGTGTTCCGCAAAATGGCATTCGACGAAATGGTTTGTAATGATGGCGAGTATTTAAATGCTATCCGCTTTATTTGATCAGGCTAAGCAATGGGGGGAGTTGTTTTCTACTTTACTGTGAGGAAAATTTATATGTTAAAACACCAGGGAACTCCCCAGAAACTTGCAAAACTCAAGATTGTGACAAAGGTCATCCGAGATTCACGATTTATGTACAACACAGTTTAATTTGTGGCAATGCGAAGTTTGTCGGGTCAGCTAGTTTTACTATAAGAGTGACTTGTTGCACTGTCAAGAGTGCTTTTAAGGGGGTCATATAGAGAATATAGCACAAGTAACAATTCTAAAGCCACTTGGTTTTAGTTGAATTTTATAAAGGTTTTATTGCGGTATTAATCATTACCTCTGGTTTTATTGTGGTATTGCGCAATACCAAGCGGATACGAGTCCAAACACACTTATAGCTAGCTATAAAACCATAATAAAACTGTTAATAAAGCAAATTTATTGTGGTTGCTTTTATTACCACGTTAAAACTTGTTGGCTGCACCACGTCTCTTACAAACCTACCATACGTATGGCGTATCAATACAAAATGGCGCACCAATCAAAACTGATCTTATCGCGGTTACTTGTCAAACCGCAATAAATCTGTTAGCTTTATAGAGCTATTAAAACGGTAACACCCTGACCAAACAGTTTTTTTGCTGCTATTATGAAGAATACCAAAGTTCTACACCAAAATCATTTTTTTATGCGAAGCCATATTGCCATATTTTAGTATTTTGTTTTAGCTCGCAAACAAAAATTCATCAAAGCAAAGTATTTTGCAGAAAGAAGGTCATTATCAATCGGTTTTCCTGTCAGAGGAAGCAACTAAAATGATTTTGCTAGAAATTGAGATTGACTAACTGAATATTTTCAATTTGTTAAAACAACCAGTTTTCGAAAATTGCAAAATTTCAGTGGCGCACTGATTTTATCGACCTATCATATCAATATGCACGATGAAATTAAACGCGCACATGCTGCAAGCCAATGATATTGCCTAAAATTCAATAAATATTCTATGGGATATTTTATTCTGGTCGGTATAAACCAAATCGTTCAGAATGATATGTCAGTAAACTTTTCTTTTCACAGATATATTTTCAAGTTGACAAAGCTAGTGAACTTATTTAGCTTTTGCCAGAAAAGCGAAAAGCGAAATACGAAAAGCGAAATGCAAAAAGCGAAAAGCTTTTTTAAATTATGGCGATGGCTGTCAAGCAGCGAAAGCTTAACCGGTTTTATTGCTGCTTTGAGCAGAGCGTGATACGGCTACTTGAGCTTATAGCTTGATTCTTATAGCGGTTATGAAAACATTCTGAGGAGTGGGCCACTTGGTCAGAAAGCAGTTTTATAGCGGTCATCAGAAAGTTCTGGTGGAGCTCATAGTTTTATTGGCGGTTTTATGAAATTGGTCATGAAAACCACTATACGAACGTAATAAAACTTGGAATTGTTACTTGGGAGAGAGTCATGTGAGAATAAATCCATGCTAAAGTCACACGAATGGCCTGATCCTACTAAGACTCGAACCCATGAACACTCGCTTGTCAAAGCAGATTCGGTAACCTTGCGGCTACGGAACCCCTCTGAGTCACCATGATAGACAGAATAAGAGAATAAACTAAGAGAAGAAAAACAAAATATTTAGTACCACTTTTTCTAGCTTCTGTGCCTACGTAAGAGCTTTAAAGTACGAACATTCACGTACAAGGTACAATACGTGTCACTCTTACTAATTTTGACAAGACACCACACGTACCTATCACTCTTACAAATTTTGTAAAAGCGAAACGCGTGATAGAACAAGACACAGTGCTGGCAGTTGATACCCAACTTTAATAAACGGAACTCGGTATAGTACATGCTTAATTATTGACTATAAAACAAAGGCAGTGGAACGTGCGACGAGGGCGGATGGTAATTAATAAATTAAATTGATTTCACACGTATTGATATACATATGGTTTCTTATTGTTAGTTCAATAACAATAACTTTCAGTGTGGAGCTGACAGGAACATAGTGTGGAGGTGAAAGGACATAATAGCATGGGTGTTCAGATGTTGTACAGACACTTTACTACGTATTATGGCTGGAATAATAATAGTAATTTTATTATTATGCAGATTTCGATACAAGTTTATTCTTTATTCAACTCACACGTTTTTTTAATTAATTTACCCTTTTGACAAAATTAGTTACTATTGCCAGTGTAGGAAACAGCGATATTTCATGAATTCAATTTTTTGTCAATAAAATACGTTCTATTTCCAAGCTCCAAACACAAACGATGACTTTGTAACACTATTAAACGTTACACGTAAAGGAGATATTCTGTACTTCGATGCATGCGAATGTAGGTAAACCAAATGTGATAACTAAAACCTCGCTAAAATGCCAATCAGTAAACAAGAAACATTTAGTAGAACAAATCCTATCTAGGTATATTTAATTGGATGCAAAAGATTATACAGACCAGTGCAGTGCCATTTCGTTGGAACAGAAATTGATGTCCGTACCCAACTCGTAATAGACCAGCTTTGCGGTTTCATATAAAAGTACCTAGACCGAATTTCGGTGACTTTCGATTTGGGCCTTCTAGGATCGTAGCAAAATTGACATATTGACAAGTGCAAACAAACATTCAACAATCCGTTCTAGTTGCAATCTTCTTATGTGCAATGATTATACTTTGTGTTTCCATTCATCTGCTTGGTACTCGACAATGCTTCGAACTAACTCGGGTGTGGTTTCCGATTTGCCATCACTCTGTGGCATGGAACAGTCGGGAATAAACAACAAACGACGACGAAAAATGCGATAAACTGTTGGTATGAGCAGCAATCCTAACGAACATGATAGTTGCAATTACATTATAACAACAAAACGAATCCTCCAGCGTCCTGCAAGTTGCATTCTGCTTCATCGTGATGATGTGATGCGATATATCGAATGCAGATATAGGCATGTGTATAGTGTAGAGCAGGATTAAAATAACAATACATTGAAAACGTTTCTTCTCGTATCGCCATAAGCAGTAATACATACATTTATGGTGCAACATGCAAAACATGTTTCGCATAAGTAGGAGCTTATGTGGTAAAGCAGCGTTATCATAGTTTTAACTTAATTGCGATAAAAATGTTTAAATTTTCTTCAATGAGTTGTTAGAGGAACAGCAGAATCTGTATTTCCCATCATATATAGGTTATTGATGCGTTGAATATCGATAGTTTATTGCGGCAAATATTCCTTTTGACATATTAGTGTATATTCATCTGCATTGTTTGTCCTTTACTTGGTTCTTACATCAGTACATAGTATTAACACTTTAACAGATAATTGCCTGATAATTGCTATAATAATAAAAAATACTAATAATTAATACATTTTTGCCTACACAAAAATTAACCACAAAACTTCTACCGTATCCTCGAATTCAATATAGTTTTAGTTTAGTTTTATTTCTCTACGAGACTTGTTTCAAACTGTCTGCTCAAGAAGGACATATATTTTACCGGAATGAATGTCTGTACCTACTTTAAAAACATAAAAGAAATGGAGAAGCTGACAATTATCACTTCCAAGTGGAAAAATCTCCGCTTCCGCTTGTTATGCGAATTACGGTTGATTGCAGTGCAGGTAAGAAACTCGAGCGGTTTTGTGCTACACTACTGCTTGTTATGTAGTATCTTTTTTATACCGGACGGATTTACGTACACTCTTTTTGCTTCTGCTTCATTGCATTAACGAAGAGGATTAGTCTAGGAGCTAGTCTCCGTGGTGGCAGTGTTTTGTAGGTTTGTCTTTATAAAAAATGCATACAATCCAATAAACAAATCAGCCTTGAAACTAGAAGATGTGCACACGGGACTTTACCGGTGAATGAATGTGTAGTGCATCACTGGATATGCTACTGCTGTCATAGTTAGTTTATCTCATGTTTAAAAGTGAGACTATCACCATAAAAAAACGACGCTTTAGTTTTTAGTCAAATATTAGTTGCTGTATATAATGACAAATTTTGAGTAAGTAAGAATGGCGCGTATCAAAAATAACATTGCCATATTATATTTTTTTAAACAAAGTTTATGCATATTGCATTTTCTGTTGTTAAGGGGATCCAGAGAACATTGTCCATTGATTAGAATTTCTGTAATATATTTCGACTTGTTAAACTGGATGAACTAGAAAATTTCGTTTTACAGACCAAAAATATATTGAGTCGTTCAATGGCAGGTGGGGCCCATACCCACGCTCCTTCGGTAGGTAGCCGAATGTTTTACTAACTAAACTATTGCTGCACCCTTATATTAAGTAGTCTAATATCGAATTTTGTGTGATCACCTCAGTTCCATCCTTCCACGCACCACACACTTGCCTTGGTGACGATATTTTTTTGTATGACTGCTCTTTGTTTCTTGTTATTTATTTTGCTTATATTCATTGGACAAAGAGTCTACATGAACACTTATAAACTAGGATACCATATAATAATTTGTTACACGGTCACGAAAAACGCTAGCACTAACATTAAAGTCAAACAAATGCTAAATTCAAATTTGTCACGAGGTTAAATAAAAAACACATCGATCGAATGGGCTCATTTTGTGCATAATCTGTTCTGTACTGTTGAAGTCTCATGAAATCCAGGCGTCGGAGGGGTCGTGGTACTGCATTTATGTTTATTTTGGAGAGAATCCAAGGCGCGTCGATTTCCCCCAACAACAGTTTGCCGGCAAAGACCTTCTTCTGAACATTTCTTCGCTTTTGAAGGGTATCCATTCTACATCTTGCTTCGTACGGCGGTAGCTCATTTGGATTTCGCCAAGGAAGAAGTCTTAAAGCGTATCTGATGAATCTCAATTGAACTTTTTCAATTCTGTGGATCCAAAACCAAATGCTACGGACTGGACTACAAACGATAGCTACTGTTTCCAACACCGATCGAACTAAGCTGAAGTACAAGGCGCGCAGGCAGCATGGGTCGCGGAATTCAGCTGAGATACGGAAGATGATCCCGAGGTTCCGTCGAGCAACGATATGACTACATATAATGCTCTCGGAAGCTTAGTTCTGAGTCTATCAAAACCCCGAGGTCACGTACAATATTTGATCTTTGTATTTCTTCGTTTCTTATTCTATAAATACATAGAATTGGGATCTTTTTCCTCGTCAACGTGATTGCAGAACATTTCGTCACGCTGATAGTCATAAAATTACGTTGGCACCAGTCGTAAAACTTGTCAACCCTTTTTTGCAACAATTGACAGTCTGTGAGAGCACTGATTGTCCAGAAGATTTTAAGATCGTCAGCATATAAAAGTTTTCAATCTTTCGGTAACACTTGGCAGACGTCATTAAAGAATATGATAAACAACAATGGTCCTAAATTGCTGCCTTGTGGGACACCTGAGGGATTATGAAATTCATCTGATACCGTTGATCCCAATTTGACGTATAGTCGGCGATTAGTCAGATATGACTCGAACCAGCGAACTAGATTTGATGACACACCCATGAGTTTGGCAAGCAGAATATGGTGGTTGACTCTATCAAAGGCTGCTTTAAGGTCGGTGTATATCGCGTCGACTTGAAGTCCTTGATCCATGGATCCATGATGAGAACTGAACTAGGTTGGTAACGGCAGATACCAGGAAAGAATCCGTGTTGCTCCGGGGAAATGTAAAATTTCGTAGCTTTAAAAAGTTCTTTGTTTACCAATATTTCAAAAAGTTCAAAAAGATGCGGCACATAAAGAGGTTATTCCACGGTAGTTAGAAATATTGCATTTCTTCCAGCATTCTGCGAAAACATCGTCATCATCATCTACATTTACCGCACAGTGCACTGGTGACCAGTCAACAAATGACTAAGCCATTTTCAAACTACCAAACCAATGTCAGCACGTGCGAAGTCCAATGTTTGGTCGTCAAGCGGTTTGATAAAGCTTGTGGGAGCCGAGCAGTGTAGACGCGCTAAAAGCGGTGGATGCAGAGGATCAACCGAAATAAGCGCTTCAGGAGGTTCTTCAAACATACACGATGTTACCACATCTTCGTCTACAAAGCACAAATCAAGTATTCGATTCATGCAATTCCTCTTAAGGTTAAGCTGTTTCATATTGAGCACTGACATATTGTTGATAAGAGTATGACTAACAGATGTTGAATCTGTGGGCTTTAGGTCGGCAAAACCGGAGGAAGTAGCACGCCAGCGGAGGTCCGGAAGATTGAAGTCACCGAAAATCAGATGAAGGGTTTATTTCTAACTCCCGTCGTAGTAAGTAAAGCCATTCTAATTTTCATTATTTGTTGGATGGATTTAAAGAATACTCCAAAAGTTCTTGTGCTGATATGACTAAAACACACTTACCCTCCGATCCGTGAACTTTGAAATCACTGAAAAGCGATTATTAAAGCATATTATTGAAATTAAGCAACTGACTTTATTTCTTAAATTCGTCGTACCATTTTAAAATCCGTCCATCAAAATTTTTCATCGTCCGAACTAAAAATCACAACAATGTTGACGAAGCTAACGCGCATATATTTGTGTAGGACGGCATGACAAATGTTATTCTGCAAAATTTCTGCAGGTCAGACAAGTTTTCCTGGCTGTAGAATAACGACAATGCCTTGCGTGAGTAATTTTCATTTATGAATGACGGAAATTAAAACGATTAAGCTGCGATCTTCGTCGCACGAAAAAACGTAGGAAATTTGGCTGGTAGGACTTCTTTAATGATAAAAAGCATTTAAATAGATCTCAGCTCATTTTGATTGATCGCGTATGATAGACAACAAACTAAAATATTAGGAAATAACTAGTTTTGCATTGTGTGTCATAAAAATGCTGACATTTTTAATAATTTGTATTGGATAGGACGGGAATAGGCAATTATGACGAAGCAGCAACATACCCTATGTCATGCACATTAAGTGATAAAGATACAGAGGAGATAGAACTACTGTGCTTCTCGATGACGGAATGGTTTCTCGACATATTAGGAGAAATATAAGCTGCACCTAATAATACGACACGCTCGCGGCAGTGAATGTTAACCCACAGATGCTCAAGTTCATTGTCAATCTGAACCGGGCACGGTGATGAATGGAATGAGTTCTTGATCGCAATGAGAGACCGCCGAGAAGACTATTATCTACTCGGTCGGTGCGATAGAAACCGGCAATTTGTTGCTGGACATCGATTCGGCAAGTCTGGTATAATTTACCACCACCGGGTGTTTTTCTCTTTTGACGTAAACTCTTTTTTTGGAAATGAGGATGTGTCTGGTACGAAGAATGATAAACTGGGTGGGCTAGAAAATTTCGATATATAGGCCATAAATATATTGGATCGTACAATGGCAGGTGGGGCTCGCACCCACGCTCTTTCGGTTGGTACCCGAATGTTTTACTAACTAAACTAGAGAAGCAAACCCTAGGTGCTACATTTCGTTATCGAAACTTGACCTTCGGTTTTTTATACGACAGACTTCGCAGCAAGCTGTTAGAATGCAGGACAATTGCAGGGCCAGTTGCTACGATCCCATTGACTCTAACAGCCTCTCCCTAACAGCCTCCTGGAACTAAACTACTGTCGCTACTTCAAGTTTAGTACAGATTTCTGATCGGGTCATGTACTTAGCATATTAGGCTGACTATTTTTGAGCTTAGATTTACGACTTTTTCCTATTATGTTCAGCCAAAAGTTTTAAAAATATAAGACTTTTAATGAATTGGTTAAGTATCTTTTTTCTAAACTAAGTAAAAATATGGGAAGTTTTAGTACGGCCATCGATCCGGTGCTATCAGTTCAGTTTTCAGTACTTCAGCGAGTTTTCTATTTTTCTGTACAAAAAAGTGGAAATTTGCATGTGAAGACTTTCGAGTACGGGGAGTGTTTCTGCTCAAGTGCCGTTAACACTGATTTTGCAACCGGGATTTGGGTGTTGTATTATGGTAATTTTCATTTTGATTTTGAAGACCTTTGTGACCTCAAAATGCTGCTGAGCTAAATTCAATCATTTAATGTGAAAAGAAAGATAATTCTTCAACGCTAATGATGTGGTGCTTGTTCACGGCTTGTTTCTGGCAGCTATTGTTGAAAGAAAGCATTTTACTCTAGTTTTCGCGATATTAAGAGATGTAAACTGCTGGGACAAAATTGACGTTTTTTCTACATGTATAGGCTACTTTCATGGGGAATTCGATGATCGTATTCTTGATGTTCTGGTCAAATAATTTTATCCTAATTTTATTAATGCAAACACGCATATCTCTAGATTCCACTGGGAAAAAAAATTTTTTTTTTCATTAAAAGAAAGCTAATTTTATGTCTGAAGTTTTTAGAGGGTTCGAAAACAGACACTGAGGAAGCCTGCAAGTCGTAGGCGAAATACGTATCTGTCGTGAATAAAATATACATAGTAGAAGTGGATAAGTTTTCTTCTGTTTTAATTTAAAGTTTTAAGTAATTTTATGTGCATACCAGCAGCTTGGTGTTTGTTCACAACACCTGTTTTTTTCTTGTAGTTTTGACCAAATAAAAATCATGCGACCCTAATTTTACGATGTCAGCAAAGAAAATTAAAGGAACATTCTACCGTCTGCTGCAATCAAATACATTGCCATCTGAATCCACATGAAGATAGCTTTCGTGGTAAAACAATCGGTTTTATCTCAGCGGGTTCCAGATTTATTGATTAAAAAATCTCTCTACTCCAAAAAGAGTAGGGTAAAATCCGCTTCATTTGGCCAAAAGTACTAAAAACAAACGCGTTGCACAGTGGTCTAAAACCAAAAAATCGTGCGCATTAAAGTTATGAATGGGAGTACTTGGTTTTAGGTTTATGGAACCTTTGGAAGAGTTTCTTGAAACTCAAGCACTCTAAAAAATTGACACGTTCTGTACAGCAGCTTACATGAACTTCATGCATTCGTTAATAGGAAAGTTGATAAAATTCACCGGGATCGCACGTAAACTGGTTAGCATGAGGGCGAGTTACCAATAATTCATGTGAATGTTAGATGAAAAGTGTGATGGATGAGAATTACCTATATTTTCACGTTAACTTGGCGTGCCGATTTTTTTGAGTGGAGTTCTATCGTTTGGCGGAAATCAAATTTTCCCTCTAAATAATCCCTCTAAAAGTGAATTAATTTTTTTTCAGTTTCAATATAACACATTGATATGCTTTGTAAAGCTTTAGAACATAGGTATTATTACAAGAAATTTTACTGAAGATAGTAACCTTCTATCTCTTCAGCGAAGATAGAAAAAATCCATTTCTTATATATACGAATCCTTAAAATTAGTTTTTCTATTTTAGCTCTTTTTGTAGTTGTTGTATGACTCCTTTATATTCTACAAAGTTATATAAATAGTAAAAATGTACAACTTTGCTAAATGTAGTATAGGGGAAGGGCGGGAAAGACGGACACTTGTCATATTTCATAAAAAATAAATTTTTGAAGCAAATCAATGATGGGAAATGTTTCTTTAGACTGAATTAACACTTTTGAATTAAACTGCCGATTTTTAGCAGCGCAGCTGTCAAATTTATAAGCAAAACAAAGAAAAAATGCGTATATACACTAACCGATGTAATTTTGTGTGAGAAGAAAATAGCTGGTAAATCGTTAAAAAACAACATATTCATGCTAAACCGACGACATTGCGTTAGTTTGATCCTTCACTGAATATCCATTGGAAACCTGGCGAATTTTTGAATGTAAAGTAAAAAGTTATTGAAGTTTGAAAAAATGGTATCCAAGTCGGGAAAGACGGACACCCAACGGTAGGGAAAGACGGACATACAGATTTTGAACCCATTTTACCCAACAACGATTTTACATTGGAAATACTTACATATTATATATGTAAAAGTAACCAGAAGTCATATAACAGTTGGAATAGGCCAACTTTTAGAAACGATTAATTCGTCACCAATTAAAATATTGAACGGAACCATTTTATTTTCTCGCTCAAAGCGGGGATCGGGAAGGGGGTTTTCCCAAACCAATTCTTTCCTAAATACATGATGAAATATGTTAATCTTTCTTAATACTGATAATTCGACGATGCGTAACACTTTTTTGCGAGTGCCCGTCTTTCCCATATCAAATGTCCGTCTTTCCCGCCCATGCGCAGAAATTCTGATTTATACAGGATGTTTATAATATTAAAAAAAGCATAAATTTTGGAAGAAATTTTCCAGTACACGTTGTAACTTTATTAGACAGAAACTTAAAGGTTCAGTTTGTACGAAAATTGCGATCAATACAGTTATATTTCAGTAGATATTGAGTCTTTACCTTAAGGTGTCCGTCTTTACCGCCCTTCCTCTACCTCTATCTTAAGAAATTGTAGACTTTTAATATAAAAAATACCCTAATTTTGACCCCGTCGAGCTGCCTATAAACTGATACATTTCAGTTTTCCTAGATTATGTAATGAAATTTATGAAATACTTAAACAGTGGGTAATTATTATTATAATCAAACGCACTTGTCAAAAATTTAATAAGCAAATATGCGTCCGAAAAACAAACAAAAAACGAAATGTCTTTACGGCTCGTAGACTCAGATGAGCAATGATGTGTAAGATAACAAACCAATAGTACAGACTGACAGACGTAACACTTTAAACAAATGTCCAAAGAAAACATCATAAAATGGTTCTACATCTTGCAAAATACGCTAGTGTCATCTGGTGCAGTCTACGCCAGTTCATTTATCCGTCTATTATCTGACGGTAACGATAGGGTATTCGAACTGAGCTCTCGGGCAGAGGATTTTTGTTCGATATTTCAATTTTTTGTAGCAGTGGCCGAATATTCCGTTTTCGTTGAAAACAATCGTTGGTTTTTGTAAATTATGTTTATAAAAGCTTTTTTCTTTCAAAATGCGTGAACTGTTATCAATGGAGATGCATATTTCCGAAAGTTTTGCTTTTTCAAACAATAAAAGTAGTTAAAAGCTATGTAGATTTTCAACTGACACGGATTTAAGTCGACCCGAAAATTTAATAGCTTTGGTCGTTGCTCGTAGGCTGTAAAGCGCCTCAGATAAAAGCGTAATTAATTACTATGCCACCAACTGCACCGAATCTCCATCTGTATGGTGTACGGGATATTGTGCCTTTGATTCAGTTTATGTGCTTAACTGGCGCACGGAACAGGCCTTTTGAAAGTCAACATCGATGTGATGCAATAAAATAAATATTTCCGATGATTCATGGTACATATATGTCGCTTATAGGCATAGGTAATGGTCAAAGTAAAATTTCATAACCAAACGATTAGCAATAATTTTTTCCATTTAACAATGAAAAATATAACTCGATTCAAATGTATCTCGAAGCAATACGTTCTTTCTCTATAACGTTGTATTATATGATCATACCCTTATCATATGCATCTCTTAGCAAACTATCGCTGCTTACGTGTCAATAGTAGGTTCGATCGATAGAACATGTCCTTTATGCATCTTGCGTAACCTCTGCATCATTTTCCAATACGTTAAGTAATCTTTTGTCCGGGAAACAGATGGATTTTATCAATGCGCTCGCAAGTAACACCAGTGATAAAAAATGTGAGCTTGTTTTTTTATATCCATCCTGCACGGTCTGCAATTTTCCACAGTAGAAGATAATAATCGATGTGAGATATGCCATATATGAGATATACCATTGTCATACGTTCCGCCTATTTCAAGAGCGGTCGCTTATCTACTTCACCACGAAACTACCATTCTCATTGAAATGCCTTAACTGTAAAAAAAGTAATGATTAATAATAAGTTTAAAATCAACATCTTCATATATAAAGTTATGCATGAGGACCAACTTGTAGGCTGTTAAACAATTAAAGTTAAAGTGGTTAAACAATTGTCGAATTACGTGAGATTAAAGAAAAATAAAAAATTATGTGTGTTACGTCTCCCTGACACTGGTAGATGGATAAAAATGCCGCTTCTATTTGTCTCCCATGGATCGGTCCTGCGATTGATTGTAATGATAAGCTTGCACGGTGTACGCATCTTCCTTTCATCGCCTTGATGCAACCCATCGAAGCTGAGCGGTTACGATAAAGCTTGTCATAGTCTGGGAACGAGCACTCAGGGAAGAATCTGATAGATCCGCCGACGGATAACATACTTACGTCATGCAAGTTACAAAAGAGTGTGCAAAGTATTTTTTATGCTTACATGTATGTCAAAGTTTTCTATATAACCATCTTGAATGTTACGCAGCAAAGATAATGAAGGAAACAAGGCGTAAAGATTATGGATAGCACGTGCGTACCCCGTGCAGTATAAGAGCTGTCTACCACAGGATATTGAAAAATAAGCAGGAAAACTTTGCTCAACTGTAATTAGTTCGATGTTATTCATGGGTAAACCTTTTTTTCCTCTTGTCAGAAGAAACGGTACCTATAGTCGAACCTTGTTTGACGCAGCAAGGACCAAGTAATGCTGGATAAGAGCTTCATAATGAAGCGAAGTATAACTAAATGGATCCAATAATGTCAGCAAAGAACATCAGGTTATATAATCAATAAAGTCTTATCTATTGAATACAGTTACTAGTTTTTTAAACCAAAGGCTTGTTTCATTTTTCACTTTTCTCTATTTTTGAACGTCCGGGTTTGTCAAATTACGTTAATTTTGAATGCTGGGAAAAAGTACTAAAATACCTTTCGCTCGATTGTAAACCACTCTAAAATTCGTTGAAATACGAATTTAAGAAATTGCGATATTTTTGATGTAATAAAATGTTATTCAAAACGGCGCACAAACATTTCGAAACGATTTCTTTGGTTATAGAGAATGATGGTGTTAACTTCTTTATTTCTTAACTTAACTTCTTATTTTTACTTTTTCTCTCAACTTTGTAATTTAAAAGGACTCCCGGGTTATATAGTATACAGTAACCACATAAGGCAATCGGTAAAATAACATATATCTCTCAGCATCTAACACATTACCGAATAAAACTTAAATTATGGATCAAATCGCCGATTGAAAACAGCAATGGCAAAAGACGAAAGCATCCTTCATTCAATTCTGCAGACACCAATGATTGAAAAATGGGATGGCATGCAAATGGGAGCAATTCTTTCTTATTTGGTTACGTGTTGTCGAAAAGTGCCCTTTGCTGTATAGTCTTGCATCTGCTATGCTATTATTTGCTGCTTTTCATGTGACTTTCACGAAATGAAAAGTTGTCGCTGAAAGCTTTTGTCGATATTTTTTATTTAAATTTCGCTGGTTGCCATTAACTTTTCATACAAACGACAGGATTGGCAGCAAAAGAAAAAGATGAAGACAACAATAAAGAAAAGGAACACAACACAGCAGTAAGTTTGCAATAGGAAAACATAATGCAGCATCGGCAATAGCGTAAAGATTACGTTTGGCCATTCAATTCAGATGGTAATGTAGATCCAGGGACGAAATAAAAATCGATAAAGAAACAGTTTCCTAGTTGCCAGGTGCAGCTGTAAGCCACCGTTCGATTGGGGCAACAACGTTGAAATTAAATTGAGATAGTGAGCCCTTCTGGATGAAAAGCTGATCGTTCTCGTAGTTGCACTTTGTGCTAACTTTTCCCGTAGGTCCTGGCAATTGAAATTCCAGTTCCTAATAGTGCAACCGTCGCTGGTCGCACACGAGCTGTAAAAGTTTTCTAATCAGAGAAGAAATACGGTGACAGTAATTTGAATGTTGGTTTGAAATGATTGCAACAGAGGAGTAAATTTCAATGCATAGCAGAAAAATCGAAGTTGATTTATTCCGTCAAACAATTTCAATATTCCTCCTCATCCTTATGTCCACATCCAATTAGTTACACTATCTTATGGTTGCCTGTAGAAATGAGAAATTTATAATTCTCTTTATAGACTAAAAGGGATTCGTACTACTCTCATTGATATTTATGCCAGCCGTGCATTGAATCTCAGATTTTTACAAGATTATGATTTTTATGGTAGAATTCATTATAACTTAGGATGTATGGAAAGAATCACTAAATTCGATTCTATTTCTTAACTTGTTCTAATAATATAAATATTAGCATTAAAAGAACCTTGAGGTTAATAGTAGTATGGTGACATTTATGTCTTTGCAAAATTTAATGCTGACTAGAATGGAATCACAAGTGTTATAACTCTTTATCAAAGGTCAATAAAATATTTTATATTTTTGCAAGCGCTGCATAAAAAATGCTTGCGTTATTGTTGGGGTTACTGTTCATACCATATGCAAGAACATGTCTGTAACCACACGATTTTCATGAAACGCACATTATTCATTCGGCATCTGTAGCAGATGTGTCATAACGATACCGCAAATTGTACTGACGAGTAGATAATAATTTTGCGCATTGAACTGAGAAATGTAAAAACGTCGCAACTTGATAGAAAAAGCGTTTCAAGTCGAATCCAACGGCTTCTACCATTTAGAATATGTAAAAGAAAAATAGAGCTATGAGATAAATGCACTTATCAACCACCTTTGCGAGGGGAAGTTTCGTAGGTAACGAAACAACAGTCATGAGAAAGAAATTTACAGCAATTCAGCGTTATGAAAATTTAAAGGTGCGTCGATTTTGCTCAAAACTGGTTCCGTTATGAAACAAAACAACAAATGAATAACAAAAATTTTTGATTTCTGAATGTTTAAACAATGAAAACGTATCCAGGAAAACATTTATGTTACAACTTTTCAATGAATAGCTCAATGATACGATTAAAATCCAATGTTATTACGATTGACAACAGACACGAAGAGAATATGCCGACGAAAAATGAACAGAAACAACAAAAAAACCGTAGAATAACTGACAGAAATTATTTTTCATATCATACTGATTGTCGTAATTTTTAAACCCAATCGCCACACCATACCGTTTCGTACGCTCACTTAGTCGACCAGACTGATGTAAAAATGATTACATTTTTTAATTTTCTCAAAAGCAAGAAGCAGGGCAAACACGGTTTCAGTAGCCGTGCATTGCCCCTATCGAAAGCAACATAAAAAAAGCAATCCGCACGAAAAGTTACAACCGGTTGGTTACATGCTCTGCAACACATTTTAACTGGAACAGAAAAGAGATGCATTACAAAAATTCAAACATATATTAAACTTTTTTTTCTGTATCATCTCGCACCCAGCCGGTCGGCTGGCATTCAATTATTTTTCAATTTGTTTCGTATGATTTCGCAGAGTTGAGAACCAATTTGCTGCATGAGTACAAACATTTATCGTAGCGGGTATGTCATGACATTTGTACCTTTGAAGGTTATTTCGCTAGTGCCTTTTTTAAATAATTTAATTTAGTTGGTTGAATACTGAAACTAACTTTTCGGTAAAATACTCGATTACTTTATACTTTATAATCTCTAAGCTGTTTATCTAATCGATTGGAATACATTTTCAAATATTCAACTACCTCCAACAATCTGCGTTATAATTCTTACAGATATGAAAACATTGGCTCTGTCCTACAGGAGTTTCACTGTACTACAGCCCGCACCTTGGCGGCGGTAAAAGATGCAGATAATAAAATACCGCGAATGATATATTTAACGCCAGCCAGAATTGCTCTTTGGAGATTTTTACCTGACGGTGAACATAGTGCACTAGCATGCCAGCCGAGCAAATCCAAGGAGTAGCTAGAGATACAATAAGTCATTGGCACCGCGTGTTCCATTTGTACGAGTAAATTATTGCTACACTGCGGTTGTTTCCTGGCATAAAACCGCTGTTTTTCAACATGAAGTGAAAATTTTTGCTCAAGCTATTATATAATATAATTTTTATTGTTTTTTTATAAAAATTAAATACACTTATAAGTACAAGTAAGTATGACGGTAATTGTAAGCTTGTCCGAGCTTGAGCTAGTACGGTAGAAGTACTCATGCACCGCATGGGTTCGTTTTACAATTGTGCATAGCTATTCTGAGATATGTTTTGCATACCCACAATAACTCTGGGCGCTCTTACCCTATGGTTTTTATGTGAAGCTGAAGTGGAAAAAAATTCCGGCAAAGTTAGGCAGTTATTCATGCTCACACATTTTCTCTTGTACAACAGTTCTAGTGAATAGAGAACTTTTGTTAGAATAGTCGTTGAAAAGTGAAAAATAAATCTCCGATCATCATTTCATTTGATAAGATTTTTGAATTTTTAGCAGTTTTTAAGCGATAATTTGCATTACGTTATAATTGCCTCCATGAAACATTTTAGACGCCTCAGTAATTCCATAGAAATTGAAAAATCATAACTTTTGAACCGACTGGACCGATTACAGGAATTGTTGCGGTAAATTGAAGGTATTTTAATTGATTTTTATGGGGAAGGACATCAAAAACCCCATTTTTTAAATTTTGTCTTGAAACTTGTTCGTTTTTGGGAAAAACGAACTAGAAATATCTATTTGTTTGCTAGAAATAGCCGTGGAATTGCGGGTAAAAACAAAACACCATGCATCTCCATTGCATTCTCTCTGTTTAAAAAATTGTATCTCAAAAACAAAAAATTAGAGTTTCCAATTTTTTAATACATTATGAGAAAACTCTCTTTTTCTTAGCTGACTTCTTGTTAGTTGGCTTTTCTTCTTAGTTGCTTCTTTTTCTCTCCTTCTTAGTGGGCTTGCCATAGCCTGATGAACAAAGTTCCTTCAATTTACTTATCAGTGAGATACCGCTTTTCAGTTCCCTGGACACCATGTACTCTCCGCCAGATCTCGCTCCACCTGGTCTAATCTTCTTACTCGCTGCGCCCCTGGTCGTTTTGTTCCTACCGAATTTGAAGCAAATACCATCTTTGCAGGGTAGATGTCCGATATTCTTACTACATGCTCTGTCCATCGTATCCGTCCAGCTTTAGCCATCTTTTGAATACTAGGTTTACCAATGAGCTGTGCGAATTCATAGTTTATCCTCCGCCTCCATAGTTCGTTCTGCCGTCCGCTGCAGGAGATCGTTCTTAGTACTCGTCTTTCGAATACTCTGAACATTCGCAGTTCCTCCTCAAGCATTGTCTATGTTTCATGCGTGTAAAGAACAAGCAGTCTAATAAGCGTCTTGTACAGGGTACGTTGTAAGGGGGCTTAATCTGTTTGAACGGAACTGCTTATGAAAGCCATTGTAAACATAGTCATCGAACAAACGGTGCATGGGAGCTCTGTATTCACGGCCCTTTTGGAGGATCTGTCGCACTCGCAGTGTAAATATTCAATCCATTGTTGACCGTCCTTCAACGAAGTCGGCTTGATAAATTTCTGGTCCCATTTTAATAAGCTCCGGTTCGATGCCATCTTTCCCAGCCGATTTATTATTCTTAAGCTGCGTGATAGCCTCCTTAACTTCTTTTTTTGAAACGATGGTTCTACAATTGATGAAGGGACGGTAGGGGAAAGAAATGAAAATTTTTTTGGTGAAGGAGGGGGAAGAGCGGAAAGGAAGGGGGGGGGGGGGGGGGGGTATTGGTAGCTATGCTTGACAAGTAGTCATTTTGACTCCTACCTTTTGTCCAATGCTGGAAGGTGCATGAGTCGAACCAAGCTGTAATCTGAGATTATAACCGGATTCGAACCCTCAGATAATCTCAGATTACAGCTTGGTTCGACTCATGCACCTTCCAGCATTGGACAAAAGGTAGGAGTCAAAATGACTACTTGTCAAGCATAGCTACCAATACCCCCCCCCCCCTTCCTTTCCGCTCTTCCCCCTCCTTCACCAAAAAAATTTTCATTTCTTTCCCCTACCGTCCCTTCATCAATTGTAGAACCATTGTTTCAAAAAAATATTAATATATGTATGACCTCATTCCAAGGTCAAGACTAAAATCTTGAGATTAGTCTCCTTAACTTCGCCTATCATTGGGCCTGGCACCTCTTCTCCGTTTGTCGCACCGTCAAAATTGCTTTACTCGCCCCCGTGGTTCTTCGCCTGGGCGCCATTGAGGTGTTCATCGAACTGCTACTTCCATCTTTCGATCACCTCACGATCTATCGTCAAAATACTGCCTTTCTTATCCCGACACATTTCAGCTCGCGGCACAAGTCCGTATATTCCTGCTCTACCAGGCAACGGTTTTTCTGCCAGAAGATTTGGTTTCGCTGCATCTTTGTATTTTTGTGTCTTTCCTCGTTCTGACGTGTTGGCACTGTGTATGGTGATCGCTTGCGCAGCGTACAGAGACTATAGATTACAGAGGCGCCGTGACACTCAAAAACCGCAAAAGTTTGAACGAAAGCGGAGAGTTACCCTTATTGATGATGGTACTCTCCGTTTTGATTCAAATTTTAGCGAATTTTGAGTGTCTCGACGCCTCTGTAATCTATAGTCTCTGTAGCGCAGCGTTCTCCTCATTCATTACCCTTCTACCCTTTATTGGCAATCCAATCGTTCCGTTCATTCCGTGCCACATGCCCGCTCTCCGTTACAATGCTAATGGCTGTTTTGATGGTGTTCCAACAGTCTTCGAGAGGGCTTCGTCAAGTTCCGGTAGCGTATCTTCGAATAAGTGCACGAAATTTGCGTCGTCGTCTGGTTGCTTCTTCCGCGCGGGATTTAACCGAAGCTAGCTTTGTTCACAACGGGGAGTTTTGGGTGCATTTTAACCATCGGTGGTCTGAGCGTTAGCGCTTTAATAGGATCTGACGTCAATGATGGCTAAGGGGTGCCGGCAGTCGTTCAAAACGTGGTCGATCTGGAATTCTGTCTGATTTGGAGGCCTTCATGTATAGGAGTCTATGTTGGAAGAAGGTACTACGTACGGCCATGTTCTTGGACGCATCAAAGTCGATAAGTTTTAGGCCCATTTCGTTGTTCAACGAATGTGCGTTGCTTCCCGGCACAAGAAAATATTTTCTAGAGAATATCCACGCGCCCAGCTGCCAACAGCATAATATTCACTATTATTGAATCTAGAAAATATACAATATAGCTTTAAATATCTTTTGTGTTTACGGTGCTACAATGCTAGTACCTTATTAGTCACTAAATGTACGTTCATTTAGTTACTTATGATGTACTAGCATTGTAGCATTGTAACTACAACAGACACAGCAAAACTTTTCAGCAAAATTGAAGATGATAACTAGTTCTACAAACGTTCCATATACAACTTTATCAAATTTTGCTCGGCTGAGACGGTACTGTCAAATGAATCAAAATTAAGGCAAAGTGAACGAACCAGCTCTGTATATTACCAATAACCAAAATACCCCAACACTCAACTTTAATTTCAACATGCTCAAAAAAAAAATATACAAAAATCCGTAGTTTTTTGTTCTTTTATAGTAGGGCCCCCCTAGACTAATTTATTTTTAACTGATTACAATAGGAAACCCTGATGGGTATGAAATGGGGAAGGCAAATAAGGAGTGTTCAATATAGCTCTAGCCATCCCAAGCCCCTACCTAGCGCATCCACGTGGCCATACCTGGTAATGCTCTTTTGAGTAGCCAAGCTAGGAGGTGCGATGCTGGGTGGCTCCCGGCTGCCTGATCTCAAAATCGAGGTTTTGGGCCGACGGCGAAGCCACACGACCTTGTTAATAGGTAAGCATAAAATAAGTTATTTCAATTATTTTTTTCGTTTTAGCTTATGAAGTATCTCCTGCCATATAAAACTTTGGCTGGTTAATACTGCACATGGATATTAGATACCAGAGGAAAAAATTAAACTAATTATTGGAAGCACTTATGGAAACTAAAAGGACGCAACTCTATTCCATTCGAAGGACTGCCGGTGAGATTGTCCTATTTTTATCCATATACACCACATTTCATAAATAAACTAGAATGGGGAAGAGGAAGGAACCATCAGAGCACTTGTTTCAAGCGGTGGGCCTAGGGAGAGTGAAACAGTCAACTTTCTAGGGTTAATCTTGGCCCGATTAACAACATATCGTGGATAATTAGTGGGTGAAGAGAGGTGGGGAGAAGAGCCCGCCCCACCTGCTGGAGTCATTCTGCATTAAGACGGTTTATTCAACGATTGACTCAGGCGACTTAACTCTTGGAAGGAGATTCTCTAAATCCCTGGTACGTGTAAGTGATGTTGCTTATAGACCAATTGAATCGTTTGTTTGAGAAACCCCACAAACGCCATTTTTATGAAAATTGACTTTTTAACAGTTTTCGAATCCTTGAGGATATCTACACCTTCCCTCAAAATTCCAGACAAAGTTAGTTCCACGAACCCCTTTTAATTGGGGTTGCAAATATCCGTTTGTTTGAGAAACCCCAAATATCCATGTTTCCGATAATCACCTAGAGCGGCGCTGCGATAGGTACAAAATTATCATTCAATGTTTACGTGCAATGCTGTAAGCAGTTTTAGGAACACAATTCAATCGTATAAAAATGTCTTCGGAATCGAAAAATTACGAGTTGGACACAGTCAAAAAGAAGAAACATAGTGTTCGGCGGACTACAGAATACAAGGCGAAAGTTATTAAAAGTAAAAGAACGGCCTATGAAATCAAAAAGAAAAGAAAGCTTTAGCTGGAAAAGTGAGAGCTGATTGCAAAAGCAGATAGGTTTGGATTAGTTTGTCGACAAGATAAACGTAAATAAACAATTCTTGTAATCAAGATACAGTAAAAACTGTAGCAATCTCGTTCCGGAAATCGACAGACTAAACTATCCATGCGTTTCTCACAAAAGCAGTAGCCCACTAATTACTATACAATGTAAATAATAGCACAATATATAAATAAAAGGTTTAATCTTCTATTTATCTAATGTGAGTGATCCGTCGAGCACTCCCGAGTCACTGTAAAATCAATAGTTTATCCGTTCGAAGTATTTAAGGTGCTGTTCACGTATCTCCATTTCCTTTTGGTATAACGTAATTTGAGAACAGACCCTGCTCCTCAGATTCTGCTCCATAATCATAGTACAGTTGTTATACAAGATTTAAAATACTTATTTTCTGGTTATAATATCTTTAATTACTACTAGCAAAGTATCAAGTTATTCTATGCGATGTGAATTCGTTTTACTCTGGTCCATTTATGCAATTCAAAACCCGCCGTTATTCCATTTACCTTTTATTTTTTAATAGGGAAATGCAAACCATGATAAAAATTTCGATTAAAAAAGTACACAACTTTTTCTAACACTTGTAATATTCTACTTCAAAATTTTTAATAAATAATATTTAGCGCCCCTCCCTTCTTCTTCTTTTTAGCGGTACGTACTAAATTAACATCCCCAGTGATATATGGTACCAAATTACACACTACGAACATGGAAAGATCACAAGTTTGAATAAAAACGGCCTAAAACTACTCAACTGCACTGTCAATTTCTCGTTTGTTTGAGAAACCCCAAATATCCATCAACTTTAAAGCCTTGTAATTTTAGCTAGAATCATTATTTTGATCAAAAGATAAGTCTACATTATGTATTTTAGATACTATCATAGAACCTCATACCAAAAAATATGACGATTGGTTCAAAATTTTGAGAAAATCAGTTTTTTGTTGTTTTCCAACAATAGTGTCGAGTGGACTTGTGGGGTTTCTCAAACAAACGATTCAATTCCCTTTTGGTCCTTCATACAAGAGTTGGGAAGCATGACCAATCATTGAATATGTTCAACTCTTTTTGACATGATAGGTTCATTGCTATGAACGGATGTTCTGCTAAGGCAGGTGGTAGGACCATATATTCATATTCATTACAATAGGAAACCCTGATTAATCGGTTTCTTACTTTACGTAAAACTAATTTCTCATATTTCTGCTGCCTTTATACGTCATATCCTGGAAGTGTACTCGCATGTGGAGATATTGTCTTCCAATAATCCGTCTGATCATTTCTTTTTGGTTTACTAACAGAACGTGAGTGGTTTAGGAAGAAAAATATTACATTTAATTAATATCGTTTTGTCAATGGAATAATAGCAAATGACAAATGATTTCAACTACAAAATGGGGCTCACCATGGACATAGCAGTGATTTTTATTCACTTTGAAAAATAAATTGAAGCACTGAAAACAATTTTTTAACCTATCGCTTTGTCGCATTGCATTGACACACCATAACATGGAGAGCGGTAAAGCAAATGAACATAGCGTTGTATGCTGAGCACAAAGGTGTATCAAATGCAGCCTTTTATTCGATACTAGCATTGGAAACTAGACTATACTACCGAATACCGTGCTTCGAATAGCCTACCATAAACATCGTTCAAACTAATTCTACGGTCTAACTAGTTCATAGTCGACGGTCATTCGGTCGATTTAACTCAACCCAAACAACCACCGAAAGGTATAATTTCAGGTATTATTTCCACCATTTACCCAAGCTAATGGTACGGACAGTTGAATTCCTGGTGTAGGTGAAGCTTTTGAAATATACATGTACGTAAAGTGTGTCGTTAACTCGAACTAAAGCAAGCTACACCGACTGAATACCCCACTTGTTTTGTCCCAATGAATGCAGCAGATCTGTAAAAATATTAACGATTGTGTATAAGCAAAAATGATCCATGTTTACGGTTGTATAGAAGAGAAAATTGATTTAATGCATACTAAAGCGTTAGTTTTTTTAACTATTGGCTTGCGGTCAAGCTTTAATTACTTTTTTTAAAGCGATATGTTGATTGGGTCTTTAAGGTTAAATTATAAAATATTTCTAATTTCAAATTTAGCATTTACTTGTCTTAAAATAACTAATTCGTAAGTGTTCGAGAACGAGAGTAGTGTTTTCTCCCTTTCTTTTTCGCGCTCTCGCAATATCAGAAATGAGATTTAAAACAAAATTTAATTGCACGATAAAGCTGCACTGTTTCATCCCATAAAGCTGAATAATTTAGCCCCTTTTTATCCTACCGGTGCAGAGCATGTTGTGGTTGAAAATCTACCGATAATAATAAAACCACCGAAACGAGCCTCTCATTCTGCTACATCAGCCACATACCGGTAGCTGTTGCTGCTGATGCAAATGGCAGATAGCCTAAGAGGTAAAAAGTGTTAAAATTTTATTAACCATTTACCGTTCACACCAGGACTGCAAACAGCAACCAATAGGTTTTTCTACCTTACCTCTCGACAGCTCCATAGTTTAGGGATGGTCAAATTGTGCGCTCACCGCCATCTCATTACAATGGTCAATGTAGGTACGTAAAGAATTTAATTTCAGTGATTTTAGATGTTCATCGATTATCATCAACATGAACCACTAAACATCGTTATAATTATTCTAGAGTTATTTTGTCCATCCCCACAATGCATGCATGCAGCCGCGAGGATTTCTGTCACACTGGCTGCTTAAACCGCATCGTGGTAGTGACGCAGTGGGTTTTCCAAACTAGCATTCTACAACCGTGCCCCGAATGATCCTGTATGTCGGTGACCAAAAACGCAAAGCCAAAGAGACGCAGCCTTATTATATGCACCACATAACGTTCGACGGGCTGGCCGGGATGCTTATTCAGCATAGGAGCAGCACCAGAAGTGAATGCGGTGTGAAAGAAAATAATAATAATAGAACCACTGACTGGACCGGAGAAAAATGGTGTGCTATAGTAGACCAGTTCCGGTTGACTCGATGCTCTTCAGCAGCATTGTTGAAGTGCTCGTTGTGCAGGTTTTTGCGCATCAGCATAAATCTAAATATGAATTTAAGCGAACGTTAAGTGAATGAATATGCAATAGTAGTGGATGGTGTAAGTTACCTGTTGAGGTAAAAGACTGTCATAAAAAGCTAGTTGCACTCGTATTGCTTCGAGCATGAGAAAAAATGCCGGTTCAAATTAATTTTTCAATCGCATGCAGTACAGAACCTTCTTTGGTTCGGTAACAAAGTTATATAGATATATTATCATTTGATATCGTCGGTTGAGTCTGCAAAAGTTCTTTTTTAACTTTGGTAAGAGGATCGACAAGCATAGTCTTCAATTTAATAAAAGTAACACACACATAAAATGAAATGGCACATATCTATCTGTAACTTGCACTAATGATATTTTAATTTGAAACTTAATCAACATGAGCTTCAGGGATTCAGTATGCATTTGTGTCTTAACTTAAAACCTTCCAAATTGATCCCAGAAGCCGAAGTAGAAATTTGAGGAGGAAGTAACCCAGTACGATTCTTGCTCTCTTCGAGATGTAATATTAAAATATCTACTTGTATACAACTCAATTATGCTCTTCGAAGTTCGAATCATTCCATTGCATCGGTAGGTACACATGTATTGAATTACGAATACAACACGTTCTTCTTTGGTGTGGTTCTCGTTTTTGTTTCAAAACATTCTCGATATCTCAACTTCTTTTAATTGACTTAGTGCTCAACCAATTATTTTAAGTGAAATGAAACGATATTCTGCTTTGTAGATACAAACATGGATGCTCTGGATTTAGCTGATACATTAACAATAAACATCAGCTTACAACTTAGAATGCTGCAAGGTAAATCGATTGTAAGTCATGCTGTTTGTTCACAGTAACTTGGGTTCAACCTCCTTATTTATTTAGAACGAAAACCAACAAGCAATTGGGGAAGTTTTAGTGTCTAAAATATCGCTCCCTGTTAGTCTCGTCGTACCGTCATCCGGGGATACTTGCAACACCGGGGTTACTTGCAACACTTTGGCGCATCGCGCATTCTACAGCGCTAACGCATTTGTTTGTTAACATAACCATTTGTACTCAATGCCATTTTAAAGAAGGGATGTTTACCTATTGTTTAGTGAAGTTTAATCCATTATATCATTGTTTTGCTTGCTTTTATACGATTGGAAAGTAATGTCACTTTCAGAGTAAGAAAAATGGATGCGCAAAGTTGCTTCAGTTCATTGACATGGAATTATTATTTATTGTTTGGTTCCTGTACACAATAAGTGCATTGTGACGGCGAATAGCCCCCATATGTTTGGCAGTGTAGACTACACGCTGAGCATTTAATTTTCACTGGGCATATTTGACATGCATCACAGTGACGGATCGTATTGAAAACAAAAACAAGTCTAGCAAAATCGGAAAGTCACGCTCACAAGTTATAAGTTAAAATTGATTTAAATTATTGTTTAAAAGTGTTAAAAAGCTACTCTATTGGATAAAATTAATTTGTTGATTAAAACCTAGCTAAATTATTATTTACAATTAAAAGTAAGTAAAGTTCAGATTATCTAGATACCTAATTTACAAAGCGTATAAAATTATAGTTGAATGATCTAAAAGTGCTCAACATAAAGGGAAGAATCTCATCGGTGTAGATTGTACTGAAAATTTGTAAGTTGTAAAGTGATTATGACAAACATTGTTATTAAATTAATAAAATCTTGCAGCTAAAGCTGAACCCATCGAATCGTTGCGTTTTGCTAAGGAAACAGTGCCAACAATTTCTTTAGAAATTTTCATCGAGAGATCCCCTGGAAATGAGCCGAATGGGTGACGACAATCTGCAATCCGCTTGCGCAGTCTGCGATCGACCGGACAATGCTGAGGACATGGTGGCATGTGACTCCTGCGGTTCCTGGTATCATTTTAGTTGTGCGAACGTAGACGAAAGTGTAGCGGATCAGTCGTGGAATTGTACTTCGTGTGGCAACGCAGGTCGCGCGCAGTCACAGAAAGCAGGTCCCCAGACGTTGACTGTACCATCCAACGCAGGGAAGTCTTCGAAGACATCGAAGAGCGAATTAAAGAGCAAGAGTTGATAGAGGAAAAGGAGATTAGGCAAAGAAAGCTACAGCTAGAAAGACAAATGAAAGAGCGAGAGTTAGCATTAGAAGCCAAAAGGTTGGCTGAGGAAAAGGCGTTCGAAGAGAAACAGCTCGCGGATGAGGAAAAGTTTCGTAAAGCTCAGTCAAAAATGAGACAGCAGTCTCTCAAAAAAATGAATAGTCTTGTCCGGCAACTGTCGCAGCGCGGTAGTGATACTTCGAGCGTTTGTCAAAGTGAGGCGGCGAAGTCCGTGGAAAAGGTTAACTTGTGGTTGCAGCAATCAGATAAGCAAACAGGTGGAGAGAATAAGAAACCAGTTGACAATGTCTTGGAACGGAATTCCGGTAAACTGGTCAACACTGATGCATCCCGTCCCAAACGCGATCATATTCGTAGAAGTATCCAGAAGCCGAAGGAACCCGGGAGAACTAAGGACGATGATAGCCAGTATTCCAATGCACGAGCGGAGATACCACCGACCAGCCGTCAGTTAGCGGCGAGACAAGTAATGGGGAAAGACCTGCCGGTATTTTCTGGGAATCCAGAGGAGTGGCCAATCTGGATCAGTAACTTTGAACGGTCTACGGTTACGTGTGGGTTTTCCCAGGATGAAAATTTAATGCGGTTGCAGCGTTGCCTGAAAGGTCCAGCGTTGGAAATGGTGCGTAGTAGGCTTCTTTGTCCAACCAGCGTGCCGTATGTCATCAAAATATTGCAGTTACGATATGGTCGGCCAGAAACGTTGATTAAAACGCTAACTGAAAGGATTCATCGTCTTCCTCCACTAAACACGGACAGTTTGGAGAGTATAGTTGACTTCGGTATAGCAGTTGATAATCTGGTGGAACATCTGAAGACTGCCAAGCAGCAATCGCATTTGATGAATCCGTCTCTACTTCATGAGCTAGTAGGGAAACATCCTGTAGATTACAAGATGAAGTGGTCGGAATATAAAAGTTCCTTTGCCGAGGTTAATCTTGGAACGTTTGGAGCGTTCACGTCTTCGTTGGTGAAGTTAGCGTTCGAGGTGATGGACGACACCCCAGCAGGAAAGACATCCAAGGAAACGTACCCGAAGCCCAAAGACCGAGGGTTTGTGCAAGCTCATTCGGAGCAACCTTCGGCTGGGCCATCATCGGCAAATAAGTTCTGTATCTTTTGCCAAATAGAGGGACACAGGGTTGCGGATTGCTACAAGTTCCAGGCCTTAAACGTAGACGAGCGGTGCGAGGTTGTCGGTCAAAACTCGCTGTGTTGGACGTGTCTCAATCAACACGGGAATTGGCCGTGCAAGACCTGGCAAGGTTGTGGAGTTGAAGGATGCAGTCTACGTCACCACAAATTGTTACATGCGACAACACCATCAGTAAACAGAGCAGTCTCTACGAGCCATACCGGCCAGCAGACTACTGGTGCTCCTCTTTTCCGGATTCTTCCAGTAACTTTGTACGGGGAACGGTGTCAGGTTGAAGTGTATGCGTTTGTGGATGAAGGTTCACAAGTAACACTGCTGGATGAAGCAGTTGCTGTAGAAATGGGAATTAGTGGACCGGTTGAAAAGTTAAATTTACAGTGGACTGGAAATGTTACTCGGAATGAACCGAACTCCAAACGAATACGAATGGAGATTTCGGGTAGTGGATCTACCGAACGCTATGCGCAGTTCAACGTTCGGACCGTAGCCAGCCTTGACTTGCCGATGCAGTCATTGCGATACCACGAATTGGCAAACAATCACTCACATTTGCGAGGTTTGCCAGTCGAAAATTACAGAGATATTACTCCAAAGCTACTAATTGGTCTTGACAACCTGAAACTCACGGTTCCGTTAAAGATTCGGCAAGGAGGTTGGGACCAACCAATTGCTGCCAAGTGTAGACTCGGCTGGAGTATCTACGGCTGCATACAGCCGGTATCGGAATCATTCACTTGTGGGTTTCACGTTGGAGGATGGACCAATTCAAAGCTTGATTTGAACCAAGAAAAGGGCCACACTCGTCAGGTTACGAAGGTGGCAAGGCGAAAGGCTGATGTCCTTGAATCGAACCGTCGGCATAATTCATCCGCCCAGTTGGCAAAGAACGATGAACTAGATAAAGCGATGGTTCACAGTGCCGAGGTGCGATATCGTTTCCCGCTGGACGGTATATTGACGAAGGCGATTCCGTGTCAGAAAAGTCAGCAGCTGCAGTGGAAGGGGCGAAGACAGGATGCCATCCACCAGTTGTGGCGTTACAAGGCCAATGGCAATGCGCCCAAAGTGCGAACAACGCGGAACTGTCGTGCGACATTCTTCAATCGGCGGAAGAACAAGTTCCATCAGCACGATTCGCAGTTCAAAAACGAACCTGATGTGCGCATGCTGGAGATGAAGAAGGAAGAAAGAACACGAATAGAGGAGGTGCTTGTGGGACCAGATGATCGGGTACGGCAGACTTGGGCGTGTACGAAAAGAGGAGTTGCTCGAAGACCGGTAGTTAAGTTGACTTTGTTCGACGTCAGGATGGATGGTGATCCTGAGCAAGGAGATTGCAACGGATCACGGGCTGGGGAATGTGACGGCGAATAGCCCCCATATGTTTGGCAGTGTAGACTACACGCTGAGCATTTAATTTTCACTGGGCATATTTGACATGCATCACAGTGACGGATCGTATTGAAAACAAAAACAAGTCTAGCAAAATCGGAAAGTCACGCTCACAAGTTATAAGTTAAAATTGATTTAAATTATTGTTTAAAAGTGTTAAAAAGCTACTCTATTGGATAAAATTAATTTGTTGATTAAAACCTAGCTAAATTATTATTTACAATTAAAAGTAAGTAAAGTTCAGATTATCTAGATACCTAATTTACAAAGCGTATAAAATTATAGTTGAATGATCTAAAAGTGCTCAACATAAAGGGAAGAATCTCATCGGTGTAGATTGTACTGAAAATTTGTAAGTTGTAAAGTGATTATGACAAACATTGTTATTAAATTAATAAAATCTTGCAGCTAAAGCTGAACCCATCGAATCGTTACGTTTTGCTAAGGAAACAGTGCCAACATGTATCATATAAGCTAACAAATAGCAACTTTGAGCTTTGTTTATATTTTGAACTTGGAGAAAAAAAGATGAATTCGTGTTGTTACTTCCAATATGGCGCGGCTTGCAGCACTTGAAAAAATGAAAATTATCGTAATAGACCGTATGTACAAAGCAAGATGGCATCTGTACGATGGTATTTTGTCTACCACCATCTCCAGAAAAATTAAAATTGTGAAAAATTCCACGTGCCTTGAAACGGCAATTTGGAGTTCGCCGACATGCTGCATTTTCACCGAATATCTTTTAAAAAGCGATAGACGCAATTGGGAAACAGAAAACACCTCCAGTATCTCTTGTTTTACTACAAATACATTCAAAATATCTCAAAATAGTCATTCGCGGTTTGAAATCAGATATAAAACCATAAGAAACGCAAAATCAGAAAAGTGTTGCAAGTAATCCCGTTTACTGGGTAACTTGCAACACCCCTTTTTTCGGTTCATTCTGCAGACTCAATTAGTTTATATTTTTTCTCATAATCATAAATCAAAAGTACTCACCACTATTCAAGTTTTGGCTACTTACACTTGGACCTAAACGGTATACATCGAAAGTTATACTAAGTCAAAGTTCAAAAGTGTTGCAAGTATCCCCGGATGACGGTATGTTCGAATTTCGATTGCGAGGGCCTGTAAGAGTCAAAAGGATCATAGCACTAGCTCCGCAATTGTCTTGTAGGGGAATTGTGTATAACGTGCCCCCCCTGGCCAATGTGCCCCCCCCTTCGTTTTTCATTAAACAAGCGGTATTAAAATGCAAAACTACCCAGAAACCATAGTATTTGATGGAACTAGCCTACTATGCAAGTATGACAGTTGTCACATGCTGTAAAAACAAAACAAAAATAAATTTGTTTTTGAGCAGCTTCCGATGTAACTTTTGGCGTCATTTCCATAAGCTATTTTCTTGTCAAAATCTGTTAATAACCGGTTGTTGCGATTTGATTGCGTGAAGTGAACTTCAAAAAGACATCCTTGCCAAAAATGGCGGTTTGAAACGCTTTATTTGCTTTAGCATTTAATATTTTTTCAAATAAGTAAAAGCAGGCCAAAATGCCCCACTTGCGGTGGTGCAATTTGCCCCCCTTGCAAATGTGGCTATAAACATATGTAAACAGATCTAAGTTGAAGTCAATTGCCATTATTTAATTCAATTACTATTGTAGAGTTACCGTGGTGGGAATAATTTATTACCTACGTCCAAATTCCAGATAATTCAACTACGCGGTGCGAAATGCCACAGCTGCGGTATAATGTGCCCCACGCAGAAAAGAAACCGTGCACCAGAAGGCCGAAACTAGGTTTATTTTATATAAAAATACGATATTTTGAAAACAAAGGAAATAGTTTTACTTTCTACAAAGTAGAGTTGGTCTGTCACTGGTAGAAATACTCAAATTACCGCATTGGGCATATTATACCGCAGGTGGGGCATTTTACCCAGCGCAGACGAGAAACACAACATTTAGGTGCTTTTCTTAAATAATTCCTAGCATCTTTATTCCACAATACTAAACGAAATAAACAATTGCAATTGGTTGTAAGCTTAAATACCAACATATACTCGTAGTTGTCACGTTAGCTTGGGGAAGCATAACAGAGATATATCCATTTATTCTTAGGGGGGGCACATTATACACATTTCCCCTACCTACTGTAACAGCTGACTGCGAGGCCCGTTGAGTAAAAATAAAAGGTCAAGTTCCGAAATGCTATGCTTTTTCTTTAAGCGTTTTGCATCCCCCTGTCAGTCGCACTATTTTTTAGTGTACCAGCTCTAATTTTGGGAGAAGGAACGGGGGGAAGGGGTTAATTTTCTCAAGTCTTTTTTACACGGTTTGTGTTTTTCGATTACTCAAGAACGGTGCAGCTTAGGGACCATTGACAAAATACGTGACGATTGTCGGGCCTCTCCCAAATGTATTGAGAAATAAACGAAGTTGAAGTCTAAGTTGCCCCGTTCTTAATATTCAAAAAAAACTGTAAAAAAAGTACTCGAGTGTATTTATTATATTCAAAAATATTATTTGACACTGTTAATTTATCATGTTAAATAGCTTTGGATTTAAGCAGCAATTATTGTACTGCTGAATGAAAAGTTAAAAGAAATCTCTAAAATATTGTAACTATTCAATCTATTTTTAACCCAACAAATTGTTTGGCATACAAAACACAGTTTTAAGTTATAAACTTTTCCAAAAAATTCAAAAAATCAAAAAAAAATAGTATTTGTTTCGAAAGTATCGTTAGTCAGAAGCACAGATAGAATGGCGGAATTTCGGTAACTTACAAATGCAAATTGGCGATATGCCAACTGAACGACACAGTGCTGAGAAACTTTTATCCTCGTCTCATGCAAACGAACCACGGAAAAGATTTTCAAATTTTGACGAGTAGCAACGAACCAGTAACAATACATCAACCCAATAAATTGACACTTTACTTGTTACTTTACACTGTTTTATATTAACTTCAACTTGATATTTTTTTGGGCGAACCAACCAACGGTTGAAAGTCCCATCAAATAGTAAATAAACAAAACTTGATCTTTGACCCGATTAGCGAAACCGATTTAAATGATTGTCTATCATTTATGGTTTACGAACGTGGATTGTCATATTTCTACAGTTTTCTTTTTCTCTAAGATATTGATGATAAGTTACATTTCAGCAGATATTAACTAATTACTGTTAATGCTATCTGTAGGTAATGTGATACGGATAATTTGCACCAAGCGCTCCCAGGAACTGGCTATGTGGAGAGCGAAGGATAGCACCATGGTACTTGCTTCGTGCCGCTGTTTGTGTCAATCACTACTGAGTCTTCATTAATACGCTTAGTTTGCTTGTTCAAGACGCGTTTAGCGCCTGTGAAATTTGTTTCATAATCGAAGTGAATCTCGGCCAATGAAGCAGATATTCAGCTTCTTGTAGATAAGTCGAAGGCTGCCTTCGCGTATACGCTTCTTCTTCTTCTACCAGTATAGAGCCGGGGTATCAGCATCTTTGGCTCGAGCAGCACGTTCCTCACAATCATGTGGAAGATTTGTGCCTTGCCCATCTTGCCCGTGTCATCATTTACCTGATGAGGACGGGAAGGAAAACAGGAGGAATAGGAAGGGCTGGATGAGGAATTTGGACAAACACAAACATATATATACCGAGAGATTTTTGTACCCCCGAGGGGATACTGCAATCCTTGGTAGTTAACTTATCAAAAGTATACCCCCTGGGGGGTATACTCATGATAAATAAGAGCTTATAGCTCAATACCGCTTTCGGTAAGGAACATCAAAATGTCTCGTAATTTTAGTTTCCTAAAATCCGATTCATTTAAGACGTAGGATCCAAAGATCCTATGACGCAATTGTGCTACTGCAGGACAGTTGCAAATTACGTGATATGGTGTACCGTAGTCGGATTCACATAAATTACAATGAAACGATTCAGCTCGCTGAATCGTAGCCATATGATAATTTAGTCTGCAGTGACCAGTCAGTGATCTGACAAGAATACTGCAATTTACCTTTGAGTGTTGCAAAAGAAATTTCGCAACCTTCTCACAAGGCTTAACAATGAAACTTTTCGTTTGACGACAAGTTTCAAGATTTTCCCAATAACGTACATGTTCAGATGAAAACCAAGATCGAATCTTTTGTTTCATCCAACATGCCGCAATTGGTAAAGCAGGTTCCGGTCCGAAAACCGACTTTTCTGCTCCAGATCTTGCTAGTTCATCAGCCCATTCATTTCCGGTTATACCAGAATGGCTAGGAACCCAAACCAGATGAACGGCATTTAGAATGCTTAGTTCTTCTAATTGGGTGTGGCAGGCGATGACTGTTTTAGATTTAGAATTAGCCGCACAAAGGGCTTTTATAGCGGCTTGACTGTCAGAACAGAAGTAGATAATCTTGCCTATCAGTTCTTTCTGAAGTGCAAACTGAGCTCCGCACATAATTGCAAAGATTTCAGCTTGAAAAACGGTGCAGTAACTACCCAACGAATAGGATTCCTCCAATTCCAGCTCACGGCAGTAAACACCAGCACCCGCGCGACCTTCGTACAAGGAACCATCGGTATAACAGACCACATAGTCGGAAATTTTCCTTTCCATGTAGCCTGACATCCAATCCTCTCTAGGAGGAAAGTCACTTGAGAAAGTCCTATACGGGAAAGTACGCATGAGCGTTACATCGCTAGGAGTAAGGGGAAACTTGTCCTCAGCAACAATTTGCGACCACAGTCGAGTATGACCAGTGGAACCGTCCACAGACTGCCAAAGGCCAATCGCGTGTAGTCGATAAGCACATATTTGTGCCTCTTGCTTCAGGTGGAAGTGTAGAGGTTTAATATTGAAAATAGCTTCTAGGGCGGCAGTAGGAGTTGTAGTAAATGCACCAGACATTGCCATTAAACACATCCTTTGAAGATGGTTTAGCTTTGTCTGGACAGTCACAACTTCCCCTCTCTGCCACCATACAAGACAACCATACGCCAGTATTGGTCTGACAACGACCGTGTATAACCAGTGTATGTATTTGGGTTTAAGCCCCCAAGAGTTGCCAATTGCTCGTCTACATTGCCCAAAGGCCATGCACGCTTTTTTAATTCGGAAATCAATATTTGTGGACCAGTCAAGCTTGGAGTTGAGAATCAACCCCACGTACTTCACTTCGTTCACAACATCAACATCCGAATCGTAAAAGCGCAGAGCGCGAGCTCCATTGGTATTTCTACGTCTTGAAAATAAGACGATAGATGTTTTGCTCGGATTTACCGAAAGTGCAGTTTCTCGGCACCACGTTTCTACGACACGTAGTGCCTGCTGCATTAAGTCAAATAATGTGCTTATGCACTTTCCAACTACTAGGATGAGATAGTCATCCGCAAAACCATATGACGGATAGCCTAGACCATTGAGTTTCCTCAATAGGCCGTCCGCCACAAGGTTCCATAAAAGAGGCGAGAGAACGCCACCTTGTGGACATCCACAAACACTTTGCTTCCAAATGCTTGCTTGCCGTAAGGACGAAAAAAAGCAATCGGTTACTAAGCATTTGTTCTATCCACTTTATGATTATTGAAGGCACATTATGATAACGAGCAGCCTCCAAAATCGAAGCGAAAGATACGTTATCAAACGCGCCTTCAATATCCAAAAAAGTTCCTAAGCAAGATTCCTTTTGTGAAAAAGCAACCTCAATTTTATCCACCACATCATGTAATAAAGTGGTTGTAGACTTGCCACTTTGATAAGCATGCTGTGCTGAATGAAGAGGAACTTCTACTAAGCTTGTTTCGCGGATGTGGTGATCAACAATCCGCTCAAGTGATTTAAGCAAGAAAGACGTTAGACTGATTGGTCTAAAACTTTTGGCTTGCTCGTATGTCGCGCGTCCACCTTTAGGAATAAACTTAATGGTTATTTCACGCCATTGAGTATCGTTAGTCAGATAGAATGGCGGAATTTCGGTAACTTACAAATGCAAATTGGCGATATGCCAACTGAACGACACAGTGCTGAGAAACTTTTATCCTCGTCTCATGCAAACGAACCACGGAAAAGATTTTCAAATTTTGACGAGTAGCAACGAACCAGTAACAATACATCAACCCAATAAATTGACACTTTACTTGTTACTTTACACTGTTTTATATTAACTTCAACTTGATTTTTTTTTGGGCGAACCAACCAACGGTTGAAAGTCCCATCAAATAGTAAATAAACAAAACTTGATCTTTGACCCGATTAGCGAAACCGATTTAAATGATTGTCTATCATTTATGGTTTACGAACGTGGATTGTCATATTTCTACAGTTTTCTTTTTCTCTAAGATATTGATGATAAGTTACATTTCAGCAGATATTAACTAATTACTGTTAATGCTATCTGTAGGTAATGTGATACGGATAATTTGCACCAAGCGCTCCCAGGAACTGGCTATGTGGAGAGCGAAGGATAGCACCATGGTACTTGCTTCGTGCCGCTGTTTGTGTCAATCACTACTGAGTCTTCATTAATACGCTTAGTTTGCTTGTTCAAGACGCGTTTAGCGCCTGTGAAATTTGTTTCATAATCGAAGTGAATCTCGGCCAATGAAGCAGATATTCAGCTTCTTGTAGATAAGTCGAAGGCTGCCTTCGCGTATACGCTTCTTCTTCTTCTACCAGTATAGAGCCGGGGTAACTCTTGCCGTATAGTTCCTCTCCACTGAACTCGTTCCTGGACTACTCATCACCAATTAGTTGAGCGCCTCGACATTTGCAAGTCAGGTTCAACCGGCTCGAGCCATCTAGCACGTTAGATCCTTCTATTCCTGATTCCGGTAGGGTTCTTGAAGAAAACGGATTTCGCTGCACAGTCGTCCGCGATCCTTGCGACGTCGCCGGCCCATCGTAGTCTCCCAACTTTGGCAGGTGTACGATGGGAATTTCTCCAAGTAGTGCATACAACTCGTGATTCATATGCCTACGCTACTCTCCGCTATCCGTTTGTACTCAGCCAAATATAATTCGCAACATCTTTCGTTCAAATACGGCAAAGCGCACGTATGTCTTCCGCAAGCTCAAGTCCACAGAGGACTACCTATCTGCGTATTAGCGTTTTGTACATCGTCAGCTTTGTGCGACGGCGTATACTCCTTGATAAAAGCGTCTTTCGGATGGATGAAACCGGAGGAGGAGGCTAGGAGTTGATTACTCTTGCTGAAGATCGTTTCTCTCGTTTCGATGTCCCTCGCCGAATCATATACAGGGCAGTCCATTTAATTGCCGCAGCCCTCTGCGCGATTCGGAAGGACTTGACAGTGCCCCTGAAACACGTACATAACACATCACTCGCTCCAGGGTAGCTTTGATCAGTAAATTTCGCGTCAGTTTGCCCGAAAAATTGTACTCGTGCATTATCTGCCATAGCCGTTCACGCTCGACTGTATCGCATGCTGCCTGGAAACCACGAAAATATGATGCGTGGGCTCGTCGCACGTTGTATTCTCAACATTTGTGGAGAATTTACCGAAGAGTAAAAATTTGATCCGTAGTAGCAGAGCCCCCATAAACCCCGCCTTATAGTGCCCTATTAATTTTCTTGCTATTGGAGATAGACGATGTAACAAACTCTGAGAGAGCACCTTGCAGGCGGCTTGACCAGCGTAATGCCGAGGTAATTACAGCAATCTATTCGATCCCGCTTTTTGCAGATGTGGCAAACCACACCTTCCATCCACTCCTCCAGTAATTTCTCATCTTCCCAAACCCTTGAAATTATCCAGTGAAGTGCCGTTGCTAGTGGTTCTTGGCTATTGCAATTGCAAAAAAACAAAGGTAAAGCCATGGGTATAAACGTCCTTAAGAACTTGACCTTTTGCAGTAATTGCAATTGCAATAGTTTATAAATTGTGCGCATTGTAGTTTTTATGAGGTTCAAACTTTCTCTTTTCTAACAGAAGTTGAAATTGGCTACGGTAGAAATATTTCTCACCTTATTGTTCCTTTCCATTAATTAATGTGTACAGTTCGGATCTGAAAAAACATTGGAAAATCGTATTAGAATCACATAAAATACCAAGAAATAATAATTGAAATAGCATTTTTAAATTATTACATCGGTAATAATAATAATTCTGTTATAATAATTTCACTTGTTTGAACAATTCAAAATTTGAAAATCATCTTAGCTGAGAAGGATATATCCGTCCCAATAACAGAAAAAATAAGTTTTTCCTCTGTCATCATCTGATTCTCACAAACATCGTCGGCAGACAGCGGTTCCAAAGCTGGATTTGTGCTTTTTATCGCCTGCTTGTTGCTATATCTACCTTTACTCATATCTATTTTTACCCGGACAAACTTGTCTTCTGTGAGGCGCCTTTGATGTTTATTCCCTGGGCGTTCAATACATATATTGATGTAGGAAGGGCTGCTGGCATATACCTCATGAGATCATGTCCTCCGTCAACTTGGCACCAAATCAATTCGTATTTTCTCATGCTTGTTGTTTATCCAAATACTCATCTATATGCCGTGTTATGGCATCGCAGAAACCCTCATGGCAAAATATGTAATCAAATGATGTTGTCTTTGCCGGTTACCTGCTCTTCCTTTTCATGTCCTTCTTTTTTAATCGGACTTGTGTCTTTTTCAGTAGTGTTGCGTTCTCCATAACCGTACCAATAAATCATGTAATCGATAATCTACCAATACGGCATGGTAGATCTTTCCGCCCAATATTACTGCGAGGCGCAACCCAAATACAGGAAGTGAACGACTTTCGTTTCGTACATGACTAATCATAAAGCCACATTCTTTACAAGGTATGAGAATTAGGTGTTGAATGACCTGACATTTCTTTGTGGTTCACCCGATATTCATATTTTGATCTCCGCAAAATTCGCAACCAAAGGTGGAAGGTTTATAAGTGAGTTTCAGTAACTTTCCTTGCACGCAGATATGATGAGTTCACTGATAGATACCATTCGAGTTGAAACGTGCCATCTCGATGAGTTCTCTGGTCGGAGACGTGCGTAGAATTTCTATCTATGCAAATGATATTTTCAACCTACCCGAACGCACCCGGCACCCGACACCCGGCTACGGCACTTTCAACTGGCCTCCGAGCTGGGCATCAAAGAAGCCGAAGAAAAATGGCAATACAAGCCAGCATGCAGCGTTTGCTTAGATCTTCGCAATCGACTCACTTAATCTTATTCTCGGAAAAAATTATACACATCCCAGCTGGAAATTCCTTTCCACCGGTGCAAGTGATTTTAGAATGGCTTGATGGAAATACGCAAATATGCGTACTTGAGTAATTTGACAAAGAAAAATAAGCTGTTAAGAATTATGGGAAAGGAAATAGAATACAACATTCTCGTTAAAAGGCAAAGAGAAAAGTAAGGGAAAAGTGAAGTAAAAAATGGACTGATAAATACTAATAGAAAAAAATTAACGAAAAACGGTAGAAGAAACTGAAATAAGAAAAGCATAGGAAACAAAAAAAAATAAATGTGAAAGATAATTCAGTTGTTAAATTAATGTAATTAATGAACTGAAATCTTCGGACACCCTATAATTTCCGTTTACATTTTGGATTAACCGCCATTTCGCCACAACATCCAACGATACCTCTCAAATCTTGTTGACGGTTAGGTTCGACGAGGAGGAAGTCACACCCCAGCAAATAAGAAAATGATTTATGGAAATGTTCTTTCTCGCTACATTTTCACCTCGTTTGTAACATTGAGGAAAACGAGAGAAAGATAGCGAGAGCGTGAAGATGGTGGAATGTGGCGAATACTTTTTAATGACAGTAGGAAAATATAATTTATACACCAAGAGCAGATTCGGCTCGAAATAAAACAAAAATCCGATTTGGAGGGAACTGAAGCATTTTTAATAATGACGGAGCATTTTTGAAACAGTCCGATGACTGCACGCCACCGTGTTCCCATTCCAGGGCCCGTCTCTTCTGCGTCACAGCACAGTCGTCCATTTCGAAACAATCTCGAATGGCAATTTGACAAATATGTGCGCCTTCAGTGTCGTAGTCCGTCGGTAATGTAATGTTTCAGAGCACTAGTCTTTCTGGTAGCGTCCATCATAATTTCCTTTCCAACTTTCACTGATCTGGGAGAAAGAAATTTTTCGATAACAGATTCCAAAAGATTTATTTTTCTCTGAATCGATTTGCCGAAAACACTAAACAAGATTGAAAAGGAAGCCAAGGCCATTAAAAGGAACAGCAAAATTGATTTACGTGTTCGGGCAAAACGAATTACTTTTCATTAGGTTTTCACGCTTTGGGCAAAAATCTTAGACATTTTGCCACTACGATTAGTATTCGCTGAGGGTTCTTGTTAGCAGCGTTGCCCTCCGAGTACGAGTGAATACCAATGTTGATTAAATTAGCTTACCTATTGTTTAAAATTGGTTTTTAACTATAATCAATAGAAACTTACTCTTTGGTCAAGCTTCTATTTACCTTAACTATAAACCAGTAGCATGATTACCAACATCAATTATTTTGAACAATCTTTTAGAAGCAGGGCTGTTTTGTATCTGTATACATTTTCTGTTCGGGCACCGAGCATAATTGAGCTCGTGAGGTGAATTCAATTAAGCTAGAAGGCGATCCGTGTGGGAAAAGTATCCTCGCTGTCAGAGGGCCAGAGAGGTGCGCCTTGTGCGAAGCGAAAGCATATTTTGATTAAATTGAAAATTATGATTAAAATTCTTTTGATCCGGAAACTTTCAAGTAGGCTGTATACCATTCGTCAAGATACAACGTACACAATATCATACATTTTTTTCTGAAAAATATCTACAATATTTCTCTAACAGTTGTGCTAAGCCTAAGCTGTGATTTGATTTTGCAATTTTTCTATATTTTTTCTGGATAGCTGAGGTTTTTTACATAACATATCAAAAATTCAAAGATGTACAATTATGTTTTTTAGATTTCAAGATTTTTAGATAAATTATATTAACGATACAAAGTGTTTATAATGAAATAGAGACACCTGGCTTTCCTTTAACTCAATGTCACGGGTATTTCTAACAGTATAATAGCCTGAAAACCGAAAATACTCGTTTCCAACATGCGTCTCGATTTCGTTATCGAAACTTAATTTGTTTTAAAAATTAAATCTGAAAAACAAAAATATAAATTTCTGAATTTTTTGCGTATTGTCTCAGTTTTCCAGAGAAAATAGAGTAACTACTGAGGCCACCTTGGTAGAACAACTTTTTGTAACCGCTTCCTGATCGGGAACTCACATGTTGCTCTCGTTGCTTCACAGGTCATGCCCACACTTAAGTATGTGGGTATATCACTGACTCTGGAATGCATGAATCACAGATTCAAGTACTATATCGTGCCAGGTTTGCTGAAACCAGCGAAACCGAACGCTTAATAAATGGTAATGAAATTTAATCACTTCCGATGGAATAGGTATAGAACTTATTCCCATCATGCCTCAAGCTATTACCTCTTATTTTACACCTTCCATTCCGGGAAATTCGTTTGACTCTACAATGATATGAGTAAATGACAATGACTGAAATCATTGGTTAGTAGCAGATTTTGCATGAGTTTTGTTTAATAGAGGGTTCTTCGTGTCAAATGAATAAATCTAAATAAATGTAGTAGAGGGAAGTCCCCTAGTCCCCTAGTACATTAAGGATTTTGAACAAAGATTACATTTACCATAACCATATTTAACCATTACCATAAGGTTTTATTCACTGTAAGAGTAATTTAGAAAACTATTTTTCAATAAAAATAAGATAGACGCTTATGCATCTTCGTTAGTGAACGCCGAACAAGAAATTGATAAAATTGTGTCTCCTAATATCGGATATGTGATAGAAAACATGTGTTGCGATGGAAATCGCCGAGCAGGCAACTCTGCCGCAAAAAACGAAAAGCGAGCAGTTTGCTGTTTCTTGCAACACAACTTAGATGAATGAAAGTTTCGCTGCGTCTCGCAACACGTCAGGAAAGCAAAAACGAAAAAGTAAACAAACCGTTTGCAAGTTTTAGCAGCAAAGTGAAGCTATAATATAGTTTAATTTGTTAATTATACCGTGTGAAGTAAATATTAAAAGGCTAAAATTGTTTATTAAATCTAATTATGCCTATCTTAAAGCTAATTTGGTAACTATGTGAGTAGAATGTGGTAAAATATCAAATTAAAAGTGGTACAATAAATACAAACTTGCAGAGTCATCGAACAGGTTACAATTAGTGCTGTAGGAGTTAGTGGTGAATGATTTTACCTAAAATATTACACTAGTAAGTAATTAAAATAAAAAATCTAACCCTAAGTGAAACTAATTACAAAATTATGTACAATTCAGTTGATTTGCGGTATCGACGTATTAGAAAGATCGGATTTAATCTGCAGAAGGAAGATAAAAACGGATCTGAAGACTAAATTTGTAAGTTTAATACAAGGTAAAGAGCTAGATTTAAATTAAGAATAAAATTGTATTTACAGCTTGATCAGTCGTGAAGAAATACGCTGATTTTCATTAAACGGTTGAAAGAATCATTTTCTAAAAATCTAAAAAAACCTATTACATTTGATTGAACAACTTTTTGATAGAAAAAAATAAGCGGCGCCATCTTTGGAACACTGAAAAATATGCTCTTGAAAACTTTTTCAATTTTTTTACTGTGATATTCGCATCGGAAAATTTCCAAAAAACAATGGAAATGTGTCCTGCAGTGAGGATAACATCTGTGATTTTTTTCAAATTTTTCTGATAATTGGTTTCGGTGTAAACTGCGAAAAATGAAATTCACTCTAGCCGCCATTACTGATTCAAGATGGCGTCTAATGATCTGAAAATTTGCCAAAATGCTCCTCAGATCAAGTACTTTGTTTGAGTCATTGCATAATGTACTTAGGTTTGGGGGCATTTTTTGTATGGAAAACCGGCTAGACCCTTTTCAAGTTCAATTTTAAGTTAAAATTTTGAATTTATTTTTTACACCGTTTGCATGTCTAATTCCAAATACAACCTCCAACCAAAATTACTTCAAATTTAGGTCCAATTTTAATCCAATTTTAGGATTTGAAACAAAGCTTCAAACTGAAATTAGTCCAGTTTCAAGTCTAATTTAAAACCCTATGTCAAATCGGATTCAAGCTCAATTTTAACTCTAATTTCTAGTCCAGTTCCAAGCCTAAGTTCTAGTGCAATTTCAACTTTGATTTTGAATCCAATTGCACCCGAAAGTTCGGGATTTTCTATTTAATCGGCCGGAATTTTTGTGATAAGCTGTAATAGATTCACTATCTTACGAATACTCGAACTTTCACGCTAAAGCATTTTTCTGAAAGGCTGGGGCCCCTCCTTTTGTTTATATGTGGGCATATGCCGTATGTCCTTCTATTGTTATTAGGACCACTCTAGTGAAGTATCACGTATCAGAGACTTATTGTGTATTAGAATAATTTTGACCCGCCCAGTTATCTGCGAGGTACGATGCTGGCCTAAGAAGCCAGTTGTCGTGTGTTCGAATCTCGACTAGGCGGTGCCGCTACACAGTTGATAGGGTCTTTGCACTAGCCCCGTAATTTTCCTGTACTCTAGTAACCGGTTGCGAAGTTTGTCGATAAAGAAGGGTCAAGTGCTGAAGGACATTTATATCCATGGCTTTGCTTTGCTTTTACAAGTAGTTTGGGAAAAAAGTGGCAGTTTCCTATGGACCATGTGTTCTACCTCATATTTCGAAAAAAGAAACGACGAAGTTCCAAAAAGTCGACTTTTGACAAAATTTTTTTCGAGATAAAACCAGATCTCGACGTTACATGCATTTTTTAAGTCATTTGGAATTTTTTTTCGAAAACCTCGATTTCACGAACTCGCCCCTTTGGCGATTTTTCAACTTGCATCCAAGTCAAATTTTGAAGGCTGGTTGATTGGCGCCCTAGTGGGCACGCTAGTGGGGACTGATAAAAAGTAATCTCTACAACTTTTGTGTGAGCGTGCGACGTCCTTCAGTTTCCACCATCGCTGGCGGAGCTGAGTTATAGGTACAAATGGTAAAAAGAAGATCTATAATATTTTAAAAATCATTTTCATCCATAAACATGTGAACTGTGTATAAAATTTCGTGAAATTCTGGAAACTTTCGGTCTAATTTTTAAAGTAAAGCAACATTTCGTTTTCGAAACCTGACCTGTTTTTAATTTGCTTGGCAGACTTCGCAGTAGGTTATTAAGAGTACAGGAGAATTGCGGGACTAGTTTTACGATCCTATTGCGTCTAACAGCTTCTCCCAGTCGAAATTCGAAGATACACCGATTGCCTTCCTAGACCAGCGTCGCACAAGCCAACTGGAAGGTTTAAGTATACGGCTAATACGGTAAATATCTATTGGTAATATTCAATAATTCATAATAAACTCTTGTTGAACAGACAGTATAGTCGTAATGTATTGCATAGGACTAACTTGTTTGATGCCGTCAAGAATACTAAGTGCTTGGGGCCCTTTGGCTACTAATCACTTCCCAGGTATTTAAACAGGCTTTGCAGTTAATTTGGTGCACTGGAGAATCATTCCCAAAGCAGCTATCGTTTCGTTCTAACCCTGTCACGAAGGTTTATAATTAAAATTGAATTATTATCAAGAAGACTTTGCTTGTTTTGCTAGGGGTGGTTCGACCAAAAATCGTGTTCTTGGTGACATAGAACGTAGCTGTGGGAAGTGCAGATCTTGAGTTGCAAATTTGAGTTGTTATGAAGATTTCCGAACTAACGGTTTCATCGCAATAGTCAATTTCGAATAATAGACTGCTTAAAACTTTGTTTCGAAACCAACGAAAAATTGCTTGTTTGTGATTCTGACATAATTGACTAAATTTTTAATATGACAAAAACCCAAATCCGCCTCCAAAAAAGTTGTTTGATATAGAAAGGGCAACCCTCCACGGTGCGAAGCTTCATTTGTCGATTAAATCGCCCAAGAAGTTTGAATAATTCAGGACTTTAGAGACGATTGGATCGGTCACTTGCAAATTTTGCGCCGGTAGAATGGTGTTTACTTAGTCAAAATCGATGAATAATTAACTTTGGCACCTGAAGTTCCTCGTACACCGAAGAGCAGCGGTCCATTATTTCAATTGAATTGCAGCTAGATTTTCACGACATCCACCACACCGACTGGCGAGCTCAGCGAAGGGAGAGGCCACATGACAAACATCGCCGGTGGGTACGCCGAGTGATTTGTTCACGGCCACTGCGAGCTGGCTGAAACTTCAAACGCGCACTGGGACATGTTTGGAGTGATGCATGGAGAGCCAATTTTCAATTAACGCCGTACAAATATTTGCACATCACGAGCATCGTTTTCTGCAATTGGACGCTCCGGCAGTAAGCATCTGTTTACCATTCCGGGCAGGTGATAAAAGCATGCTGGAAATGTGCTTGATTTGCAATAACGCATATTATTGACGCGGAATGTTGTAGAAAAATTCAAAACTCAAATTGAAGAGAAATTATTTCGAATCATTCGATCGTGATAGTTGGCATAGGATAATTTTGAAGTGCATAAATCCGTTTGATAATTACTTTATTATAGCTAGTAAAATGCTTGATGCTTGGTCACTGAAATAAGAACAAAATTTGATTTCTAGCAGAAAATTTGCATGATGTTTTCCCAAGGGTACCTAGAGGATTTATTTTTAGGAAACTTCTAATCAGGCTTCTAATCCTGCTTTACAGATCTTATTCAAAGTTTCCCCTGGAGCGGACACTTGCTTCCACATAGAGAATGCAATAAAAAATTTGGTTTAAACTAACACTTAAGTTAAACGAATCCGCGCGTAAGTTGTGAATTTTTTTTCCTCTTTTCTCGATATAGTGCATGTTGCGATTTGTGACTCAAATAGGCCGTTCCTCATAATCGTGTAGAAATTTTGTTGCTTTAACTATTATCACTGAAGAAACTTAATTTTTTAATCTTATATAACAAATTTTCATAAGGTTCATTGAAGTGCATCCCGCATGGTTTTAAAAAGTAAAATAATTAGAATTAGCAAACAAACATAAGCTAATATGGTGTAACATACCAAATTATTATGACAAACCGTACAATGATAATGCAACTTATCCTAAAGCCATTCTCAGGATTTACCAAAGATTCAAATCAACGCAAACCGACCGATATGTACTGAAGAAATAAAGAATCAACAAGAGCCAAAGCTTAAATCTACAAAACAGAAATAAACTTCGTCATGATCGGAGCAGTCAGCCAAAAGAGCCCTTCGGATGAGAGTGAAGGCAAAGACGTTACTGGCATCAAACTTGCAATCGGACTGACCAACAGGGAAGATTATACTTGTTGGTAAGAGCCGGATGAATCAGAATAATAAATGTTTGTTCACCACTGCCGGCTTCTTTATGCGATTATGCTTGAGATAAAGTATAAATAAAGAAGTCTAAAATATGTTCCAAAGCTTTAGATGAATGCTATGGGAAAGCAGTTTTAATTATTAAACTTGCAACTGTTGTAAAATGCATCAGCCCGGGTTTACCGTTTGAGCTGCTCCGAACTGTGTAATTTAACGCCTTTTTCCACTGCCGTTTTATTTTATGCAGTGCTTAATAGTTCTTCTCACTGTTACGTTTGGTAGTTAAGGTTTCAGTATTTCGGGGTTTCTTTCATTTTTCAGGTGAACTCGTGATAATTGTAGCACATAAAATTGATGCAATTATACTATCGGAACTGAATTCTACTTTTCATTTTTTTTTGAGTCAATTTACAATCCGTGGAGAAATTTTTAATTATCCTAATTATTACGCGCTTGCAGGTTCAAACTAAACGTTTTGTAAAAACCAAGCACAGCATTTGTTTTTCCTTGACATAGGTACTTGAGTGACTTGTTTCGAACAACATGATACGAGAGATAGAAAGTATACCAACAGAACAATCAATGACGACATATGTATTACCGCTTGGACAAGCAACCACAAAGGAAAGCTTTGTGGAAGGATGCCACTTGAGCACTATATCCAGCGGAAAGCAGATGAGGTGTGTGAGTGAAGACATAACCCGTCTGCTGATTGATAAATGCAAGCAATTTATCTTGGCAAACCAAAGGAAACCAATTCCATTACCGTGAGTACACACCTGCGCACGGGTCATGAGTGTACGCTAGTTAGAGTGCGGCGGCGGGTCGGGTGTTTCGATGAATGTGCCACTATTTGGCAAAGGGTTCCGATTTGTGCATTCTCATTTGTATTGTTTACTTCGATGTTTGAATAACCGGCTTTTCCTACAGCGTCGCTATGCATCGAAACCGTAGTGGGTACCTACCTATATTCATTTCAATGTTGTTTATTTGATATATTTTGCATGTAAAAAATTTGAATGCGGCGCATTGCATTTGTGGGAAAATACATAATGATTTTTGTAGAATAATGTAGAATAATTGATAAGGTTTAAAAAGATACTAATATATGTATAATCAAATTCCTACCTATTAAATAAATATTTTTATGCTCGCATGTCTTCCGTAAGCAAAGTTACCAAGAAGAATCCTTGGGATGATGTCGAGGTTGTCTACGTATGCTAGCAGTTGGCTACTCTTGTTGAAGATCGTTTCTCTCGTTTCGAGGCCCGCTCGCCGGATCACACCTTCAATAGCGATGCTGAACAACATACAGGACAGTCCATCCCTTTGCCGCAACCCGCTGGGCGATTCTAAGGGAGAGTGCTTCCAAACCACGTACGTAGTATAGCACTCGCTCCAGGATAGGGCCCTTTGATCAGCCGCGTCAGTTTGTTCGGAAAACCGTTCTCGTATCCTGAAATCTTCGAAAATATGATGCATGGTTACGTTGTACTTCCGATATTTCTGGAGCATTCGTCGGAAAGTGAAAACTTGTTTGATTGTAGTAGCACAGGCTAATAAACTCCATCTGATACTGCTCTACAAATTTTCTTGCTATTGGGGACAGACAACTGGGAGAGCATGTTATAGGCGATTTTGATCAGCGCGCGGTAATTACTGCATTCCAGCCGATCGCACTTTTTATAGATGGGACAAACCACACCTTCCATATATTTTCCAAATAACTTTTTTCCTAGTGTCTTTTGCTCTCATTTTATCATTTATGGTCTTCAGCACTTTTGTTCGTGTGAATATCCCCCTTAAACTAAAACTGTCAAAAGTCAGTCATTGCTTACTATAATGAAAATAAAAACTACCGTTTTTGTGTTAGGAAATATAGACATAGTTTCTTCGGCAACGTTGTAAATAATGTAAAAACAAGCAATTTTGCTGAAGAAATAAAATTTATATCTTTATCGAGTGCTGAACTATAGGGCATATTCTTTGAAATTTCTTTAAAAATCAGTTTTTCATTCTTAGCTTTTGTTAGTTGCATTTTACAAAAACACATTGTTTTAGGAAATTATCGAAGCACTCAAAACGCACGTTTCTGCAGAAGACCGCAAATCTCTGGAACTTTTACTTTCTTAGTTATCATATATTCATATAATTTGCATAGCTTCACGAGGCTATGGGGTAAAATGGGGCAAGTGGATTTATGAAATCAGTGCTTCATCTTAAAGCTTAAGTTGAGTACTATAAACTTGTATGGGTTCCGCTTGTCCCCAACCACTCAAATGAGAGTACGGCAAGCATACGTTTTATGTGCTTTGCGTACAAAGTTATCGCTTCTGGCTCGTAAAGTTAAGGAAAAATGAAGCTTTAATAAGCGATAACTTTGTAAGGAAAGGTTCTAGAGATTTGCAACCTTCAGCAAAAACATGTGTTTTGAGTCCTTCTATAATCGCCTAGAACCATATACTCTTGTAAAATGCAACCAACATACGCTAAGTATGAAAATCTTATTTTTAAAGAATTTCCAAAGAAAATGCTCTACAGCTCTGCACTCGATAGAGATATAAATGTCATTTCTTTAGTAAAGTTGTTTGCTTTATTATTTTCTATAACTTTCAGGTTTTGTTTTTCGGCTATGGGGTCTGTATTTAGCAGCCAAAACGATGTTTTGCTTCTATATCCGACGTTTTGGTGGTCACAACAAAACGTACAGCCTCTTTTCCTTGAAAAAGGTGGAATAAAACCTCCGAAACGTCGGATATAGAAGCAAAACATCGTTTTAGCTGTTAAATACAGACTACATAGCCGAACAACAGAACCTGAAAATTGCATATCACAGTCGAAAAGCATACATTAAATTTTCTATAACTTTGCCAAAGAAACCATGTATCTATCTACTAACACAAAAAAATGGACGTGTATTGAGCCTTTAGTGAACGCGAAACACATAAAACGTATGCTAGCCGTACTCTTATTTGTGTGGTTTGGTTGAGGACAAGCGGAACCCATACAAGTTTATAGTACTCGGCTTAAGCTTTAAGTGGAAGCGCTGATTTCATAAATCCGCTTGCCCCATTTTACCCCATGGGCTCGTGAAAATATGGAAATTTAAAACTTGAATATGCGACAATTGCTAAGTTGTAAAGGTTCAAGAGATTTGCGGTCCTCTGCAAAAACATGTATTTTGAGTGCTTCGATAATTGCCTAGAACATTGCACACTTGTTAAATGCAACTAAGAAAAGCTAAGTATGAAAGTTTGAAAAACCAATTTTTAAAGAAGTTGTAAAGAATATGCCCTATAGTTTAGCACTCGATAAAGATATAAATTTTATTTCTTCAGCAAAGTTGCCTATTTTTTATATTGTCTACAACTTTGCCAAAGAAACTATGTCTATATTTCCTAACACAAAGAAGATATTTTTTTATTTTCATTATTGTTAGCGATGACTAACTTTTAACAGTTTTAGATTAAGGGGGATAGTCATACGAACAAAATTGCTGAACACCATAAATGATAAAATGAAAACAAAAGAAAGTAGGAAAAAAGTTCCACTTTTCGCCCTTTTGGACTACTGTGTAATAGCTGCTCTTTTTTCCAAATCCTTGTAATTATCCAGTGAAGTGCCGTTGCTAGTGGTTCTTTGCCATTTTTGTAGAGTTCTGCCGGGAGACAGTCTTTGCTGACGGCTCTATTATTTTTCAATAGAGTCGACCATCTCGCGCTCGTTTGTAACCCAGATTCTCTCTTCGTCCCTACACATATCGGATTTCGGTGAGCATCCTTTGCGAGATTGGTTCATCTTCTCATGGAACTTGCGCCTCTAATTACCCCGGAATAGCTGTTCTAGCTCTTCCTGATTTCTGTCCTAATTCTGGCACATTTTCTTTCTCACGATTGTGGTCAACTCGTTCGTATAGCGTTCCCTGTTCCATCCGTGTTTGAGGGTCGAAGCACCTTGCTCCACAGAGGAAGGTAGATCTTCATCCAGTATGCGTGCGTAGTTCTGTGTAACGCGCGGGTTGCCTAATTGCCGAATGTTTCACCGAGGAGGACGGCTTTGTCGCGAGGTATACAGCGTCGATAGTTTTGACCACACTTGTACTTACTTTACTTTTTCGGCGACAATCCATGCCGAATTCAGGAGCAGTCTCCACATTACTCGGTCTTGGGCTGCCACTCTCCAGTCGCCCCTATCACCCACTGTTCTAGCATCCTCGCCAACAGCGTTCATCCAACGGGTACGGGGTCTGCCTCGAAGTCGTCGGCCTCTGTCGGGTTCTCTACTAAATATTGTTTTCTGTAGACGCTCATCCGGCATCCTTGCTACATGGCCACCCCATTGTAGCCTGCCGTATTTTAGTCGCTTCACAATATCCGCATCTTTGTACACTTGGTATATTTCATGATTCATGCGCCTGCGCCACACTCCTTCGTCTAATATGCCGCCAAGAATTGATCGCAGGGTCTTACGCTCGAAAACGCCAAGAGCTCGTCGGTCGCTCTCTTTCAACGTCCACGCTTCGTGGCCGTAGAGTACCACCGGGAGAATTAGCGTCTTATAGAGCGCGAGTTTTTTTCGGAGTTGTAGGCTACGGGACTTCAACTGGCTACGTAATCCGTTGAAGGCCCTGTTGGCAGCCGCTATCCGCCTTTTTACTTCACGGCTCACATCGTTGTCACATGTCACTAACGTACCAAGGTAAACAAATTCGTCGACCACTTCAAAAGTATCTACATCTATCCATCCATCTCCGCAGTTCCAACACCCGAGGGGCTACCACCCAGCAAACCACAAATCGTATAATAATGTGTGAAAATCATCTTAAATATCGCTAAACAAACTCGAAATCGTACATAAAGCTTAATAAAGCGCACCCTAGTTTACATTTATTCGTATAAAATGATACTAGCCGATTCACATACGATTTTCGTCACAGAATTGTATAGCATTATGGAACTAATCATGTTGAGTCGGATTTCATCGTATTCAAATACTTATGAATGTGAATTGTTTTCATATAATTTGCAGCATGTATATCGCCTCCAAAACAGTACGCATATGCTGGTTTCGTGCATCGAATGCGATTTTTCTAGATATATATCGGTACATATATCATATTTGTTATTTTGATATACGTACGAAAATGTTTGCTGGGCACGCTCTCTACCAGCCACCATATACGTTGTTTTGTAGAATTTATGATAAGCCCTATCCTCGCAGCTGCCTCCTTAAGATGCGTGTACGCTTCTTCCATAGCTCTACGTTTAACACCAATGATATCGGTGTCGTCCGCGAACCCTAGGAGCATATGAGAATTCGTGATGATGGTACTGCTTCTCTGCATGCCGGCCCTTCGAATAGCACCTTCCAATGCAATGTTGAACAGCAAGCTCGATAGTCCGTCACCTTGCTTCAAACCATCTAACGTCACAAAAGAGTCCGATGTCTCACCCGCTATCCTGACGCTTGATTTTGAACGTCAAGGGTAGTACGTATCAGCCTAATCAGTTTTGTTAGAAAACCATGTTCAAGCATAATCTGTCACAGCTCGTTTCGTTTAACTGAATCGTACACCGCCTTGAAGTCTATAATCAAATGATGTCTGCAAGTTGAATTCCCGAAATTTATTGAAGATCTTTCGCAAGGTGAACATTTGGTCCATTGTGGAGCGTCCCTCTTGAAAACCGCACTGGTATTCGCCAACAAAGGTTTCCTGCAACGGGTTCAGTCTGAGAAACAGGATGCGGGAGAGAATTTTGTATGCAGAATTGAGGAGAGTAATACCTCGATAATTGCTGCATTCGAGTCGATGGCCCTTTTTGTAAATTGGGCATATGAGACCTTCCAACCAGTCCGTAGGTAATTCCTCCTCAGTCCATACCTTTAGTATAACCTGATGGATTGCACAATACAGCCGTTCGCTCCCGACTTTCATAAGTTCGGCGGGGATGCCGTTCTTTCCAGCTGCTTTGCCGTTTTTCAGCTCTCTCGCTGCTTTCCTAACCTCGTCCAAAGGTGGTGGATCCACAGCTTGTCCATCATCCTCAATCGTTATCCTGTTTCTGTTGACCGTTCCATCTTGTTCACCATTCAACAATGCATCGAAATAATGTTTCCAACGCCTAGCCACCTCCGATCTTTCGGTAATCAGGTTCCCCTCCTTGTCGTTGCACGCAACAGGAGTTGGCACGGTCCGGTTCCTCATTCCGTTGGTCGTATTAAAGAAGCTTCTCGTGCCTCTCGAAGCAATTCTCCGCCTCCGCAAGAGTGCGATCCCAGTGCTGACGTTTCTTACGACGGTGAAGTCTCTTTTCAGCAGCTCTAGTATCTCGGTATCTCTCTCTGCTCTGGCGTGTCACAGTTGCAGCCAACATGTGACTTCTGGCTCGATTCTTCTCATCAGTCACTCGCTGGCACTCTGCGTCAAACCACTCTCTGGAAGTGGCTGCAGCAGTAGTACCCAACACTTCCCGCGCTGTAGTACTGTTCGCGTCGTGGATGTGTCTCCACTATTCGTTCAGGTTCTCTCCGAGATGTTCACCGATCCGCTCATCACTCGTCCAAGAGTACTCCACAGCAACTTGTATCTTCCTCGTTGGCTTCGATTCCAATACGTTGGACAACCGGGCGCGGAGCTTGCTTACTACGAGATAGTGGTCCGAGTCAACGTTTGGTCCCCGGAAGGATCGCACGTCTGCGACATCATGTACTGCTACTAAATAATGGTCCGAGTCGATAACCACACCTCGTGGGGATGGTTGGTGATGTTCGAAGATCGATGAGAGCATGGTAGATTTGGTTCAATGTTCGTTAATTAGGTGATCTCCAGATTGTTTTGTAGATATCTTTGCGGGGAAATGAAGTGCTTCTGATCACCAGGCCTCGGAAAGCTGCAATGCTTGTGCATCGCTGGCCGTTATTGTTCGTATCGGTTAGCAGGTTATGGGGCCAAATCTCCGCTCTATACACTGCTTCCCTGCCGATCTGGGTGTTCAAATCCCCGATGACGGTCTTGATTTCCGTGGCGAGCAGTTGCCGTACGCTGCCTTCAGCTACGCATAGAACGCTTGCTTCTCGTTGTCTAGTCTACCTACGTGTGGACAGTGCACGCTTATGATGGTGTATTTGAAGAAACGGCCTTTTATCCTCAACATGCATATTCTCTCCATTTCCCTGCATTTTATTCATCATTACGAAGTCCGTTCCTAGCTAGTTGGGCACTTCACCGCTCTGGCAAAATTGGGTCTTGCCGCTTTGAATCCTCCACATCTTCTCGCCGAACTTTCGGGGTTCCAACTGATCGAGCGACACCCTGTCGCCACCCACGAAATTTGTACGATTTGCAGTTCCAGCTACCAAGCATCCATGCCGTGTCCTTATTTCGTCGCATTTGTCCATATCGAATATTTCGAGTCGAATTTTCTTGGTTTTTCGTAGTAATTTAAGGTTCAGCGCTAGCGACTCTCGTGACCATCGCTGTCATCTTATAGTGCCGAAACGACACAGTGCATCTTTTCCTGTCGGTATATGATCTTGGATTCCAATGGGATTGGTTATCCGATCTCAGCTAAGGTTATTCGTATTCTGACTGGTATCACAAGGAGGTAGGGATGGGAGTTGTTGGATAAAAGGCTAAGGACCACTATGGGGTCTATATTACGTATTATTCAGCTGCTCACCAGCCTGTGAGCTTTTTGTGAAATGTATCTTGGGTAAATAAATTATTCTTGCTTAAATACATATACTACTAAATCAATAAAGGAAGAAGACTAATCTCAAATACGAGTTAAGCTAGCAGAATTAGAGGAAACAAGAAGCAGGGATGTCTCTTACCATCCGCTTCAGAGCTTTATTTCGTGGGGAGTATTTAACTAGTTTAGGCCGATTAGGGTTTCATTTTTAGAAAAGTGCCAGTTTGGTGCTGGCCCAAAATCTCTCGATATAGGTTTTTCGATCTTGGTGTTTATCTGAACAAGAATCTTGAACGAACATGAATGTGAACCTGAATTCGGTGCACCGCATCACGTAATCCACCAGCAGAGAAATACAAAAGCACATTATACATAGTAGGAAATTGTGTTTACTTTAGACTCGGCTATCAGGTCCTGTAATTCGCAGCACCACGATGTTGACCATCTACAAAACACTAATAAAGCGGCCACGAGACATGGGTTATGCTCGCAGAGACCCGGTCGACGTCGTGCTCTTGATGTCACATCCTCTACGGTAGAGTGCAGATGAAGCCTGACAGGGATGAGTTTTGTGTACAGTACGGGCCACTGTTTAAGCAAGAAAGCAGTTATCCACAGCATATTCTCTGCACCATAGTTGGTGCTCTTGGTACTCTTTTTCTTCAACTAATCAAACCTTTCGATCCAGTTGCTAATAACACTTCACGAGGCTTTAAAGAGGTTAGCAATAATAATGAAACCATTGTATGCATTAAACATTTCCACATGGAAAATAAGACCGCTATAAATAAAGAGGCGCGCCTTCTCAACATTTGAGCTTTATGAGCGATACCAGTTCGACATATTTCCACTTGACAAGTTACCAACCCCCGAATAACCTATGACCGTTCTCGTTCTGGTCAATGGCTTCCACAATCCCGTTACGTACCATCAGAGAGGGTAAAATGACGAACCTTGCTTGCAGCTGAATAGCTCGTAAACGGTTCTTTTACTACCAATAAAACACATAACTGCCTATTTGTATAGGTATATGTACACTCATCGATGAGTATAATGTATCCTTTAGCAGCATGTTTTCATCTACCTTATGCTGCAGAATGCCTTTACGGTTCAGGTTGCTATAGCGTGTACTTTAGTTTTCCACTCCAACAGCACTGGAAGCGGTACCTACATATATGGCACAGTAAAGCCGACGAAAGCATATCTAAGCATCGCATGTGAAGCACCATCAACCTGGCGGTCCGCAAAGTAATTTATAAAATACGAGGCGACGAAAGGAGTACAGTGCTGAGTGAAATATGTACATTCCTTAATCGGTTTAGAATGATATTTGATTCGATACAAAGTGATACATGCATGTTAATGAAAAAGAACTGACGTGATATTTGCAGCTTTGTTAAAACGTTATCGATACCTACTATTGTCTAGAATGGATGCAAATAAAATATTCCAATCACCTAGTTTCCGGGTTTAAGTTTCACCAGCCAAAAATTCAATTGATTCGATTGCTATAAAAAACTTCTGAATGAATAAAAACTGAGTAACTTCTTTATGCAAAATAACATTTTTATTGTACTCATCATGAGGAAAATTATTTCAAATGTTTATTAGACATTTACAGATTTGAATCTTGAATTTGAATTTTACAAATTTAAACACTAATCAATTTGAATCGTAAAAAAATACAATCAAATCGAAGTGTTTTCTCAGAACTTCATTCAACTTAGATAATTTGATCATACCAACAATGGAAACTATACAGAGCACTAATGGAACGAATTTACATAAATTCCTTCACACGAAAATAGCTGATAAAAAGACCATTCTCCCTGCGGAGTTTTTCAAATTTTGTTTACTCCACACAAAATGTTCAAAACGTTTTTACATCTGTGCAAACAGCGTTTGAGTCGCCAACTGTACGAGATGGCCAGGTCTGGGTACGTGACACCACACCCTATCAGTCGAGAGCAGTTCACCGGTTCAGACACATCATGAAAATCAAATTTTTATTAATTCTTCTGACTGTGCTTACACTAACGTCGACAGCGGTCGTAATGGCAGATTATGACGCGTACTGGTCTCCTGCAGAGCACAGTAGTAGCAGCGCACAACAGGAGTCCACAGGCTCGAGTGAATCCGGAAATGGTGTTTTAACGAAGGTTAGCAACTGGTTCCAGCAGGCAGCTCAAGACGTGGGAAGTTTCTTCAAAAATCTGTTCTAAGTAAACGTGTCAGCCGCATATTGAACCTTCTAACTTATGTGCTAAATAAACATTCGTGGATTATAATATGTTCCAAAGTTTTATTTTTATCCCCTTTTTCGTCAGGTATTTCAAAACCCATCTTATTGCCATACATTACTACCAAACACACAACTGGTTTTTAAATCTTTCAATGCAGGGTCAGTAAGGCACCGAAGTGGGTCGGATTATTCACATACCTACTAGAGGCTGTATTTTTTCTCTAGAAGGCACTTCCAGTCCTCCTTCAGTGTATGTGGCTGTATACATAACATTTTACGGTTTCGTCAATAAACTTTCCTTTTTTCCAGCACGTAGGTAGGTATTACTTCCGCCGAGATTATACACCTGTTTCGGTTTGATTACTTCTGGCAAATCCTTTGAGTAATACTGCTGGGAACTTATTATGTTGTGTTTGTTTTTCTTGTATGGAAAGATTACATATATAATCCCCGTGAACGCCAATTTTTACGCGTTCTGCTCGGATGCCTGAGGCTGTTGCATCGCTTGACTCACTTCGTAAAAACCGCAACCACCTGCTCGTGAGCATAGTGTTAGAATGCATATTTTTCTTGATGAACGATGAGATTTGGTAGTCGCTATTTTTACATTGCAGCAAGCAACTGCATGCAAGAGATTTGACATGCTTTAGTAAGCAATGTTTGCTTTAAAAACCAGAACATCCTATTGACATTAGGTCGGTGATTGGCACTATTTAGGGTGGACCGACATCGACAGAAAATAAAGGCATGAATAAAAATATACGTCTTATGCAAAGCTGCAGGTGAAAATCAAAATCAGTTTTGTCAGGGGTCAGGTCAGGTTTTATGGATCAAGGTGATCAGTGATTCTTCTACGCATGAAAAAAAATCATATTTCGATTGATAAATAGTGCGAACTAGCTGATACCCGATCTTACTCGGGGCCGCATTGTCACTCACTCTTGTAATTCTTTAATTGTACTGGAATTTTTCATTAAGCAAGAAACAAAAACCCTTTTCTGCATTTGAACGGCTCTAATCTTTGTTATCTGTTATCTGGAAAAGAGAAAGGAAATCAATGTCAATCCCTTGCACTGATTCCTTCATGTCAAAGAACATGTGTGCGAAGTTTGATAAAGAACCGTCCAGGCGTTCATACTCACGTTCCTCGTCTCCCATTTTGTCTCTCTCTTCTGTCCCGTAGTCACTTATACATCTGTTTGTTCTCTAAAAATACCTGTATCCCCCCCTTTAAACCCCCCTCCACCTTCTAGACCCACTCTCCTATTGTTTCCCGCTTGCCCACTTGCCACTTGCACAACTGTTATCGATCTAAATATAAGAGAAACACAACTCATTTTACTCATTTGGACCTCCCCCCTTGCTAGGGACTATCTCCTTTGGCAACTAGCCAGTAATGTTGCAAATCGAGCGAGAAGTAAACGATGCCGACCCGTAGGCGAGCGAGTTTGAGAATCATAGCATGTATCGCTTACTCCACTGACGCAAGCGTACGACACACAACCACTGCAGTTCAATGGTGCTGTGTGCATACTTTCTGCAACCGACAACCTCGCGAGCACACAGCCTCGCGAGCACACAGCCTCGCAGCGTTCTGCGCTGTCCGCTCTGCAGTGGCTGCAGACTTTGCTTTACTTTTTAATTTTACGTCCTCGTTTCACAGGCAGGTAAGAGTGCGGGCTCTCGTGAGTGTTCGGTATCAACTGCTCGGGTTGCAATGACGAGCTGGAGCGATGACCGTTGCTGATAACTAAATACATACTCGCAAAAACTCATCGCAGTGCACGGAAAAATAAGAAGGGGAGTCCGAGAGAGATTCTCATGCCTGTGCGTTCGTTAGAACGAGAACGCATGTGTGAGAAAATTAGACTACCCTAGTGCGGGTTTCGCAAAGGTTGCTCCCAGTGCTGATTTTATTATTTCAAGGAACATGTGTGCTAAGTATGGTAAAGAACGACCTAGGCGTTCTGGAGTTATGGCGGAATATACATTCATACTAACATACAAATTCACGTTCACTTATATATACTTCTTTTTCTTTGTCTTTGACTTCTTTGTCTCTCAGCAGTACTGTTTCTGTTATTGTAACGAAAATTCTCATAATGCATAAGAAATAAATCCCTTTTTCTCCATTTGAATGTGTCTACTCCCATTATCAGTTCCGCTCCTGTTGTCCCCCAATCACTTGTAAATCTGTCTTCTTCTTCTCGGTAATCCTTGTAAATCGGCACAAAGCCTTTTTTACGTTTACGAACATTTCCCTTGTTAATGGTCACCCTATTCCCCCTTTAAGAAATCCAGCCACTTGTACAACTACTATCGTTCCAAATGCAAGAGAAACGTACCCGTTTACCCATTTGAACCTTTCTCCCCCGTTGTAAGAGACCATTTCCCTCGTCTGTCAACCCACTGCGCTGATTCTTTTATGTCGAAAAACATGTGTTTGACAAATGACGTTTGATGACGAACCATCCAGACGTTCCGGAGTTATGGCGTAACATACATTCATTCACGTTCCTCGTCCCTCCTCCTGTCGGCTTCTTTCCAGTCAGCTTCTCCTTTATTCAAGTACCTAATTATGCATCGGCCTTATGAAAATTCCTATAACGGAAACGAAACGAAGGTTTTTTTAAATATACCCTACTCGGAGGAACCCCCCTTTTTCTCACAGTCACTTGCACAACTGCAACCAGTCTAAATGCAACCTCTTTTACTTATTCGGACTTCCCTCTATATTAGGGACCCCCCTTTTGTCAACCCCTCAGTGGTGATTTCCTAAGTTAAGGAGTGTGCCAAGCCTGATGAAGAACTGTCCAGGTGTTTTTTCATCATTTTGACGTACGCGACGTACCCCTTACCACCCCCCCCTTCTTCCAGCCAGTTGTCACCTTTTGTCTCACAGTCACATATGCACCTATTTTCTATTCAACAATCCGTATAATGAAAGAGAAAAAATGCCTTTTTCCCTTGTTTGTACCTCTCCTAGATGGTAACTCCTCTTTTCGGACCCTTCTCCTGGCATCCAGGCACTTGTACAATTGCTATCGGTGCAAATGCAAGAGAAATCCAGTCCTTTTACTTATTTGTACTTCCTCTCTTGTAAAAAATCGCCACCCTCTTTTGTGAACCATCCTATGGCTACTCTATTGTGTCAGAGAAAATGTGTGCCAAGTTTGATGAAGAACCGTGCAGGCATTCCCGGGTTATGGCGAAACATATATGCATACTCACGTTACTCTCTAACGGGCAACATCGTAAAAACGATGCGATCGAGCAAATGATGACTTTATCTTGAAAGTACACTCAAAAGAAGCTCGAGTGTTGATTTTCATGGGAAAATATTTATCTGGAGGACCGCTAGGTATGAAATAGTCCAATTTCTCTTTTTAGTTTTTCATGCCTAACGCTCTACCCAAATATTTTTTCAGTTCAAATATATCACGAAATTGAAAAAAAGCATGTAAATTACTCATAGGAAAAATTTGAGATCGAACATTTTGTTCTAGATGTCCTTTTTCTTCAAAGGCAAAAAAGGGAATATTCGCACCATAATTTTTTTTCGGAATTTTTCGGAATTCTTGTTTTTGAAAGGTGATAACTTTTGAACGCAGGGTCAGAATGTAGTGATATTAGTATCATAATGTCAGGAAAGTTTTGAACATATTTCTGATATTGTCAATTCAAGACAAATTTCGTATGTGGCTCTGTAGTTCGAAAAGCGAAGGCCGTCTACAGACGGTCTTACCCGTTAGAGGGTTAACTATCTCTTTTGTCCCGCAGCCACTTATGCATCTGTTGGCTCATCGAAAATCCCTAAAACGAAAAAGAGAAACAAAACCTTTTTTCGTTTTCCGACCTTCCTCTCTGAGTGGCGACCCCCACCCCACCTTGTTAGTGACACCTCCCTTTTGTCATTCCCTTTGTGTCGAACCTTTTAAGTCAAGGAAAGTGTATGCCAAGTCATGCTGTTCTGAAGTTATAACTGAACATACAAAATACTAACGTTCCTACCCTCTTCCCTGTTGGTGCCCTTTTGTTTCCTTTTCTACCATTAAGCTTTCTTATAGCCTACTAGCTGACCCGACAAACTTCGTATTACCACAAATTAAACTGTGTTGTACATAAATTCATTCATAAGTTCATAGGTACACGGGTACCAACGTCCAACGACAAAAGGTAGGAGTCACAACGACTACTTGTTAAGCGTAGCTACCTATTGCTCCCCCCACCTTCCTTTCCACTCTTTCCCCTTCATTCCCAAAAAAAATCCTTCTTCATTACTTTCTCTTACCGTCCCTTCATCAATTGTAGTTTCAAAAAATATTCTAAAAAGTTGCTAAAAACTAGCCGCCTTTAAAGCGATAGACGCTACGCCATTATAGTAACATTAAGTATATTTCATTATATTATGGAGTTGCTAAATTAAAACCAAAAAAGTAAAAAATGTGTATGGTCATCATGAACATGCAACTATGCCTAATTCAAGCGGTATTGGGCAAAGTGCTCTCCAAAAGAGTCCGACGTGAGCAAGGTTGACATAAAATAACCCACATCAGTAGTAGACGGTAACACGAGTAAAAGGTTATGAGATCACCGCTTTAATCATTTTGCACAACATTGTCTAGACAAATGCGACAGTAAAATCCCTTTTTGCAAGGTTGCCAATAGGTTAACGGGGCAAACTGTAAATGTGCAGTTGTTGATACTCAAGTGACAATTAGCAACGACTTTTAACAGGGCAATGAACCTACAATAGCTGGTCCAACTAAAAGTGCAAAATGGCACTGTGCGAAATGCGAACATTTCGAAATAAGAAATAAAAACAAAAAAAAAACACCAAAGGATCCGATCTTTTAATAAACTAGCTACAGCTGTTTAAAAACACATCATTTACAAATAAATATTATGATGCGAATTAAACATGTCAAAAATATCCCTTTTCCTTTCTTATATTTTTTTATTTTTCAAAGTTATTTTTGTTAGATTTTTATTTTCAAATATCATTAAATTTGTTAGAATGCTGTTGCGTCAATTCTGTTACATCACACTGTAAAACTTACAAATATTCAATGCAGTGCAATGTCACACAAATTAATTACGACACGCTCAGCTGTTCAAAGCTCTGTGAAAACACTCGTATCTACAGAGCTGAGAACACGGTGGTAACACTTGTATTATCTAAATAGTAGTAGGAAGCCAAACGATGAGTAATTTGACTCCGCGTTCTGTGGGGTTTGGATTACGCGACCTTTGCTTTTCACCTTCCACAGGCAACCTTTCTGAATAGGTAGAGGAGGTTCAAATTGACAAGCGTATGCACCAAAGCGAGCGACACTCAACCATGCGTCGACATTAAAGTGAATGACGTACGGAGAGGAGGAGGATCCAAGCATTTGCTTTTTTCCGGCTTCTTTTAATTGGTAGTAGGTGCATTCATCGTAGATTCTATGTAGTCACAGAATATTCATAAGGATTGAGTTCGAAAAACTTAGTTGCCAGTCGCTATTGGAATACGACTGAAATGCCTCCAGTAAGTCACCAGGAGAAAGTACTCTCACGTTATAAATCTAGCGCTGCACAAACATAACTAATTAAGGGCTAAATAAAAACGGTATTATGCAACAAAATATACACCACTCCAGTTGTTAAAAACATAACTAAAAAGTCTATTTGTACGAGAACGTGTTCTGTACAATGTAATTTACACCTTAAAATAAATTAAGATAACACTGAAAGTTAAAATGATACTTGTCCTTTGCTAGGACTTTCTTCCTTTGAAATCTTTGTGGTAAAATCAAAAGTCAAATTTAGCACGCAAACCTGAGCACGAATGCCATTGAAATATGCGAGTTAATTTGTTAAGTTCATCTGTTTGTTGATCAAAGTTTTTTTTTGCGCTTCGTTGAAAGGGTTCCAAATTGTGGTGCGAAATGACCGCGATTTACGAGTACACCACATTTCCTTCCGACCTAATGGTGGACTGGATTTTGATAAAATGTAACCGATGTATCTTCGCAAATAGATAGGCGCAAGAGCTATCTACGAGATTTGAATACTTAGTTTCGTGGCACCGTACTTTATGCACCTTTCCTCCCACAACGCAACACGGTCTTGTCCCGGTGAGATGGCACAATCCGTGTTCAGAATGATGAATAAATAAAATTCATTCCAACTCTGATGGATGGCTGCGGTTTCCTAAAATCTTGAAAGGATCCATGCGAGCTGCCTGTGAGGGATTGCAAGCATGATGTGTTTCATTTACACGAGAATAGAATCACCATTGCTTTCTTGACTTACCTAGGCCGAGAATGGAGCAAGATTATTTGTCTCATAGCCAGCCATGCTCTGTCGTTCTCCTTGTATGTATATTGTGTATTAGAAGCAATTTGCTTGTTCTTAATATTACAGAAGCCACTCACTAGAAAAGACGACTCTGTAGTCAAAATGTCACATTTCTACTATGTATTAACAATCATTAACAAGTGTAACTTGATACACAGGTATCAAAAATATTTCCGAAAATTTAATATATTTGTGGAATCTGATTGAATATGAATATTGAAAGATGAAAGATTAACTGAAACTTCTGGAATCTGTACACCAGTTTTGAAGATTTTTCAATATCGTATACCGTGACTGCTGATAATTCCACGTTCTTACGGTACAGGCAGTGTTCTGATACGTGTAAAAATTCAAATGATTAGATAGAATAACCATAACTTCATCTTTGGATCGAATTTTTAATCATTTATATTAGAAAAAATATGAAAGTTGGTGCAAAGTTACAAAAAACAATAAAAAATACTTCAGCAGGTTCAAGCCAGTGCATATAATTCCATGCACTAATTTTTGACTTGATTATAATTCCGCTCAGACGTGTAGGGTAACTGGTGGTAAAATGCCCAGTCGGGGCAAAATGCGCCGCTGTAATATTTCACGAATTACTCACTTTTAAACTGTAATTAAGGTGCCAATCGCTTCTTTTTTACATTACAAACTTGTGTTGACCATATAAGCTTTCTAAATTACATAAATCCTATTAAAAACAAAAAAATTAGTTGCAGGCTTATTTCTTACAATATTCGCAACTTTTTCGTAAGACATTACGCCACCAATAAACAATATTACGTATCTGTAAATGGCTCTTGTTTTGAACAATGGTCTCGGTATCCAGCAGCCAATGTAAAATTGCTCAATTGAATTATTATTTATGTGATTTAAACGATTTTTTTTAAACAAGTTCTAGCGGGGCAAAATGCGCCGTGAGAAGCATGAATTTACTTGCAGTGCAACTAAACGTTATTCGATTTAGTAGCCCATACACGTTTGCCTAAAAAAACGTCAAAACGTTGGTAAAAGCAAAAGGCAAAGTGTTGTTTTAATTCTGATTCGCTCCGAAAAACCCGGTTAAGATGTCGCGAAGCTACGTAAGAAAACCCCACCGTCGGTCTTGGCCGGAACCTGCCACTCGTGGCGGTAGTGAAAACCAGTGAAAAACAGTGAAAGACGCGTTGCCGGCAAGGTACCAAGAAAAACCCTTGTGTGATATGTTAGCATCGACCGCTCCAGCGAAGATGGACCTGGCGATTGCAAAACCGCGATCCGGAATAACGGATTTAACAAGTAGGTAGGTCCTCACGCTGTTCTGATTCGTGCCGGGTTTGCATTAAAATAAAACAGACAGCGCATTTTGCCAATTTGTTGTGGTGCATTTGGCCCCTTTGTTGTGGTTCGTTTTGTACACACCTATGCGCATTTTACCCCTAACGAATCTGAAAACAAATTTTCAAATGCCTTATATAATTTCACGATTTAAACGTGTTTTATTGGCTTTTATGCTTCAGGACAAGCATGTTAGGTAAAAAACTGTTCTACTTTAGGGTTTATAGTCTAGTTTCTGGAAATGCATTCCGCATTGATGAATAATATGATATTCTTCTTAACGTGGGCATTATACCCCCAGCCCCCCTACATAATTCCGCGTACTATATTGCTATTGTAATTATCACCTAAACAAAGTCCAGGAAAAGCCCATAGGTCAAATTAGTCCTAAATTGAAACGTATGCATCTGATAGGAAGGCCTCCCAGTTGGCCTCGAAGTATGATGCTGGCCTAATAAGCCAGTCGTCCTATGTTCGAATCTAGGCTGGGAGAAGCTGTTGGAATCAATAGGATCGTAGCAACTGGCCCCGTAATTGTCCTGTATTGTAACAGCTGGTTGCGAAGTCTGTCGTATAAAAACAGAAGGTCAAATTGCGATAACGGAATGTAGCTTTGCTTTGCTTTTTTGCATCTGATAGGAATTGAAACCATAGACAAACAGACTTAGCAACAAAGACAAACAGACGTAACATCCTATAGCATAATAGGAAAAAGTATGAATAATGATACATGGCAACAATTGGAATAAGAAATAGACTGCCATTCATCACCGCCAATAGATTAAAATTGCATCAAACCCGGAATATGACTAAAATGCATTATTTGAACAAATTTACTTAGATGGTTTGTAGGCCGTAGATCACTACATTTTGAAATAAACTTACTAATATTATTTAGCTGTGATTGATCACTCTGTTCTTTTATTTTCTGTATCTCATAGTTACGATTGTTGAAAAGATATTAAACGCTTTCAGTATAACTAGATAGTTTAGAGAGTTTTATGCTCGTCATTTGGGGCTTTTCATTCTGTAAGGCACTGACTGGAATCCCGAACATTTTCGCAGATTTCCGTCCTGAACAACCTTATGTGACTTTCCTCAACCTGTCTTCAAAGTTTTGTAAAGTATAATACATATGTTGCTAGCCGTTTAGCTGCATGGAATTAAATTACCCACAGGCACGGTTAATTGCTTTCTAGGAGTTAAGGGTATGGATTTATAAGCAGCGAATATCGTAGATATTTTTTACATAACTGGTGAAAACCAAATTGATGACAATTTGTTTATATACATATTTCCGAAATTTTAATAATTCCTTTATTGTTCGGACAACAGAACGATATAAATACATGTTAGATTTCAAAAAACTGTCTGCAAAAAACATTTCCATATTGGATTTTTCCCGCAAGCCATACCCGAAAATTAAAATAAAATTAAATGGATTTTACGGCTCGTTTCAGACTTTAAATTCATTTGATAACATTTAAACCAAGAGAATCGATCCGTACTCAAAAGTAAAGTTTAATTTAGCTTGGGAGTCTCTATCAAGTATGAGCCACGATAACCTATTATTACTGTATGAATCCAGGAGTAACCATAACCATAATTGAAATAAATTCTAATTTTTTGCGCTTCAATAATTTTGCGCTAATACAGCCTATTCAGTTGAAGATGTCGCCTTTCTAGAGTCAGTTCTCTCAACTACATTACAAAACGAGAGGATGTTTCATGTTAGTGTTTTAAGGATATTGATTGTGAAACTTATTTGTTGAAAATGTAATTATTTGTCATTTGAAACGTTTTTGTGCTGCTGTGTTTATTGACTCAAACGAGAACTGATAATAAACTTGTATGTATTTGAAGAAAATCAAAGCTTGTAAGATTTCGAGATAACTCAAACACATCAGCGTCAACGAGAGATTATTTTCTGCACCATTAAACATTCTACTACTACTTATAAAGCAACTATGTATAAAATTAGCTAGACATGCCTCTATACTGCCCATAAATGGAAGACAGTCACATATGCAAAAACGTGCAGCGGCGAAAAACGCATTTGAAACCGCTACAATTTTTTCTTAAATATTGAGTAAATTTCGGAAACAAATCGTCCAAATCATCATATTTCTTGAATGTACATTATAGAATACTTTTACAAGCAATTTGTTCACAAGTGACCTACAATTTGTTCCAAAACTTATAAAAACTACCGAAGTTACTGATATGCGTTTATTTGTGCTTGAATAAGCAAGAATAAACGCATAACAGTCACACTTACAGCATGCCTTGATCCTTGCATTGCTGGTGAGCCGGTGACTGCCGGTGGAGTATTTTCACGACCACGTGTGGTTGTTGTTTTGATAATTCATGTGCACGTTTAATTCAACAGTTTCAAATGTCTGTACTGAACTATTTGAAATTTGACGAGAGTAAGGATAACTCTGAAGATAAACTTCCAGTTCCTAGCATTTTCTGCTTTTATTTGTAAATTGTTATCGTGGGGTCGCATAAGAGGTTTTGTTCAACTCAGAAACTGGTCGCTTTCCTGTGTCAGGAACACTCCCAGAACGTGTCCGAGTGTGACCAATGTGATCCTGGACATATTATATGACGACAAATGAACTATTCTGAGCTAGTTTTGCACTTTCGCGTACTTAGAGATGTCACATGTTGTATTTTAGTTCTATTCAGAAACTGATCCCTGTAGGGGTATCCGGAGCATTTCCGGATTTGTGGTTAGATATGGTCAATGACGTCTTGAACACTTTATACAACTACCAATGGTCTAGTTTTGCAAATTCGAGTACTTAGAGGTGTCGTACAATGGAATTATTGTGATTCAAGGTGATTCAAGTTCCATATATTCCGGAACTTGTTCCGACTATAGCTTCGGAACCGTGTATCCGCTCCAAATTTCCTTCAATAGTGTTCTTGTAGGCCATAAAATCTTTCGTTTGGTAGTTGTTGCAGTCAAATCGGTTCAGGAATTTCCAAAAATCAAATGCTTATTCATATATATTCACTACTGTGACTGTTATGCGTTTATTTGTAATATGGGACTGACATAGTTTAATATTTTTTTCAACATTTCGGGAACAAACATAGCTTTTTTGTTTGAAATATTGAAAGAATAGGTAATTTAAAGATGATTCCCAGGCTTATCTCAAAAATGGTGAAAAGTCATATGGGACTGTTATGCGTTTATGGGCAGTATAGTAGGCTCACGGTTCTCCCGAGCAGGAGCCAATACCTCATCTATACCTATACTTATGAATATTTCGATGAGATATGATACCTCAACATGCTATTAATAAGTTATATTATATTTTTATACTATACCAAATGAATTACTGAATCAGCTATGAAGCTACAAAGAATGACTTGTTAATTCCTCATAAAGGTATAATACTTCAATTGATGTCCCGTGTAGTAAAAATATTTGATATTAGGCCATTGCAAATCATATTCAAGGTTTTTGTCACCCCCCTTGGAAATTGGCTTGAAAAATCGGGGGGCAAAAAAATAATTTGTAGGATATGAGTCAAATTTATTTTTATAAAATCAATTATCTGTGGGCTCTACAGGCTGAAAAACTCGAAAAATGAGTATCCGAGTTGAATTAACGCTTTTAGCACGAAACAGAAATGGAAATTCGAACAATGGAATTTCCGAAAATCGTCCAAAAAAATTCCTTCGTTTTTGTCTGTTTTCGTATATTTTTGCATAGAAAATAATAACGTATATATTATAAGCAAGAATAGATTCGGTTTTCACGTTTAAACCTTAAATAAAAATTCTTAAAATCCAAGATTTTTTTGCTCGATTAAAAAATCCACTTTGTTGTTTTTTTCGCCCCCCCCCCCTTCAATGGCCGAACACCGGAAGAACAAAAACTTTATAAAATATTTGTTATGGCCTTATTTAGATATTGCAATAACAAAACCAGTTACTATTTAAGTGTTTGTAGAACATTTTTAGCTATTACTTTAACTATTTTACCTCTTATGTCAAGCAATACCAATACGGCAATACCAAATTCAAATATGCAGTTATTCTTAAAAAATATCTGGATCAAGAATACAATTTTCTTCTGAAATGAATTAGGGAGTGAATTCGCGAGAATTCTGAACAATCCGGGAAACCAATGTGTTTCAATCGTCTATCAGAAACATGATTTAAAATAATTTTTTCGATGCAATACCGTTTTTATTACAAGATACTCACAACCAGTCAAATAATCGTATATATGCTAAGTTGAATGTCAAGTTTTTGCAACATTGTATCGCAGCGGGGGTAAGTAAATAACACTAATTACTACATATATGTAGAACCTGCATTGAAGAATCATTTGCTAATTCATTCTGGCTTTCAACAGAATTCTGCTGTCTCTCATCAGTTAAAAGCATCGCAAGAGTGGTGTAGTCAAAATTTACCAATTTCATACCATCACAAGAAGTGTCTGCATCATCACCTAATCTCATTATGGGCCATTCTAGCTCAAGGAGGGATTGTAAATAGATGTATGTTTTCATATTTGTGACGTTTATATCACGAAATCCTTATCACTAGGAATAATGGTTCCTTTTGCAAAAATATATGCGAATTTTCAAAGTTATATGTGGCATTTGACAAGATTTACACACTAATCGAACTTTTTGGGTCCTAAATTTTTAGATCCTACTCGTGTAAATCGTTCTTATTCTCGGAAAAGTTCACTGAACATGGTTCTACGGTAGATTAAACCTTGGTGAACGGTTCAGAATTTATTCACCAGATGGTGTAAGTGTATTTTATTCGTACATTTTTAATTATACAATAAACAACATTTGTTAATATATCTTATGAAAGTATTTATCAAGTGAAGCATTGAACATGATATGAAATATTTTCGTAAAATCGTAAAAGTTGTTTACATTATTTACGTCACAGCAGCGCTGTTGCTGAAGCGCACGTCCTTTTATACACTCAAAATAATTTTCACACCGGAGTTGAGGGAAAAGTTATGTGAGTATTTTCCATCCAACTTTTTCCGTACCATTTACGTGAATTTAAATTAGTTCGCCCTCACACTAATCCGTTTACGTGAGAATCAGATAACTGTTTTTATTTTTTCGATTAATGATCAACTGAAAATCACGCAACTTGCTGTAGAGAAATTTACGTGACTTTCAACGTAGTAAGGACGTGTGGATTATTCGGGAGGTAGGAGAGTTGCATCTTTCGAGCTAACATGCATTGTGCTAGTTTGCAACCATTGTCACACAAATACAATAGTACACATTTCGAGTAAGCAACGCTCTAAATCATCGATGCGTTGTTGCTTTTGTTCTATTTTCACCAAACACGGTATCAATTATGGAAAAAGCTTTTTCATGGCCTTGATGGAAAAAATGGGAAGCGGCACCAATTAGTATTTTCACTGTGATCATCACATTGTATATCTACGGAGAGAAATCCTATTCTGATACCATGAATAAAGTCATGAAATCATCAAATTTGAAATGCTGTGAAATCATGACTAAACTGCCATATCAGGCAGTACAAAATTCATGATCTTGGGTTGTGCTGTACCGCAAGGAGCTCGTGTTATTATTATTCATTAAAATTCATTTTCATAAAACAAAAGCTAGAATCCTGAAATAATGAGTCATTTTGCTTATTTTAGAGGTCGAATTTTTACCCGTGTGAGTTTTTTTAAAGCTCCCACTTATACATTATAAGCCCAAAACGGGAGGTAACTAGACCTGCAATTGTCACAGCTGTAGACTCTGTTGAATAAAAACGGAGCATAGCATGGAGACCTTGGTTTTATTGTAGAGATGTTTATTTGAAGGCTAGCAAAATTTGAAGGGTTTATTCCAGAGTGTGGTCTTGAACTGACGTAGTTCGTAAAATATTAAAAAAAATTTGCTGTTGAACAAAACAATCAATCAATCAATGTTCAAAATAATAACATGAGTTCGAGCTAAATATTTAACAAAAATTCAATAATAATAAAGTTTTGATATTTCAACTAGTTGCGACTTTCATCATTTTCTGTTCTAAATATTCGTTTACTAAAAATTAAAATTTTATTTACGTTTCAAATTAAATACGTTTACGTAAAATATTCGTGTCTGCATAGTGTAAGTGCAGACATACATTCAAGCGCCATATTCCTAGTAGACATTCTTTCTAGGAGCAACCACAGTTTACGATTGCCATTGTTCTGTTTACGTTCAATGCAATGCTACCCATCCTTAGACCTACCCATCCGTAATTCGAGGTGTAATTTTGCCAAGCCAAAGTGCCTCATTGGCGTTAGATCATAGTGGCATCATGACGAATGCTACATCGGACCGGCAAACGGTTGGCAAGATTCGCTGAGGCGATAATTCTTTATCACGGAATTAAGACATTTAATCCTGGCACGAATGGTTTTGCGGTATCATAGCAGAGAGGCGCGAATAATAGCGCCTGTTTGTTTGCTTACGGTTGCCTGCAGTGAAATCCGAAAGTGCCGAAACACGTGTTTTGCTAATTAGAATTTATGTTCCAGTCACTATGAGCAATTCGGTGGAGGCACAACGAAGATGGCTAGAAAGTGGCAATTGCCAGTCCCAGCGCGGATATTAGACGACCTTGTGTCCAATAGAATGTCGATGACAGCCAACTACTGGTGGCGACGTGACGGTGGTATTTTAATTCGTCTTTTTAATTTATTTTAGTTTTTGTTTAGTATGCGGCCCGTGTTTACTATATTTATGCTTTGCACGTAGTTCGACGCTGTGGAAAAATTGTGTCGATAGAGAAAAACAAACTCGTTAAAATAGCTTGAAAAGATGTTTAACGATGTTTTCATCAATTTGAGGTTGAAGCACATTTCAATGAGATTTATTAGGCGCCATTGCTATAATGATTCAGCACTGATGTTTTAGAAAATGTAGAATAACCAAAGTCGGTAGAGTGCTGCGACGTGTAGTTTCAAGTTTAGATGCGTTCTCTTTCAACTTATTAGGAGGCACATACATATGCTTAGTAATTAAGTTAGAAGGCTAACAGTTTATGTTTAGAAAACAGTAAACAGATTAAGTTGTGTGATCAAACAGGTTTCTCCAGTGAAGGTGCTAATTAATTAAACTTTATCAATCCAGCTGCTGTTGTTTATTCTATGAACTAGGTTTAGTGGGTGTCGACAGATTAAGACACCAAGGTGTCTTTTAATTTAGTATTCCCTAGGTAAAGATACAATTTAAAGAAAAAAATATTATACAATATTCCTCATTAGGAACAAAATATTCAAAAAAAGATAGAACACAAAGTATATTTGTTTAAAAACATTGCCGGTCCCCAGCTATTTAACTGGTTATAAAGAAAACTTTGTTCGTGTAATCTGTTTCTAATGAGAAAATTCTAGGGAAATTGTATATCATTTTAAAACCTAATACCCAATGTCGTCAACAATTTTGACAATGCTCTGGTTAAATTCGGTTGAAGCCAATTGTCTAAATGCTAATTTTATGTCACAAAACAAATTGGCTAGCTTAGTTTGGACACAATCCGACTATTCAGTCGATTTTCAAATAGGACCAGCCGTTAGAATTCCTCCCATCTGAGATTATACCTGCTGTGTTTGGATTATGGAAGGAGACCACCATGGTGTCGGCTATGCCTTTATGTTGAGAAAACGTATGCGTCTGTGGAAATCGAGAACAGTTGTCTAAACTAAGGAAGTGACAAGAGTCAAATTGAAGTTATCTCCAACTCTCTGGTCCATTTGTTAGGATGTGCTCGATTCCCGAGCAGGAGCGAAGAGCAAAATAATATAAAAACAATATCAAACTGTGTTATAATGCTATATTTTGCTATTGAAAAGATATGGAGATACATTGATAACACATTTTGTTATTGAGTAGATATTTAAAACAGTGGTTGTAAGATGAGTTTAATAACTGATTTTGTTATCATATCTTATTTTGACCTTAAAATGACATACGAAATATTTCATAACTTTTTTTAATGATTAAATAAATTTTTGGATTATAAATATTTTATAAAATGATTTTTTAATAGCTCATATGCTACTACATTTGTTATTCAGTACCTTAATAATACTAAAATATGTTATTCTAAACTCTGAATACAGTCATGTTATTGCTTTGTTATTCAGATAACACAAATACTTATTCTTTTGGCCTTGAAGGAGTAAAATTTTGATATTATTTTTTGTTATTTTACCAACTATGTCAGCCAAAACAAGACTAAATTTTCATATGAGTTATTCGATTTCCAATAACACATTTTGATATTATTTTGCTCTTCCCTCCTGCTCGGGTTGTGCTGCAGCTCGAATGAACAGGAAAGCAAGTTGAAAAATGGCACAATCGTTAGAACAAGTTGATTGGACAAAAACGTAATTATGCACTGAAGTGAAGGTTGCAACTGAAATCATCGGGTCCAATGAAGTGTACCGGGGAAATAATTACGTTGGTGCTGATCATCGTCACCAATAATTACACATAGCTTCAGCTGATGAAGACCGGTAATAACGTTCAAAAGGGCCGAGTCTTTTAAAACGTATTATCTAAAAATATCCTGTTTCTATTTGCCAGTCTCCTGTTTTACAAACGCTGTATAGAATATGTATAACTGATTATCGCTAATTCTTGTTTTTAAAAGATATACCTAAGTTGAAACCTAGTCAAATAATGAACTTTACTGTTAAAAATTTGTCCACTATCGTAGGACATAATTGCAAATAAAGTAACCGAATAGTGATAAATTAAAAATTTATTGGCAATTTTAAAGAATTTGAATTGATTATTTCACATATTAATGCATTATGATTTCGTTTGATGAAGCTATTATTCAATCAATGAAAAGTTCTGTTTTTTGTTGTTGGAATTGGCAAAGGCCTTTTAAATCACGAAAATATACGATGACGATTACGATTATTCTTACTAACACAGCCTAAATAGTAGGTAAACCAATCAATCCAAAACTTTAATGCTGCCAAGAGTAATAAAGCCGTTTTGAATCAGACCTGCTATAAATTTTGCTTGCTTCAATAATTCTATCCTGCAACTTTTCTCTACCGTTCCGTGTCAACACGTTTCAATGAATGCGTAACAGGAACGTATGCAAAAGAAATTATTTCGGACCTTACCTCACATAGTCGAGTATATGAGTTCATTTTTATAACATACATACAAATAACCATCTTCTGTAACTAGTATGAACTCAATGTAGACTCAAATAGAAGTTTTTGACATCTTAAAATTAGGCAAAAATGTTAAATAAGAATTTACACATTTCATTGACGAAACAAACCTGCATTTCAACATGCAATTCACCATAAATTTTCGAAACGTTTTTTTTTTTCACAACGTAAAAATTTCAATGTAGAAAATGTACAATTTGTCTTATACTACAAACGTTGCCAGTAGAATCAGTGAAAATTCAGTAAATTAATTGATAGAATGTTATCTAAAAACTTGTAGAAAATAATAGGAAAAAATACCATCTTCTGAGTGTATGATGCTACCGCCCATGCTCTACAGTTTTCAAGAACTATATCCTTTGATTTCTTGCTCCGAAGTGACCCAAAAATCTAGCATGAATGCTCGATAAAATAATAGTTTTTTCCTCCTACATATGTCGATAAATTCAGAAACTTGCGTGGTTGTAAACGTTGCGAACGACAATAATCCTTCCAGTTCGACTTTAGCCTACATATGTGTAGAGATGTGCACCACCTTCCATTGATTGCTATCAGGCGACGACGATTCTCGCCAGACTACTTCTCAATAGTAGGTATTTGGCACAAAATTTATCGGCCGGAAAAAAGAGCGCTTGAATTGAGAATTAAGGTAAAGGACAGTATTATTGGATACACAAACGGAGCAGCGGTGACTATATCGTATATATTTTTCCCATCGCTGTCCGCAGTTATATAAGTACGTTGATGCGTTGAATTTCAACCGTTTTGGTTGATCGCTTCGAGATTTCAATTGTGTCTGTTCATGCTGAAAATCTTTGTTCCGAGGAAGCTATAATTCATTCTGGAACATTATACTTTTAACTGCACATCGGCCAGACATACCATAAACGTGTGGTTTCTTTTAGCAGCTAACAAAAAAATATCAGTGAAGTTTTAAAGTGAAATATTTAACTTTCGATAATCCTCCGTAACTCCCAGTTATCGGTGATTAATGCTTTAAAACTTTTGCTTGAATTTATGGTTGTTGGATGGGATTTCTCTGCTAACTGACATTACCATACCGTGAATCTGTAAATCTTTAACCTTAGAAAGCACTTTAAGGAATTTACCTCTAGTGATTGAATATTATTTATAAGACAGCACACAGATTAACGTAGGTGTTCATACGATACACATTAAACAATCAAAACGACAATTTTGAAATGAAGGATAACCTAAGGAATTAACTCAGCTTACCCGTCTAGTATGGTTTCCAAACGTAACTTAACTATGTAGCTTAATGCAATTTCGGTTAGGATAAATGGAATTCGACTTGTTTTATGATTTGGTCAAAATAAAATATGCTTTGCGTCAAGCCATGTTAACGTTTAGATTTCATTTGTCATCACTAGAACAGGAAAAAAATTTCCCAACACTAAATCTATGATATATTGATGATTGTCGTCAAAAACCAAATATAAAATATAATTCTCGTTGACCAAACTCAATAAATATAAATTACTGATGTTTTTATAGTCTTTCGGAGAAAAATGCTACAAAAAGATAAGCCTTTTACCACAGCTGTTTCAATAGTTTTTATGTCCTAAATTGTACGAAAGCAAACTGGTTTTGCCTATGAGCACTGGGTTATTTATTAGCATGATAGCAGGACGTGGGCAACGTTCTACGTTCTACTCCTCAGTCGATGATGCAATTATTTACGATTATTTCCGAAGCTCGAGAGGAGCCGTCACTCTCTACGAGCTGCCTCTCAATATATCGACGTTCACGGCAGATTTAACGATTTGGTAATTTATCGGATACGTCTTCCCAGTAGACAGGTATTGAATGTGCATTGTTTAGATATGCATATGCACAAGATTGAGTGCACAGCCAACCAGAACCAATCTATGCTGCAAAAAGATTTTAAATAATGGCTTTACTGTTCCTTGCATCCAGGCAAAAAGCTGATTCTGGTTGTAAAATGTGTTTCTTGAATGTTAGAATGAAAAATGTTTCTTGTATGTTCCAAAACCAACTAAAAAGATGAGGAAATTTCATTGCTCTATCCCATCTTACTCAAAGAGTTCGACAAGTTCCATTCTTCGATAAACTAAGCAGATAGATGCGTTCCAAATGGAAGATGCAAGTCTAAAACCTGTGATGCCTTAAACTGTGTTATATGCCTGGCATAAAGATTTGTATAGGGGAGAGTAGACAACCGTGAAGACAGTGTAGACAGAGTCGACAGCAGGAACAGTGAGTTAACGGGAATAGATTGACCATGAAGTATAGTTTCCTGGAAGGTGAAGTTTGTAAACCTGCATCACGTGAAGTAATTTGTGAGAATTATGTTAACGTTTTTGGTAACGAAATTGGAAAGTAAATTTTTATTCCAGACGACTTTGAATAACGAAATTGAATAGCTGGTAAGTAACATTTTCTGATAGGCTTCGATCGAATGATGCGGCCTTCAGTCGACTTGACCATCGGGGCGCATGCTGTCCTTACTCGCTGTTGCTCGTTCGGATTTCGATATAATGGATATCGTATAAGTTTAGGTTATCCCAGGAAATCAAGTCCACATTCAGGTCAAACCAAACCAATAAACCAAACCAAATTTAAGTATAATTTAAAACAAGATTTCAAGTATCTTTTCGATGGCCGATTTTTCTCGTACATCGCCAATATACGCTTCCTATGGGGTACGGATATCAATTTTGATAAATAACTAGTAGCAATATGTGTGCGGTTAAAACTAACGACGTCAAAACCACTTTCCTCGCCATTCGGGACATCCGGCAATTAGACAACACCTCGATTAAGTTCTATCTTTCACTGTGGAGCTTGGTACTTCGACTCTCGAGGACTGTTGGAGCAGAATGCGCTTAGCTGTTAATGAATCCGCAACCGCGCTGCTAAGTGAAGAAAACTCGAGTGCACAAAAAAACTGATTTGACAGGGAAGGCGAACAAGCGGTGGAGAAGAAAAACAGAGCTTGGAAAAACTATCCAAGCATTACATCGAGGGGGAATTTGACCATGTATCGACGAGCGCGAAGTGAGTTGACCGCGATCCTGAGAAGGAACGAGCGCCAGAAGAAAGACAGAGATCGTGAAAAGGCTACAGCTTTCCGGGCTGATGCGATGTGCAAGTCTATGAGAAGGTGAACCAATATTGGAAAGAATACATTCCGAGCTTGATACGTGGACGAGGTGGGAAACCTGATTACAAACGAATGCGATGTGGTCGACAGGTGGAAGCAGTTCCCCAAGCAACACAGCTTGTTATCGAATAGTATAATATTACATATATCAGAACTTCTCTATTACCTGAAAAGCGCAAAAAACTTAAGTCTAATGAAACAAGAATTGAAAGAAGTATGTATCAGGTTATTTCATACCAATTTAAAACGTTATTATAGCATAAGCTACAACTTGTTCTTCCAGTAGTTTAAATTTAGTAATGGTGACGTAATAAAAACTTCATGTTGACATGTTGACAAAACAAACATTATACATTAGATATGAGCTGTCAAATAAATTCATGTTATCCCAAAACATCTCAAAACCTTAATAATAACGACATATGTTTTCAAAGTACGTTTATAGTACGCTTAAGCGACTAATTTCCACGAATATTATTTTCTAACTTGTTTTGTGTGTTACTTGGGTCTTCGAAGGTCATCTCAAAGGCGATATAATAGAAGGAGACGGAACAGAAGTCAACCTAGGAGTGCCTACAAACGATAACAGCGTGCCGGCTCCCGCTCTCGAAGAGATCCCGCGAGAAATCGATCGGATAAAAAATAATGGAGCCGCCGGAATGGACCGACTCCCGGCAGAACTCTTCTGAAATGGCAAAGAACCACTAACAACGACACTTCACTTGATAATTTCAAGGATTTGGGAAGCTGTGGTTTATCTCATCTATAAAAAAGTGACCGGCTGGATTGCGGTAATTACCACGGCATTACGCTGATCAACGCCGTCTACAAGGTTGTTACGTTGTCTATCCCCAATAGCAAGAGAATTCGTAGGGTAGTATCAGGCGGGCTTTATGGGTGTTCGTGCTACTACGGATCAAATTTCTACTCTCCAACAAATCCTCCAGAAATGTCGGGACTTCAACATGCCCATATTTTCGTGGATTTCAGGGCAGCATACGAAATAGTCGAGCGCAAACAGCTATGGCAGACAACACACGAGGACGGTTTGCCGGACAAAGTGATGTGGCTGCTCAAAGTGTGGTTGGAGCAAGTGATGTGCTGCTTGCGTGTTTCGATGGCACTCTCGAATCCTTTCCAATCGCGAAGAGCAGTGGTGCCCAGGCATAGGCGTGGTGCGGGCCAAATCAGATCTTCACTGGAGTGCGCGGGCCGCAATGACCTCTGGCCATTTTTACGCATAACAAAATGTGAAATCGGCAGTAGCAAAAACCGATTTTTAGGAATCACCCAAAGATTTAGACTTGAAAGCAATCACATCTGCAATATGCACGAGGTATTACGACTGAACTGAGTGACCCCTGTGCCATCAAAAAAAAATCTTCATAAGTCCGCCATTCTTCAAATCAGTCCGCGGGCATGAATCATCACGAAGGGCCGCAGTTTGGCTATCACTGGCGTAGCGGGTTGGGACAAGAGTATGGACTATCCTGAATGATATTTAACATCGCTATTGAAGGGGTGATCCAGCGAGTGGATAATGAAACGAGAGGAACGTTCTTCGGCATAAGTAACCAACTGCTAGCCTTCGCAGATGACTTTGACATCATTACTAGAAATTTTGGAATTGTGATGGTATTCTACACTAGACTAAATACGGAGGCTGTGAGGATTTGGATTACAAATTAATGCGTCAAAGTCCAAATATATAGTAGGGAAAGGCTCCAGAGAAAGCAACGCTCGCCTCCCACGGACAATAACTATTGATGACCATTAACTGGAATTTTATTTATTTATTTATTTATTTACTTCATCCGACAGTGAGTCTTAATGAATTGTGATTAGATTGTGAAAAGCCACCTTGAGTAAGTCTCATATTCTTACTCAAAGCGGCACAAAAACCCAATATCTTTTGAAACAGTTGTACAAACATAAATCAATAGGAACAAATCAATAAAAAACTACTAAATACAATACACACACTTTACAAATGTACAAAAGTAGCTAAAAAAACATGTTGTTTCCACGACGATTATACTCCAAAGTCATTCGACGAATTGGTTCATAAAGCCCATAATTTGTACGGTGCGAATCGACACGCAGAAGCTCCGAGAAGATTCCGTAGCGGTCGACGAGGGTAGTGTAACTGAAGCCGCGATAAGACAGCAGGGCAGTCCAGAGTACCCAACAGAATCTTATGAGCAGTCTTGACGATGATGTCCTTTCGTCGCTGCTCAAGAGGCGCAATTCCTACTAGTTGACAAAGTTCCTCATAAGGCGGCAGAGTATCGGGGTTACTCCAGGGTAGCATACTGCAAATCTTACGGATGAAGCATTTTTGTATCCGTTCAACTCGAAGTATCCAATATTCATAATGAATGGAAATGGAAATGGGTAATGAGTTCATATATTAGGGATCTCTGGTCACCGCCGACAACAATACAGGTAAGGAGATTCAACGAAGCTGGAAGTCGAGCCTAATTCCCGCCGACGTTATTGACATGGATGTTTTCGGTATCAGTGCTGAGATCGTGTTTACGGCAATCGCGAGGTTGAAGTCATCATCTATTGCTGGGCCAGATGGCATCCCATCGTGCGTGCTAAAAAATGTTCTGGAGTTCTAGTAGAACATATGCGAGCAATTTTCAACATTTCACTGCAAATTAGGACATTCCCCACAGCCTGGAAAGGCTCGTGTATGACACCAATATACAAAAAAGGGTACAAAACAGATATTACCAAGTATCGTGGGATAACATCGCTGTGCGCTGGATGGAAATGCTTTGAGATCATACTGAATTAAGTGATTTTGAGGCATGCAAACACTATATAACGCCCTATCAACACGGGTTCTTCCACAAGTGTACTGTAGAGACGAATCTCTGTGAGTTTACTTCCTTTTGTATAAGCAATATGGACAGTGACGTGCAAATGTATGCGGTATATACATTTATCCAAGCAGCTTTCGACACAGTGGACCATGAAATACTGTACGCCAAATTTCGTCGTTCGGCTTCTCGGATAGACTGTGTGACTGGTTGAAATCTTAAATGACTCATTGATAAGATCAATTCTCAAGTTCGCGTCAATTGTTTGGTTACCCTATGAAGAATAGTGGATTTCGCGAATCGAATCAGTGCAGCATAAAGTTGTTTCTATACTACAACTACACTGTCAACCACACATCTATGCACCACAACGTATACTATGATGCAACGATGGCTACGACAACCCTAGAAACAATGTGTACGGCAATAAACATCGTATGATTAGTGTGAGCGGACGATTCCAAGAGGTGTATCACTTGTTTGACTTCAACTTGACCACAAAAATCTTTCGTCAATATATTCGAAGAAGCTTGTGATATTTTAACTATGTAACTTTAGGTCATAAAGAGCACATGTAGTCGGATTATTTTTTTTTATACAATAAACAGGATAGTTTTTCCTTCGCTAGACGCTTCGATCAAGGAGTATACACCGCCGCACAAAGCTGATGATGTACAAAACACTAGTCAGACCGGTAGTCCTCTACCGACTTGAGACTGTAACTTTGCTTACGGAAGATGAAAGGCATTGCAGACTATTTTTGGTGGAGTACAAATGAAAAACGGAGAGTGGCGGAGGTTAGTACGGCGGCCCTGCCACGGTGCAAGTATTCCGGACGACTATGCAGTGATGTCAGTTCTCTTCAGTCTAATTTCAAGCCCATTTTAGCCTACATTCGATTCAGTTCAACATTAAATATTATTAAAACTATCAATAATAATAAATAATCAAATAATCAATATTAAAAAAAATAGATCCCTTTTATGGCATTTCAACTTTTTCTTATTTGAATGTCGTTTTATTATGAATCCATTAAATCCGAATACTCATAGCATTTTTAATTGGTTGTGAATTATCAATATTTTCAACCATCGCTTAAAAACTCTCGACAGTCACGATTCATAACGTGAATTAGTGAGAAATTTCATGTTCAATGTGCTGTGGTAAAATCCTCAGAAACTTGGCCCCGTTAACCTTACAATAGACAGTTGGACATAAGTGATTATTTCAAGTGGTCCTTCAGCATAAGTACATGATGTGGTGAAAAAGCTAGGTACTGTGTTAATTATAGCGTTATATATACCAAAGGGAGAATAGATGTGTAGACTTTTCCGCTGCAGAAGTAGCTAAAACTAAGCACCTAATAGGCTGAATCTGGTAATTCACAAGCTGTATGATAAACTTTTAAAACTTTCTGGGCTTTGACGAAGAAAATTTATGTTTAGAAGAAATTATCAAAAAATTTCAACAATAATACTACAATTATCGACAAAAATACTTAGCCTAAGAAGTATTGCGTTTTTATCAAGCAAGATTGATTAATGTGTAGCACTGAAAATAATATATCTCAGGTTTAGCTATGATCCAGATGATACACGTAAAAAGTTGAATATAAAAAATTACACCACAATGGCACTTTATATCGCTTTATTGCGATTAAATTTTAATCTTATTTCATGTACACCCAGAAACAATCACCCGAGCATGGAAACCTTCTGGCTTGCTGAGTAATTCCGGAAAGACTACCGGGACTGTAATTGACAGTGGCAGCTCATCTGTGGCTCTTCATTATACAGCTTATACCCATCCACAACCTCATCTATTAATCACGAAAATAGCTTAATGATGTAAATGCATAATCATCATTGGATTATTCCTGTCGCTGCTGACTGGCATTTCCTGTCGCTTGCCGTCGTTATCCCAAGTTTGCCGTACCTTTTTCACGGGAAGGTGGTGTAGGGCAAGGCGTTTACAATTTAAAAGCCTTTTAAATAAAATACTGGGAAAAGTCTCTCAAGCTTACCTTGAGGAAATTTCTTCTTTGCACCTATGTTATGGTAGGATTAGTCAAAGTAATAACCATGGCGCAAAATAGATCATTTCGTTACACATTAGAATATGTATTATGTTATGTATTAGTTAATTCATATCGACTGGAGTGCCACAGTAGTGGAGTAGTGCTTTATTACTGTAGAAACAGCGTGAAATTTTTTGCTGACTAGGGTGATTTATCTATTTTGGACAAGCGTTACGCCTACTGTATTTTGGACATTTTCCATTTGATTTTGCCGTAAAAGTCCAAAATAGAGTACGCTTAACGCATGTCCAAAATATATAAATCACCCTATCATCATACCACATGGTTTACGGGATGACGGGCAACCGTCGCGTCATTGCGTAATGATTGCCATTCACTGATTGCCTGATTGGCTTTTCATATTCTACTAAATGCGGATAAAAATAGTCAATTAGTTTACGTTCCCGCAAAAGACATGAATACCTTTTCCTGATCAATTAGTGATGCAATTGAAAAGATTTATGATATTTACATGCGGTTTGTACAGGAATTGTACAGATGGTCAAAACCACTTTATTGTTCGTCTTTCAATAATAGGTTACTGGAGGAAAAATTGTGAAGATATCATATGTGAACCGTTAGCGGCACACATAATTCGTATCGTGATTTGTTCTTGATTTGATTTGAGTTGAACATGGAATAAATATTTAGTTATTTATTACTACTAAAACGTAGGCTTCTTTTACAGCTGTTAGTACTTTGTATTATGTGTTCTTCGTGAAGAAAAAGGAAATATCTATCAGGCGTATCATTTTTAACCTTAAAACCACATGATATATGAATAAATGGTTTTACAGTACATAACACATTCAATTCTTATGTAGTTGATATCAGGAAAACGAGCACTTGATTAGCGATTACATACATAACAAAAATGTTAGTTAGCACTTCCATTGGTCAGAAGTGGATAATCCCTGCGAAAGATTTTATACTATTTGCGAATTAGATACAGATTAGTACCATACTAACAGACAGAAACAAATACCATGCAATCGTTTCTGCAAAATCATGGCAATATCTCGAATATTTTTTTTTATTTCATGTTTGTTACGTAAACACCAATTTAACTCTTGACTTGCGTGCAGTGTGCAAATAGATGTCCTTGGTTCGTATACTTACTCACACTGTTGAAACTGACGGAACACAAACGGGACTAAATCGCTTACAAACGTTCGTCCTTCATTCGTTTGATGCTTCACAATACGATGGCAATGATTGAGCAATTCGTATCATCGAGCAGCAGAAACATGATATATGCAATGCTCAGCCGTCCAGTGACACAATCAAGCGATACGACGGGGGCGGCTGGCGAGTTATCACGCACGATCTCCAACTCCTAGTGAACGCACAAAAAAATTCTAGCAAATCTGAGAGGATGTAAACACTTTATATAGGCAACACATTCAGCCAAACACGACGGCACGCATTTATGTGTGACATTCGTAGAGATATAAGCCTATTCCCGACTGTTTAATCAAACATACCCAACAAGCGTGCAGTAGCTCACACACTGGCCGGAAGGTTCACAGTGAAAAGAAAATATTTGTTTTTCGCTTGTCAGTTTGTTCCTCTGCGATGTCACTGAATTTTACACTTTTTATAACACTGCACTCACTGGCTGGCTCCGAGACCGTCCTCTGGCGGTTTTGCCGCCAACGATTTATTCAGCCCGTTGATTGCGGAAACAGATGTTCACTTCAGTGGAGTGTTCATAAAGTTTGGCGGCTAAAAGAGACGTTGATCTGGAAAAATTAAAAATAAAACGCGTGATGAATGGAAACAATTTAATCTGTTAGTAGACGGAATATGAGTATTAACCCTTAATTCTAGTATATGAATATATTAAAATTCTCATTCTACACACTACACTTTAAATTTACCCTAACTCTGCTTAATAAATTTTTATGCAGCTGTTGGAAATCTGAGCCACTCACTAATTGTTTGCCGAAATTTAAGTATCAAGATTAAAAGTAACCATTAAAGTAACTACTGAAAAGTTGAAACACATCGAATGGTGAGAAATGGAAACTGCAGCAAAACCAAAAAAGCAAAACGCTGAATTAAAGGATGCCCACTGTAAAATTGCAACACACTCAAATTGTTCTAAGTTTTGGAACGTTGGGTAAAATCCATTGAAAATTTGCATGGAGAAAGTTCAAAGTGCATTGTTTATACTGTGTGAATCCTTTTATCAGGTGCGCAAAGATATGAAAAATGCCGTCGAAAGAACAGCTCGTTTGCGAAAAGATTCTGCACAAGTACATCGAAAATCACAATCTGTCACATCGTGCCATCGGCAAAAAGTTGGGAATCTCAATTTCTACCTACTGCAAAGGATAAGTTTGATATTCCAAAGAACTTCCGAAAACAAAAAATGCTCCGAAATTCTTAATTTGGCAAGCAATTTGTTCATGTGGAAAGCGGAGTACTTTCGCGACCCCAGGTACCATAAACATTGACAGGTGTGTTTGAATCGTTTGAATGAGTGTCTCCAAAAGCGATTTCTTCCTCTTCTGAAGTCTTACAACTGTCCTACGATCTTCTGGTAGAATTTGACTTCATGCCATTGTGCAAAGTCCGTGCTGAAGTGGCATAAGGTAAATAATGTCGATTTCGTGCCGAAAGACCATAATCCCTCAAATACACCGATGCTGCGGCCAATCGAGAAATACTAGGCTATTACGAAGCAGAATCTTCTGAAACATCCTAAAGTAGTCAAAACAGTTGAAGAAGAGAAGAAAGTATGGGTAAATATGTAAACCAAGTCGATTTTGAGGTTGTACAAAACAAGCATTCGGATACGGAGGCGAAATTTAATAAAATAAAATTTTACCGTGGACACCCTTTAAACTAAAACACTTCTTTTTGGTTGTCGTCTATTTTGGCTTTCATACCTGAAAGGCGGCCAGAAGGCCGCTGATATCGGCCGATATTTGGAATAAAAATTTCCAAAGAAACGAACAAAAATTGAAAATTAATTTTCAACTCTACATTTAAGAGAAAAAATTATTACTAAATAAAGGCCTAATTTTCCTCTAATGTTACTTTCATAGGACGCATTTTTTCTATTGCCATTTTATCAACACCGGGAGTGTCTGACAGTTTAACTCTTCGTGTGAATATACTTATTTCTACAGCCTCGAGACAGACGCTTTCATTTTGGAACCATTCATAGTACGTTGAAAAGTACCGCGGCGCGCTTCACAATTTATAGTTTCTTCATGCGAGCAAAAAGATCTGCCGCGGGCGTATCGATACAGATAATTGTTGAAAAAGTACCGCAATCACTGATTGAATCACGCTGACAATTTGTGGCACCAAACTGTGCGACGTGATTGCATCAGTCAGTATAAAATAGAGCCCATTCGTCGACGCTTCTAGATTGAATGCCTTCCGGCAGTGCTGACACTATTTGTTCCAAGTGTCAGAAATGCATGCCCTGACATGCCCGGAATGACAGACGTTTTAATTTGTTCTGTTAATCAATCTGTTGCATCGAAATAATTATAGTTTTCGTATTACCGTTTGAATTAAAAGTTCAAAATCATCCTCGGGTCACCTAACAGTGAATGTATAGACTGTCTCAAAATATGGCATTATCAACAATAAACGATATTAATTTGAAAATATGAATATTTTAATAGTAAAGCAAATAGTTAATGTTCGCCACAGCAAAAAGCCTAATTAAAATTATGGTTGCACTTGAAACAAAATTTTCAACGGTTTCAAATCGAACTTGTGATGTTTTCATCTCTATATATACTACAATACCGTTGCCTCCCTCGAAAAACATAATTAAGCACAATAATAATCAAAACAATATTTAACTCAGTTTCCACCAGCTCTCGCTGTTATGTTGGAGTGAAATTTTTGCCTTTCCTCGACACGGATGGGAAAAATGAATAAAAATGCGTCATGATTGCTCGCTGGGAACATAATTTAATTTGGTGCCTCATAATAATCATAATATCTGTACTGACATGGAAAACCCTGCTGCCGTCCGATGATGGGATGAGTACGCGCCATTCGGATATAACGTTGCGTTAGAAAGAAACAAAAGTCCTTTTCTCTTCCAATTTGCGTTATATTGTTGCGTTTCACTTATCATTTAAAAACATATTTTATCACCGCTTTAATGCTTACGATTGCCAAAAGACGATTACGATAATGTATGTCTGCTACAATGTACGTAAGCCATAATGTACCATATTTGTCTCGGTTGGCGTGTTATTTTATACTTTTTTACTGAAATTTTTAGATATATCTTACTTAGGTATAGGTAACAAAAAACCAGTCACAAACTTTGACCGCCTGGACATAGCTCGAAAACAGCAGAAAGCGACTTCGATGAGCGTGAGTTGGTATGAGTACTAGGCGGGGACACACAGCCCAAGCAGCAATTTGAATTTTTATTACGTTCCTCTAGTGGTTTTCATGACCAATTTTATAAAACCGCTAATAAAACTGTGAGCTCCACTAGAACTTTCAGATGATCACTATAAAACTGCCTTCCGACCAAGTGGCCCACTCTTATAACCTCTACTAGTTGTATAATGCTCTGCTGAAAGTAGCCATAAAACCGATTAAGCTTTTCACTGTTTGACAGCCACCGCCATAGTTTCATGAAGCTTTTCGCTTTGTTCTACAAAGCTATACAGCATAAATCTTGCTCTGGTAAAAAGCTAAATCATCCTTATCGATTTCATTCATAGCGACTATAATAAGATATCCGATAGAATAAATTTTCATTAGTTTCCGTAGTTGTGTAGCATATGCACATTAAATTTTTTCGTGCAATTTGGTATGATAGGTAGATAAAATCAACAGGTTGTCGATATTTTGCAATTTTTGAAAACTAGTTGTTTTAGCAAAATAAATATATCCAGTTAGTCAATCTCAATTTCTAACAACATTTTAGTTGCTTCCTGTGATATGGAAACTGATTGATAATAACTTTTCTTGTGCAACTTACAGTTTGCTTTGATGAAGCTTTGTTTGCGGGACAAAAGAAATACTAGAATTTGGCAATACGACCTCGCATAAAAAATGTTTCCGGTGTTGAACTCTAATATTCTTCTTAATAGCAGCAATAAATCTGTTTGTTCAGGATGTTACCATATTAATCACTTTTATCACAAGTTTGATAAGTAACCACAATAAGATCAATTCTGTATAGATACGCCATATTGTATTTAGCTTTCGCACGAAACAAATGTTTTAAATTAACGTAATAAACCAAACTATGTATTTGAATAGATAGATTAGATTATAATGAGAAGGTATGACTAACTATTAATCCTCTAACACCGCCTGTAAACGGCCTTCGCTTTCAAATTTATTTTGTATTAACAATATGAAAGCTGTGTTCAGAACAGATTTCTTCACATTATGATAAGAGTTCAAGAGTTATAATCTTTCAAATATGAGAATTCAGGAAAATTGCATAAAAAATATTGCGCGAATATTCCCCTATTTTACTTTTAAAGAAAAAGGACATCTAGAACAATATGATTGACCTTAAAAATTTTCTACGAGTAATTTACATGATTCATTTTAATTTTCTAATGAATATGAATTGAAAATAATATCTGGGTAGAGCGTGAAACATGAAAAACGAAAAAGAGAAATTGGACTACTTCTTACCTCTTGATCCCCTAGATAACTATTTTTGCATGAAAACCATAACTTGAGCTTCTTTTGAGTGTCCTTTCATGAAAAAATAGTCATTAGCTTGATCGCATCGTTTTTACGATGTTGTTCGTTTAAGGGTTAATCTATACCTATAAAAAACGATTTCTGTCTGTCTGTCTGTCCCTGTGTTCCTTTTAGAATCGAAAACTACTGAACCGATCGGCGTGAAAATTTACATATAGGGGTTTCTGGGGTCAGGGAAGATTCTTATGATGGTTAGAGACCCCTCCTCTCACTAAGAGGGGGGCTCCCATAGAAATGAAACACAAATTTCTGCATAACTCGAGAATTAATCAAAAATGGAACAAAATTTTACATATGGGTGTTTTTGGAGACAAGAATTTTTTCTATGGTGAATTGAGACCCCTCCCCTCTTTAGAAGGGGAGTTATGACTCCTCTCCCCTTTAAGAGGGGGGCTTCCATACAAATGAAATACAAATTTCCTCATAACTCGAGAACTAATCAAGCAAATAGAACCAAATTTGGCATGTAAAGGTTTTTGGAGGCAAGATTTTTTTTTATGATGAATTAGGACCCCTCCAGTTTTTTAGGAGAGGGGGCTCCCATACAAATGAAATACAAATTTCCTCATAACTTTAGAACTAATCAAGCAAGTGAAACTAAACTTGGCATGTGGGTGTTTTGGGAGGGAAATTCTTTTTCTATGGTGCATAGAGATCCCTCCCCTCTTCAGGAGGGAAATTATGACCCCTCCCCCCTATAAAAGGAGATGCTCCCATACAAATGAAATACAGTGGTATTCCGATTATATCTACAGCTGATTTAATCTACACCCGTTTTTAGGTACCCCCGATTTTGTCTACCATTTTGACCCGTTTTTATCTATCTTTTTTCAAAGTTGTCATTTCAAGCACGCGGCATGAAAATTTGGAAGATTTCATGAATTTATGCATAACAGGGAGTATTTCTTTGTATTTTATAGTTAACTTCTGTGATATGTAGTTATACACAGAATGTGTATAAAAATGCTATAGTAAAATACGCAAAGTAACATCCATTTATTTTGTAATATTGTTATTGTTAATATTTCATGATCTTCACAGTTGGCCTCGAGGTATGCTGCTGGCCAAATAAGCTAGTCGTCGTATGTTCGAATCTGGAGTGCGAGAGGCTGTTAGAGTGAATATAATCGCTGCAACTGGCCCTCCAATTGTCCTGTAGTCAAACAGCTGGCTGCGAAGTCTGTCGTACAAAAACAGAATGTCAAGTTTCGATAACGGAATGTAGCACCTAGGCTCTGCTTTGCTTTGCATAACGATCCTTTGCGAGATTTTTCTATACCGTAACGCTAACAGGCACATCCCGTTTCCGCTAGGAACTATGGTTTATTAACCATTCTTTCCTTGAAAATTCTTAAATTTTGAACCATTGAACCGATTTTAATGATTTTCTTGCCGCCTAAAAGGTATTTTAATGAGCTTTTCAGAAAAAAACAATAAACTGACGTTGAAAGTTTTTTATGATTGCAGAAACATTTTTTGTAAGAGCATTGAAACTCTTAAAATCACTTAAAGCATTTAAAATAATAAATAATAATATTTTTTATGTTTTCGTTATACTTTCAATGGCAAGCTAGTTGTTTACATAAGGTATCAAAAAACAGATATGTAACATTTTTAGTTTTTGAGATACTCTTTTTTAAAGAAATAAATTTTTGAAAATTCAATGGACTTTTTTTTTCCTTGTTGGGGACCTTGGACCACTGCGATTCAATGGACTTGCAAGGTGTTTTATTTTAGAGATGCATTTCTTTGATTACAAGTAAAAACAAAACCCATGCGTCTCCATTGTATTCTCGACGCTTTATGAAAACTTAGAGTTTCTCTGGTCTGCACACCATGGAAAAACAAAAAGCGAATGTATTCAATGTCTTTGCGATCATAAAAAAACTTTGGGTCTCAGTCAAATATTTTTTTCTGAAAAGCTCTTTAAAATAGTTTCCATGTGGCATTACCATTATCCCCCAGGTTTCGGCTCAGTGAGATCAAACCGAAGCCGTACCTAAGAAAAAATCCATAATTTTTCAGAGGAGGTGTCTTTGGAGAAGTTTATTTATAAAATAGATCGTATCTTGTTACAGTATTAGGGTGACAGTGAATTAATCTATTAGGGTGTATATCACTTTTGTTTTCTTAAATGTATTCAAATACGTTTTAATGGAGTGATATTGTTACTGGAAATAATCTACATCCCTAAATTATCGAGAATTCTGGAAATAGACGATTGCAATGTGACAGAAAGTCTAGTTTAAGTCATATGCGTATGATTTTTATATTGGATTTTATAGGAATGATTAACCCCTTAAGCCCCACACTTTTCCCAGCAGGGATAGAAAGTTGAAACTTTCAGGAAAATTCTCTTTTAGGTCAACTAAGAAAAAGCCGCTGACATGTATTTTTAATTTTGTCCCTGTGTCCCACAACGCTACGTTGCGAAAACGCAACGCTGGGCGTTAAGGGTATACCGTTTTTGCATACCTTCATTATTATGCATATAAATGCTTCATACTTTTTTACCGTTAAATCAAATTTGGGATTTTTTTTTTTGTGATTTTGAGTATTAATAAAGATTAAATGAACGACTTAGAGTATTACATGTTATGTTTTATGATAGATATCGAAACATTTGGGTTGGAGACCATCTTTGCACTAGACGCATTGTATGCAGTTTGAATGCTAAATGCTAAATGATTAAATGCCTACCAACACGTTCCGGAAAGGTTGTAATATTAAATTTGGGTCTATGAAACTGTCGTTGCCATCACTCAATTCCTCCAGATATTCCGGAGACAAAGGTAGTTTAACAATTTTATTACGCTCTTATCACAACGGCTTCTCCATCTGCCATCAGTGTTTAAAGCTGCGAATTCTAAGTTATATAAACTTTTATAATGTTTCCGGAATATGTTAAATAAGCGAAAGATAAGATTTACATTCATTTGTTTACTAAAAAGCAACGATATCAAATGAAACACCGTAGCGAACGAACGAAAACAAACGTTCCCGTTGCAAATTTTGAATATCGTTACTTCCTAGCGTTGCGTTTTCGCAACGCAAAGCTCCAAACCTATCTTAAAATTACAAAAATAATCAAAATTATGAAACAAAGTTTTTTTTGGCAAGCAACCGATTCTTACTAACACTGATTGATAGCTCAGGCGTTAAAAGAGGTAAAATCGAGTTTTATGAGCATTTTTCTTTAACTGTCTGAAAAATAGCAAAACCTGTTGTTTTGTCACAGCTGTAATTATGTTACATGTAGCATCTGACCTTTGACCAAAAACAGGTCGATTAGAATTTTTTCCAATCTTTCTTTGTTTCTCGGGGTCCAAGTTGATAGGGTCATTTTCTAATTCTCGTCGTAATAAGGAAAGCCATTCTAATTTTCATCATTTGCTGGATGGATTTAGTGAATACTCCAAAAGTTCTTGTACTGATTTGACTAAAACACACTTACCTTCCGATCCGTGAACTTTGAAATCACTGAAAAGCGACTATCAAAGCATATTATTGAAATTACGCAACTGACTGCATTACTAAAATTCGTCGTACCGTTTTAAAATCCGTCCAACAAAATTTTTCATCGTCCGAACTAAAAATCACAACAATGTTTACGAAGCTAACGCGCATGTATTTGTGTAGGACGGCATGACAAATGTTATTCTGCTAAATTTCTGCAGGTCGGGCAAGTTTTCCTGGCTGTAGAATAACGACAATGCCTTGCGTGAGTTATTTTCATTTATGAATGACGGAAATTAAAACGATTAGTCGACATTGTCTTCTTCGTCGCACGAAAAAACGTAGGAAATTTGGCTGGTAGGACTTCTTTAATGATAAAAAACATTTGAATAGATCTCAGCTCACTTTGATTGATTGCGTATGATAGACAACTAACTAAAATATTAGGGAATAACTAGTTTTGCATTGTGTGTCATAAAAATGGTGATATTTTTAATAATTTGTGTTGGACAGGACGGGAATAGGCAATTACGACGATGTAGCAACATACCCTATCTTAAATCGGGCCTTCTCTATAATCGAATGAAAGTGCGTTGCGTTTTCGCAACGCTGGGAGGAAATGGGTTAAAATATGCCAAAGCTAAGTGAAGAATAAATTGTTTTACTCTTATATAATTTATTACTGTAACAGTACAGAGAATTGTTATATTTAATTATGCATTAATCGTATATAAAATAATTTGAGTGTAAAAATATCTTCTGGAATTTGCGTTTTACTATACACTCAGCGGTTCCCAAATGGGGGTTCGCTACAAGTTTCAGGGGGTTCGCGAAAAATTTGACAGTAATGGCGGACAATTTTATTTGATGTGTAAGATGAGACGAGAGATGTCAAACCAGTGCAAGTTAGATACGAATTAGTTTGGAGTCATTGTTGCATTTACCCGTCACCAGCAGAATTTCAGATGAAATATTGAGGATGATCGTTAAGCGGAGACATGCGAAAGTCAACATTGAGGGGGCGTCAGCCAGAGTGGCTAAGGTAGCAGCCCATCAACGATGTGGAACTGGAGAAAAATTCGCGCAGGGCCTGTTTATTGATTTCAAAAAGTAAATCTTGAAAGCACCTGGGGCGCATTTTTAATTGTAAGTCGCATTGATAGTAAGTCGAATTGTAGAATTGTAATTGAAACGAATTGTACTTTGAATTTGTGAATTGTAGAACTGTAATTGAATAAAATTGTACCCTGAAACCCTTTGACAATGCAGCAATGATAGGACTCTGATTTGGCCGACATTGGGGAAGGGGGAAGTTTACCAAGTCTATAAACACATGGATCGATGTTGCCTTTGCGGGTCTTCGAAATGTTTGACGCTCAAATCAAAGCCCCCATCGATGATATCACTAGTGCTAAATACAAACAGGAACTCGGAAGCATAGATGAAAGCAGATCGGGCATACCTTGAAAACAGGAGCGAATGGGTTTGATTGAGTTCTTTTGTGACAGCTCACTCGATGAAGAATTTTTATGACATGTAAGCAGTTGCTTACATTTAAGTAAAAAACAGTACGCTCTTTCATGCGAGGAAGCACAGAAATAGCGGCGACAATAAACATAAATATGAAAATACTTGCTAGTTGAGTTTTTACAGAGTTTACCATAAAAATTGGTCGAACACTTGAATAGGGCGGACCAAATTTTTACCATCCAGCAGAACTTCCAGAAATGTCAGTAGTACAACGTGCCCAGGTATCACATTTTTATTGACTTCAAAGCAGCATACGATACAGTCGATCGGCTATGGCAGATACACAAACATGGGTTTTCGCATAAACCATCGCGATTGATCAGAGCTACATTGGATTGAGTGATGCATTACGTGCGCATTTCGGGGGCACTCTCGAGTCCCTCCGAGATGCTGGGAAGGTTGAGTGAGACAAAGTGACGGCTAATCCTGTGTGCTTTTCAACATCACTCTTAATGGTGTGATCCAAAGAGCGAGCATCGAAATGCTCGGCACCGGCACCAGCAACAGACCCTACGTGCAAGATAGCTTGACCAAATCGAAAGCGACTTGCGACGGCAAGACTAAGCGACATCTGGATGATCACCAGAGCCAGAGCGAGACTCATAGGAAATTGGTGACGAGTGACCCAGAATCGAGTCGAATGAAGACGACTGCTTGAAATATCACGAGCCAGCTCGGCTCTACGCGGACGATGATGATGACGACATTTTTGTTTATTGTTTTTAAAGAAGGAATTCTTGATAACCTATTTTGGTCAATGTTCTTCAACAAAATGTTACACATAAAGTCATATAAATTGGGGGGTACATTTTTTTGTGAAAGGGGTACATTTTTTTTCGTCAAGGGGTTCTCGGACAAAAAAAGGTTGGGAACCGCTGCTATACACGATACAATCGTTGGAGGCTGTCCACAATGGGTAGATTGTTCTATCTTTTGTCTGAAACTATGTCGATTAGAAATACAAAGTCTGAAGTTTTTAGAGCGTCTTAGTAGAATACGAAACCTGGAAATTAAATAAAAAGAAAACTTATCCCTATACTTATCCTTACTGTTAGTTCGAAAACAGACACTGAGGAAGCCTGCAAGTCGTAGGCGAAATACGTATCTGTCAAGAATAAATATACATAGTAGAATTAAATTGGATAACTTTTCTTTTTATTTAATTTCCAGGAATACAAAGTCATAATTCTATAAGTCACCATCGGAAAAAAATCATTTATGGATAAAAAATTATTGCCACTAAAATTGTCTAGAATGAGAAGTTCACATAGGAAATAAACCATATTTTTAAAAACAAAAAAAAAATCGCACATAAAAGGATTTGGTATACATTTATTTGTTCTCTCTAGTTGAGTCGAATTTTGTGATTATACAATTATTCATGCTGCTCATAATTTAACATTACTTCGTTTTTCACATATATCTCAAGCAAACTTTTTCAGCATGTCACATTAATGCGTTTTTAGTCATTGTAAGGGTTTTAATCATATGTATATAGACTCAGAGAAACATTGTTTATTCTAATTAGTAGTTCATAATTTATTCACAACTCGCGGCCCTTGATTGAAAAATATACTATACCATAACAAATTTAAACATCCATAAATATTCGCTAATTGTGTTGAATGTTCATTAAGCACCTATCCTAGCTGAGACGGTCTAGCCCGCAAATATATTTACCTCATAAAATATATGAAATCCAAAAGCACTCGCCACCGCTACATACGACGAGAGCATTATCCAACTAATCCCCTAATGACTAATTTGTAACTGTAGCGTTCGGTTGCACATCAGTGCATTTGTCACGTCGAGAACTTCTCTGTCGACCTGTTCCCACCACTTCTGAGCACCACTTCACATCTAAATTTAACCGAGTGCCGTGTAATGATCCCTCTTTCTCTCTCTCACCATAAACACTTAAATCATTATCCTCACGTTATGGAGCATAAATGTCGCTACCACTGACATGCACTTCCTATTTTCGCATCTATCCTCCTGCCCGCACGCGGCGAAACTCAGATACGTTTACTGTCGCGTTTTTTTTTTCTTCCTTGCAGCCAGGCTAAAGTATCACCGTGCGCTCTTTATCCTGATCTCATAAATATCATGTGCACGCTTCATATGCCTCACATGCAGTGCTCTTCATTCGCTCCTGCATCCGAAACGGACGCCTGTGAGTTGTTATTTACACTCTTGCTTCCGTTTAGATGCACTTGCACAAATCGTTCCACAGTCGACCGCAAACGGGAGGATCTGTCAGTAGCTGCGGAATTAAATATCGCGTCGTAGAAAGGTCGTTAATGTCGATTTTTCGAGTACACTACCTTCGATTTCCATACGACAACCTACCGGTTTGAATCGCGCTCTACGACTGACGTTCAAAGGAACGGCACGGGCACAGTTTGGGCCTGCTTGCCGTCAGAACATAACAACAAGTTTTCCCTCCCCCAACTGCGATCGGCTGGATGAGAATATTTTTCCAAGAGCAGCGGCGATGCAGGCGGGTGAATATTTTTCCGTGTTCGTGAGGTGGATTTCCCGCGAGGCGCGAAATGTTTTCATCAGCTGACTGATACGGATGAACTGTGAGAGGAAATGAAGCTGAATGTTTGAGAGAACACAAGAATCAACGAATGAACAGATTTTCAGCATGCGCAGTATGCTGTTGGAAAGCGATTCCGATCATATGTTGTGGTAGAAAAGTTTTCACAGTCCACCCAGTAAGAACAGTACTGTTTTGGGAACCAGAGCTGATTATGCGAGTCGCTGTTGTTGTTTTTAAAGTATAGTATATAAATTTTCTAATGATCGAACAGGATTGACTTTTTTTGCAAAATAATGCAATGCTTTTTGCAAGTGAAAAACTACAAAAATTTATTATCAAGCTTATTTCCGTGGTATTTTTTTAACGTGGTATTTCGATATTCATATCAAGCAGATACTATTACAATGAAGAGCATTTTTATTTCTTAACCTGATTTTTTCGCTTTTCTGTCTAAAACTCAAGCTGTTGTCTAATGTACATTGTATTTATCCATTCCATGACATGAAACTACATTGCTATTTCTTGGTCCTTTTGAAAAGTTATGTGAGATTTATTTCTTATCCTGACATGCTGGCATGTCTCATAAATTTCAACGAGCAAATGTCAGTTAACTATCTAATATCAATGGAAACCGATTCGTATATTAACATTAACATTTTAGTAACATTTAGTAGACCTTTTTCAAATGTGAAGTAAGATATGTTTCAATTTGTTTGTAATTTAGTGGAGATGTACATATTCACACAACTTTTCATGATAATAAAGAAATTTGATGGACTTCTTCGTTGTTTTTTTTTTTATTATTTTAAGAACATAATTCGTTTAAAAGTTCTCGAGTCAAAATAATTTTCTACTCAATGTTTTAATTCAACCTAACTTAGAATAAAATTATTCAGAACAATAATTCAATCCGACGAGTCTTCGTTTAGATTCGATTTTGCGAAAAACAACTTTTATTTATTATGCTTTCATAAAAGCCAAACTTGAGATGAGTGGTTGGGCCCAAAACAAAATGAAAACCGTCCGTATTACCATTCTATTTTAGCTTGTTCAAACCCGTCAGCGAACATCATCATTCATCTAATAAGGGATACTTTCATCGATTTCCACTTTCGAAAGCGTGCACGCTTTCATGCCCATCGCTGCTGCTAGACAGACATCAACAAGCGTATTATCGTTTCTTTGCTCGCACCGAGCTAGCCAAGCAAATGAATTATGAATCCTCAAAGACCGGCCAGCCGGCTTCAAATAAACACGTTTATTGGGTGGTACTTCACTAGTAGATACCCAAATAGCATCATTGGAGACAGTCGATAAAACTAAAAATGGCCTGCACGCAAACGGTGATGTTAGGAAGCAACAAGACGACACCATTTGATTTCTTCCTAGCAATTTTTCAACGCGCTGCACGATCAATCCCTGAGGCTTGTTTATCGTAGGATGATTTGTGTTCCGGTTCGAATTCAATTTAAAGAAAACAACTGTGGATGTCGCGAATAAACACCGCACGGTACTGCTATTTTTGGAAAACTCGAATGAGTACAGGAGCAACACTCGGCTGGTGGTACTTTAGTTCGACAGCCACGAATCGTTTTATCGTTCAATGTCGAGTTCTTCGGAAATTGTTAATCGAGCGTTTTCCAAAACGGTGGCAGTCAGTATAAATTTACTTTTAGATCACATTATTTCGTTTGGAAGGAATAACAGTCAGTTGCATAATTTGCTTCGGAGAAATAAAAACACGATTTAATCCACCTAGTGGTGAAAGGAACCTTTGTTATAGGTCTTACTTGCTATTTGAGATAGAAATCGACACGTCTTCGGAAAATAATTCATCTATTGGTTATAGTTGCGTAGTGCGTTGGTTTACATAATATTTTCGAAAATTGAATAAGTTTACAAAATTTGAACAAAATAGGAACACTTTTAAATTTTGATGAAAAAAGGATCATGAAGTTGCTGAGTAAGGGTAAGTAAGTTGTTATTAATCTGAGTAAGTGCAAATAAAGGAAAGTTGTAAGAGGAAATCTTGTCCTTTAGCATATACATTGTCTAGTAAAGGTCTAGTAAAGGTCTAGTTTATAGGTTTTTGAACCATGCATAGTTTCCTGTAATGCCATTCTATTTGAATCACATCAATAGAGTTTTCTTGAATAATTTTCATCAATTTTTATTAACTCACGCTGTTGTATTTTATACAACACGTGTAGGTTTTTCAACGCCATATTGTTATAAAATTACAAATCGTTGTTTAACTAACGTATATTCTTCAACAAACTTATTGTGAGCAAAATATCATAATTATTCAATGCATTAATAATTTAAATTGTTGGGAAAATTTATGCAGCAAAACTATCAGCAAATGTAAAATGTTTAAAATGTATCCGTCTGCTGATAGTCGAGTAATTAGGAGTTAAAATTAAGGTATTCTTTATAATCAAAGTTCTACAGTTCCTAAACAAGCAAACATACAGGTATACTATTTTCAGAAAAGTTGTGTATTTTTACTATTTGTACAATTTTGTAGTACATGAAAAAGTCATGCAAAAATTACAAAAAGAGCAATAATAGAAAAACTGATTTTACAAATTCATATACAATAAATAAGATTTTTCTATCTTCGCTGCAGAGATAGAAGGTTACCGTCTTTAGAAAAATTTCTTGTAATAATATGCTCTATAACCTTGCAGAACACATCAATGTGTTATATTGACACTGAAGAAAAATATTTTTTTTATTTCACTTTTAGGGGGATTAATAAAAATTTAAATTCCACCAGACGATAGAGCTTCCAATTTCAAGAAACTCTTCCAAAGGTTCGATAAACCTAAAACCAAGTTTTTCCAGTCAAAACTCTAGTGCACACGTTTTCTTTGGTTTGGGGCTATTGTGCGCGCGAGTAACTGTGTTACAAAAGTTGGCGCGAGTGTTCGAGGGTTAATATCTTTTGACCGGCAAAACCAATTCTTATGAAATTTTGCATATATATTAGTAGTCTCAAAACCTCTCGTTTGATATTAAAATAATTGAAATTAGGTAAATTATCTTGGTTAAAATCATTAAAAATTATTGTAAATTTTGGTGTGGTGTATACGATTGCTCATAACTTTCAAATTTAACTTCCAATCAAAAAACCATTCAATAGTGATCTATTAGGATATATTATCTTTCAAATGAGACTAATAGCGCATTAATCGGTTTGGCCACCTCTGAGAAACAGGCGATAATTATTACCTTGTCAAAACAGGTTTTTAAAGCATAACTTTTAAACTGCTTATTTGTTTTCAATTAAAAATTCCTGAACAATTTAGCTTTAATAAGGGCTTTCATTTGATACTAAGATCGTTGAAATCGGTCATGTAGTTTTGAAGAAACCCGTGTCACGTATTTTTCACATTTTTGCTTATAACTTTTAAACGAAACGTCGTGTCACGAAACAACTCAATAGTGATCTACTAGACAATAACACCTTTCAAACAAAAGTAACAGCGAACCATTCGGTTCAGCCATCTCTGAGAAATAGGCGATAGAAAAAATCATTACATACATACACACACACACACACACACACACAGACATTGCTCAAATCGTCGAACCCTATCGATTGGTATATGTGACTTGGCCCTCCGGGCCTCGGATCAATTTCGTGTTTTTCGACCAATTTTTAAACCTTTGTTATAGTATAACAAAGGTAAAAACGTTGTTTGCGGAAAGGATCAAACACATCAAACAATTGCCTACGGAATACTTGAAGCACTCTAAGAGGATGATTAAAGGGCCATGAACGACTTTAAAAAAACACAATTTTCTACCTTTGCTTATTTCAGATTTCGATTCTACAGACTCTCCCGCTTATTTTGATACTAATTTTGTAATAATTCTATCACGGGAACTGAATGAAAGATGATCATACACGGAAGTAAATTCCAGTGCGGCGCGGATTAAACTCGTCATCATAAAACGCCGCTACTGTAAAAACACGATTTTCAAATTTTACGTACTTTCTTTTCTTTTGCTTGGTTAGTAGGTGTTTGGAAAAGACTTTCATAAATTTTGACAAAATATAGTACTTTCCTGTAACAGTTGTTTGATTTACCGAAAGCTTCCCGAAACTAGATTTTCAAAAACAGTCTTCAGAAAAAAACGTGTATTTGAACATACTGAATAGCTTTGTGCAACATTTGCAATCAGTAAAAAGTTATGTGCAAAGCTATTGAGCACAAGATAAATTTTCAAGCGCTTATTTACATATCATTATATTTCGCAACCACTAAACAAAAGGTGTGGCACCAACTTTTCAGAAGCATGTTTGCCCTAGAAAGCTCATCGTAGGATAGCGGGTATATTTTTACGCTATTAGTTTACTTATCGCAAAAATACCGGCCAATTATCGAATCGAATCAAATCTAATCTCACACTAGCGCAGCCAATTTTTGAAAGCATTCAGAAAAATAATGATTAGGATGCTTCCGTAGTTGCTTGCTTCATAATAGCCCAGTATTTTTCGATGGACCTTAGTTCCGGTGCGTTGAGGCCGCTCATGTCCTTGGGTACGAAAGTAACCCCGTTGGTTTCGTACCACTCCAATACATCCTTTGAATTGTGGCACGAAGCTAAGCCCTGCCAGAAGATCGTAGGACCCTCGTGATGCTTCAACAAAGGAAACAGACGCTTTTGTAGACACTCCTTGGGGTAAATCTGCCCGTTTACAGTCCCAGTAGTCACGAACGGCGCACTCCGTTTGGTACATGAGCAGATCGCTTGCCAAATCATGTATTTCTTGGCAAACTTTGAAAGTTTCTGCTTTCTTATTTCCTCCGGAACGTTACACTTGTGCTGGGCGGTGAAGAACAGTAGCCCCAGGAGCTGCCGGAAGTCCGCCTTGACGTAAGTCTCATTAACCATGCTGAGACACTTTGTAGATACGCAGTTCCTCCCGGTCCTAGGCTCTGAATGAAAAGCTTGGACAGATTCAACTTTTTGGCCACATTCCTGACTGAAGCATCCACGACACGCTTGTGATCCTGATCACTAATAGAACAATCCATTCTGACCGCATTCCATTCTGTTCACTGCTCGAGTTTCGTAGTAATGTTTAATTACACGACTCACCGTTGGCTGCACGATTCCGAGTTGTTTTCCGATATCCCGATAAGATATTTAAGGATTTTACAGGTGTTTGCGCAAAACCAATTCGCGACGTTTCTTTTCAGGTGACGCCATTTTTTCCAATTTTCGAAAAACTGATAGCGATAAAAATACAGTGTAAACTAAGCACTTTAAACTACTTCTACCCAAATTTTCAACAGAAAATACCCAATGGGGCATTTTCTACAGCGTTTTTTCCGTGGTGCAATTTGATGTGGAACACCCTTTATTCAGGAAAATGTGGGTCGTTAGCAGCTGCAGTTGCGCTAAACTGAATAGTTTTATTTTTTTTCTCGAGATTTTCTGTATGGGAGATATCAAAGGACCGGTGGATACCATAAGTCTGTCAATAATATCTTGATTTGTGGCTTCATACCGTGCACACTTTCCTGCTCTATGGTCCAGGAACCTTTTTATATTCCTATTTCTACATTCTTGAGGTTCTTCCGACAATGTACCAATCGGTAGAACGGAAACTTCTACGATTGCTGCCCCATGGGTTTAAATGCGGTGTACGCTGGCGGGCATCTTGTACCAACCATATTGTTTGACATATAGCCTATCAGTTTCAAGTCAATATGTCTCGAACTTTTTTGAGTGTTAATGTCATATCCCGATGAGATGACCGACAATATGGTAGCAAATTGTTCGACGATTTTGATATCCAAACCTGTTAGGGAAGACGTTACTAAAAGATTTTCAAAGAACCTCTTGGCTGTATTTCCGTCGTTGGAAAAGCCTGCCCCTTGTTTAGGCATACCAATTACCAGACCAGTTTGATTTCGGAACGCTTCCGCTTGATAATTTACGAACTGTAAGACTTTGTTTTTTATCTGGTTTCAGAGCCCGCTAGCAAGTTGCCTTCAGTCTTTAAGCAATATGTAGCAAGCACTCCATAAATCTAAAAAAATCTTTATTAATTCACAATAAGAACTTACTCCGTGTATATCGAATAAAAGCAATTAAAATATACAAACACAAACTTACTCTAACAGCCAATCAACGTTTTGCTTGTGGAAACAAACTAACAAAGCATAGCTACCTGCCTTTCCATCCTGCATATAAAATGTTTTTTCTCTCCAAGCTTATTTTTCACGAAATCTATGCAATGTTTCTTCTTACTTTCAACTCCTAAATTACATTTTTCCGGCCTCGCTTCGAATGAAGCTGAACGACGTAGGTTATATAGTTTGACGATCACTATTTTTTCGCAAAAAAAAACAAGTACATATAACTAAAGCACGAGTAGTTGAATTAATCGAATAGTTCAAAGGAAATAATATGAATGCGAATAATCCCCGAATAATGGCCGCTAATGATCCCCGAATAATGGCCGCTAATGATTCATAATCGTTCGATAACATTCATTTCTAATCGAATACCACTAGTACGAATAATTGAATAAATCGATTAGTGGATAGTTGCTCGCCGATTAATCGGTAATCGGATACACCCAATTCTTTTTTTGCACGGATTTTTTTTGCACGACTTTTTTTGCACGGTTTCTCGAAATAACACGGTTTTTCTAAAATTTCACCAACAACAGTTGTACACCCAATTCTTTTTTTACACGGATTCTAGTACGCGGAATTTTTTTTGCACGGTTTCTCGAAATAACACGGTTTATTTTTGCACGGTATTTTTTTACACGGGACGCATCCCCCGTGTAAAAAAAGAATTGGGTGTAATTGAAAATTTCGGACATCACTAGGTACTCCACGTTAAACGAATCAGGTAAAGTCCACTCCAGATTAGAATTTGACTTGGCCATTTTATTTGCCTTACCTAGCTCTGATTCAGCTTACCTAGCATTGATCGACCTATACTGAGTACCTGAGGTAGCAAATAACTTGCTAGGTAAACATTGTTTATTAAAACTACCTACCCTTTCTATACAGTATAAATTCTAACGCGCCGACAAATCGACATCAGTTTATTAGTAACTATTGTTTGAACAGCAATTACGAGTACATTTATACTTTCTGGAGAAATCGACATTATGAATAACAACTTCGAGCGAAAATCGGAAAATGGCGAGCTAATGATGAGGTTTCTGGCGCAATTTCAGAACTTTGAAACAAAAAAACGCCAGTTACAATGCCACAATCAACAGCTCACCGAAGAGAATCTACTGTTACGCAATGCATTACAAGGCATTCAACAACAGCTTTTTGCAGCGGAGTCGACCATTTTGCAGCTGCAACATGAAAAACAATTTGTGAAAGAACCACCAATTTCCGCTATCTCACCGGATAAAATCCAACAACAGGTGCTCAAATATGTGTCTCAAGATCGCCACGAAATGGCCATGCTTCTATGCACGGACGCTGTGGATGAACTGGAGAGAACTTTTGGACATGATCATCCTGATGTTGGGGCCATATTGAGCACCTTAGCGCAAATCTACCGAGATCAGTGCAACTACAAGGAGGCTAGACGTCTATTACACGACGTGCTAGCTATCAGAGAGAAAACTCTTGGAGTTCATCCTGATGTCGTCGCAACCTTACACAACCTTACTACACTGTACGATAACTGTGGCAATTCGCAGCAAGCAGAGATATTCTGTTCGAAAGCCTTGGATATGCAAGTTCGTTTGGTGGGTGAAAGTCATCCGGACGTAGCGAAGAACCTTCACGTGCTGGCATTCCTGTGCCAAAATCAGCAGAAATTCGGAAAGGCAGGTTTTTACTACGAACGAGCGTTACAGATATACGAAACAGTTTTAGGACCAGATGATCCAAATACGGACGCTACTAGGAACAATTTGGCTATATGTTACGTAACCCAAGGCAAGTTCAACTATGCAGAGGTACTGTACAAAACCGTGTTGACGAGGGTACATGAGCTGAAATTCGGTCCTATCACTGTGGACAACAAGACAATATGGCAGATGGCAGAGCAACGCGAGGTCGACAAGGGTTTGAGTCGTGACAATACGCCATACAATCTTTATGGAAGCTGGCACCGCATCGACATGGTAAACTCATCCACGGTTCAGGAGACTTTGAGGAAACTTGCTACCTTGTACCGTAAACAAGGGAAACATGCGGCTGCCAGCACACTAGAGAATTGCGCTGCGCGAATGACATTAGCCGACCAAGTCCCATCTGCAAAAGAAAGAAGAAAAATAAAAAGAAGCAGCAAAGCGAAGAAAACCTATAAATTACCAGTAATTAATAGGTTGAGGCGTGAATAAATACTTATTTTAAATATCATTTTAAATTTCTTGCGCTTAGGGAAAGAAAGAACTTTCAATCGTCTATACTTATAGTAAATAGTTGTGTTGCTTATTGTGTTTTTTGTTTGATTAAATTGATTTGTTTGATTTGTTAACTGTCAATTCAAATTTGTCAATTTGTTTTTAATGGATAGTTATTTAGGCATTCCGAAAAAAATCGGCCTTTCGTGATTCGGCCTTTCGCGATTCGGCCTTCTGTGATTGTTGTTGAAATTCGGCCATTTGGATTTCGGCCATTCGTGATTCGGCCATTCGGTATCATCCCTTGGTTTTTACACAAAATAAACAGAAGATGTCGCCGATTTTACTTAGTTACTTCTAACAGCTTAAAGCCCAGAACCGTTCTGTGGTGTGTCACCAAGCGCGCTTAAATCCGAACCTCGTGCAAGGGAACACAAAACAATAGAGGAAAATTGGAAATCCTCTACAGGACTAAGACAGTCTCAGCGCTTTATATAGCCAGACCGTAAAAAAGCCTATCATTGCTTAATTTGAATAAAACCGAACAAAGTATAATAATAGGACTATTTAGCGGTCACTGTCCGAGCAAACGCCATCTCAAAACGATTGGTAGGCTGGACAATGATATTTGCCAACTCTGCGAATTCGAAAGCGAAACCGCAGAACATCTGCTCTGCCAGTGCAGTGCACTAACTCTTCGCAGACTAAGAATTTTCGGTAAAGGAACAATGGAACCTTTCGAAGGTCTGCAAATCGTAATCAGGTAATAAACTTCATAAGAAGTTCAATGCCGGACTGGGAGAAGAGGTATGAATTGACAATGACAAACACTTCCATCAATAGTGTTATGTCGGCAACTAATACCTAGACAAAAGAAGAAGTATACCACAATACAATCAAAATAATGGTCGCAGTGGTCAAATCTTCCGACAAAAAAAACAGCATAAAGCCGGGGTTTATTTATTTATTACATTCACTATGCCTTAATGATATTTGAATTAATTAGAATTGTCTTAATATTACGTTTGATCACTTCTCTGGACAAATTAAAGTCAAAACCTCCTGCAACTCTATTAACCCATTAAGCCTCACACTTTTCCCAGCAGGGATAGAAAGTTGAAACTTTCAGGAGAATTCTCTTTTAGGTCAACTAAGAAAAGGCCGCTAACATGTATTTTTAATTTTGACCCTGTGTCCCGCACAAAACAAAACGCTACGTTGCGAAAACGCAACGCTGGGCCTTAAGGGTATACCGTTTTTGCATACCTTCATTATTATGCATATAAATGCTTCATACTTTTTTACCGTTAAATCAAAGTTGGGATTTTTTTTGTGATTTTGAGTTTTAATAAAGATTAAATGAACGACTTAGAGAATTACATGTTATGTTTTATGATAGATATCGAAACATTTGGGTTGGAGACCATCTTTGCACTAGACGCATAGTATGCAGTTTGAATGCTAAATGTATATCATCGCAGATGATTAAATGCCTACCAACGCGTTCCGGAAAGGTTGTAACATGAAATTTGCGTCCATGAAACTGTCGTTGCCATCACTCAATTCCTCCAGATATTCCGGATGCAAAGGTACTTTAACAATTTTATTACGCTCTTATCACAACGGCTTCTCCATCAGCCATCAGTGTTGGAAGCTGCGAATTCTATGTTATGTAAACTTTTATAATGTTTTCGGGATATTTTAAATAAGCGAAAGATAAGATTTACATTCATTTGTTTACTAAAAAGTAACGACATCAAATCAAACACAGCAGCGAACGAACGAAAACAAATGTTCCCGTTGCAAATTTTGAATATTGCAACGCAAAGTTTCAAACCTATCTTAAAATTACAAAAATAATCAAAATTATGAAACAAAGTTTTTTTGGCAAGCAACCGATTCTTACTAACACTGATTGATAGGTCAAGCGTTAATAGAGGTAAAATCGAGTTTTATGAGCATTTTTCCTTAACTGTCTAAAAAAAAGCAAAACCTGTTGTTTTGTCACAGCTGTAATTATGTTACATGTAACATCTGACCTTTGAGCAAAAACAGGTCGATTAGATTTTTTTCCAATCTTTCTTTGTTTCTCAGGGTCCAAGTTGATATCTTCAACCGGGCCTTCTCTAGAAACGAATGAAAGTGCGTTGCGTTTTCGCAACGCTGGGAGGAAATGGGTTAAATAACCGAAGAAACCCAACGATATTACCGTATATGACGTAATTCGTCCGCCGTGCGGTAAGTTGTAATAATCCTTGATTTCTCAGAGTTCTTGGTTGTACCTGTAGCCAAATACTGTTGAGCAATGCTGGGCACTCAGTTCTAGCAATTAGGACGTCAGACACGAGAATAGCACGGGCAACATTGCGACGGACAACTAATGTATCCAAATTGATTAGAATGGATCCCTCCATGAAAGCCTCCGCTATACGGCCTTGATACGATCAATTCCATTTTGGTAATGTGGATTCCAAATTTGGCAACAATACTCGAGAGATGAACGCACCACTTACTTACTTATTTAGCCGAGAGCCAGGGTGGCTCTTGCAGTATCAAGAATTCCTCTCCATTGTACTCGGTCCTGGGCTACTCGTCGCCAATTCGTTGCGCGTCTCGATATACGCAAGTCGGCTTCAACCAGGTCGAGCCATCTAGCACGTTGAGCCCCTCTCTTCCTGGTGCCGGTGGGGTTCTTGAAGAGAACGGATTTCACTACACAGTCATCCGGCATCCTTGCCACATGGCCGGCTCGCCGTAGTCTCCCAATTTTCGCCAGGTGTACGATGGGAATCTCTTCGAGCAGTGCCTGTAGCTCGTGATCCGCCAAAAAAAAGTCCGCAACACCTTTCGTTCAAAAACGGCAAGTACACGTATGTCTTCCGTAAGTAAAGTTACTGTCTCAAGTCCTTAGAGGACTACCGGTCTGATTAGCGTATTGTACATCGTCAGCTTTGTGCGGCGGCGTATGCTCCTTGATCGAAACGTCTTGCGAAGGGAAAAGTAGGTTCGATTTCCAGCTTGAATGCGTCGTTGGATCTCCTTACTCGTATTATTGTCGGCGGTGATCAGAGATCCCAAATATACGAACTCATCAACCACTTCCAGTTCATCGCCGTCAATAGTCGCTGTCCGTGGGAGGCAAACGTTACTTTCTCGGGAGCCTCTTCCTACCATATATTTGGTTTTCAACGCATTAATTTGTAACCCTATCCTCCTAGCCTCCGTTTTTAGTCTGGCGTAGATTGCCTCCCACGGTTTCTAGTAATGATGTCGAGGTCGTCTGCTACTCTTACTGAAGATCGTTCCTCTCGTTTCGATGCCCGCTCGCCGGATCACACCTTCAATAGCGATATTGAATAACATACAGGACAGTCCATCCCCTTGCCGTAACCCTCTGCGCGATTCGAAAGGGCTTGAGAGTGTCCCCGAAACGCGCACGTAGCACATCACTCGTTCCAGAGTAGCTTTGATTAGCCGCGTCAGTTTGTCCGGAAAACCGTACTCGTGCATTATCTGCCATAGCTGTGCGCGTTCAACGGTATCGTATGCTGCTCTGAAATCCACGAAAATATGATGCGTGGGCACGTTTTACTCTCGACATTTCTGATGGATTTCTCGAAGAGTAAAAATTTGATCCGTAGTAGCACGGGCCCCCATAAAGCCCGCCTGATACTACCCTATGTATTCTCTTACCATTGGGGATAGACGACGCAACAAAATCTGGGAGAGCACCTTGTAGGCATACCTAGATCTTTGATGCAGTTAGTTCTTCCAATGCTAATTATCATCAATTTTTTACTGCCACCTGACGGCCAGTGAGATACGAACGTAACCAACTGATAACTCTGCCGCTGAATCCTAGCTATTACTACTACCGTTTCAAAAATTGCTCCCTACTGTACTCAATCCTGGACTACGCCCCGCCAATGCGTTAAGCGTGTCGACACACGCAAGTTGGCTTCAACCTGGTCGAGCCATCTAGCTACCGCAAGCAGCACCGTTTCGGAATTTATTTATTATCAACGACTCAAACAACGGTACGTGCACACCGAACGAGACACAATCCGAAAATGAAACTACGTCAAGAAAGACTTAAGTCATGATGACACACACACGTCGTTTTAGTTTGATTGTACTATTTGTATATGCCGTTGCAAGTTCGATGATTTTTGTTCGAATATATATGTGTCACACTGTATGTTATTTAATATCGCTATTGAAGGTGTGATCTGGCGAACGGGCATTGAAACCAGAGGAACCATCTTCGGCAAGAGAGGTAAACTCTTAGCCTTCGCGCACGACCTTACCATCATTACTATAAACCTTGGGATGGCGGAGGCAATCTACGCCAGACTAAAAACGGAGGTTAGGAGAAGTGGGTTACAGATCAATGCGTTGAATTGGCAGGAAGGGGCTCCAGTCCAGAGAAAATAACGTTCGCCTAACACGGACAGTGACTATTGAAGGCAACGCACCGAATACAGTGGACTTTCTCGCTGTACGACATCAACGGTGACGGCTGTATTACCAAGGAGGAAATGAAAGAGATCGTAACCGCCATTTTCGAGGTAATTTTATTTCGGGTTACCGCAAGTGGTAATCTACACTTGTTGAAGGAGGGATGAAAGAAACCGGTTCACAAGTATTACGGGTTGGCTTTAATGTAAACTGAATTTTTACGTTCAGTTTATTTTTATTCTGTTTAATTAAAAAAATTTATTTGTTTTAAATTTTGTTCCAAAGAACACATTATTTGACAAATTTTTTGATTTATAACGTAAGAAAATTTCCCATTATAAACATATGTCTCTTCCTTAGTAGGGGAAATGTGTATAATGTGCCCCCCCCCCTAAGCATAAATGGATATATCTCCGCTATACTTCCCCAAATTAATGTTGGTATTTAAGCAGACAACCAATTGCAATTGTTTATTTCATTTAGTATTGTGGAATAAACATGCTAGGAATTATTTAATAAAAGCACCTAAATGTTGTGTTTCTTGTCTGCGCGGGGTAAAATGTCCCATCCTGCGGTATAATATGCCCAATGCGGTAATTTGAGTATTTCTACCAGTGACAGACCAACTCTATTTTGTAGAAAGTGAAACTATTTCCTTTGTTTTGCAAAATATCGTTATTTTATGTAAAATAAACCTAGTTTCGGCCTTCTGGTGCACTTTTTCTTTTCTGCATGGGGCACATTATACTGCAGTTGTGGCGTTTTTTACCCGGTAGTTGAATTACCTAGAATTTGGACGTTGGTAATAAATTATTCCCACCACGGTTGCTCTACAATACTAATTGAATTAAATAATGGCAATTGGCTTCAACTTAGAACTGTTTACCTATGTTTATAGCCACATTTGCAAGGGGTGCAAATTGGCCTGCTTTTACTTATTTGAAAAAATATTAATAGCAGATTTTGACAAGAAAATAGCTTATGGAAATGACGCCAAAAGTTACATAGGAAGCTGCTCAAAAACAAATTTATTTTTGTTTTGTTTTTACAGCATGTGACAACTGTCATACTTGCATAGTAGGCTAGTTCCATCAAATACTATGGTTTCTGGGTGGTTTTGCATTTTGATTACGCTTGTTTAGCGAAAAACGAAGGGGGGCACATTGGCCAGGGGGGGCACGTTATACACAATTCCCCTAACCATTAATTACAAAATATGTAAATTTTTCTACAATTTTCAAAAATTCCCCAGCAGTATTTTCATATTTTTTACCCTAATTTGTCATGCGTTGCATTTAATGTACAACATTGTGAGGAGTAATAGCAGTCTTTTCAAGTGAATCATTGATTAAATTGTGTTGCTAATCTTTAAATCTCACCTATAACTGGGTGCAAATTTTGGGTTGTTTGATGTTTAATTGTGACCCCTACTACTGATTCTACTACCTATTATAAATTATCTTTTTGTTTGGCAGCTTCAAGCCGGGGTGCTTCAGGCGGTATCAGGAACTCGTATCCACTCTACTAGGTTGTGGGTTATTCGTCGCCAATTCCTCGTCACTTGCAAGTCAGTTACAACCTCGCGGAGCCACGATGATTTCTTCTATTTATGGTGCCGTGGCATGGCGGTGGGGTCCTTGGGGAGAACAGATCGCACCCCCAACTCCTATGGTGAACCCCCATTTGGAAAATGCTGTTCTAATATACAAATATTAGAAATAGATAGGATTATTGTTCCCATTCTCTCGACTTGTGACAGAGTTGCTAGTTTTCTCAATGAAATGTCCCCATTCCGTAGCTTACCTACTGATTTGGCCTTATGTCTTATGACAAAGCCCGGTGGACAAAACGGCTCTTTTCTGTGAGCGATTCTGAACCGTTCATTTCCTACTGCGATCAGATTCAAATGAGCGGCTTTGCCAATCCAAACCCGTTCGCCCATCCAGGCTTTGAGAGCTAGCATTACGTAATTCCTCAATCTAATTTAATCCATTACAGCTGATCTCCAGTTCCGCCTAGTGATGTCCGTTAATCGTTCGATTAATTTAACTGATCGAATAACAAAGGAATATTCGAATAATTTTTAATCGAATACTGTCAGCACGAGTAGTTGAATTAATCGAATGGTTCAATCAGTACGAATAATCCCCGAATAATGGTCGGTAGTCGTTCATAATCGTTCGATTAATCGAATTATTCAAAGAAATATTCGAATATTTTTAATCAAACACCACTGGCACGAATAGTTGAATTAATCGATTAGTGCAGAAAACGCTCACCGATTAATCGGTAATCGAATAATTGAACATTTCGGACATCACTAAGAATGAGGGCCTCGTAAGGGCCTGCACAGTGTCGTCGTCTTGAAAGTAAAAACAAGTTAGATAAAAAATCTTCTCGGTCGGTGGTTTCTACACTTGATGAAGGAAGAGACGCAATGTGTGTGTCTAAAAATAACCCAAAGCCAGATACGTCGCTACATTAATAAGGCGGGTTGCGCAGTCTACTTTTGTCCAGCGTACAAGTAGCAGCGCCCAAGCCACACGCCCTGGCGGGTGTTGTGGGTTCGAATCCGGTTATAATCTCTGAAAAGGTGCTTGGTACGACCCATGCACCTTCCAGCATTGGACAAAAGGTAGGAGTCACAACGACAACTTGTTAAGTGTAGCTACATATTACCCCCCCCCCTTACCTGTCCACTCTTTCCCCACCATTTTCTAAAAAAAATTCATTGCTTTCCCCTACCGTCCAGTCAGCAATTGTAGAACCACCGTTTCAAAAAATATTAATACATATTAACACTGTTTTCTTGGACCTAAGGCTGTCTGCTTTTCAGTACAAATAACTATTACTCTGACATACTAAAATGCAAATTACAATTTTTAAATACAAAAAAAAAAATCTGAGAAATAGGTACTGCTTCGGAAATACGTAAACTTTTCAGGATCTGGTATTTAAATTTCGTGATCACACAGTTTCATGTGCCAATCCTGCCTATCCCTCCTGTCAATCTGTATGTATAAGCATGTGAAGGTAAAGTGAAGAAAAATAAAAACTGGAAAACAACAATTTTCAACAGCATACCTACGTTACGCAAAATGAAGCCGATAACATTAAAACTTTTCACGTTGCTTTTGCAATCATCGAATCAATTGTGTACCACAGTTTTTCCACGACATTGGTTTGACTCTTTTTCTCGGTTGGTAATGTTGGTAATTGAGATTTCACAATGTTACGTTTCCAAATTCACTACCCACTGCCTCATTCGGCGTAAAAGTTTTTTTTGTACATCGTCGCAGATAGTCAAGCTTAAACCGAAAACATGGTTCCAGTTTTCAGCTTGATTGCTGTGCATTGTAGCTAATGGCGAATCCAAATTCCCAAACTGTGAGCAGTTTCGTTATTTTCTACATGTGATAAGGCAGCAGGTAATCCGGGATTCGGGATAAATAATTACCGCGAATTCGTAAAAATTGTCGTGTGGGAAACCACACGAAAAACTTCGCGAATTATTAATACGCTCGCTACCAACAACACGGTAATTCCCGAGCGGATGTTTCCGATTTGTGTGTTTCGTTTCATGTGCTTCACTTTTCCTATTTGACTTTGATGAATTAACGGCACACTCAGAGATTTTTTGTGGATGAAAGCGTATAATTTGTTTTCCAAGTTGTGAATGAAGGATCGCACGAGTCGACGAACGAAGACTTATGACTTGCAAACGAAGGGTAACGCTCGATTGAATTTCCGTGCATACGTTATATTTCCTTTGTACTTTTAAAGTGACATTAAAAAGTTTCATCATTATAATTCATTGAGATTTTGATTATGATAACATACAAACCATTTGATTTGTCCTTAGAGTAGGCGTAGATTTTACTAGATTGGACTCTTAGGTACTAGATTTGGTGATTGAAGACGTAAAAATTTAATAAAGAAAATTATGTGGCGGCTTGAACTCATTCAGAAATAATGCCAGTAATGAATTAGGAAATTAAATTTCTCAAGTGTAACATTTACATCGATAAGAATACTACAAAGCGTTATATTGATATTATTTCCATAAATATTAAATTAGTTTGGCTACATGAATCCGAATTCATTTTACTGGTCTTGTTGCTTTCTGAAAATGAAAATTCTGCATGTTACATATCAAACTGAAATAGACATCAAACATATTTTTACAGTCGGTCAATTGTTGTACATATTTTCTGCCAAATGCCCAAAGTGACGCGTTGGCAGAACATATTTTTCACATGTCAAAAATTTCAAAGAAAAAAATACACATCATAAAACGACCGCCTAAGGCACTCACCAACAATATCAAATTAACGGGTAAAATTGGAGCATCAAACACATGTTCCTGTCAGTCGTTGCTTATTAGCAGAAGACGATTAACACGGAACAGACCCAAAGAGACCGGCAAACATGGCCCCGGCAGACAGATCGGATGAAGGATGTGTGATACTTTCCGTATGCCACAGCCAGTCAGGCACCAACAGCATTGCTTCTTACCATTAATGATATTTAATGATATTTCTGTTTCTTCTGATGTTCGTATTTCTTGCTCGAATACTAAATACTATCCAAACATCTAAATTTACAGTCTTATTTCCTTGCTTAGAATTAATCAAAACGAAAAGTATGTATAAGGCTTAAAATATGCATGCGGAATGGCGTGTGTGCCAACTGCAGAATTCATTGAGATGGTTTCATCGAAATCGCTCCTAAATTTATTCGGTGCCATTCTGTGTGGTCCCACTCATAAGGCAATAACACTGTGTAGATTTGCAGCATAACAGCATAGCATCAATCCACAGCCCATTGAGAGTGTTGAAGTTAGCGCGCGATACTCCCAACATTTTATACATAGTTGACTCACAACCGAAAGCAACAATAAACAATCCAAATGACGAAGAAAACGACTTTGTCTGTCAGCTGTGGTTTCCGCATTAGTGTCGAGAGAATTTTCTTTCAAGTGCATCGAAAATCCTCGTTCCCATCCATCACCCCTAGACTTCATGCATGCGTGATATTTAGAAACTTCTTAACAGAACTGATTTATTAAGGTAGAAAGAAAAATGGTCAACACACAGAGTGAAAAAAAACTATCTTCTTCGCCACATCCTCCGACGATAAACTCAGCTCTAAGATATATTCATCAAACAAGCACCGCACACCCTCGAATGTGTTAGACTATAAATGAAAATGTTTAACAAACCCGGTAATGACTGTGGGTGATCCGGCAGCACAAACGAGGAGAGCTCAATCGCCGAGGGGGAGCTGTCGAAGCATTTCCCAACATTGTCACGTAATTTCCCAGCAATGCCGTGCCGCTAGACGTCTTTAGCTGCTCGTCACAGTCGCCACCCCTCCGTCTGTCACGTCGTCACCGTGGTGCTGTTGGACCATTATCATGACTCCATCAGTCGTCATTCGAGGTCATTTTTCCGACTTCAGATTGTATGAAATTGAAATCGATAAAACACTCAACGCATTGTTAACGATGTTTCGCAATAAGCGAGCAAATATGCGAGTGATTTCTAACAGGTCGTCCAGCCTATATGATTTGTCGGTTCGATGTTGATCGGAATCTTAATTAGTAAATCAGATAATCTATGCGAATTTCCAAGCTTGAACATTATCTGGCTTATCAATTATGAATGCGGTGGAAGTCAGACCGATAAAATCAAATAGTCTAACCGAGCCTTAAACAGGAATGTCGATTTGCTGTGTACCTACGCGTCCCGTTGCTCCGCAGCATGGCAAGACGGGGTCAGAAACTGGGTGAAAGTGAGATGTTGGTTGAATGGTATCAGATTTGTAGCAATTTCACGTTGGATATAATTATTGGGAAACATTCGATTACCAGCAAAGAAGCGTAGTTAAAATGCTTTAATGTAAGAGCAAATTTCTACTGCATACAGCGCAAAAATTGCCCAACCTATGCCAAATCGTATTAAGGTGCGTTTAGGCAACATGTGGCATGCAACTTTTTCCAAACTGTTGCCCGACGTTTCCATGCAACTATAGCAACGTATCACAAGTATTCAGGTGGTGACAGAAGCAACGTTTATCAACAACTAGCGACATGTCGCATTCCGCATGTTGCATTCCACATGTTGCCAAAAAATTGCCCAGTCTAAACGCACCTTTAGAGAATTAATTGCCAATAGAGAGCTAATAATTCAAAATTATGATATTTTGATCAAAAATGTGTGCAAAACTTACTTTCTTTCTTATTTACTTACTTAATTGGTTTTCCCCACAAGACAAGTTGATTAGGGATGGGAACTATCATTAAAAATCGTTACTGATACCTATCAATAGTTTCAGTACGTTACTGATAACTATCAGTAAATATCAGTAATTTTACCCATCACATATAATGCTGTATGTAGCAAAAAATAGGCAATTGTAATAACGGCATTATTCATTGTAACTTTACATTGCAATTTATCAGGTGGACTTCATGGGGGCTCGCGCAACTACCGACTAAATTTTTATCATCCGACAGATCTTGCAGAAATGTTGAGGGTACATCGTGTCCTTGCATCACATCTTTATTGATTTCAAAGCAACATACGATACAGTCCATCGAGACCAGCTATGGCACATAATGCACGAAACAGGTTTTCCGGATAAACTGTCGCGACTAATCAGAGCTACATTAGAACGAGTGATGTTTTTCGCACGTCTCGGGGAAACACTCCCTTCGAGACGCGGCGAGGGTTGGGACAAGGTGACAGCTTATCCAGTATACTGTTCAACATCAGTCTTGAGTAGGATTGGGCAAAATTCACGAAAGTATCGATTATTGAATATCAATATCAAATCCGCCGCTTTATCGATACCGTCGATATATCGCTCGTGAGCCATCGATATTAGACTTATCGATACTATTTAAGGCGGCATTCTGGGATTAGGACATGCTACTCAAAAAAAGGGATTCATAAAAATTATAAATAAAATCAATAAAAATCAATAAAAAAATGTTGAGCAAAGAGAGTGCCCCCAAAACACGCACGCAACACATCACTCGCTCCAGTGCAGCTCTGTTTCGGACACGTCGTTTTGTACGGAAAACCGCACCGCCTATCACAGCTGTTCGCGCCCGACTGAATCGTATGCTGCCCCGGAATCCACAAAAATATGATAGGCTGTACTCCCGACACATCTAGATGATATGCCGAAGAGTAAAAATTTGATCCATAGTAGCACGGGCCTCCATAAAGCCCACCGGGTGCTACCCTATGAACTCTCCTGCCGCCATAGCCTACGCAACCAAATCTGTTGATGGCTTTGACCAGTGTTATACTGCTGTAATTACAGCAAGCTATCCGATCGCCCTTTCTGTAGATGGGACAAACCACACCCGCAATCCATTCGTCCAGCCGCTCTCTCCCGAACCCCTGAAACTATTCAGTGATGTGTCGTTGCTGGCGGTTCTTGGCCATTCCTGCAGAGTTCCGCCGGGAGTTTCTCCTTTCCGGTTCTAGCTCTGCCCGATCTCTGTCCCACCTCTGCCACTTTCACCGCTATTATGGCGCGTAAAAAGCTGGAAAGTCTTCGTTAATGCCGTCAACGCCCAATACTACTCTCTGTGCTCTCTGGTCAGATTTGAATTGCTGAAAATCGCATATCGTATGCACTTACTGTTCAATAACCGTTAAACATGCAAGTGACATTGTTCAAGGTTTTGCATAAGAATCAATTCCAAGGGGTCGGACACTCAGTACATTGTGCCGCGGCACTTCAGAGATATCAAGCGGCACACCTCCGGTTCAATTTAACATTTGCAATGGGAGCACTGCCAGGTGTCAAAATCATCTCGCACGATTGCCAGATCTATAAGATTTAACAAATCTTGCAGCTCGGCACTTACGGTACAGCATCGGCACAATTCGGCTCGTTTCAAGTCGCCTAACATAAAAACGGCTGTGCCGAGTGACCGACCCCTTGGTCAATTCCAATAAAGTAAATTTGAGAATTAAACTTAGTAGCTACCTGAAAAGAAAACAACGCGTGAAAAAATCCTTAAAATATTGCTTTCTTGAGCATTTCCTGGCCTAGTTTTAGCCTATGTTTTTTCAGCTGCATATCCCGCTTTATCAAAATAGTATCGGGATGAAATTATCGATTTAGCATAATATCGACGTCGTAAGTATCGATGAAATATATCGAAATATCGACCTTCGAGTATCGATATCGCGGGTATCGATACGGTATCGCCCAATCCTAGTCTTGAGGCGGTGTTCCGACCAGCGGGTATCGAAACGAGAGGCATGACTTGCAAGGGTAGAAGTATATGAATCACGACATACTTTCACTGCTTGAGAATCCCAGAGACTCCCATCTACATCTGACGAAAGTCGGTAGGCTACGGTGGGCCGGGCACGTCGTAAGGATGCCGGACGGCAGAGCAACGACAACAGTTCTTTTCAACAACCTCACCGGCACCGGAAACACAAAGACTCAACACGCAAGATAGCTTGACCAACTCGAAAGTGATTCATGACTTTTGAGACGACTGGGAAATTTGTGACGAATGACCCTAGATCGAGTTGAATTCGCGTTGACAAACGTAAGCTGCTGCCACCTCCAAAAGTTTACTGTAGGGGTGAAGCGGAATAGGAATTTCTTAAAGAGCGCAAGAGATCGAAACATTTTGGCAGATTTTCACCCACACGTACATATGGGCATTTCTACGAGTGTGCAAGAGATCGTTTAATGCCGTCAACGCGAATAGAGATGACTGCTCGAAATAGCACGAGCCACCCCGGCTCTAGACTGCTGACGACAACGACGACATATTGTGTCACTCTCGTCTATCGTACGCAACTACCGACCATTAACTTTAATCCAAATGATTTTTCTAACAGGACGACGTAACTGTATCAGTAAGCATCAATAACTGCGAAACCTTACTGATACTTAGTGGTATTATTGCTTACTGATAATTATCAGTAATTAATGATAGTTTTCCCACCCCTAAAGCTAATGAACAGAATTTCTCTACAATTCCTTGGACACCGACTACTCTCCGCCAGATCTCGCTCTACCTGGTCTAACACCATCTTGCTCGCTGCGCCCCTGATCGTCTTGTTTCTATCGGATTTGAAGCAAACATCATTTTTACAGGGTAGTGGTCCGGCATTCTAGCAACACTTCTAATTGTATTACCGAAATAGAATGTAAGGTACAAGTGGATGTAATATATATTGATTTAAAAGCGGCCTTCGACCGCATCAATCATCGAACACTGCTTGACAAAATCTCACATGTGGGTGCTTCGCAACAGTTTGTCACATGGCTACGCTCGTATTTGTGCGATAGAGTCCTGCAAGTAAAACTTGAGTCTAAGTTAACGTCGCCGTTCACAAATAAATCTGGTGTACCACAAGACAGTAACTTGGACTTTGTTCTAGGAACTGGTTACAGACTGGTATATACTGATGATCTTAGTTGCATCAAGGATTGTTGCCGTCTTCAGACAGTTTTGGACACAGTTGTGAATTGGTGTAAATCGAACTACTTGACTGTCAGCATTCCCAAATGTGTTTAACGACATTCCACTATATTAAATCGCCGATCGTATTTAACTATAAAATTGATGGTCAAATATTAAAAAGGGTCGATTGCGTTAACCTCTCAGTTGGCTTCGAGGTATGATGCTGGTCTAATAAGCCAGTCCAGTCGTCGTATGTTCGAATCTCGACTGGGAAAGGCTGTTAGAGTCAATAGGATCGTAGCAACTGGCCCTGCAATTGTCCTGCACTCTAACAGCTGACTGCGAAGTCTGTCGTATAAAAACAGAATGTCAAGTTTCGATAACGGAATGTAGCACCAAGATTTTGCTTTGCTTTGCTTTTTTCAATTGCGTTAACGATCTCAGTGTCACACTAGACTGGAAAATGGCGTTTGATTGGCATCGTGTAATGATAATTTCAAATTGCGTTAGTCCGTCTGATTCTCGAAAACGCATAATTAGGACACCACTCCAGCTCTATTGGCTGCCCAGTTAGCTTCGAGATACGATGCTGGTCTAACAAGCCAGTCGTCATATGTTCGAATCTCGGCTTGGCGGTGTTTGCTAGATAGAGTCAGTAGGATCGTTACACTGGCCTCGTAATTTTCCTGTACTCTAAACAGCCGGCTGCGAAGTCTGTCGATAAAGAAGGGTAATGTCTAATGATGGTTTAACTCACGGTTTTGCTTTACCAGCTCTATTGGAATCTTCGAATTGAACGAGTCCAGAGAAAGTTTCTACGATTGGCTCTACGTAAACTGCCTTGGCGTGATCCAGATAACTTACTTCCGCATCCTGATCGCTGAGGTATGCTTGATCTCAACACACTTGAGTTGCAGCGTAAGGTGCACCAGGTGTTGTTTGTGACAAAACTGCTAAATGGTGAGATTGCCTGTTCGAAGCTACTGTCGTTTTTAAATTTCCGCGCATCTCAAAGGACTGTAAGACCGTCGTCGCTGCTGACTAACCGGATTGAATTTGGCCGAAATGAATCAGTTGACTTTTAACTAAGTTGAAGAATATTTTTAATTCGGCGAACCGTTGAATAAGTTCAAACTTAGTTCAAGTTAGTATTGGTTTATTTAGACTTTAAGTTTCTTAGCACTCGTATTTCGAAACCTCCAAGCACCCGCCGGTCCTCCTCGAGCATCGCCTACGTTTCATGCCCGTAGTAAACAACCGGTCTAATAAGCGTCTTTTTCACTTGCACTAGACTACACACTTTGCACCGGGGCCTAGTCTGTTCAACCGCAATTGCTTCTAAAGCCCATAGTAAGCACGGCTTCTGCTGCCCGAGCGGCGCCAGGCAGCTTCGGATCCGCCGGCAGGTATGTACTTTGTTTTAGACGTATTTACCATTAACCCAATCTTTTTCAGAACAATTGACTGGATTTGTTGAAAGTCATGCCCCGCGTGTTGATATCCACTCGGTTCATAACACCTTCATAGTCCTATGTTGAACAGCAAGTATGAGAGACCATCACCTTGACGAAGCGCTCTGTGTGATTCGAATGATCTTGACAATCCACCCGAAATTCGAACACAGAACTGTGTACCCTCCATCGTATTGTCCATCGTATACCAATTTGATCAGTTTCCTGGTGAAGTCTTTCTCGACCATGTTTTTCCATAGCTGTTTTCGGTCGATGGTATCATTTGCAACTTTGAAGTCAACGAACAAATGGTGCGTGGAAATTTTGTATTCACGACCTTTTAAGAGGATCTACCGCAGTGTGAATAATTGATCCGTTGTTGACCATCCTTATACAAGGCCGACTTTATAAATTCCTACAAATCTGTTTGCAATTGGCGATAGTCGGCGGAAAATGATTTGGGACAGCACTTCGCACGACAGTTCTTACAGTTCAACTTGTTGCTCTTCTTGTAGATCGGGTAGATAACCCCAGCTTTTTACTCCTTCGGTAGCTGTTCTTTAACCCAAATTCTAACAATTAGCTGGTGCAGACAAGTGGCCAGCTTGTCTGGTCCCATTTTAATAAGCTCCGCTCTGATGTCATGTTTCCTAGCTGATTTATAATTCTTTAGCTGAATGAAGGCCACCTTAACTTCGTCTATCATTGGGGCTGGCTCCAACTCTTTTCCGTTTGTCGCACCATCGAAATTGCTTTCCTCGCGGTCATGGTTCTCCATCTGGGCGCCATTCAGGTGTTCATCGAAGTGCTGCTTGTACCTTTCGGTCACCTCACGAGCTTTCGTCAAAATACTGCCATTCTTATCCTGCTACATTTCGGCGGGCGGCAAAAAGCCTTTGCGGGATCTGTTCAGTTTTTGGTAGAACTTGAATGTTTCCTGAGAATTTTGCAGCCGCTCCAACTCCGCATACTGCTACTCTTCCAGGCAACGCTTTTTCTCCCGGAAGATTTGGGATCGCTGCATCTTCTTCTGTCTGTGTCTTTCCAAGTTCTGCGCATCCTAGCCGCCCCTTCAGCGTTCTCCCCTTCCACATTCGTCATCGAACCAAACGTTTCGCAGATTCCGTGCCAGCTGCCCGATGAAGTTCTTCGCAACGCTGTAATAGCTGTTTTGATGGCGTTCCAACAGTCCTCGAGAGGGGCTTCGTTCAGCTCGTCCTCTTCAATCAACACAGTTTCGAGTACACTCGCATAGCTTACAGCGACGTCAGGCTGATTCAGCAGCACGAGAATTAACCGAGGCTGGCATCAGTACAGAATGATATTTACAACGAGGAGCAGTCGTTCGAGTCAACGTTAGCGCTTTGATAAAATCTGACGTCAATGATGTCTGAGCAGTGCCGATAATCGATCAAAACGTCGTCGATCTGTGATTCTGATTGATTTGGTGACCTCCAGGTGTACTTGTGTAGATTCCTATGTTGGAAAAAGGTACTTCGTTGTATTCCTCTTCCTAGCCGACCTGAGCATTGAACGTCCATGAAGTTCGATGACGTTTGGATGACGGTCGTATTTAGGCACCAAAAAACAGCCCTTCATTCTCAACCTGCAGTTTCATTCTCAACTTCACTTCACATGATCACTTTGAAAGCTGTGCCCAGCTCGTGTGTGTTACCATACCTCTGGTAAACGGTATGTCCATCTCTAAACGTAGGTACCGTCGAGCCCGTCCAGCACATCTTCTGCACCGTTAAAGGGTGTTCACAGTAAAATTTCCACTCACAAAATTAATTAGCAAACTTCGTGTTTTTATCCGATTGCCATCAAATTTCAGGGTATCAAACGAAACAATTAACTTTAGTTTTAGCGTCTTTATTTTATTTTATTTTATTTTATTTTATTTCGCCACCGTGTCCGAATGCCGGTACTTTGGCCTTAATTCCACCTACGAAGTTTTGCGCAACTACAAAAGCGACATTTTTTTTGCATATTTGCCCATGCTTTCTTCATTTCTTCAACTGTTTGGACGACATTTCGGAAGATTCTGCTTCATAATAGCTCAGTATTTCACGATTGGCCGCAGCTCCGGTATATTTGAGGGATTAAGATCTTTAGGCATGAAATCGACATTATTTGCCTTATACCGCTCCAGCACGTCCTTTGCGTAACGGCATGAAGACTTCGGCAGAGGAAGAAATCGCTTTTGGAAACACTCTTTCAAATACATGTTTAATTCTTATTTTCGATGTACCCGTGCGCACCTGATGAAAAGTCTCACACAATGTAAACAATGCACTTTGAACTTTGTTCATGCAAAATTTCAAATAATTTTACCCAACGTGGACACCCTTTAGGTTGGCTTCGTCTGCGATTTTTTGCTCAGCTGATGCTCATTTGACTACAGCGTATCAGCGAAACAGAATTCAAAAAAGTAGTGTAAAGGGCAATTGTAGAGTTAATTATTATCTACAATACTGTTGAAGAGAGTACCCAGTAAACCATTTGGTTTGTATATCTCGATTGCAACTGAGATATACGAAATCATATCTGAACGAAAAAGTTATATTTCACAACGTATAAGAACATATATGTACCAAAATGGAGGCAATATACGTGCGAAAATTTGGACAATTATTTGTAATTCTATTTTGCGTTTTATACAGCGATTTTTTATAAGATTATTATTCATAATTAGCCTGTATTTACTGAACTGAAATTTAAAGTGTTTTATTTCCGATTAAGCAAGTTAGTATTATTTCAGTAATACATTTAATAACTAGATTTTGATTGTGAGACTCTTTCAATCAAGCTATAGATTGAACAATAGAAAAATCTCTGAAATATACATCTTGAATTGGGGTCAGTCCCGGTGTAGTGGTTAGCTAGCATTCACGCTTCTCATGCCGCAGAAGTCACGAATTACCCAAGCTGTTAAAGTGACTATAATAAAAAAAAAAAAAAAAAAAATACATCTCAAATTCGATTAAAGTACACAACCCAACAAAACTAAAATCAGCTAATGCCTCAGTAGTAATTTATTCATTAACTCACTGAACGGTTTATAAAGTGGTGCAGTGCGTTGATGCTGTTCTCAACAGCCGCTGGCCGAAAACGTAAACAACACAAGGAGGTAAGAAGTTGTTTCTACGGCCAAAAAACCCCTGTTCGGTACAGTTTTACGTACTTGCGTTTGGTGAAGTTGATTATCTGCTTATCTCGAAGACATTTCATTACAAATTTATGTGAGTCATGAAGGACAAACAACAATCGGTAAAGTCGACGAAAACTGAATAAATATTGAATTAAACTCCCAAAACGGCTTTCGAGTGTATCGTTTATTTCGAAGCTGCATACCGCTTTGGAAAGGTAGGTACCAAGTTGTGAACCTAATAATTTCATATTGGAAAATGCAAGTGTTGCTTTTCGATTATATGTTTAAATTTGTTTTGTATGATTGAAATATAAGTGCGCCATTATAACTTCCACAATTCCTTACATTTTCTTTAGCTCTATGGCAAACAACTAACGCAAAGTATATTTCAAAAATAACTAAACCACGGTGGAATATGAAATTTCCTACGGCACCGCAGACCCGACGGAACTGACTCATTAAAACACAATAATTTTCTCCGGAATTGAGTGACGACGAATTAATTTATGCATTGTATGCAGGTCTGGCGAAAGTGTGAAAATGCGAAGAACATTCACCTTTGAAGCAATCTTACGAACAGCAGTGTGCTGCTACTATATAAGAAAACGATACCTGACCCCATATTTTATGTGTTTACTTTAAGTACCGCACCATTCCAATATGTTTATGTTTCCGCCTAGAAGAAAGTGTTTATTGCTTTCTACTTAGTGAAATCTGGTTAAAGTTGGTGCTCAGGTTTATGTTTACCGACTACTTTAAGCGGAACCTGAGGAGCTCGCCTTGTGTAAAATCATCTATTGCTCCATGCTCCAGGGAGCCATTGGCTCTATGGATGAGTGAGACAAATTTTAATAAATTGCAATGCTAAATTAAAACGTAAACGTTAATGTGGTGTATAATTAATGTAACAGTAAGCAGAGCATATTTTTTTCATCGCAACAAGTCATAATTAAAAAAAAACTTTTTGACAGGAACAAACCAAATCGATAGAAATAATCAAACTTTGGTTTACATTTTAGCATTGATTTTGCTTTACACTCTGAAATATGCAAAGATGGTAATTTCAATCACTTTCTAATTACGGTAAGCTAACTTAGGAAAAAACGCCTCATGCATGTAGGTAGGTATTTTTCTTTGCAATGCAACGGCTAAATATTAGGCAATACATTTGATTAGAAATTGCCTACACATTTCGATACACACGAATCCTTCGGCCGCTCCATTGCTATTTGCGGCTAGTTATTTCATCATACTGCCAGCAAACTTCATCCGGCAAATTAATCTCCAGACAGTCATCAAAATTCAACCAACATGCCATGATTTGTACCGACCTTACCTTTTCGCAATCTTCCATCATCATCGCTTGCTTCAAACTCCAATCGTTCACTGCTAGCACAGAACGTATCGATCCATAACTAATTGCTTGAAATTCCAACCGAATGTACGGGAATAAATCTTCCGAGCAAATCTGACATTCCACAATCGGATACTTCCGGATTTGGCCCCCAGAGAGAACGCACAGCTCAAGAAGAATGGCGGTTGGGGTACGTTTGTTGATTTCTATTCCGGGCCGTATGTTTTGACCGGAATGGTCAATGAAAAAGGGGGGTCGAACCACATCAGCCATCAAATCGAATCACCGGCTCCAGCAATCGCCACTGTGCAACAGTAATGGAGCGGTACTGTACTGACGGGAAACTGTTTGTTCACGAAACCACATATGGTTAGATGCAATTTGATGCGCTGAAGTTTAGAAATAGCCGAACGGTGTTGGATCTATAGCATTCAATTTTATTTTATTTGTCTGATGTTAAACAGTTACACATATTTTCTCACTACAAATGGATTAAAATATGGCAGTGAAATTTCAAAGGCATGTTCAATCACATTGCTTTAATTCAATCACAAAAGCGTATGGTATCTGTTATTTGGCTTAATTTTTACATGGTCAAAATTCTGAGCCCAAAATAAAGTAAATACTTCCAATACCGGGACTGCATATCTCCACTGATGGCTTACGGAATAGTTTTTTCCTTTTCAGCGAAGTGTCAAAACATTTGTCATTGATTGTTATTGATTTATCAATACTGGTGTGCGCTTTAATCTGATAAGATGCAAATGGAAATTCTCTTTTTCACTTTGAAAAGAAAGGAAAAAGGATATCTCGAACAAAATGATTGATCCAATAAAATTTCAATGAGTAATTTACATACTTGACGTCAATTTTGTATTATATCTGAAATGAAACAATAACTGGGTAGAATGTTAGATAGTTTTGAGAAAATCAACTCATTACAGCATTTTCAATCGTATACATCACTGTATCCATATGTTCTTCGCTTTTCTGCTTTTCTTGTCCGATTGCGAGTAACAGTAAGTGAAGAAAATGATAATTGAAACGTTTCTCATTTTGCTTGTATTTCAATGCAAATTGGACACACATACATAGACACATGCACACATATATACATACACACGTACAAACATACACGCATACATAAACACACACCTACATCACACATATATTGAATACAATAAACGCTTGATTGATATAGTTTGGTTTTACACGTTTTGAGAAGTTTTATATACGATGCTTAAGTGATCAAGTTTGAATAGCTTTTGTATGAATCGTCCGATTTTCTAAAACTCGGTTTCGTTTGAAAGATCTTAACGGTAATTTTCAAATCGTAATAAATTGAAGAATATTTCTCATTGAATTGATGCTTATATGTGGCAAAATATGTTTTAAGTACTTTTTTTTTAATATTTCTTTATGTAACTTTCAAACTACAAGCCCAACCATCAAGAAATTTGGAGGCAGTGGCTTTTAAAGGCTCTTCTCTTATTTGGAATGCTTGCTCCTAATCAGGTGATAAATTTCATACGAAATGCATCACCAGATTGGGATAAATGCTCATAGTTGTAGAGGTAGTCAATCAAACTTTGATAGCTCACTGATACGACATGGCATAAAATAAAAGAGGACACACCATAATAGATCAAAATAATAGTCGCGGTGGTAAGTTCCAAACACGGGAGAAAAAAGGCTCTCCTTTCATTTGCAATCAATTTAGTTCAAATCGATTGAGGGATCCCTCAGAAAATGAAGTATTTTCCATATTTTTATACATAACTTTTGAACTAAAAGTCCGATCAGTATGGGATGGGGTATCAGATGGGCCTTTTTTTCATTTTCAGTTTTCTGAGTGACTCCTATACCTTTATACTATATTTTCATATAATAGAAAGGTAAAACAGTATTCAGAGAAAATGTGTAGGCGCGCAAGTTTTATGAGAAGGTGAACCATACTCGGAAGGGATACACACCGAAGCCTGTCATGTCTAGGGACGAGGGGGGGAATGTAATCACAAACGAGCGCGAGGTGGTCGACAGATGGAAGGAGTTCTTCGATGAACACCTCAATGAACACCTCAAGTCACAGAAGGAGGCGGAACGGAAATTAACCATGGGAGCGCCCATGGAAGATAGTAATGTCCTAGCACGTGATCTCCAAGAAGTCAAACGAGAAATCGGGCAGCTGAAGACCAATAAAGCCGCTGGGAAGGACCGCCTACCGGCAGAGCTTTATAAACATGGTGGAGAAACGCTAGCAAAGGCTCTATACTGGGTTATTTCGAAGATTTGGGAGGAGGAAAAGCTACCGGAGCAATGAATGGAAGGAGTGGTTTGTCCCATCTACAAAAAGGGTGATCGGCTAGACTGCTGCAACTATCGCAGTATTACGCTGGTAAACGCCGTCTACAAAGTACTCTCCTAGATCCTGTTACGCCGGTTGTCACTGATAGCACAAGATTTCGTAGAGAATTATTAGGTGGGTTTCATAGGGGCTCGCGCAATTACGGACCAAATTTTTACTATCCGACAGATCTTGCAGAAATGTCGGGAGTACAACGTACCCACGCATCACATGTTTATTAATTTCAAAGCAGCATACGATACAGTCGATCGAGACAAGCTATGGCAGATAATGCACGAACACGGTTTTCCGGGCAAACTGACGTGACTGACCAGAGCTACATTGGATCGAGTGATGTGTTTCGTACGCATCTCTGGGACACTCTCGAGTCCATTCGAGACGCGGCGAGGGCTGAGACAAGGTGACGGTCTATCCTGCATGCTGTTCAACATCGTTCTTGAGGGGGTGATCCGACGAGCGGGCATCGAAATGAGAGGCACGATTTCAACCAAGGGTAGCCAACTTCTAGGCTTTGCAGATGATTTCGATATCATAGCCAGGAACTTTGCGACGGCGGAGGCAATCTACGCCAGACTGAAAGCGGAGTCTAGGAGAATTGGGCTAAAAATAAATGCGTCGAAGACCAAATACATGAAAGGAAGAGGTTCAAAGGAAACATACGCGTGTCTCCTACGGACGGTAACCGTTGACGGCGACGAACTAGAAGTGGGAGAGGATTTCTTGTATTTGGGATCGCTGGTGACCGCGGACAACAACACTAGTAAGGAGATCCAGCAGCGCATCCAAGCGGGATATCGGGCCTACTTTGCCCTTCGTAAAACGCTACGATCAGGAAGCATTCGCCGCCGCACGAAGCTAACAATGTACAAAACCCTTATTAGACCGGTAGTTCTTTATGGACTTGAAGCCGTGACGCTGCTCACAGAAGCCATACGTTCCCCTGGCGGTGTTCGAGCGGAAAGTGCTGCAGACGATATTTGGCGGAGTACAAACTGAAAGCGGAGAGTGGCGGAGGCGTATGAATCACGGGCTACAGGTACTGCTTGGGGAGACTCCCATCGTACATCTAGCGAAAGCTAGGAGGCTACGGTGAGCCGGACACGTCGTAGGGATGCCGGACGACAGTGCGACGAAACCAGTTCTCTTCAACAACCCCACCAGCACCAGGAACAGGGGCCCCACGTGCACGATGGCTCGACCAGGTCGAAAGCGATTTGCGACTTCTGAGGCGACTAGGAAATTGGCGATGAGTGGCCCAAGACCGAGTTGAATGGAGATGAGTGCTTGAAACAGAACGAGCGACCCCGGCTCTATGCTGAAGAAGAAGAAGAAGAAGTGTAGGCGAGGTTAAACTTCAAACTAAATATTTCTAAACATTTGAAAGTAAATACTTCTTGTAACTAAATTTATGATCATATAATGTGGTTACTAAAATGCTTTTCTCCGCAGTTCACGAGGTTCAGCATGTTTCTCGACTTATGCGGATTTTTAAATTAACAATGTCTTTCGGCAGTGCACTGCCCGCTTGGACACAGCCTGTCCAGTTCTTTCGTCATTTGCTCTCAACAATGATATTAGATGATCGGAGAGGGATTAACTGTTTTCGCAAATTAATGCGGTTGGATACGAGGAATATTCGGTACAGTGCGTCTTAGTTCACTTACCTGAGTATGTTAGAAGCATGCTAACGATTTGTGAAAAGTATCCAAGGAGTACTTGTTAAGCTCTACATTATCGTGATCAGGAAATCATCAATTCGCTTGCTAAGTAACGCACTGTGCCACTCTTTTAGATTAAATTATCAAATCACTTATAAATTACCAAAAAGCTTATCAAAGTACTATATTGTGACCTGAAAAGTAAAACCGAATTATTAACAGAGGACATGTAACAAAGTTTACAAAAGCATAATAATGCAATTGTCTAGGATACCGTAAGGTAAACGTAAGAGAAAGTAACAGATGACGAAAAACAACTTTAAATGAAGTCTAAAATCAATCTGCAGATCAATTCCATTCCCAATTTGTTTCAATGCTGCAACACGGAAAAGCTCGCTCCTTCAGAGGCAATATCGGAAACGTACACGGGAAGCACGAAACAAAGGAAATAAAATCTTCACACATTGTATACATCTCGACTTTGGAATACCCACCGGAATCAGATGCAGTACCGAACCGAATGTCAGAATGCAACCAATAACGGTACCGATTAGATTTAGAATGTCCACCAAGCGGAACGAAGCACTGTGAGAAACACAGCCGAACGTAACTTTTACTAATCCTTTAAACTAAATGAAAACTAATTGTTTCTAATGAAACAGATTTTCTTCTCTACTTTTCTAATGTCGGAAACGTTATTTTATGTGTTGATCTTTTCTACAGTGCCATGCTTCAGACTTTAAGTATCGTTTTCTTGCGTACGGTTATATTTATTCGGATGCCGATAAACAGAATCGCGGTAGGCCACTAGTGGTTATTTTCATGAAGAAAGGTAATGGGTCTTCATAACCTTTCATGTAAATTTGAAGCTTTCAGCTTCTTATCTCAGCTGCAGGTTCAAAGAAAACGTACAGATAAACAAAAACTTTTCTTTTAAATAAACGACAAAATATTTTTTCGGAATGAAAAGCTTCCACTGGCACACTCCGACAGTATATACGGGCAATGCTAGCAGACGTCACTCCTGTATCCACCGTGGAAGTAATCTGATGTGCTATTACACGAGGATTTGTTGCAAAACAAAACGAAAAAAAGAACCGATATTGGATCATATGTAATTGGATAATACATCAACCGTGAGACCGTGCAGTAGAACAGCCCTCACCGAGAACGGTTGCCATTTATTGGAGTGTACTCCAGCATGAGTGCCACATCGACGACGAGGTACAGAATGAGACATATCGCAAGTAATACTTATTGAATTGAAATCTGTTGACATCCTCGTGGATTACAGGAACTGGGATGTCACGCTCACGCATTTTTACTAGACCTTTGTAGAAGGCGTTATAATAAGAGTGTTAGGATGTGAAGTCAAAGTAGCATGATATTATGCAATCGGAATTTGTATTGCATTTCGAATTTTAAGTTATAACTATTTAAAATTAAATAATTTCAATCTAAAGTATTTATTTCGCATTTTTCTCTCCCTATGTTAAACTCGTCGCTGAGTATGACGTTCAAGCCACCAGTTACCAGTTCAAGTTACCAGTTGAACGGAACATCCAGAGGACCTTATGGTAATAATTGCCATAAATGGAAATGCAAGTTAAAATAAAAATTATAGTTACATTATAGTATCATGAAAACACATACAGCAGATTTCAACACTTCTATGAATATAACATTCGAACGGTCTTAGAGAAGTACGATATAAGAAATAAAATATTCAATCACAAGTTATCTGTCTCATCGCTTAAAGCATATACTGCCAAAATCTGCACTATAAAGTTAAAGAATCAGATTCATTGCATGGGGAAATAAAAGTTGGCGATACCAGTCCACTAGTCAAAAGGTCGTCAGCTTAGGGTCCCGGATGGATTCGTCTATTCGTGCTGGCGATTGTGCCAATCAATATTGGCGGACAGAAGCAGGCGGACAATATACAAACAAACATAAAAAAATAATCAACAAAAGGTAGGTCGAATTTCGTGTTGATGAATGGACGCATTCATGCCACGTATTGATAGAGCTGACCTCTATATGCATGCATTTCGTTGGCCTCGCGGTACGACGTTGGTCTAACAAACCAGTCGTGGTATGTTCGCTTCGTTTTTTGTCGATTTCGATACGTATCGCATTATATCGCACGTTATACGGAATGTAAATTAAAGATTCTTCATATTTTTTGGTCAAGGATAAAAAATTCCAGAGCCTCTATGTTCCAAAGGTACATTAGTACCAGCGAGCCACATGCCCTGGCGGGTGTTGTGGGTTCGAATCCGGTTATAATCTCGAATTTTTGATAACTTAGTAGGAGTCAACATAACAATTTCAGTATGTTAAAGAGAAAGAGAACATTAAAAACAGAGCTTAATTATTCACTTAACTCAAAAATGGAGAAAATTATTACGGGGCTCATAAATGAGTATGGGCAGTCATATAGAAGCAATAAAAAAATTTATGCTTCATATTTCGTCTTTAATAAGTGCGTACCTATATATTTTTCATCTAATGGCTCACTAGTACAAGGCTAGGAATAGAAAATCTTGAAACGTTGTAAATGTATACAGCCCACCTGGAGGAAACAAAGTATGATTGGAAAATTCAAAATTAAAATAACTTTCAACTTTACAATCCACCCGGTGCTCGCAACCGGAGGTCAGTGTGTTTGGAAAATGATTCAGCTGTGGAGGTGTTTTTACGTCGTCGTCCCGGTATCCATGTCAAGGATAGCCCATAAGCTGGTGAGGCCGTAATGAATATTCCCTTATCAATTGTGCGAATCATGTCGAGCTTGGCTACAGTGTGCAAAAGCCAACATCCGGCGTCGTTGACTACGTGGTTTTTACGCAATTGCTGATGTGCGTTGATTTCGTTTCTTCATGCTGTACTTGTGCTCGTCCGTATATTCCCACCGGCCATCAGACATTGTTTGGTGCTTTCAGGTGTTCATATAACTGAAATATTTAAACATAGCGTAAAAAGGAGCCATGAGTAGCTCAGGGTAAAATTTCATGAATCGTTCTTCGTCGCACGACTGCATCGTACCCTGCATTATATTTTGCTCTGCACAGACTGTTAATTTACCATTTTGAAGGAATTTTGAATATGAAATATCACAGACGCAAACATTTCGTTTGACGAAATTCCGCTCAACCGGTCCTTCAACTTATTATGTAAACTCCATCATGCTCTGGAATATGTTACATATTAGCATACACATCACAGACCCGACGCTTGTCGTAACCAGAATGTATGTCATGTTAGTTGAATTTATATCGTGTGCTCCGAAGCGAAACCATGGGAACCTTTATTTTAGGTCCGCATTTTTACTTCTACGTACCTTTTTAAGATATACACCGCACGAAAAACACATACCGTGTGAAGATGTGGCTTTCATTATCTTCTGAGATGCGGTTATACGTATTAACTTCTTACAAGGATTTCGTAGGCCAAAAATGGTTACAGTATTCAGGACAAAAATTGTTATCTTTCGAATCAATTTCGAGAAAGATCGATTCCATGCGTTGCCATTCTAGGAACATTCTAGTACAAAAAAATGTAATAAATGTTAAAAAAGATTTAAAAAATGTAACTCTGAAAACGTTGTTAAGCGAATTTGTGCTTGTTCACAAGAGGTTGGTACAAAAGCAATTTGAAATACGTAGGCACATACGAAAAAACAATTCATCACTTGTCGTAAGCGATTAACACTGTTACTATCACTTTATAGTGCTGATATTAGAAATCTACCTGCATCATGCCAAAGTTGTATAGAGTTGAAAAGATATGAGTTATAAAAGCAACATCAATCGACGGTAGTTGTGTATGACCGACCGCAACGCAAGAATATGCTCGCCGAGGACAGAACAAAAACCAAATAATGTATGCGAAAACGAACAGCTCAGCCGGGGCATTGGAGGAAAAAAACTCGGTGCGTTGTCAATCTTAAGGCAAAGAAATCATTAAGAATCGGCCTGAGTAGGGTCAAAGGTAACATGAGAGAGGTACACTTTCATTAAAGGGACATTTTTATGTTAAAGCTTGTCTAGTCCTGCAAAACTGACCTTAGCACGAATAAAAGATTGCACCATCTTGAGCAAGTGTTCCAGTAGCGAAAAACGTATCAAAAATCAAAATTAAAGAGCTAAAAAATGGATAAATTAGGTATCTAGTTTGCTATAAATTAATGAAAATCCTAGATCCTGTAATCCTAACAAGTGGAAAAATATATATGAAAAAAAATTAACACGACTAGCGGTAAAAAAAAACTAATTTATTCATAAAATGTTCAGAGCAAAAAAATAGAATGAAAAGTTTGAAAATAATCTCTAATGGAAAACATTTTGCCAGGCGGCTGAAGCTGCGAAATAGCGCCTAGTGCGGCAATAACACATCGAGGCACCGGATGCTTCATTGCTCATAACCTGACGAATTGCCTCATAACAAGGTTGTTTGCCTGTTTTATTCGTGCTCACCCGAACGAGAGGCAAACCGGAAACCAGATCGGAGGCACAGGACGGTATTTCTGTTATACTGCTCTGCAATGTACACATTTAGGCCATCTGTCACACAAGAAATGATGCCGCATTCGTTATGGTAACCTTACTAGAGCAGGGAAATTTTAGGTAAATTGAAGAAAAACGTCTGCGAGTAAGTAAGCGCTGAAAAGTTTGCTGTTTTGGGTGATTTCGATGGTCTATTATTGAAATCATAAGCAGTAGGATTAGCATAAGCATGAATAGTTAGAAAAACTCGTGGTAAGAACAATGATCTGAATATGTTTAATTCCTGTTCGCTACCAATAATATCAAATTTACCGTTCTAGTTGCAAAACAGTAACAGAAACTATTAGTTTCTTGATCAATAATAATCAAAGGTACAGTTTTATATCTCTTTATTTACTTATGAATTTTTCGTCTTGGTTTAGAAACGATGTAGACGGACGGCGTCCGTCAATAGAAAGTATCGAAATCATACATTTTAGAGTCATAATTGAAAAAACGAGTGTCAAAATTAGGAATAACGAGCTGATTTACATACAATCGGTTTTTAATTCGAGCCAACCACTAGCAAACACGAACGCAACGAACCTTATTGAACATTGTGACCTACTAAGTTTCCCAATAAATACACAACTCAATCAGAACTTCTAAGTAGCCTTACCAATCATACAAGAAACTGAACTTACTGAACTGAACTGGTTACATTGTTAAGAAAAACTGTATTACATACCCAAGTAGCACACTTTTGTCATTTCTGGTTGCTGCAACCTTTTTATGACTGAATTTAGTCATTAGTCGGTTACCACAACTAGTTAATAATAACTGTGCTAGTAGGGTACTGTATACATGCCTTCTTGATAGCGCTAAATATGTTTACATTGCACAGAGTTTCACTTCAAAAAGATGTAATTTTGTTCTTGGTCTAACATCAAATCAAATTGATCAAATTGTACTCATTGAGAAAAAAATGTCAATCTAGTATTAAAAAATAAGAGGGTTAGTTGAAAACCAGTTTTCTTTAAAAAAGGAGATGCTCCCATTAATCGCGGAGAGGACCAACTGGTACCAAATTTAGTCGGGCGAAGTCCTGTTTTACCGGACAGGCCTCTATGCCTATGGTTGGTAAACGGCTGGATAATGCGGAATATAGACCCTATAGTGGTCGTTAGCCTCTTATCCAGCAACTCCGATCCCGACCTCCTCGTGGTACCAGCCTGAATACGAGCAACCTTAGCGGAGATCGGGTAACCAACCCCGGTGGAAACTAAGGTCGTATACTAACCGGGAAGGAGGTATAGTGAGTCTCGGCACTATAAGATGGCAGCCCCATCGCGAGACTCGGTAGTGTTGCCCCAGTACGGCTACACACCTAAATAAACTTAAACTAACAACATTCAAGCATATTCGGAGCGGAATATTCGGCATCGACCTAGGCGACGGAATAAGGACGACGAATGGAGACTCGGGACTTGGAACTGCAGATCGCTAAATTTCGCAGGTTGCGAGCGGGTGCTGATTGAACATTTGGAACCCCGCAAACTCGGCATCGTAGCTCTGCAGGAAATCTGTCGCAAAGGAGAGAATGTATGGAAGATCCGTGGCGGAAAGGCCCAGTTTTACCAGAGCGGTGGCGCTACCAACGAACTGGGAACGGGCTTTGTAGTGCTGGGCGGAATGCAGGATCGCGTGATAGATTGGAAGGCGATCAACGAGAGAATGTGTGTATTGAGGATAAAGGGCCGTTTCTTCAATTATAGCATCATTAACGTGCACTGCCCGCACGAAGGTAGACCCGACGATGAGAAAGAAGTGTTCTACGTGAGACTGGAGGCAACGTACGACAGCTGCTCGTCACGGGACATCAAGATCGTCATTGGTGATATGAACGCCCAGGTCGGTAGGGAAGAAATGTATAGACCGGTGGTAGGACCCCATAGCCTGCACACCGACACAAACGATAACGGCCAACGATGTATAAACTTCGCAGCTTCCCAAGGCCTGGTGATCCGAAGCACCTTTTTCTCGCGCAAGGATATCCACAAAGTCACCTGGAGATCACCTGACCAACGTACAATGAACCAAATTGACCACGTTCTCATAGAGGGCCGGTTCTTCTCTAACATCACGAACGTACGCTCCCGTCGGGGTGCGGATATTGATTCTGACCATTACCTAGTAGCAGTACACGTGCGCTCAAAGCTGTCCACCGTATACCGGACACGTCAAAGCCGTCCTCCTCGGCTGAACATCAGGCAGCTAGATAACCCACAAGCTGCCGAGAACTATGCGCGAGTACTGAATGAGGCACTGCCTTCTTCCGAGGAGTTAGGTGCTTCAAACCTCGAAGACGGTTGGGGTAGAATACGCTCGGCCATCGGAGATGCCGCTACCGCGGCACTAGGTATTGAGCCTCGGAGTACACAAAATGATTGGTTTGATGGGGAATGCCAACAAGCGACGGAGGAGAAAAAAAATGCTTGGAAAAATTATCTAAGTATTGCCACTAGAGAGAACCTGGCCAAGTACCGACGAGCTAGGAATCAGTTGACCACGATCCTGAGGAAAAAAGCGCCAAAAGGAGGACAGAGATCGTGAAGAATTAGAGCAACTATTCCGAGCTAATGACACGCGCAAGTTTTATGAGAAGGTGAACCAAACTCGGAAGGGATACACACCGAAACCTGACATGTGTAGGGACAAGGGAGGGAATCTAATTACAAACGAGCGCGAGGTGGTCGTCAGGTGGAAGCAGTTCTTCGATGAACACCTCAATGGCGAAGTCGCAGAAGGAGGCGGAACGGACCTAGGAGCGCCCGTGGAAGATAGTGATGTCCTAGCACCTGATCTCCAAGAAGTCAAACGAGAAATCAGGCTGCTGAAGACCAATAAAGCCGCTGGGAAGGACCGCCTACCGGCAGAGCTTTATAAACATGGCGAAGAAACGCTAGCAAAGGCTCTACACTGGGTTATTTCGAGGATTTGGGAGGAGGAAAAGCTACCGGAGGAATGGATGGAAGGAGTGGTTTGTCCCATCTACAAAAAGGGTGATCGGCTAGACTGCTGCAACTATTGTGGTATTACGCTGGTAAACGCCGCCTACAAGGTACTCTCCCAGATCCTGTTTCGCCGGCTGTCACCGATAGCACAAGGTTTCGTAGGGAATTATCAAGCGGGTTTCATGGGGGCTTGCGCAACTACGGACCAAATTTTTACTATCCCACAGATCTTGCAGAAATGTCGGGAGTACAACGTGCCCACCCATCACATCTTCATTGATTTCAAAGCAGCATACGATATAGTCGCTCGAGATAAGCTATGGCAGATAATGCACGAATACGGTTTTCCGGACAAACTGACGCGACTGATCAGAGCTACATTGGATCGAGTGATGTGTTACGTACGCATCTCTGGGACACTCTCGAGTCCCTTCGAGACGCGACGAGGGTTGAGACAAGGTGACGGTCTATCCTGCATGCTGTTCAACATCGCTCTTGAGGGGGTGATCCGACGAGCGGGCATCGAAATGAGAGGCACGATTTTTACCAAGAGTAGCCAACTTCTGGTTTTGCAGATGACTTCGATATCATTGACAGGAACTTTGCGACGGCGAAGGCAATCTACGCTAGACTGAAAGCGGAGTCTAGGAGAATTGGGCTAAAAATAAATGCGTCGAAGACCAAATACATGAAAGGAAGAGGCTCAAAGGAAACAAATGCGCGCCTCCCACGGACGGTAACCGTTGACGGCGACGAACTAGAAGTGGTAGAGGAGTTCATGTATTTGGGATCGCTGGTGACCGCGGACAACAACACTAGTAAGGAGATCCAGCAGCGCATCCAAGCGGGAAATCGGGCCTACTTTGCCCTTCGTAAAACGCTACGATCAGGAAGCATACGCCGCCGCACGAAGCTAACAATGTACAAAACCATTATTAGACCGGTAGGTCTTTATGGACTTGAAGCCGTGACGCTGCTTACGGAGGACATACGCGCCCTTGTCGTGTTTGAGCGGAAAGTGCTGCGGACGATATTTGGCGGAGTACAAACTGAAAGCGGAGAGTGGCGGAGGCGTATGAATCACGAGCTACAGGCACTGCTTGGGGAGAGTCCCATCGTACATAAAGCGAAAGTTAGCAGGCTACGGTGGGCCGGACACGTCGTAAGGATGCCGGAGGACTGTGCGACGAAAATAGTCCTCTTCAACAACCCCACCGGCACCAGGAACAGGGGGCCAAACGTGCACGATGGCTCGACCAGGTCGAAAGCGATTTGCGACTTCTGAGACGACTAGGAAATTGGCGACGAGTGGCCCAAGACCGAGTTGAATGGAGACGAGTGCTTGAAACAGCACGAGCCACCCCGGCTCTATGCTGCTGAAGAAGAAGAAACCTCTATGCCCGGACATCTGGCGAACTTGGATCGGAGAGAAATCGACAACCGAAAGTCGCAGTGACGACAAAAAGAGTGGCCAGCGCTTTCAAACGGAACTCCAACCTCTCCATCTGAGATGTCGCAAAGAAACTGTTATCTACAACGATGCATCGTGTCGGACTGTCGACTTATAAACAGCTCCAAATCGCAACGATAAACAAAATAAGACAGCCAAAACGCAGTTCCGGAAGCTCTACCCGACGATTCAGTCGAAATTCGATTGCGTGGTGATGGACGATGATACCTACTTCAAGACAAACATCTTCCTTGGCAGGAGTTTCATGCGACAACCCGAAGAGGAAAGGTTGCAGACATTTTCAGGCATATGAAACCATTGTAGAGCACTAAGAGATACCTGGTTAAGCGGATGATCTCTACGTGTGGCTTGAAAAACGATATTTTCTTTGCAACCATCAACCAGGGAATTTATGTGAACGGGTGTCTGGAATAACGTCTGTAACCGTTACTGAAGCAATACGATTGTTCCGTGCTGTTTTCGCTGTATTTGACATTCTGGCTTTACGAAACAAGGATCATGGATCATAATGCCGCCAACTACGTGAAGGTTATGCTCAAGAACAAAGCCCTCGTAATACACCCGAGCTTCGCGCAATCGAGAAATATTGGGTCATTGTCAAGCGAAGATACAGCTTAAGGCAAATTTGCAATCTGCGGCTGTTATAGAGGAAGGAAGGCAGGAGTTAAACGAAAGTCTCGGAAATTCGGTCGATGCCGTAACCGGTCGGTCGATACCTTAACCGGAAGCTAAACTAAAAATGTAAAAATAAGAAATGGTTTAATTTTTTTTATAAAAAACTACAAGGTATACAGCCCTAAGGGTTGTACGAAAGGGTGACGTAGGACTATATCAGATCATCAGATCAAACACACTAATTTGAGAACACACTAATGACTAATGTAAACTGCATTTCTAGCATATGTATGTTTACAAGAATCTGTGAGTGCCATTGTTTAAGTGAATGTTTAAAAGAGAAGAGCGAAATATTCAGATTCAATTCTCCATTGAATGCAATGGTGGCTTTTAAAATACGTGGACGGGGTTTCATAATTACAATGCAGGCAACCTTTCTGACGCAGAGATCAAAAAATCACTTGTGTGCATCATAAAGGTTGAAATGGTAATGATCACTGTCTTTTGCTCCGAGAAGGTTTTACTAGTTTACTTTCACAGCTTACCGCTTGTTACATAGCAGAAAATATGGCGCATACACAAAAATTTCTGTTTTATTTGTATGAGGGTCCTTATCCTCCTACCACAGAGGTGAGGGGTCTCAAACCATCATAAAATAAATAAATTCATGGCTCTAAAAAACCCCACATGCCAAATTTGTTACCATTTGCTTGATTAGTTCTCGAGTTCTGAGGAAATTTTTGTTTCCTTTGTATTGGAGCCCCCCTCCTTAAAATTGCTCTCTTACCGCCCTATAAAATTGCTGGTCATTTTATCTATCCAACGACATTTAAGTTGTTTAGTTTCGTTCAGTAGTTTAGTAGTTATTACCATTTGAAATCTTTCATTCAAACGTTATACTCAAGGGTACGTCGCTTAGAACATTGTGGCAGGCTCAGTTTAGAGAACAGCTTACCTCATTGATTGCAATTGCGGTACATTCATTTCACAGTTTATGGCACACTGTGGCCCACCTATTTGACATTTAAATTTTTAAGTGTTGAAAATTGGCAGCCCTGCCAATGTTTGTTTTTGTCAAGGTTTTTGTCAAAACGATCAAGAGTCTGGCTGACGCTGGGCGCAGCCGAGTTTGACTGGTTTCACACGATCAGCACCTCGGCGGCACAGTAAGGCACAGACTATACAAAATTTCTATGAATGAAGTGAACGGAATGTTCTCAGCGACTTACCCTTGGTTATACTTCTATTTTCATTTTCACAAAGTGCTACCCAGCCCCAGTATAGTAAACAAAGACGTAGTCCTACGTCAAAAAAATTAATTTATATGAATTTTCGCGCGACTAAATTGTGATCGTATCATCTATATTTTATCATCTGAACACCCTGTAGCCTTAAGTATTATTTAAATATTTCGGACCTAGCTTTTAAATGAAAATTTGAAGAAGGTTGTATGAGCATTATTACCACTCAGCTTTTTATTTTAAACCCGGATAATGCCACATGTGGCATCTGCACTATTTTAAATTTTCAATTAGAATCAATTTTAACAGCCTTTTCTGAGTACGAACGATTCTTACTCAACCAACGATTCTTGTCAGTATCTTTATCCAAACTGCAATACTGGTAATCAGCCATCGTTTCGTTTTTTTCGTATTTTATATCATTATTCTGCGGCATTATGACCGGAAGGGGTCAGTCATTAAATTATATTCGTTCCTTTTTGCATCCCAATCTTAACTGATCTCGGTTTGGAGATTGTTTTTATCCGTTTCTCGCAATTATGATTAATATTCAGCCAGCAGCTCATAAAGGTGACATCCACTTGGCGATAGTGGTACGGTTCAAGGGAAAACCTTTTTGCATTCATACTGACCGGAATCAAAGTAAAAAGATTTCTCCCATTACCTTCTGGAAAACGATGCTCGCTTTAGTTAGGAAACCTTGTCGAATACAGACGTGCAATCAGATTTCAACGGATGTCACCTGACCTAATATTACTCGATTTTCAGTCCCAATTAACAACTTTTTTATCCACGATAAAGCAATACAGGCTAAATTAACTTTTTTATAGCATCAAAAATAAAGGACCTAGAAAACTGTACATTGCTCTTTAATTAATTTATTTTTTAATTTTCATAACTACGAAATTTCTTCATGAATTAATTGTACGGTGAATACTGAAAATTTTCCGGAACAAGAGCATGTAAATATAAAATCTTTAATAGATATTTCAATAAACCCAATTTTAAATGATTTATATCGCTAAATTTTATTATCTTATTCAGAAAATTCGAAAAGCGTCTTCTTAGTCTTCCAATAGGATATGTGTTATAATTATTGCCATCGACCGAAAATACTGCTTAAGCTTTTGCTACCTAACATTCAGATTTGAAGTTTCGATCGCAACCGTACCGTAGAAGAAGTGCATTTTTGTTTTCTTGATACGCAGCCCTCAGATCCATCCCTGTGCCAGATGGCAATTCGCCCACGTAATTTTCCTATCCGTGATGCTGCCAGCCGTTGGCTGCTAAAATGCCAAAAAAGTCATTACGGAATGGAAATAAATTTTCGCCTATTTGTCACGTTTTGTTATTACTCTTTCGCACAACTTTTTGCTGGTCTGCCCTTTGGCGCCCAAGCTACACTTGATGGTGCGGGCGGTGGCTGGGCTACCAACAGGGTCCGAGTTCTGGCTCTGACGGTCAGACTTTCCAATCGAATTTATAATCCCATCAGCGGACGAGATTTTAGAGCGCTTCCAAACAACAGACAGCGAGCAAGTTTCAGGATGCAATTCTGGTCACTACCGTTTTCGCGTTTCTCGCGACAACGCGGACGCGCGCTAAAGGCAGCGAAAAGCTCATCACAGACAAAGTTGACTGTACAGTGAGGGATTTTGATTTATTGATAAGGTGAATTTGTTGAATTTGGTCAACATTCGAATGTCGAAACCGAAATCAAAGCTTCAGCTAATCCCACTGACTATCCTATCGGATGTGTTCAACATCGACTATTCGGGATTCTTGTTTTCAAACCATCGTAGTGGTGAAATCGGTATTTGCACAACTGATCGCATACGTGTGTTTGACAACGGTAAAGAATCAATAGGTAACTATTTGTTATACGAAATGCGGTTCGTTTTATGATTTTGTCTCTAAAACTAACTTTTATATTTTTAACTTGATATCTTAGCAAAATTGAGCTCCATGATAGCCCACAATTTATAATGGAATGCATTGCATTGCTTTAATTTATTCTCCCTAACCTACGGGATAGCCATGAAAAAGGAAGAAAAGTAATAGTATCAAAGTATCCTGCCAAACCTAGCTCAAGGATTAGCTGGAAATCCATCAACGTTTAATTGAATATTCATATGGTTACGATGGACACTCCTTGTCCTCTGGGCATCATGTGCATAAGTTCAGCATGTGGTCACTCCGCCCAAATCGTATCCCGCTCAGTATGTGACCCTGACTCAGCCGTACGGTAACGAATTAGTTTCCACAGGATATTCATTATAAACCAAGAAGTTGATTCAGATAAAATTTGAGTGCTCACGTTCTCGGTGGGGCGTTGCGTTGCGTTAGCCGGGTGAAAAGCAGTTTCGCACACACGTGGAATAATTTTAGATTTGTTTTTTTTTGTTTTTTCTTGTTTGCTCACAATTTGATTGTTTTGTGTTCTGGGGAGATGAGATTTCGGTCCGTATGAAATAATAATGACGGGAAGTTGACCAAACCTCGTGATTTTAGTCATGACCTTGAAATGCGGTCAGGCATATATTTTTTTTTGAAACGATGGTTCTACAATTGATGAAGGGACGGTAAGGGCAGTCCAGCATTGGACAAAAGGTAGGAGTCAAAAGGACTACTTGTTAAGCATAGCTACCAATATCCCCCCCCCTCTCCTCACCTTTCGGCTCTTCCCCCTCCTTCACCAAAAAAATTCATTTCTTTCCCCTACCGTCCCCTTCATCGATTGTAGAACCATCGTTTCAAAAAAATATTAGTATGTATGTATGACCGCATTTCAAGGTCAAGACTAAAAAACTTGAGATTGGTCTACTTAATGATACATACCCAACTTTTTTAATCTTTGAAGCATAAAATAATGGTTTTGTTTTTGTTGAGAAATATTGATTTTATTTCTAGGACTTTCTTACATCCGAAGGAAAAGGAAAGCAATGAAATAAATTTAGATCTGGTTTTCACGTTTGAACTTTAAGTAAAAATGTCTTTGTATTTTTTTGCTCGATTAAAAAAATCTGGTTTTTTCACCCACCCTTTTAGTTGCCCAACACCTGAAGGACAAAAACTTTACAAAATATTTGAAATAGCTTTATGAGTAATATAAAAACTGTTTGTTCACCAGATTTATGATAAACTTACTTTTATCTGGTTGAACTACTAAGATGAATACTATTTGCTATGGAAAGAAATAAACAACTAACAAGGAAACATCGGTCACAGGCTTAGAGTTTAACCATATACACCATAGTGTAGTCCTGTCGATCCAGAACTTCACTGGACTGCTCGTCTAGGCGTAGCCTATGGAACTTTTTTGAGAAAACTTAACTTGAAATTTGTACGGGCATTTGACTTAATGGAGGCGCATGGTAGATTGTGAATATCAGGAACGTTTAAGTAACAGTTAAAAAAATGATATTGTTTGGAAAAGGATGATTTGATTACGCAACAAGCATTTTTAAAATCCTTTTTTTGTTCACCTGGAAGTGTTATTAAACTTTTCTCATACTGATAATACGTTAATTGCGGTTCAAGTTATTCGTTTACGATACAGGATGGTATTTTCTCTCTATTTAAATAAATATGGTGGCATAATTGAGACAAACGTTCAGAGATGTTTACAATAGTTTTGCTGCTGGATAACCGAAAAAATCATTCTTCTTTACCTTTTCTTTGTTGCGTATCATGTTGAATAAAACAGCAATTGGAAATTTGCAAATCTGGTTTGATGGGCAGCGAAATTGCCAGGAGGTGGCTACTGGCTAGGCGTTGGGATCAACATTCCGAGACATTGTTGAATGGTCAACAAGATGGAGCGCTCAACAGAAATAGGAGAACGACTGAAGATGATGGACAAGCTATGGATCCACTAACTTTGCACGAGGTTATAAAAGCAGCGAGATAGCTGCAAAATGGCAAAGCAGTTTGAAATGATGACATCCCTGCTAAGCTTTTGAAAGTCGGGAGCGAACTTTTGAAAGACCGGGTGCAATCCATAGATCATTTCACGGGAGCTCCTAACCACACTTTTTTGAGAGCATTTGGCGGTTTGTTTACATGGTGTTGAATTTTGAATTGAGTTTTCTATCTTTGTTCGGCAAATAATGATAGAAATTTATAGTTTTTATTTAAGAGAAAGTGCCTTACATGCATTTTACAGAAACTGATGCAGTAATCCTTCACGAAATTTCAAATCTAAACTGCTGGATGTGACAAAAAACATGTAAACAAACCACCAAGTGGTGTCATTTGACGGCAAAATGACGTCATCGCAAAATGATCTATAAGGTTATACTAAAAGGTATAGACTGAGAAGGAAATTCCTACGGACTGGTTAGAAGGTCTCATGTTCCCTATTTACAAAAAAGGCCTTTGACTCGAATGCAGCAATCACCGAGGCATTGCTTTCCTCAATTATGCATACAAAATTCTCTCCCGTATCCTGTTTCTCAGAACAGGCTGATGCCGTTGCAGGAAACCTTTATTGGTGGTTTTTGGTTTTAAACTCGCAGTGTTGGCAGGTTCCATTTCTTGGGAACCATAGTGAAGCCATTGCCATTGTACCACTATTTGATCGAACTTGAACAGCCAAGGCAGGTCAGAAAAGGCTCTGCAACCAGGTTTTATAACACTAGCCTGAATACCAAAAGCCCGAATACCACATGCCCGAATGTAACAGTAGCCCGAATGTCACAAGCTCGAATGTAACACTAGCCCGAATGTAACACTAGAACACGGGGGCCCCCGCAGAAATCACATCTGTCTAGGGCTATTCGTTTTCCTAGATCTAGTAGACCTCTAATTATTTTTCCCTAATCCCTAGTTCTCGCATCAAGTTACCTTTATAAAATAAAGCCGTCCAGTTAGCTTCGAGGTACGGTAATTTTCCTTTGCTCTTTTTTATAAAATAAAAAGCGACGAAAGCGCTTAAATGGCTTTTACATTCAACAAGCGGTGTTTACAAATTACTTACTATAACTTTAATATTATTTGTCACCAATAATAAAAATTAAATTGATATCAAATTAATATCGTAACAAATTATTTTTGCTTTGTCGTTATTACACTGTAAGATTTCAATCACTTGACTAGACTTGGCTGATTTTCGAGCTCAGCAATTTTTGAATTTTTGATTTTGGTTAAGCGAGATATGAGTTATGCTTATCATAAGATATGGGACCTTTTTACCAGGTTAGTAGCAAATGTTCCTTTTTTTTAATTTATTCATTATTAGATGACTCAGGGCGAGCCGGCCGTAGGCAACGGCGAGTGTTCGCCGGTGCCCCGCCATCGGAAGTGCCGGCCACTGCGGGGGGGCAACCCCAGGCAGAAATCACATCTGTTTAGGTCTATTCGTTTTTCTAGGTCTACTGATACTGACCACTAGTTAGTTTTCCCTAGTCCTCGCATCGATTTAAGTTTTGTAAAATATAAAGCGGCGAAGCGACTTTCAAACTGAATAAGCCGCAGTCTTTTGTTCTAGTATGTATAGGTTAGGTTAGAGCGGCTAGTTTTCAAATAAAGTTTACATAACAATTAATAACAGCAGTTAAATTACTATTGTTGTGTGTCTTATTCTTGAGTATTCTTGGGATTTAATAAAACCGAAAGCATTGTTGCGAAACGAACGAGAAGTCAACGATGCCTACTCAAACGCGAGAGAATATGAGAAGCATAGTATTCAACAGTTACATCGCTCACGCAGTCGTAAAAGAAACAGCCGCCGTTGCTGTGTGCAGACATTCTGCTACCCACGCACTCGCGCAAGCACACCCTCACATTGTCTTCTTACGTAGCTTATTCGCGAGTCAAAAAACTCATGAGCAATCAGCTGCCCGTGAAGCTAATGGAGAAATGTGATACAAATTTTGCATTACTTTTCCTTTTCTTCGTCATTTTTGCCCTCGATTTTATTCATGGGCGGGAGTGTGAACCCTCGCGAGTAATTGGTATCAGCAGTTCGGGCTTCAACGACGAACGAGAGCGACGACCGTAGCTGTTAGCTAAACACGCACTCGCAAAAACTCGTTGCAGTGCATAAATAAATAAGAGCGATGGTCCGAAAGAATGAATATGCGTCTGTGAAATTAGGCCACACGAGTGTGGGCTTCGCAACACCGATCCGAGAGCAAAGCCTGGACTTAAACTTATGTTTTTATACAACAGACTTCGCAGCCAGCCGATTCTGCGGTTACGGAGCTCCTAATGTTATATTCGGGCTTGTGTTACATTCGTGCTGGTATTACATTCGGGCTCGAGCTGCATTCGGGCTTGTGTTACATTCGGGCTAGTGTTGCATTGGGGCTAGTGTTACATTCGGGCATCTGTTAATCGGGTTGGTGGTATTCGGGCTTGTGACGTTCGTGCTAATGTTATAGAATCCTGCAACCGCATGTTGCTTCAAAACCAAGGAAGTAGCGTGTTCCGAGGGCATTACACTCCTGTTGATAAATGTTCTGGTTTATGGTTCCAGAAGTTACGAGACATTTTTTATTCCGCATCTATAAATTTTGAAGAACTTTTTCTGGAACGGCGATTTATTTAGTTCTCTTGTCTATTTAGCAGTTTCTGGGGAATTCTGGCTAACGACAGATGCACGAAATTTTTGTCTAGGAATTTGTCCAAAATGCTCCAGCAGTCTGTTTCATCATTCATAACGAAACAATCGTAATCTGATATTCAACTCTTGTAGTGCTTTTTCGACCGCTATTTTGTCTCTAATCTGATACCATCGTACGACGTGAACATCCCGAACTTCCGTTTCTCGGATAGGGATATACTTGAAATGCTGAACGTGTTAGATAAAAGAAAAGGGCCTGTAGTGGATAGTTTGCCTCTATTAATAATCAAAAAGCGGAAGAACTGACTGCACCGATATCGTTAATTTTCAATCATGCCATAGCTGAGTGTTCGTTCCCGTATATTTGGAAAACTGCTAAGATGGTCCCAATTCACAAAGCAGGGAGCATTCACCTAGTTGAAAACTATCGTGGAATATCGATACTTTGTTGTTTCGCTAAAGTCCTCAAAACAGTCGATCGCCGTTTCTTGAGCAATGCTGCAATGCTTTTTGATCAGCGAATTTCAGCATGGTATCGTCGAGCGCCGTTCTCAACTTAATGGCGTATACCAATACGTACGTTGTTTCCCGTGGTTGAATTCCGTCGACAGATTCAATTTACATAGATTTTTCGAAGGCTTTTGACCTTGTTCCGCACAAGCTTGTAAGTGACAAACTTTCCCATCTTGGATTCCCGAGTTGGATAATTATGTGGCTGAAACCATACCTCACCGTACGGAAAGCATTTGTTCAGGTTGACCATGAAACCTCAGCAACATTGAACGTCACTTCAGGAGTTCCTCAAGGGAGCAAACTGGGCCCACTTATCTTCATCATGTATGCAAACGACCTTGCATATTGACTCTGATCTGGAAAACCGGTCTTCGCGAACGACCCCAAAATCTTCCGGCTAATATCTGCCCTGTATTGCGCCACCCTGCAAAACGATATCGATCAACTCTTGATATGGTGTGACGAAAATGGAATGGCTGTAAACATCAAGAAATGCAAGGTAATATTTTACTTGTTACCTAAATACTATTGAGTTTCCATACAAGTTACTCAATAAATATTAAATAATAACAATAAAGTTAGTCGTACTTGAACGGGTTCCACACGGACTTACGTGTGATAATTGATTCAACGAGGATAAATTCCAAACGAACTTACGTCCGTTAGGGCTGGGCACGCTCGTGACTCTGATTTTACCTGCCCACCAAACATTTACGAGAAAATTTGCAGAAATCGGGAAAATAAAGTTTGCAGGTACTAATGATGTTGTTAGCGTTCAATCCACACTCTACAGTTGCCATGATGGATTACTGCCAAAATATTGAAAATCGATGAGGAAATCGCTGAGTTATTAATGCTTAAAACTTATGAACTTTTTGTGATGCTTGCTTGTTTATATTTTTTGGAATGAAACCTCAGACCTCAGTGATACATTCCTATGTTTTTTCCTCCTTCAAAAGAGATACAAAGTATAAGTTCTTAAAGGCAGCGTCAGTGTGATTACAAAAAAAAAACATCCAACACTTGCAAGACATAAACCAATCGGAATCACATGTCGTTCATGTTTTACTATCAAATATTTTAATTTACAACAGTCATAAAAATGTCACACGGTGGCAGCGAAACACTTAAGCTACCTTCAACAAATTAAATCGTCAGTCAACGGCAATGGAACTGAAAAGTGGAGTGAGAAGTTAAAAGACAACAAATGTCGCAAAAGAGTTTTCAAAGAGACGTAAAAATTGATGCTTCCCGCTTTCCGGTTGTCATAAATGGGACTTTCTGTATGTAAAGTTGTTGATGTTACAATAGGAAGAAACGTGGAAAGAGGAAAATTAGGCCATACGCGTTCATTAGTAAGAAACAAGCAATTTTGAGGCCCCAAAATATACATATAGACACGTAACTAAGTATTTTGGGGAAAACAAGTTAGATGAACATGTTCATCTATTTGGATGATGGTGAAGGCTGGCCTCGACAGTACCGGACAGCTATTCGAAGTCAAGTGTGGATGACACATAGAAGAACCAGCATAAGTAAAATTGTCGTAAGTATTTCTAAGAGAAATTACTGATTTTGATATTCAGCTCATTATACTAACATTCGGGCATAAATAAATTTCGAATTGTCGAATGTCGAATTAACAAATATTGTAGAAACGAATCAAAATTATTAATAAAAAATGGCGATTTTAAGTTGAATCTAGCAACCGTTAGTTGAATTCAACCTGATTGAACCTGATTGATGATTTAGATATTTCGAAGAAAATCAGTCAAAATACCTCACAAATCCGTTTCGTCTCTCCGATCTGTTATCTGCAGATTGTCACTTAAACAGTTATTCGTTGATACTACTCTATCATACTAAATCCAATTTATGTACCTATATTCAATTCTAAACCAATCGTTCCAAGTCGTAAAAACATAGAGCAGTAAATGTTGAAACCTATAAATAGAGCGTATACCAATAAAAATTTGATTGATGGTGCCGCGACAAATTAAGTGAAAATGTATGTTTCCAGCGCTAAAAGCAGAAGCAGCAGCAGCAGCAGTAGCAGCAAACATGCACGACGAATAAGTTCTTCGGCTACAGCAATTCGTGGAATACTGAGGAAATCAAATCGGCGTGCATAAATTTATTTCCGTGAAACCGTATAGTTTTCCTCGAGCAATTTGTCCTAGCTGTTCCGGAAGATGGGAAAACTTCCGCTTTCCACATTTTCGTTCGTGTTGCTAGCCATCAATCAAGTGCCGCACTTTAAAATGTATCTCGAGGAAAAAATCAAAATGAATTACAGTCTACAATCAGAAGGAGAAAACTTGTGCAAATCAAACAGTTTTTAAACTACGGAATTTAATGTTATACGCAAATCTTCTTCGTAATATGCAGCGCAGACGGAATCGAAGAAGGAAAAGTTTTGCATCATATTCCATCATAGTATAATTTCCAACTGCCAACAGGCAAACCACGGTTTGTTTGAAAACATACTGCGCTCGAATCGAAGGTCTGTGACGAATAGAAATTTATATGCATTAAAATCCAATAGAAGCGCAGTTCATATATTTCATTGCCTGCCGCATGACAAGGTCTGAATTAAAAGTTAGATCGTTATGATATTTATTCAACTGCTGAGAGTGGTTATGGCTATGATTATAACTGTGATCATTCGTTCACACCCGTCGTGATGCAATCGGCATGATGCTTCAGAATGATTCATGCTTGTCGATTAAAATGTAAAGCCTTTTATCGCGGGCAAACTTATTTTTCAGATACGAACGAGCAACAATTTCTAGACCAATATCAAAGATGACACTGATACTGATATAAACAATCCTCACTACCTTTGGATGGAAATCACCGTAAAATAGATGTCGGTTTTCCTTCAAACGGGAAGCGGAGTAGCGTAAACATTTTCTGTGATTAGAGTTTTTCCAAGCTAGATACATCACAGCTAGTTTTACACTGGAAGCATAACAAATATTACAGAAAACCAATTCAAATCTCTATCAATGCATGCATATCTTTCTCATACAATAACCGAGTAAGATACGTCAAATTAGGTTATAACGGGTGACAACTAAAATTTTGGATTTTTTTCTCAAGCTGTCAACAAAAGACAAAGACACCTGAAGAAGATGTGATTTATCGAAATTAAAGATACATTGTCCATTCAATATTGTCTATTGTTGAAAAAAAAAATTAATAAACATTTGAAAATGGTCCGCAATCGGCTGTTTGACGAAGCTTTCATTTGATGTCGGAACAGGAGCGTTGTACGGCCGTCATGTCAACTTTGCGAATGCATCTGTTGATTCTAGCAATCAACCGTTTGCAATTCGTGGCACTCCAGTTATTTTTGTACACCAAGGAACTCAGAATCCCGAAGAAATTTTCGATTGGGAGCACTGAGACAGATTTGTCGGGTCGAAGTTTCTGGGGATCATGGGACATGGGATCGAATGGGTATTCAGGCACGATTGTGTTTTTTTTTGGCGTAATGCGATGACACTCTACCCGGCCAAAACACGTATTGTCCATCTGCATGATGTTTTTTTTGTAAAAACGCGATTAAAACTTTCTTTAAACATTCGTCAGGTGCACATCTTAATTGATAATCAAACCAGAGGGCTTGTTAAGGCACGAGAAAGAGAACGATATCCTTCTGCATCCATAATTTTGGCTGGTCTTCCACTACCTTGTTTGCGAATAGTTGTTGGGCATCTTAGGATGTGGTAAACAGTCAAAGCCGCAACATATTCGATTTTTAAATGTTGTACCGTATACTTTTTGCCGAGTTTTCTGTGGCAGTTTGTGGAAGTGTACAACTCGCTCCGAAAATGCTTCTTGTTTTGACGCCATTTTAAGCAAAACTGGACAAGCATAAACAAAACAAAAAATATTGTCATAAAGAGGAGAGAGAGAGAGAGAGAGAGAGAGAGAGAGAGAGAGAGAGAGAGAGAGAGAGAGAGAGAGAGAGAGAGAGAGAGAGCTAACACATACATACTCTCATTTCTCTCTAAGCTTGTTTGTTGTTGACTATATGCTGATTTTATGGTTGGCAAGCGAATGGTCGTAGATTCGAATCTTAGTAGAATCATGCAATCATCTTCGGTTTCAGTTCCCATTGATTACCAAAAATTCTTTTATATATACTTACAATGAAAGGTTCTCTACGTACCTCTTCTCTTTCTGTTGCCATGGCGATGCAAATGCATTTTAAATCATCAGCCTTGCATAAATCGGTTGCTGGTGTCTCAAGCTAACTTATCTAAAGCTAAATAAAGATTTTTTTGTTGAAATGCATTTATAACACCTTAATAATCGGAAGAGACCAAAGAGAGTATCTCAATGTTATATAGGTCCTTTTGAAAAGTTACGCGAGATAGGAGTACTTTGTAGCTTTGTTTACTGCTTGCTCTATATCAGTGTTCTAATTAAGTTTTCTGTCAAAGTAAAGGGACTCCTTACACCGCCTTTACTTCCGAAATTCCACAAGGCTGTTTTTTCATATTTGTTCAATAAATAAAAACCTCCAAACTCAACTCAACGACAAATGCAAAATGATAACATTCTCGAGAAAGTTGAGTCCGATAATGTTTGAATACCATTGGTGTCGTCGTCGTCATCATAGAGCCGGGATGACTTGAGTCATTTTAAGCAGTTGTCCACACTCGACTCGACCTTGGATCACTCGTCGCGTATTTCCCAGGGCATGCCAATTTACCACACAGCCGTCTGGCATCCTTATATCCTTATGGCTCTCCGTAACTCACCAATTTTCGCCACGGATATGATGGGAATCTCTCCAGTTACTGGCTGTCGCTTGTGATTCGCTTCCACCACTCTCCGCCTTTCCGCTTCCAACTTGTACTCCGACAAAAAAACGGTCTGCACTGTCGTCCTCTCGAACACGAAAAGGGCACGGGTGTGCTACGTGAGCAGAGTCACAGCTTCCTGTCCATAAAGAACTAATAAGGATGTTGCACATTGTCAACTTCGTATGACGCCGTTTGCTTCTTGATCGTTGTGTTTTGCGAAAGATTATGTTGTCCCGATTTTCTGTTTAATGCGTCGCTGAATCTTATTCTTGTTGCGGCCCATGGTCACCAGGGATCTCAAATATAAGAATTTTTTTAGTCCTAGCTCTTCGCCATCAACGATCAGCGTACGTTCGTCTCATTTGAGCCTCTATATTTCACGTATTTGTTTTCCGACGCAATATGTTTAGCCTAATTCTGCTAAACTCCGCTTTCAATCGAGCGTAGATTGCTTTTACCATCGCAAGGTTCCTGACTATAGTGTCGAAGCCATCAACGAATCCTCTCGTTTTCTATGCCCGCTTGTCGGGGCACCTTTATAGGAGCCATGGTAAATAGCATGTAGGATAAACCATCACATTGCATTGTCTGGAGTCTGAACCCTCCATCGCGCCTTAAAGGGGCTCGAAAGTATCTCTGCGACGCACACAGTACACGTTATTCGATCCAATGTGGCTTTGATTAGACGCCTCGGTTTGTCCAGATATTCCTGGACATGACCATTTGGTATAGCTGCTTCAGTTTGACTGTATCGTGCCGGATCTGTGAAATCCTTGTTCATGCAAGGTGACAACCTGTGTAACAAGTTTTAGATAGTACTTAGTAAGCAGCACTTATGACCGTTATACCGCGGTAGCTACAATTAATGCTTGTTCATAGATGTCACAAAAACTTCTTCAATCCACTCCTCCGTGGAGTGTAACGTCTCCTTCTCCTAAGTCTTGAAAATTGCCCAGTATAAAGCTTAGATCATTTCGAAATCAGACGCTTTCGAATGCGTGTATTTATAGTTCTTTTGGGAAGAACTGGACTCCATTATCGTTGTACCATTGTAGCATTTCTTTACTCAAATGGCAGCGGGCTAGATCTGGCCAAAACCCTACTGAGTTATCATGAGATTTAATGAAAGATAAACTACATTTGTAGATGCGTTTCCTTTTCCGAAGTCATGGCTTTATCCGGCACTGACGTCTGCATGCACTGGTTTAAAAGGTGTCCCACATCAAATTGCGCCATGGAAGAAACGCTGTAGAAGTTTACTTATTGGGTATTTTCGCTTGAAAATTGGGGTAGAAGTAGTTTGGCGTGATTGGACAAAACGGTGTCACCCGAAAACCAACGCCGCGAATTTATTTTGCGCGAGCACCTGGAAAATTCTCAAGTCTCTCATCATGCTGGGTAATTATGAAGCAAGCACTACGGAAGCATCCCAAGGAGGTCAAATTTGAGGAAGACATGAACAAATAGTGGGTTTCCGTACAGAAGAAGCTGCAACCAGAGGTTGTACAAAACTTTTTGAGTGGAGTTACGCGTAAGGTGCGAGCATACGGTTATGGTATTGAAATTGAATGAAATAAATATGCCAAAAGCTTACTAATGGGTTGTATTTTATTGTCTGAAAGTTTGAAAAGGATCGGTCAATTAGGTAATTTTCTACAGCGTTTCTTCCGTGATGCAATTTGATGTGGGATACCCTTTATGATGACTATTTTGGAATGTTTTGTCCTATGAAAAAATAGAGCAAACCATTCTATTTACAAACAACAAATCGCAGCCAATAGCTCGCATATCCGACTACTGAGAGCGCTGCTATCGGCGAAATTAAGTGCTCCATTACTAAATTATCTAAGCTTTAGTAACGTTGCCAGTGTTTCTTTGGCTTATTTGTAGAACTCTGCTTGTAGTCCGTCCTTACCAGAGGCTTCTTTTATCATCAGCAATCTTATTTCTCATTTAATCTCTTGGAGATCAGGTTATCTTTCATGGGAACTGCTAGATTAACTGCCGTTCTGCTTTGTCCTGGAACATCGCCGATGGAGTGCTCATCGAAACTCGTTGTTTTGAGTCCGCTTGCTTCGCGCCATTTTGATAACTGAGCCGAAACGGGTTTAGGGTTATTGTCGATCACAATACAATAAGTTAATAAATGGAATTTCAGCAACCATCTCAGTGCATAAAAAACGTGAAAAATAAAATAAAAGGCAAGATTTCAAACGCACACTTGCAAAATAAGGGGTATTTAAGTTTTTTAAGTGAACGATATAAAAGAAACACCAGATTTGACTCGACCAATTTTTGACCATTTCACACTTTAAATATATTATATTATTTATAATAATCTAATAAATAAATGGCAGAAAATTTTTATCTTTCTCAATTCACAAACTCTACTGAGTTGCCTAACTAAGAAATTAAGTTTGTTAGTCTCGTTGACTTTTCTGTGAAACCATTTTCATGTCCACCTACACCTACAAATAAAATATTCAAATTCCGTTACACAGCTGTAAGCAATGTTTCTTCGTAATCGGCTGTTGTGATGAGGTATCAAGGTTATTGATTTTTGTAACTTCAGTCTCGGGGGACGCCAAATCAGCTATCAATGCTTTTTAGGCATAATCTTCTGTTAAAAGTATAGCATTCTGTACAGAAATTCATGTCAATACAGCTTTAAATCCACAAATTAAAAATTAATTGAAGGAGTATTACATTTCCATTACGCATACTGGGGCATGTTATATTATGCTCTAAGCAAAAAGTCAGTTTTTGGACGAACGTAGACTTTATCGGTTGTTGTTGCTCTGTCGTCCGAAAGGTTCGGTTAACAGTGACTTACACTGACGGATACTACAACATCGTCATAGTGCATCGAATAATTGGATCGTAGTTTTATACCACGAGTATTTATTCTCCCGCAAATAATTAGAGGAGAACCCTAACCGCTGTCTTGGAAACTGTTTATTACCATGGAAATCATCACATAACGTCAGTGCACGGTGCATGCTGAAACCCAGAGCCGTCATGCTCAAACCGCTATCCACTAGCACTTTGCATGAAAATCGAAATGACGACGACGACAACGGAGAGTATCCTGCTCCCTGTCTATTTACATATAAATATCTTAGAGGTGTTTCACAAATTATGCAAATATTATAAAATGATAAACAAACAGTAGCTATTCAAATACATACACACCGACGGACTAAGGGGAATTATAAAGGTCAGACAAGGCAGTGCCAACAGTGGCAGAATAGAACTACTCAGACGACGACGACGACGACGACGGCTTCAACGCATTCATTTACCTAAGAGATGGTAATAATAATCGTTTGTGACTTGGCTGGCAATTGAAAGTGCATCTTTCGAGTCTTCACTTGCCATTACCATCCACAATAGCCACCGCACCCCCTCTAGTGGGATATAGTGTACAGTATGTATTAGCTTCCTAGTCGTAGGAGTCGGGTAGATATGCAAGGAATACTGTTGAAGGGAACAGGCTTTACTTTTGTCGCTTCCCTTAGTAGGAATAAACAAAAGCTGCACGAAGATCGACGGGGTGTGAAGATGCACGAGTGTGCCGCCGCTGGGATAAACATTTTCGCAAATAAATAAGTGACTTTCACTCCAACCGAGTCATTCCCAGCCGGTAATGGTAAGGGTAACTATACGATTAGGAGATAATCGCAAATCCTGACATACTTACCAGTCATGCGGTTTGGGAGAGGCAAACGGTTATAGGGTCGTATTCTTTGCTTCATTTTCATTTATTTGCTACGCGATGTAGATTTAACTGGATCATTTCAAATCATATAACATGAGCATAGAACCGTAGAAAATAAATATCCAAAAATGTAATTAGCCATCAATACACAACCCTGGATTGCATTCGGCTCCCGGAAGGATGCCCGGCATATACCTACTACATCAGAGACCAACTGGTGCAACAGGAAACATGTAAATGTTTATTTATTACAACGAATACGATTTTAATGTTATTCCGCTAGCAAGGTATATTCATTCTCTCTTGTGGCATTAGCAACCGAACGACCGGGGGCGGAAGGAAGAGCCGAGAGCTGCTGCTTAGTGCCGTATGCTTGTGCAGCTGTGCAATTTTCTATTTGCTTCCGTTACGGATGCGGATGCAAATTTCACCTTTTACATCCAATTGCGCTGTCATCTGTGCTCCGGCGAACACGGAAATTGAAAGGCTCAAAGAGTCAGCTGGTAGCTGGATTGTGCTCTGCTTATTGTTGCAATCAAGGATCACTCAGCAATGTTACTGTCAACCGAATCTGAGCCCGAGAGACTGACATTGTTAGTGAAAACAGGATCGCTACAACGTCCGGTAAATTCCGGTAAATACCAACAGTCGAGCAAGGTTTGCCTATTCTAGTCAAATGGAAGATGTTTTGCCGTCACTCCTTGCTGAGCTACGTCGACGACGTGTGAACCATGTTTTCTCATGTACGTATTTTGTCTACAAGAGATAAATATAATAATCTGTATCTAGGACATATTAGATTTTTAAATGTGTTATACTTTTCCGGATTAGTATTTTGTTGATTTTACTGGGAAAAGAGATTATCTGATTGCTCAGGAAACTAAGTTAATTGAAGTAATACCTAGTGAGAACAGCTTGCCGACCAAAGGACGCTTGGAGAGTTCAATGGAAAGTAAGCTTGAAATTATATCGTTGTAACCATGGTTGGTCCGCGATGGACCGACAACCTTTAAATATAGGAAATATCCGGATGGCATCCATTTGGTTTACTAGGCTAATAATTAATTATTATTACTTAAACGCGTTTTTTTCTCTTGACATTAGAATTGCAACCAGTATTTTGGTCTATTTTGATACCGTTCAGTTGTTTTTTTTATATTCCGCAGCATGTTTTCAGCAGTATCGCAGTATTTATTTGCGAGATTTTTCGTTGTATGCTTGAATACAAACTGGAAGTGTCGAATTTATATAAGATGCTAGTAATTCTAAATCGCAATGATATACCAAACAAGATGGTCGAAAATCACTGAAATAAGTAAATAGTTTGAATTGAGGCGACAGCAATGCGACACCAAACAAGTCGGTCAAAAAGACCGATTCTGACAAATGTCGATGGCGTAGTGATGGACGACGTATTAGCTTTTCGAGTAGGAGTTTTGCACGGCTACCGCAAGAAGAAAATTGGCATAAATTCTCAAGCTGCTCAAAATTATTTAAACTGTAATCATTTGTTAATTCCAGAGCAATCAGGTTATCGTGAGGGACACTCTTGTGAAACTGCATTGAATCTGGTACTAGCAAAATGGAAAGAAAAAATCGAAGCTAAAGAAACTATTCTTGCTGTATTTTTGGATCTAAAACGCGCGTTTGAAACAATCTCTAGGCCTTTATTGTTACAAACCTTGAAGCGATTTGGTATTGCAGGGATGCCATATAAATGGTTTGAAAGCTATTTATGTGACAGAACTCAGAAAACTTGCTTTGATAATTTGAATTCTGATTCCATTGCCAACACACTTGGTGTACCGCAAGGAAGTGTATTGGGGCCCCTTTTGTTCATAATTTATATCAATGACATGAAACGAGTTTTACGGTTCTGCGACATAAATTTGTTTGCTGATGACACGGTTCTATTTATTGCGGCTAAAGACCCTAATGAAATTGCAACACATTTAAACCAAGATTTACATTATCTTTCGAATTGGTTGAAATTTAAACAGCTTAAGCTCAACATTAGCAAAACAAAATATATGATTATTTCAGCCAACTCCAAACCAGACGTAAACGTTGAAATTGATGGTGAGACTATTGATCGCGTAAATGAACTAAAGTATCTTGGAGTAATCATTGATGACAAGTTAAACTTTAAGTCTCACATTGATAATGTCATCAAAAAATCGCGAAAAAGTACGGTGTGTTGTGCCGTTTAAAAAATGAATTGACGATTAGTAGTAAAATTCTTTTATATAAGTCAATCATTTCACCACATATAGATTTTTGCTCATCCATCCTGTTCCTTGCAAACGAAACACAAATATTGAAGTTGCAGCGCTTACAAAATAAAGTTATGCGATGTAATAGGTACACTTCCTCATATATTATGCTGGACGCATTGCAATGGCTTTCTGTGAAGCAGAGTTTATTTTTTGACAATGGTGTTTCTATATAAAATTCTTAATGGAATGCTGCCTCGATACTTGTGTGATCGAATTGAAAGGGGAAGTGATTTACATGCGTACAACACTAGAAACGCGGAAGATGCAAGAACACCACACTTTTTGTTTGGAAGATCACAGAACTCTCTGTTGTACAAAGGAATTAACTTTTTTAATTCGATGCCGCGACAAATAAAACGTGCAGCAACAATGGCAGAATTCAAAAGGCTATGCATTTTACACATAAAAGCTACTTTATAGACGCAATTTGATTTATTTTTTGTATTGATTCAAGAAGATTGTATATTTTTTTAATTTTTGTATATTTTTTGGATATATTAAGTTATCATGTTCACTGGTGATGATGGATTTAAAAGTGTTATTATTATTAATTTAAAAAAGTATAGAGAAGACTACACATGTTTGAGCCACGCGCGCGAGAACAGACATAGATAATCTTGAAATTGAATGATCAGGTTAAAGTCCTGAACAAAGGGTTCGGAGCAGCAGCTGGACAGGCTTGGGTTTGCTTGTGGACTTTGGAACTCGTATACCATCGCTCACGGCGGTACCGTGTACCAAAAGACTGCAGGATCTCCCTCGTAGTTCTAGATCGTTATCTAGAACCAATTCTGACTAGCTGGGGCTCAAAATATTAGGTTCGATTCCTAATCAAGTCCAGATAATTTTCGGGTTGGAAACGTTTTGGACTAGCCTTGGACATTTTTTGAAATTTTGATATTCACTTGAAAGTTTGATATGTCTGTATTAGAAGCCAGTTCGCTATTTGTTTTTATCACCTGGCTACATTGTTATATTATAAATATCTTAATTAGATAAATCGTCCCGCTCAAACCGTTGTAGGGGTATGAGGTGGGACCATCATCATCATCATCATCATCGTCATCATCATCATCAAGCATATGATGGCGTCGAAGTTCACTAAAAAATATCTTATTGCAGGTGACATTTGTTTTGCAACCCGAACGGTTCACCAGAAAAATAACTCGAACAAGTATCTAGAAATCGTCCGCTGCCTTTCTTAAAGTAATAAGATTATTCCGTATTCTTTTGGTTTAATTTGGCATCCTGACATTACTGAACAAATGTCATGAAGCGGTATGCCGGCAACGTCGAGGTGGTGCCCAAGGACAAGAACCCTCCCGACAGATCAGAGCTTCGCCCGATCGAGAACTAATGGGTCATTGTCAAGTGGACGAGGTGGTTGTACCGAATTTGTCGGCAGGAGTGTAACGAAAGGCCGGGCAATTCGGTCAACCGGAAGCTTAGCTAATTATTATTTCTATAAACTTATTCTTTCTAATTGGGCTTTGGAATACAAATCTAATACATATATTGATTTTGTAATAAAAATTCAATCAATTTAAACGCTTTGTTGACCAAACTGTAAAGGTTACATCCGGCTCGGTTTTTTTTTGTACAATCGAGGCAGTTTTTTCTTTTTTTTATCGAATTTATTTATTTTGTTTCAATTACTGCTTATGTAAGCATGCAGTGTTGTGCGTATGCAATTTACAAATGAGCATTCAATGTAATTAGGCTGATTAACTAGCTCAACTAGCTTTTGTTCAATCACGTATTTACACTGTTTAGTGAGAATATAGTTTTACATGATGACATAAACAGTTGCAAAAATTCTAATAATTAGTTTAATACTAATAAGTCAAATCGAGAGCAATTCTTGCATGTCACTGCACATAGTTGTGGCTATGTAAATTTACAAATTAGCGTTTAGCATGAGGGTAACTGATAGCCTCCACTTTTCCTCACCATTTAAATAACAAAATAAATTCTACTCTCAAAACATGACGCGGGGGAGCAGGAGGAACTCGGAATTAAATATTAAACTGGTTGTATATGATGTGCTTAGCGAGAGTGCAGTTCCTCAAGTTATGTAGGTAATTCGATAACGATATATCGTGCAAAAACTTCTAACCCGCCTAGTGGGGCCTTTTTGCATTAGGAGGACTTATTTAACGATTCACTCATCCGATTTGGCCCTTCTTGGAAGAAAATTTTCAAGCATAACCCCGTGGGAGGCAGGTATCGCCTAACAGGCGGCAACGTTGTATTTCAATCAACGATTTCACCATATTACAAGGTTGGCGATTAAAATATTAGTTTAACTGAGAATTTTGTGTGACATAAAAGTATTGTCCTACGATTAATGTTGGTTTATGTAGTAAAAAGGAGTAAATATTCGGTTTCGAAAGGCGGTCCGATGCACATAACTATCCAAACGTCTAAAATGAAGTGGCATTACAGTTATCATTTCAGGTGTTTGTTGTTCGTTTCGACCACGATTGCATTGTCGATTTCGATTCGAGCACGAAACGAATATGTGCATAAAGAGTGAAATTTAATATAGCGCAAACGTTTGATAGCTAAATTTCTCGATCAGTGAAAGCTTTTTGTTCATGTCCTTGTCCTTAAAATTCATTTTTCTGCAGACATGCTGTCGGATAATAATGCCTAACCGAAAAACAAGCGTTTTTCTGATCAAATATTAAAAATAATTAATTTCAGTATTCTCACAAGTAATTCTGTTTGAGGTTGCCTATAGATTCGAAGCTCAATAGCTAGGATACACGCCATAGCTCTGAAATTAGTTAATCCATGATTATGGAATGGATTTGTAAGTAATACTTAAGGTTGTGAATTAAAAAATGCGATATTATCACTTCAGACACAAGACTAACACCCAGTTGAATGCATCATAACACCTTAAAACCTTTAAACTTATGCTTTACCGAGGACTATTCATTTCCTATGCTCTCTCAATGCGATTGAACCAAAATAATGGTTCTCCCACTATTCACCTTCTCTAACCTTAGCTACTAAAAGTCATAGAGGAGCAATGATATCAATTCCACCCAACGAACAAGCTCATGGAGCTGTCGTCGCCAGAACGATTCAACCTTAGGAACACAAATCACCCGTCATTTCGTCGAATATTATAATTTGGAAACCCCAACCAACTGCTAGCGGCTTAAATGACGTAACGTTGGACACAATTAAGTCAAAAGCATGACCAGACAGAAATCAGACAGGAAAAAGAGATAACATCAACTAATAGATGGCATTTACCGAGGCACCCACTGGAAGGCCAGGATCAATTATGTAGGAAAAGTTCGAAAGAAATAAACTTTAAAACATTTCAATCCACTCTCTTTTCTTTGTCTCGTTTCCGATTAAGCTCTATGGAATGTTTCAAATATTCCAACACTACAACTCAACGATAGCTTATTGAAAATGCGAAACAGGATTTTCTACACGCCTATTTTCCCAACACTAAACCGGTCGGTATGGAACAAACGCCATGCATATTGCAGTGTGGTGGGGAAGCATAAAACTCAAGTTCACACATTGAACTTGAAAAATAAAATCAGCTCAAATAGTCCTTCACATTGCATTGTTGTGTTTAATAAATACCAGCAACGAGCTCTCGACCGTGCCAACAACTGATGGCTATTATGCCCATGCTCTGGATGAAAAGCGGACTTTATGCGTATACGGTAGCTTGAAGAGAGAATGATTTCTCTCACTCTTTCGGGAAGCAAGCTCTTCCAAGATAAATGAATCGCCACTTCTGCGAAATGAATTTTCCAGTGAAATTCCCCTTGGGTTCATGTAGAAATCCTAAATTATTTGTTGTGGACAGTGATCATATCGTTTACTACACAATTTTACTAGCGACATCGGTATCGATCCCTACTGCTGAAATCTGAATCAGGTATATGACGTACATATCAGTTAAGTCGCAGTATTCTTACCAGGTTGGTGCACAAACATGCATTTTACGCAAGGAAAACACGCAAAAATCGTGTAAACCGTCAAAAATCACATAATATTGCACATACTGAGAACATAATTTTGTATTTTTTTTTAGAACAAATAGTCGTAAAACTATATTCGTAGATGATACAAAAAAGCATACTATTTAAAAACATTCGAAGGATTATTTTCTACCGCACAAGCTGTTATAACGAATAATTCGTATTTGGTACGAAAACGTATTCATAGCACATTTTGCACCAGAACGTATTTGATGCACGGTTATTGTCGTTTTCGACAAGATCGGGCTGCGAAGATTTAGATCAGAGAAAATATAGGGGAGGGTATTTTCAGCAGGTTTCTAAATTCAGCCTATTTGCCTTTTCTTTTGCCAATAAATATACTTTGTCAGCATACAATTTTAATATGTCATAACTATTTTCTCCAGACTGTAAGTAATCTATTATTTTTTATTCAAAGAACGTCAAAACCACCTCTTCTTTCACTAGAACTAGCCCATAGGCCCAAAAATAGATGCCATTGCTTAATGGGCTGAAAATACCTTCCCGTACCCTACTTGTGATATTATGACCTGCTTAATGTGCAATTATCGTGGTTTTGTGGTTCTTAGGGAAATATGACAAATGAGCTCAACTTCGATTCCCGATCATGTCAGTTTTTTCACAGAACACAGGGATTTTGCTATTTTCCGATAGGTGCTGGTATTATACTATTTTTATCGTGAGCATTTTCGTACATTCGTTCATTCGAATCCAGGGTAACCAACCTATTTTGAACCCCATCTGTAGCTGTATATAATTTGGACACTTCCATTTGATTTTGCTGTAAGTGTCCAAATTATGTACAACTGCTGATGGGGTCCAAAATACGTTGGTTATCCAACTTCATGGTAGAAAACAACAAAAGAATTCGTGAAACAAACGTTCCTTTTAGTACTATAAAGCATTCTTCTCCAGGTATCAGCATTCGTGGCTCGAGCAACACGTTCTTCACAACTGTGTGCACAGAACGACCAAAATTAAGTCTACTAATAGTAATTGGTTGCATGTAGTTTTTACCGTTTCGATAGATAATTTTAAATAATTAGATTAATTGTGTTGTTTCGTAGTTCCTTGCATGTAATATTACGAGACAGCATGTGACTTATAGAACTGGTGAGAATAAACTATAAAATTCACTTGAAATCATCAATTTGTGTCATTTAACTTACATACACTATAGCACAAGATTAAGTTAAGGTTTTAAGCGATAATTTTAAGCACTTTTAGCTGTAGGTAGTATTAAACTTTAGGAAATAAGCTCAACGAATAATTTTTAGCTGCACGTAACGTGGTTTCGCTTATCATTCACGATGACAGTTTAAGACTTGCCACAGATGACAATGATGATGCGATCTAAATCAACGATGACAGTGGGCGTTGTTCACTTGCTACATCTTAGCGGTGAAACGAGGGGTTATCTGATCGACGGGCGAGCTTACAACCTTCAACGGCAGCTTCCAAACGGAATCCATCGGAAGAGTCAGTGATGTCTGAATAGTTGCTGCTCAATTGGAAACCTCTTCTGATTTTGACCAGGCTCGCTTTTTGCTGCCTGCGTTCATCTTATTCGTCGTGGTCCTGGTATCCAATTGGATGAACAGATTTTCCAACCTGCCATCTCAGGCAAGTACATCCACCTTTACATTTAGAACAATTTCCTTCTGGTCATCTTTCCGGTTTTAGTATACATTCAACTTGAATACACATTGAACGGTGTTGAGGTCTCTCAATTCGACGACATCCCGCCTTCTGCTGCCGCAATATTCGCTGCCGATGGAACTGTTTTGGTCGAGCCCGAGAGGTGGTTCAATAGAAATACTGTTTCTCGTCAAATATTCAACGATTCTTATGTAGGTATTGTACAGACAGGACTCATTTGTGTCATCTTCCTTTCTCCGGACCGTATCAACAATTTCAATGTCAATGAAAACTTTATCGGTTCGCTCAACTGGAATGTATCTCAGTTACACGCCGGGACGCTCCGAAGAGGTCAGTGATGACGTGAAATATATCTTCCATACCGAGTTCCCGAAGAAGGTCCTGAGGTTGACGATCAGCGAGAAGGGAATGTCCCAGCTACTGTTCTTTCCTTCGGAGCTTACGGCGAACGGGGAGATATACAGTATGAAGTGTCTGCCAGTAGTTGCCGCCTTCATCAAGAAGTGTCACACGAAGGAGGATGTGGTTTTTTACCGGAGCTGACCACGGCTCGTTTTGCCAGGAAGTCACTGGAGAAGGTGGACTGACTGAAGATAAACGTTTTACCGAAGACTGCCAATCCTCCCAACGGTGTCCACCACCGACCGATAGAAATTTTTTGGGCGAACTTTAATCGAAGGACCTGCTTTAATAATTTTGTGGTTAAAACGGAGAAACCATAGCCACGAAAGAGCTGAAAATATGGGAAGATTCAAAGTGGTTCTATTTTCTAGAATGTAGATTTAAAATTTTAAACTTCTTGATTTTTTATGCAAAACAGTTCTAAGACTTTTTTTGATCGATTGATTGTTGAGATATTCATTTCAATAGGTTTCAATTTATTTTCGAGGATCATTTCGTGATTGTCTGAAACAAAATTTCATAGAAACCTGACTGTTTGTCTCAATTTTGCGTGAAGATTTTTTGGACATTACAATTTTTTTTGGTCGGGGTGGTTGAATTCCAATGCGCGTCCGAGAAATAATTTAGTTAAAAACTAGTATAAAAGCTATTTTAGCTGCAAAAAAATGACTTTATTGACTATTTGCAGAAAAATGCGGCATTTTAATGACCAACACCAAAAAAGTGACTCGTTATTAACCCTGCGTTTCTGCTTGAAAAGTACGCCAGAAGAAGTGATAAAACACCCATGGCCCAACAAGTCAAATATTGTCGTACAACGATTAAACCTTAACCAATATGATGTCTGGTTTAGGGAAGCGCGCCAGAAAAAGTAACAAAACCTAAATCAACTTGATGTCTCTGCTTGGGAAATACGCCAGAAAAAGTGATAAAGTCCCGTCATCCCAACAGGTCGAAAATTTTCTACGTACGATGATTAATCCTAGCCCGATTTGATATCTTTGTTGGGGAAATGCGCTACAGTTGAGTGTTGTAGTGTAACATCATTCTACATGATGAATGCGCATGTTGTAATTTCATTGAAAGATTAGTGCAAAGAGAATTTATTATGTTGTGGCAACGATGTGATACTGATAAATGGCATCTTCTCAATTAGGATTTATTTTTCGATTTGGCAAATATTTCCACGATGTCTATTGCCTCTAAGCTCCATACTGCGCCGTAGTGTGTTCCACGCTCGAATACTCATCCATCGTTTTGAGTGCCGTGTTATCAAAACCGAATCATCAAAATTCGGGATGTCCAACGTAAGGTCAAACGAACTGTGAAATTGCTTTGGCTAATTTAGTTCGAAAACAGATGATGAAGCCTGCAAATGGTAGGCGAAATACGTATCTATCGCGAAGAAATATAAATAGTAGAATTTGATTTGGTTAAGTTTTCTTTTTTATTTAATTTCAGGTTTCGTATTCTACTAAAAAAACACTAAGACGCTCCAAAAAACTTCAGTCATACGTTTTGCACTTCGTCATCTGCCATGATAACCTTTCCCGTTATGCTGATCGCTGCAATCCACCTTGATCCACTAAGCCTTAGGAGAGTGAATAAAGTTGTTGTAAGCTACTACCAACATTATATTTGTTAATATTATTATTTGGAAAACTATATTTCCAGATTCACCATTGCAACACATATGGTTAAAGTTGTCCCCATTTTCTAACATTGATAGAAAATTTCATCAATAGTGACTGGTTACGTAAATTATAGTTTATATTACCCTCAATAATAATTATTAGCTTGCTGAAAAAGCTGTTCGCTCTATCGCATCAACATTGCTGATCGATGATGAATAAGGCGCCTCCATCATATCCATAGGAAATGCATACGCATGGTTGCATTTAAATTTGCAATATTGTGCTTCGTATTTCATGAAGAATATTTTCATACTCAGGGTGACAAATTTGCAATTAAAATTAAAAGTGTACTTGAAGATTAATTTAATTAGGTTACTTCGCATTGAGCCTATAACCAATTGTGTTTGTCAATACCATACAGAGTTTTAGCGACATCACAAAATTAATTTAAAAAATATTTTCCTGAAAACCTCAATCGTGGTAAATCCCTGAGCGCCTAGCTTTAGCTGTATGTCATATCACATATTAGATTCTCATCCAACTGTGGTTGCACCGTGAACAATTAATTCTGCGAATTTGTCGGTGGCAGTTCTGGGTTCTGTTGCAAACACGGATTATCGTATTTCCTCTCATCGACGTATGACAGTGGTGATGTAGCCAATTTGGATTGCCTTGATAATCACTTCCGCCAGCAAACCGGAAAATTAATCCGATCGTCACACTCTGTCCACGCGCTTTGTAAGGATTCCAACGTACGTCAGCGTCAAAGCATCCTGCCTCGCGTTTCCCCCACTCGTTTCAACGAAAGCCGCTCCTACCAAACATATGCATCTCTATGCGTTCCTTAGCTTCGAGCGGTTAACGGAGCAAAAGATAATTACGCGCGAATGTGGCCCTTATGAAACCATACTAATTTACGGAAACGGAATTGAACCATTTGTATAAAAGCGCTCAGAATTAACCGGTCCGCAATCAATCAGGATCAAGCACCATCACCGGCTGGCAATAAAGTGTTCAGTCACAGCAACGAACTGCATCACAACCCAGCAGTAGCCCTCCGGTAACGACCACGAAAGCCCGAAGCAACCGGAAGCAGTGGAAATGGATCTGGTGAAACTGTTCAGTGTGCTGTTAATCTGTGCCTCTTTGATCTTTGTCTGTGAAGCGCAGGTGAGTTAACAGCGTCAGCTAGAAATGAAATTAATTAGCGATTTAGTTTAATTAAACGCGGAAACGGATACGGATGTGCAATATCTCTTAGGACCGTACATATCGCGAAGGTAGCTGTAAAAAGTTCAAATGAAGATTAGATTCTCGTGAGCGGAGAGAAAGTTGCATTCTCGAATTAAATTCATTTAGATGCTTTTTTTGTCTTTTATGCTCAACCGCATGTAATTAGATAAATTATGAGTTTTATTAACTAAATTCCTCAAGTAACATAAACAAAATAAAATGAAATAAATATGCTATGAAAAAACATAATGAACCCTTTGCAGCTAATCTATTAACATAGTGTTAACGTATTTTATTGCGCAGCTCACATTTACACCATCCTGGGGCAAACGGTCTTCGACTCCGCTGGCGCTGAATATGCAAAACACTTTTGGCGTTCAGGATGGCTGTAAAACACCTGTCGACTCGCTGATGGTAATCTACCGAATGATTCAGGTAAGATCATGGACCGACCGTGCTGACAACGCTGTTTAATATTTACCTGTGCATTAATTTTCATTTCATTACTCGATGCAGACTGAAGCCCAGAAAATCTTAGAATGCAACCAGAAGTAGGCAGATAGAAGCTGTCATCGTAAAATCAACTCGACAGTGGATTCAGTTCCGACCAGCGGAGAATGCATTTTATTTTTTTACTCTACTTGATGGACACCAAAAGTGTGTATACCACCAGGTATCACGTTCACGATTCGTTTGCCTAATGTATACACATACCCATATAAGATAAAGCAGATCACAGAAAATGGCATAAGTGGAAAACCGTGTTATCATTTATGAGTCCTTGATTATAGTTCCCGATTTGCGTAATCTAAAAAAAGAAAGAGAAACATGTACCAATGCATTATTCCTAGTTTTTCTCCTACGTTAGAAGTGGACATGTTATGTAGTTCGAAGCAATCAGTGAAATGTGAATCAATCTTTTGTGCTCAAAGCAGGTGCGATTTCCGCCTACATATCATGTAGAACGGTAGCACATGAATGGCACAGGTGGTGACTCTAACATTTCGGGGTCATCATTTCGTAAAAAACGATCCTCGTTAGTAAGAGGCCTCGGATTGAAAACTAAATGAATCATTCTGCAGCCTTTGCGATTAAGGACAATTTGTCCTCAAACTTGGCTTTACAGTCTCGGAGCAATTTTCGTCATTGGCCACTTATTATTAACGGGAAGTGCAAGTGAGTATGTATATAAGTGGACTTACCTTTGCCGTGTTGTACTTCAAGTTGTGATGAGGGTTCTGAGGAAAAATAGAAAAAAAAAGAAATTTTCACTGTACAGTCCTTCGTTGTAATCTCAAGTTGCAGAAACAACTTCAAATTGAAACTGAAATTTTTATTAATTTTTTTTATATATAAGGGAATATTTGCAATTTATCTAATACTAGCTGACCCGACAAACTTCGTATTGCCACAAATTAACCTGTGTTGTACATAAATCATGAATCTCGGATGATCTTTGTTACAATCTCGAGTTTTGCAAGCCCCCAAGTGGGCGGCGCTTCCGACGGCGGGTCACCGGCAACACTCGCGACCGTCTCGTCCTGAATGATCTAGTGTTACTATAGAGTTTTTGTGGTCTTGTATTGACTAATGTTTTATGGAAGAGTCTCGAATTTCTCGAGTTCGATTAGTTTTTGAGTTTCGCAAAAATTTCTGTTTTATTTGTATGAGAGTCCATATCCCCCTACCACAGGGGTGAGAGATCTCTAACTATCGTAAAATAAATTCAAGACTCCAAAATCTCCCACATGCCAAATTTGGTTCCATTTGCTTGATTAGTTCTCAAGTTATAAGGAAATTTGAATTTCATTTGTATGGGAGCTCCCCTCTTAAAAGTGGAAGGGGTCGTAATTCACCATAGAAAAAATTTCTGCAATCTAAAACTCCCACATGCCAATTTGGTTACAATTGATTGATTAGTTCTCAAGATAAGAGGAAATTTGCATTTCATTTGTATGAAAGCCCACCCTCTTAAAGTGGAGATGGGCCATAACTCGCTTTCTAAAGGAGAGAGGGGTCTCAATTCACCATAGAAAAAAATCTTGCGTCCAAAACCACTTACATGTCAAATTTGGTTACATTTGCTTGATTAGTTCTCGAGTTATGAGAAAATTTGTTTTTCATTTGTATAGGAGCCCCCCCCCCTCTTAAAGTGGGGAAATCTATAGAAAATATACCATAGAAAATATTTTTGCCTCCAGAAACCTCCACATGCCAAATTTGGTTCTATTTGCTTGATAAGTTCTCGAGTTATGATGAAATTTGAATTTCATTTGTATAGGAGCCCCTCCTCCTAAAGTGGGTAGGGGTCCCAATTCATCATAGAAAAAAATTTTGTCTCCAAAAACACCCACGTGCCAAATTTGGTTCCATTTGCTTGATTAGTTCTCGAGTTATGAGGAAATTTGTATGGAAGCCCCCCCTTTTAAAGAGGAGAGGAGTTATAATTCCCTTTATAAAGAGGGGAGGGGTCTCAATTTACCATAGAATAAATTCTTGTCACCGAAAACACCCACATGCCAAATTTTGTTCTATTTGCTTGATTAGTTGTCGAGTTATGCAGAAATTTGTGTTTCATTTGTATGGGAGCCCCCCCTCTTAGTGGGGGGAGGGGTTTCTAACCATCACTAAAACCTTTCCTGGCCCCAAAAAACCTCTACATGCATATTTTCATGCCGATTGGTTCAGTAGTTTTCGATTCTATAAGGAACATACGGACAGACAGACAGAAATCCTTCTTTATAGGTATAGATATCAGGGTTATTTACATACTAGGTAAACATAAAGTATCAGAACGATGGTTCAAGTGGCACGATCTCTGTATGTATTAGTTAAATATGCCTACTACCCACATAATGTAAACAGATAAATCAGAGACAAACCAGTCGCAGACTGAAACAACGACTTTAATTTTAGACACATAATCGTAACCTTGGCCTTGGTTAAAACGTCTTTATGCTTCACCTGTGGCATATGAATTGACGTAAAAAGTAACGATTTGAATTCGGGTATGGAAATTTTCTCGATTGTTTTTAACATCCGTAAAAATATTTTCTATAACAATTAATTTAGGTTTACCTATACAGCAATCCCCCCAACAAGAACACTAATAAGGACCGCCTTAGTGGGATCTACGTATCATATAGCAATTGACTTAATTGGTTCCAACATGGCATAACTCGCGATCCTAACCGTATAGAACGCTTGGTGTCTTCGACAAAGTTGTTAAGTAGACCATGCGCTTTTCGTTGAAGTAGCGTACCTGTAATATTTCCCTATAGGTATATCTTGCGCTGCTGGCTATCTAAAAAGTGATGGTATTCCGGAATGTTTTTGTCACCTTCAATCTGGTATGAAAAATAGTTCAGAATTTTCTCAACGGGCAGCGCTGATGTACATGAGACCTTCTTGTGTACGCTATATCTCATAATTCATGTAACTTAAAATGTTACTTTCTACGCAAAAGTTTAAGTATTATCAATCGTGCAGATGGTATAGAAAATATTACAGAATACGAAGTATAAAATATAGCGTCACGTGGTAAGACAGCGTGGCGCTAGCCTACACGTATTATTTTTGAATAAGCTGTATTTTACACTGCTGACTATCTAGAAAGTTGTGGTTTTCGTAAAGGTTACTCAAGTGACTGTTACCTTCAAGGTGGTATAAAATTAGTGTACATTTGACGTCGAAACAGGAGCGTTGTACGGCCGTCATGTCAACTTTGCGAATGCATCTCTTGATTCTGCCAATCAACTTTTTGCAATTTGTGGTTCTCCAGTTATTTTTGTAGGTACACCAAGCAACTCAAAATCCCGAAGAAATCTTCTATTGAGCGCACCGAGACAGATTTTTCGGGTCGTGGTTTTTGGGTAAAAATGGGATCGAGTGGGTATTCAGGAACGATTGTGTTTTTTTGGCGTAATGCGATGATGTCCGGCCAAAACACGTATTGTTCATCCGCATAATGTTTTTGTAGAAACAGGATCAAAATTTTCTTCAAACATTAGTCTGCTGCATCTTAATTGATAGCCAAACCACAGGGCTTGTTGTTGAAGAAACGAGAAAGAAAACGGTGTCCTTCTGCATCCATAATTTTGGCTGGTCTTCCACTACCTTGTTTACGAATAGTTGTCGGGCATCTTAGGATATTGACCAAACTCGTGACTTTAGTCATGACCTTGAAATGCGGTCAGGCATATATATTAATATTTTTTTTTTTTTTGAAACGATGATTCTACAATTGATGAAGGGACGTTACCGAGAAGGGAAAGTAATGAAGAAGGATTTTTTCGGGAATGAAAGGGAAGGGTAGAAAACAAGGGGGGGGGGGTAATAGGTAGCTATGGTTAACAAGTTGTCGTTGTGACTCCTGTCTTTTGTCCAATGCTGGAAGGTGCATGGGTCGAACCAAGCTGTAATCAGAGATTATAACCGGATTTGAACCCACAACACCTGCCAGGGCGTGTCGCTCACTGGTACCCGTGTACCTCTGAGTCCAGCGCCTCTGTGGCTCAAAGGTACACGGGTACCAGTGAGCGACACGCCCTGGCAGGTGTTGTGGGTTCAAATCCGGTTATAATCTCTGATTACAGCTTGGTTCGACCCATGCACCTTCCAGCATTGGACAAAAGACAGGAGTCACAACGACAACTTGTTAACCATAGCCCCCCCTTCCTTTCCACCCTTCCCCTTCATTCCCGAAAAAATCCTTCTTCATTACTTTCCCTTACCGTCCCTTCATCAATTGTAGAATCATCGTTTCAAAAAAAAAATATCTTAGGATATGGTAAACAGTCGAAACCGCAACATATTCGCTTTTTAAATGTTGTACCGTATACTTTTTGCCGAGATTTCTGTGGCAGTTCGTAGAAGTGTACAACGCGCTCCCGAAATGCTTCTTGTTTCGACATAATTTTAAGCAAAACAAGGCAAGCATAAACAAAAGAAAAAATATTGACAAAAAGAGCAGAGAGAGAGAGCTAACACATCCATACTCCCATTTTTCTCTGAGCTCGTTTGTTGTTGAGTATAGGGGCCTCAAAAAAATTCCAAAATTTTAGTTGTCACCCGTTATATTACATATGCACTAGCGCCACAGCCATACAAAATACCTTAATTTACTATCTCTATGATCAGATCAACTATAATAAATTTAGTTTTGTTTTCTTGTAGAGACGAGACATTTCTAAGCCTGCAGCCACATTTTTCCTCTAAATTTTCAGACCTTTACTAATTATAATTAAGCATACGGACGATAGGCACACGGACGCATATGGATGTTAAGCATAATCGACGTTAGGCATAACAACGTCAGACATAATGGACGTCGGGCATAATGGACATCAGGTATGGTGAACGATAAGCATAATGAATGTTAGACATAACGTGCGCAAGGCGTAATGTATGGTAGACATGCGGTAGGCAACGAACGCGAGATAATCTGCCGTTAGCTTGCAAGCGGCCTAATCAATACATTTCAAAAATACATTGCATCTGATGAGTCAGATGCCCTACCAATGACCGAAACACAAATGACCAAAGCACAAATGGCAGAATCACGAATGGCCGAAACTCAAATGGACGAAATAACCAGTTGCGTAGTAGATCTAATGGCCGAAACACGCATGGTCGAATCAATCACGAATCATCGAATGTCATAGTAAATATTCGCGGCCTTCGACCTGCTCAAATGTTGGTTGTATACTGTCCATACTCTCGTTCGGACTCAACTAACGGACAACCCCTACTAATCAGTAAACCTAGTGTAAATAATTGTTTTGAAGCTGATGCTATCGCCATCAACACTCGCGGGCTGTTTTTCTGCCAAGCAGTATTATGTCGAAAAAATTTGCGATTTTTCTACGTGACCCGTTTCAACCTACTGAATTCTTACGGCCAACTTCAGACGCAAAAACAGGCACGTCGAATTCTTTTTAGCGTTCACTGTCTAGTCCCAACAGAAGAATAAAAAAATCTCAGATCATAATATTGTGGTCATTTAATGTTCAAACCAAATGAATTTATGTTTAATAAGCGGCCCCGGTTGTCATTGTATTGTGACAGCGACGATTGACTAAAGCGCGTATTCATAGGGAAGTGAAGTTTTGTAAATTATGTCTATCGTCCATTATGCTTACTACCGTTCGTATGCCTACAGTCGATATAGGGGTAAGCAATGACGTGAAATATATCTGCTACACTAAGTTCCCGAAGAAGGTCCTTTTGTGACGATTATCGAGAAGGAAATGTTCTTCGGGGCTTGCGGTGAACGTGAGATAGACAGAACAAAGTGCCTGCCGGAAGTTGCCGACTTTATCAAGAAGCATCGCGCAAACGAGAATGAGGTTTTTAGACCGAACGTGGTCGCGGCCCATTTCGAATCGATTTTGCTCTTTTGATTACTGCACCTCAACCAAGCAGAATTTGAAAAAGTGATATATGGGACACTTGTAGAGCAAGTCATTGTTTACAATACTGCTAAAGACAGCAATGTTTTATCTTTTTTTTCACGGTGCTATAGGGCGCCAAAGTCGAACCGACGCTGTATTACATAGGGGACAGTAATCAAAAGTGAGACAACAGGAACAGTGAGTCAACGGGAATAGCTACGTCATAAAACATACAAAATCCATGATATTTTCATGGAAAGTGAAGTTTGTGAACCTACATCGCATAATGTAGTTTGAGAAAAATTTTCTGATTTTTTAATATATTGTTCAATAAAAATCAGTTTTGGTGAGGTCAAAGTAAATTCTCTTGCAATCATTTTCAAGTGATTTTCAACAACAAGATACAAATTAAATTAAAATTAAAATTGCTGAATGGCATCACATACATAGTAATAAGAGTTAATATTTAAAAAAAATATGACAATAGAATTGTTCGCTAACTTCGCTAGTTCACTATTTTTCATAAAACATTTCTATTGGCAACGGTGAGACAAAGAGACGTGGACGACACTGAGACATAGCTTTCACCATGCACATTTTTTTGATTTTTTGTGTTTAATTCCAAATCAATACACAGGGATTGACCGTAAATGAATTCTGAAGTGTAAGTTAAAAATCAGATGCCAAGAATTTGTCCTTTATATGAGAATAAATGTATATGGGAAAATAATCGCAATTTTTAATCATACCCAAAAATATAATGTATGCGTTATACACACAATAAGCAGCACGATCTCTAAACTATTCTTCATTACACAAAAATATGGTTTAAATTGATTTCAAATAGGTGTCTCAGTATGCAATACCCGTTGTCTCACTCTTTACACCTTGTGGTAAACAGTGACACTTCCATTACACTTCCACATTTGTGGTTATAACTAATTTAGCTTATAACCAAAACGACTGAAACTGTTTTTCAGGCAACAAGAAGGATATATCTTTCCAATGGATTGAAGAGCTCGTTGGTAGCTATCATCAAAAAAAATTTAAAATTTTCGAAAAAACAGTCTCATTGCAGACGTCTCTCCCCTACTTCTAAAACCATTTATCCAATTAATTAACAAGATGCTCTTCAAGACATAGGATTAATACTGGACAATACTATTAATCCAATAAGCGCGTTTTTTGATAATCCAGAATCCAAGGCTGAAACTTGAATATTGATTCATCATTTTTTCAAAAAACATTGAATGAACTTGATATCATTACGTTAAAATGTGCTAGTGAGCGCCGGAAAACAGTTTATTCATCTTTCAGTAGTTGCATACAGTAAGCTAAACCAGTTTGTTTTCTTTTTTGTGCTACCATTTCAACTGCCAAAGCGTTGCCACTATATGAGCAAACCACGAAAGTCTGCACACCGCTTTGTTCGTAATTATACAGGACAATATCTTCATTGGTTCTACTGACTTACTATCCCAGCTGAAAAAACGAGCATCTGATGACTGACTTGCCAAGCCAACACTATATCCCGAGGCTTCTCAACATCACGACGAAATAAAACTCAAAACTAAACGTGACTGGACCAAATGATTGCAAAAACTGAAGAAAAGATGAACATATGAAACAAGTTAGCACTCCAGCGACATCATCTGTCTCTTCATAAAAGAGGACTTTCTGCTCTTCTCTGCGATCAAAACCATTCCCGTTTTAATTTCATTACACTGGTTGACAAAATAGGAGAAATATCTACAGCGAAACACATAACATCTTTGAAATTGCATGTGCATCAGAGGAAAAACAATTACTTTCATTCCAAATTTTTTCATAACTGTAACACCCCATTGATACAGTGGAAAACCAACAATTAAGTCTCTCAACTTTTATCTAAACAGGTTCACCAGTGTTGTCCACTCTTCGTTAAATAAGATGAACATTCTAGGGTTCAACTCGGAATGATAACTATCAAACTGCAATTAATAACCAATCATCATCAGTGAAGTTGGATGGCAAGGACAGTCTGTAGAACATTACTTCTGCAGATACTAGAGGAGTGCTCTTGAAAATAGTTGAATCATTTTGGTTTACGAGTTTAGAATTTTATTAAACGAATAAAGTGGATGAGAATACAGTATCGAGTCGCATTCAAGTAACGAAAGTGGATTGGATAAGATGCGATATTTCGCACGGCAAACGGTGCTGGTTCTCACGCTTTTGTGCTTGTTCCGGATCGCTAATGTGAATGCTCAACAAGGTGATTTAGGTGAGTGTGCTTCAATTATCGGTGGGGATTCCACCTTTGTCGTCTGAGAACAAAAAAAATCGAATGAATCTCATTCATGTTGTATCATTCGGCAGCGGTCGGTGATGAATGTGTGGTCCAGCGAACGAACGCTCCCGGTATCTGTCGGTTCGTTTCTGAGTGTGCATCTGTGATTGATGATATACGAAACCGCCGGGGAAGTCCTACAAAGTGTGGATTTGCGAACAAAGTGCAGATAGTTTGTTGCTCAGACGGAGTTCAGCTAAGGACAACATCAACCGATGCTCCGATAACATCGACCATGATCAACCATCCCCGGATAGTGGAAAGTGCGTTAATGCGTATAAGGTGGCATCCGATTACATTGTCGGCTCGAATTTTTGAATATTGATAACGTGTTTCATTATTTGTCGTTTGATTTTATTCGGTATATACCTATTGTGTGTAATTGTTTTAATTAAAACGACTCATAGCAAATCAAATTATGATAAAAACCTTCAATATTTTGAAGTACACACGAAGAGATCCGACGTTTGTAGTAGCAAAATTCTTTGCAGCGACAATGTGACGGTGCATCGAAACGCCCTTTCGTCAATCAAAGGTGTTGTATTATTAATACCTCCGTTTTCTCTATATCTCTCCTCTGAACTTTCCCACGCATTCAATCAGAATGTGCTGAATTCGGCGAGGCCGTATTTTCCAAAGAGTACGTCAGTTCATTGGGCGTCGATGAACCGAAGCTGCACCGGCTGGACAAGTGCGGTCACAAAGCAGTCGAGCTGATTGTTGACGGTGAGGCTGCAAAATCGAGGGAATTCCCCCACATGGCACTGATTGGCTACGGTGAAGCACCTGCGGTACACTACCTGTGCGGTGGCTCGTTGGTATCCGACCGGTTCGTACTGACCGCTGGCCACTGTGTCATCTCAGCTCAACAGTGAGTAAAATGTGTATTAGGTCACGTTCTGCACAGGACAAATCATATTAGATTTCTTTGCAACGTATCGAATCAGTAACTAACTCATTTCAGGTTAGCCTCGAATGGCTTTGGCAGTGCTTTTCCCAGTTAACTTTTAAAAGGTAATTTGCTTTGTGTGCTGGCTTAGCCAATGCACTGTTCAAAATAAGCAAAGAAATTCAATCAGACGGAAACGTTTCGAAGCAATTATCTTCTAAAATGTAATGGAATAAAGCTACATAAGATGAGAAACATAAAAATTTTTTGAGCAAGTATGCTCTAAAAACGTAGAATTAGAATACCAGTGAAAATGAAAAATTTAATCGATTTCGCTGGATATGGAAATATTTATATTGGACAAAATTTATATAGATTTGGATAAGCTGTGCAGCGATAAAACAAAGCCAACTTTCGCGTTATCCATTGCGGTATTGACAATATGATTCCTTCTCGACGAATTAATGCCCTATTTGGGTGGAGCTAAAATGGATGTTGAATGTCATTTTGAAATATTAAATGATGGGCCGGGTTACAAAAAGATGATGTTGTCGAATTACTTATGGAATTACAACTGGATAGAATATTTGGTGTGACAGCGGCAATGTGCATAGTCTCATAGTGAGTCCCAAGCAATAATTTTAATGCTGCTTGGTTTTATTTGAACTTTATGAAGGTCTTATTGTGATATTAAACATTACCTCTGGATGTATTATGGTATTACGCAATTCCAAGATGATACGAAACAAAAAACTCTTATAGCTATCCATATAACCATTAAAAAACAATTTATTGTGGGTACTTATTTTACCATGATAAAACTACCCAGGTAACCAATAAGCTTGAGAAATGCCATTTAAATGCAAGCCAATAACCATTTAAGTTACCTTAGATGCTACTTTGGCAAAATATGCGGCTACTTTACTGCTAATCCTCTTATAGTGCTGACAAGGCTCATTTACTACTGATTACCGACAAAAAGAGTTTGAAAAGAAATTTGGATGCCAATTTAATGCAGTTAGGCAATCAAGAAGCTAATAAACAGCAACGTGCAGTATAAAATGACAGATATGCTAATAAGCGGTCGATTTACTGCTTATGATAATGCTTATTGGTTACCTGGGTACCCATAAATGGAAGACAGTCACATCTGCAAAATCATGCAACTTCGAAAAACGCTGTTGAAAGCACGATAATTTTATCTTTAATATTGAATCGATTTTGGAAACAAATCGTCCAAATCGTCATAATATCACTTGAATGTACATAACAGAATACTTTTACAAGCAATTTGTTCATAAGTGACTTAAAATTTGTTATAAAACTTAGAAAAACTGCCGAAGTTACTGTTATGCGTTTATTTGTGCTTGAATAAGCAAGAGTAAACGCATAACAGTTTCAGTCACAGCATACCTTGATCCTTGGGTTGCCGGTGTCTCGACAGTACTTTCAAGACCACGTGTCGTTGTTATTTTGATACCGTGACAGCACCAATCGCCGCACAGTTCCAGTGGCCGCGCCCCCGGCAATATTTTCATTAATTACATAAAATTAAGATAAAAACATATAATTTTTTGCATACAGTTCTGTTTTTACACTTTTTCTGTTTATGTTAAAGCAAAATAGACAACCAGGCGACGCTTGAAGAAGCAAAGAAAACATAAATTCAAGTGATACTACAAGACGCCATCTTCGCAAATTTGTTAGCTGACAAACTAAAAAAGTGCATTCTTGAATTTAAGAATTTCTTGGGACGCGTATCAAAAATATTCCGCAAAAACGGAAACGAGAAGTGAACTAAACATTTCTCCATATAAAATGCTGCACATTTTGATCGTTGTTGCATTTTTGCTGGTATTTTCGAGTGTGCGGCCATTGGTACAGCTAAAATATTACCGTATCCTATCGCCGCGCATGGGTCTTTGGAAGATAGCATCTACTTATAGAACCAGCAAAAGGTTATGGAGAATGTTCTGATGTTCTATTGTACAACAGTTCTTCTAAAGGGAGGGATTGTTTTGCATTTGGATGTATATAGAAGTATTTTTCATATATTTTATATTATTTTGCTTTAAAAGACAAATAATAGAAAAAACTATTGAAAAACATGTTTATGATAGTAAAACTTATAACAACATATTAGCAGTTGAATATAATATAAATGTTTATTGAAATAAATGAGTACGAAAAGTCCGCGGCGATTGAGTTTGAGCGATTGAGGTAGAAAGACTTTTCTACCACTAATTATGTGCGCAGGGATTGGTACATGTACATAATGCACTCGAAGTCGTGTTAGTGGCAATAAAACGACGTCTTTAATATTTTTGTCTGAAAGCGTAATAAAAACACTAACCGAAAATGTATATTGTATAATAATATGTAAAAGCAGGGATGGTTCGATCACTTTAACTGAATTTTGATTCATTAGAGAGTACCGCCTCAGCCGAGCCAAATTTGACAAAGTTATGTATGAGACCTTTGTAAAACTGGTTATTATCAATAATTTTGCTGAATTAAGTTTTGCTGTATCTTTTATAGTTACAGCGCTACAATGCTAGTAACTCTTTAGTGACTAAATGAACGTTCATTTAGTTACTAAAGAGGTACTAGCATTGTAGAACCGTAACTACAAAAGATACAGCAAAATTTTGTTCAGCAAAATTGTAGATAATAACTAGTTCTACAAATGTTCAATACTTCATTTCAACAAATTTTGCTTTGAGACGGTACTGTCAAATGAATCAAAATTGAGTCAAAGTGATCGAACCATCTTTGTGTAAAAGACATATTTTTATACATGCATTTGTGTACCACCCAACGTACTAAGTGCGCGGTGATTGGTGCTTTCGCGGTAATTCAAATGCTCGTTCATTCAATTGTTCAAAATGTCCGTTTTGATTCAAAAATCTCTTCCTGGCCTTTCCGCCTTTTTTTTGAAATTTGTTATCTTGTGTTTATAGTGGGGTCGCATGATGGGGGTTGTTCGACTCAGAAGCTGGTCGCTTTCCTGTGTGTCCGGAACACTCCCAGAACGTGTCCGAGTATGACCAATGTGATCCTGGACACTATATATGATAACAAATGAACTAATTCGAACTAGTTTTGCAATTTCGAGTACCGACTTAGAGATGTCACATGTTGTATTTTAGTTAAATTCAGAAACTGATCCTTGTAGAGGTATCCGGAACATTCACGGACCTGTTTAGATGTGGCCAATGACGTCTTGAACACTTTATTACTTACTTACTTTACTTACTTAGGTGGCTTGCCGTCCTAAGACAAAGCCTGTTGAACAAAATTTCTCCATGTAACTCGGTTAAGGGCTACCGCTCTCCAATTCCTCGGACACCGAGTACTCTCCGCCAGATCTCGCTCCACCTGGTCTAACCATCTTACTCGCTGCGCTCCTGGTCGTCTTGTTCCTACCGGATTTGAGACGAACACCATCTTTGCAGGGTAGTTGTCCGGCATTCTTGCAACATGCCCTGCCCATCGCATCCGTCCAGCTTTAGCTACCTTCTGGATACTGGGTTCGCCATAGAGCTGTGCGAGTTCATGGTTCATCCTCCGCCTCCATACTCCGTTCTCCTGTACGCCACCGAAAATCGTTCTTAGCACTCGTCGTTCGAAGACTTCGAGCACTCGCAGGTCCTCCTCGAGCATTGTCCATGTTTCATGCCCGTAGAGGACAATCGGTCTAATAAGCGTCTTGTACAGGGTGCACTTTGTACGGGGACTTAGTCTGCTCGACCGCAATTGCTTGTGGAGCCCATAGTAAGCACGACTTCCGCTGATAATACGCCTCCGAATCTCACGGCTATCATTGTCCGCCGTTACCAGTGAGCCAAGGTAGACAAATTCATCGACTACCTCAAACTCATCGCCGTCGATCAATATACTACTGCCCAAGCGGTGTCGTTCGGCCTCGGTTCCGCTGGCCAGCATGTACTTTGTTTTAGACGTATTTACCTTTAACCCAATCTTTTCTGCTTCGCGCTTTAGTCTGGCGTACTGTTCAGCCACCGCCACAGATGTTCTGCCGATAATATCCATGCCATCGGCAAAGCAGACGAATTGACTAGATTTGTTGAATATCGTGCCCCGCGTGTTGATATCCGCTCGGTTTATAACACCTTGTAGCGCTATGTTGAACAGCAGGCATGTAAGACCATCACCTTGACGAAGCCCTCTGTGTGATTCGAACGAACTTGACAATCCACCCGAAATCCGAACACAAATCCATCGTAGATTTAATCAGTTTGATGAGCTTCCTGGGGAAGCTGTTCTCGTCCATGATTTTCCATAGCTCTTTCCGGTCGATGGTATCATATGCGGCTTTGAAGTCAACGAATAAATCACTCGAACACTTTATATGACTACCAATAGTCTAGATTTGCAAATCCGTGTATTTATAGGTGCCACATGATGGGTTTGTTGTGATTCAAGGTGTTTCTATGTTCAAATCCCATGTATTTCGGAACTTGTTCCCACTATGAGATGACTTCGGAACCGTACATCCGATCCAAATTCTCTTCAATAGTGTTCTTCTAGGCCATAAAATATTTCGTTTGACAGTTGTTGCAATCGAATCGGTGTAGGCGTTTCCAAAAAACAGATGCTTATTGATATACTTTCACTACTGTGACTGTTATGCGTTTATTTGTACAAACATAACTTTTTTGTTTGAAATATTGAAAGACTAGATAATTTAAAGATCATTCCCAGGTTTATCTCAAAAGTGGTGGAAAGTCACATGGGACTGTTATGCGTTTATGGGCAGGGTACTGCCACCAACCAACTGCTACTCTTCGCTACGGTAAATGTGTGAGCCGAAAGAAAAGTGGATATCAGACTTCCTGATGATAAACTGTCCGGTACGGTGGTGTAATTGGGACTGCATCTGACGCGAGATTGAGAGTTGTAGGCTCAAATCCCACCTGGACAGTCAATTATTTTTTACAGTTTGCATATCATTTTTCCCAATTCATCCGATTTTTATTTTTCACAAAAATACATTTGTCTCCATTAAGAAAACTGGACTACGAGGTAACAAAGACTGTCTTAACTTTTTTTTTATCACTTACCGGTTTGTAGAATAAAACGGGAGTGGCCGTCAAGCAGCGAAAAATATAATTAGTTGCTTACTTACTTAGTTGGCCTGACGACTTGTCATATCCTGAGTAACATTCTTTTTCCATCTAATTCGGTTCATGGCAGATGGTCTCCAGTTCCACGGGTACCCAGTGCTCGTCAGATCTGGCTCCACTTGGTTTTGCCACTTCGCTCGCTGGGCCCCGTCTTGTTCCTGCCGGATATGATGCAAAGTGCAAATCCCATTTTTGTAGGATAGTTGTCCGGCATTCTAGCAACTTGTCCTGCCCAATGTATCGGTCTGGCTTTAACTATTTTCTGAATGCTGGGTTCGCCGTAGAGACGCGCGTCAAGCCTTGGGTATAAACATCTTTTCTAAGACTTCTAAGACGCTTCTTCATCGTCAGCCTTCACAGCCGGTTATTAGAGTACAGGACAGTTACGGGGCTAGTGCAACAATCCTACTGACTCTGTCTAGCAACACCGCCTAGCCGAGATTCGAACATACGATGCCTGACTTGTTAGACCAGTCTGTTGCCAGTGAGCTAAGGTAAAAGGTAAGTTAAGGTAAAAGAGCTCGTCGACTATCTCAAACTCATCCCCGTCGATTACCACGGTACTTCCTAAGCAGTGCAGCTTCGAGAGACAACCCGTAGCTTTCGGCGACATCCGACTGCTTCAGTCGCTTAGATTATCCCGTTGTGGGTGCCGGTATCGAACACAGTTCACAACAGATAGTTTTTGACTTATCTTAACCATCACTAGGTAATGGTCCGAATCAATATTAGCGTCCAGATAGGTTCATTCATCAGAACGTGGTCGATTTATGATTCCGTCTGGTTCGGTGATCTCCAGGTATAAGTAGTTACTGGCTTGCAAGGTCCGCAACCAACCCCACAGTGTCCCGGAGGACCAACGTAGCTCGAAAAAACCCCCCTTCCCTGTCAGTATACGATATTGGTTTCCACCGGGATTGGTTACCCGATTTCCACTGAGGTTGCTGGTATCCCGGCTGCTACCACGACTGGTTATGGATAGCAGTTGCTGAATAAGAGGCTATGGACAACAATAAGATCTATTTTATGCTCAGTGCACATGGTACCGATAGTAGGCATTACCCAGCCGTTTACCAACCAACCTGACTTTTGAAGAGGTTATATAGCATCGGAAGCTAGTTTTATAATAGTCATTAGAAGGTTCTAGTGAAGCTCATAGCTTTATTAGCGGTTTTATCTAATTGGCATGAAAATCATTAGTGGAATAGAGAATAGAAATATTTCCTCTACGAAATTTGGTTCCTGAGATATTTGTTTTTGAAGTTGGTAAATGTTAAGCACAAATCAAACTTTTCTGACATACCTAAGTCAGAAATAACAAAAAACGCTATTGTGACTCCTAGAGCGCCATAAATAATTTTGTGCGATAGTTAAAAATAAATATTTGTATTGAATCTAGAACTAAAACCGCGACGTTTACTATCGAAAAGCAAATTTTATAATGACATCATTTTTTTGAGGATCGTAATACAGGTCATACCAATTATTTTCAGTGGACCTGCTACTGCAATCCGGTTAGGCGAGCTTGCATTGGACTCCTCAAATGATGAAGCCTTTCCGGAGCTGGCAAATGAGTGAACATGTGCAAATATATCACCTCTGTTTTCTAACTCCTATCTCTACCTCCACGAGGTGCCGGCTGGGGTACGGTAGTCAAAGTTGCGCACCTGGTGGTACGCAACTTTGGTTGTCGTATGCAGACAGAGAAGGTGGAACACTCGCCGTGTGGTTTCCGGCTACCTAATCATGCAGTTCGGCGCAGGATTTTCGGAGGGCGCGGCTGCGGGATGTGAGCACACCGGGAGAGAGTTATTTTCTCAGCTGGCTTAGCACAGAGAGAGAGACTCTTAATCGGTCTGTTTTACACAATCTGCACTTACGCCCTTTGGCGGTTGGGGCCGAATTGTACGTTTGGGCAAAAATTGAGCCACGGGACCTGATCTTGCCGGGAGTCGGCAAATTAGGTGCCCCTAAGTCAAGGTCTACCTCCGTGCCGATGACTGAATGGCTGGAGGGGTGGAAACATGCCAGTCGCGAACGGAGTGCTTTGGGCATCTTGCCCCTACTGTGCCATGCGGGGCTCTGGTACGGTCGATCTTTGTTGTCCCTTGCGTTTCGTGGGAACAGCATAGTAGTCCTGCCCAATTTCCCTTATGGGTTTTACGCCAAGTGCGTTCTGGCCAACTTAATTGGCTTCGCTTACAATTTACTGTCTGATCTGTGTTGGAGATTGTTTGTGCATATACTGCGCTAGTCAAATAGTTAGAGTCGCACAAATAAATCTTCAACACAAACGGGCAGCAAATTTGTATTTATGCGAAAAACTTTTTAATGGCTCTGTCACCATCGCATTGGTTCAGGAGCCATATTTTCGCAAGGGGTACTTTCATTCGACGGATATTGGAAACCAGAACTTTGCTGTTTTCAGCAAAACTGGTATGACAAATCCTCGTTTGATGCCCAGGGCATGCATATTGTTGCATAGGTCAATAAGTGCATGCCTTATCTCTGAGTTGACTACTCGAGATATTTGTGCAGTCACAGTAGAACTCGTCGTGGATGATGTCCATAGGCGCTATGTCTACTGTTCTGCATACTTACCACACGATGAACCGTCTCCCAGCGACGATTTCAGAAATGTGGTGAGATACTGCCAATCTACTGGGCTTCCGCTCATTGTAGGCAGTGATGCCAATGCCCATCACATCATTTGGGGTAGCTCGGATATCAATCTGAGAGGCTCTAATTTGATGGAATATTTGAGTAGTACCAACCTTGGAATACTCAACATTGGCAATTGTCCAACTTTCATACGAGCTGGTAGAGAGGAAGTGTTAGATATAACACTCTGCTCTAACAGAATCAGTCATGAGTTGGCACAATGGCATGTTTCAAATGAGACACCAATATCTGATCATTGCTTTATATATTTTGATCATTTGGGTGTCTCCTTGAACGCTGCAACATTTCGCAATCCGAGATTTTCTGACTGGGAACTCTTTGAGGAGGAACTGGCGACGAAATTTCAAGGATTCGAACCGACGATTGAGTCATCGATCGACTTGGATGTGGCTGTAGATGTCACAACATCTTTTATTGCGGAAGCTTTTGAAGTAGCTTGCCCGCTAAAAACTATTAAAACGACTAGAGGAACACCGTGGTGGAACTCTCATCTCGCGGAACTAAAGAAACGATGCAGGAGAGCCTGGAATAGACGTCGGAGGGATGGCGTGGAGCCTTTCAAGCAGGCCCGGAAAGCCTATGCAAAGGCTCTACGATCTTCAGCACGCACGAGCTGGCACAGGTTCTGTAGCAACGTTTCCAGTTTCGGCGAGGCAAGTCGACTTAATAAAATACTGTCAAAATCGAAAGATTATCAGGTTAATAACATTCGAAGTTCGAACGGTGAATACTGTTCGAATGACAATGAAATCCTGGAATGTCTCTTTTATAGTCACTTTCCGGGCTGTGTGGAACCTGAAGTTCGAAACGATCCAGAAATCGTTTTAGGTGGCTTAGACTCATGGGCTTTTGCTCGGAGACTTGTCACAACTGAAGCGATTGAGTGGGCCGTGAACAGCTTCTCTCCATACAAATCTCCTGGAACAGATGGAATATACCCTATTCTACTGCAAAAAGGATTCAAGTACTTCAAACACATTCTGAGAAGGATGTTTGTGTGTAGTATTGCTATTGGGTACATCCCAACTCAATGGCGTGAAATAACCATTAAGTTTATTCCTAAAGGTGGACGCGCGACATACGAGCAAGCCAAAAGTTTTAGACCAGTCAGTCTAACGTCTTTCTTGCTTAAATCACTTGAGCGGATTGTTGATCACCACATCCGCGAAACAAGCTTAGTAGAAGTTCCTCTTCATTCAGCACAGCATGCTTATCAAAGTGGCAAGTCTACAACCACTTTATTACATGATGTGGTGGATAAAATTGAGGTTGCTTTTTCACAAAAGGAATCTTGCTTAGGAACTTTTTTGGATATTGAAGGCGCGTTTGATAACGTATCTTTCGCTTCCATTTTGGAGGCTGCTCGTTATCATAATGTGCCTTCAATAATCATAAAGTGGATAGAACAAATGCTTAGTAACCGATTGCTTTTTTCGTCCTTACGGCAAGCAAGCATTTGGAAGCAAAGTGTTTGTGGATGTCCACAAGGTGGCGTTCTCTCGCCTCTTTTATGGAACCTTGTGGCGGACGGCCTATTGAGGAAACTCAATGGTCTAGGCTATCCGTCATATGGTTTTGCGGATGACTATCTCATCCTAGTAGTTGGAAAGTGCATAAGCACATTATTTGACTTAATGCAGCAGGCACTACGTGTCGTAGAAACGTGGTGCCGAGAAACTGCACTTTCGGTAAATCCGAGCAAAACATCTATCGTCTTATTTTCAAGACGTAGAAATACCAATGGAGCTCGCGCTCTGCGCTTTTACGATTCGGATGTTGATGTTGTGAACGAAGTGAAGTACGTGGGGTTGATTCTCAACTCCAAGCTTGACTGGTCTACAAATATTGATTTCCGAATTAAAAAAGCGTGCATGGCCTTTGGGCAATGTAGACGAGCAATTGGCAACTCTTGGGGGCTTAAACCCAAATACATACACTGGTTATACACGGTCGTTGTCAGACCAATACTGGCGTATGGTTGTCTTGTATGGTGGCAGAGAGGGGAAGTTGTGACTGTCCAGACAAAGCTAAACCATCTTCAAAGGATGTGTTTAATGGCAATGTCTGGTGCATTTACTACAACTCCTACTGCCGCCCTAGAAGCTATTTTCAATATTAAACCTCTACACTTCCACCTGAAGCAAGAGGCACTAATATGTGCTTATCGACTACACGCGATTGGCCTTTGGCAGTCTGTGGACGGTTCCACTGGTCATACTCGATTGTGGTCGCAAATTGTTGCTGAGGACAAGTTTGCCCTTGCTCCTAGCGATGTAACGCTCATGCGTACTTTCCCGTATAGGACTTTCTCAAGTGACTTTCCTCCTAGAGAGGATTGGATGTCAGGCTACATGGAAAGGAAAATTTCCGACTATGTGGTCTGTTATACCGATGGTTCCTTGTACGAAGGTCGCGCGGGTGCTGGTGTTTACTGCCGTGAGCTGGAATTGGAGGAATCCTATTCGTTGGGTAGTTACTGCACCGTTTTTCAAGCTGAAATCTTTGCAATTATGTGCGGAGCTCAGTTTGCACTTCAGAAAGAACTGATAGGCAAGATTATCTACTTCTGTTCTGACAGTCAAGCCGCTATAAAAGCCCTTTGTGCGGCTAATTCTAAATCTAAAACAGTCATTGCCTGCCACACCCAATTAGAAGAACTAAGCATTCTAAATGCCGTTCATCTGGTTTGGGTTCCTGGCCATTCTGGTATAACCGGAAATGAATGGGCTGATGAACTAGCAAGATCTGGAGCAGAAAAGTCGGTTTTCGGACCGGAACCTGCTTTACCAATTGCGGCATGTTGGATAAAACAAAAGATTCGATCTTGGTTTTCATCTGAACATGTACGTTATTGGGAAAATCTTAAAACTTGTCGTCAAACGAAAAGTTTCATTGTTAAGCCTTGTGAGAAGGTTGCGAAATTTCTTTTGCATCACTCAAAGGTAAATTGCAGTATTCTTGTCAGATCACTGACTGGTCACTGCAGACTAAATTATCATATGGCTACGATTCAGCGAGCTGAATCGTTTCATTGTAATTTATGTGAATCCGACTACGGTACACCATATCACGTAATTTGCAACTGTCCTGCAGTAGCACAATTGCGTCATAGGATCTTTGGATCCTACGTCTTAAATGAATCGGATTTTAGGAAACTAAAATTACGAGACATTTTGATGTTCCTTACCGAAAGCAGTATTGAGCTATAAGCTCTTATTTATCATGAGTATACCCCCCAGGGGGTGTACTTTTGATAAGTTAACTACCAAGGATTGCAGTATCCCCTCGGGGGTACAAAAATCTCTCGGTATATATATGTTTGTGTTTGTCCAAATTCCTCATCCACCCCTTCCTATTCCTCCTGTTTTCCTTCCCGTCCTCATCAGGTAAATGATGACACGGGCAAGATGGGCAAGGCACAAATCTTCCACAAGATTGTGAGGAACGTGCTGCTCGAGCCAAAGATGCTGATACCTGATACCTGATAGAGAATAGAAATATTTCCTCTACGAAATTTGGTTCCTGAGATATTTGTTTTTGAAGTTGGTAAATGTTAAGCACAAATCAAACTTTTCTGACATACCTAAGTCAGAAATAACAAAAAACGCTATTGTGACTCCTAGAGCGCCATAAATAATTTTGTACGATAGTTAAAAATAAATATTTGTATTGAATCTAGAACTAAAACCGCGACGTTTACTATCGAAAAGCAAATTTTATAATGACATCATTTTTTGAGGATCGTAATACAGGTCATACCAATTATTTTCAGTGGACCTGCTACTGCAATCCGGTTAGGCGAGCTTGCATTGGACTCCTCAAATGATGAAGCCTTTCCGGAGGACTTCGGCGTCGCTGAACTGATTCCGCATCCTGAATACAAGCAAACCTCACAGTATAACGATATCGCTCTGATTAAGCTGGACAGAAAGGTTATCTTCTCCCCGTACATAAGACCGATCTGTCTTCCGACAAAGGCTGACTTCAATAATAATCGTGCCATTGCCACCGGTTGGGGAACCATCGGGTACGGAGAGGGAACAAGCGCAATTCTTCTCAAGGTAGTGCTGGAAATGTTTACCTACGACGAATGTGACAGCCAGTTTGAAGCGAATCGTAGACTGAAGGATGGTATACAACGGGAAAGTCAGCTATGTGCCGGCTCACGAAACTCCTCAAAGGACACATGCCAGGTCTTACTAAATGAGTTAGATATGGGTAATTGTAATCTAAAATTTTGTGTTTTTTGATATTTATTTAGGGCGATTCTGGTGGGCCGCTTCAAATCTATAACGACGAAAATGTCTACTGCACATACACAATCATCGGAATTACATCTTTCGGCAAATACTGTGGTCTGGCAGGATCTCCTGGTGTCTATACTCGCGTTTATCAATATATTTCATGGATCGAGAATCTTGTATTCTAGACAATAAAATACTTTCTGAGAATACAAACGACTATAATACTTGCTATCGTAAAATTTGATGACCACTGCTCTTTCAGACTTTGTCCCGTATTGGAAAACCCAGTATCTTGAAAAATAAAGTTTGATTGGCATCTTTGGACAAATAACATAAATAAACTCAAGTCTAAAATTATAATAGCAAAAGACCGTATTTTTGATAATGACTTAACTACCTAAAATTTACTAATCTGTTTTTATCAAAACAGAATGCTTAGCAAGTTATTGCACTGAAAGTGTCATTCTAACCACAATTTTAAATTTCTAAATGTGTAAACAATTTTTGAATTTGTATAAACACAAGCTTTTTTTATGCGATTGATAGTAATACACACACTTAAGTATGCATATTTGATTTTTCCAACTACCTGTTGAGCAACGTTTTCACGTGAATCAAAAATACAGGTTCTTTAACATTAACAAAAACTCACCTTATCGTTGATAAATATCACTTATAAACAACTGATAAATTATTGTACTCAGCTTCAGTCCGATGGTTCGCTTTGTGGGTCCATATGGCAGGTTCAGCAGTCGTTCTTTCTCTTGTTCGCTGGTACATTTTTCGTAGGCTAGATAAAGCTTTTTGGCCGTAGGATAGCGATCGACAATGGCATTTACTTTCTCAATCGTAAGCAACTTAATCTGCAGTAATTGTTTCATAAATATTTCTCGAACTGTGCAGTCACGAGTTTTAGACGATTGCATGTTGAAGGTTTCGAATGAAAGTAATGGGACACGTTTCTGCTTAAGGTCGAAAGTGGCTGCCGAGTCATCGGGTAATTTAGAGATGTTCCAGAAAGTCTTATCCTGTAAAAAAGTAAGTAATATAAGTAATTGTATTTTAGATTATTTCCATTACCAGAAACTTACCTTAATATTTTTTTCAAGAAGCTTCGTCATAATCGACAAATACTGTATTGTGTGGTGATGATTCTCTGTATATTTTACAATAAACCCCTGCACCAATGTGTTTAGAGCAGCCTGCGAGAGGGTACTAGCTGGAACTCCAACCTGACGATTGTTACCTAAATGCTCTACTAAATAGATAACATTGGCCAATCTGCACTGCTTCAACCGAAATTTCTGCTCGTGAAAGCGACCGTCTTTCAGACTGCTAGCCAGATCATCGATTCTCTTCCTTTCCACAATATATGGAAGAATGAACTCTCGGCCATTATTATCACGCATAATCCACAAAAAGTCACCCACGCTTAATCGTCTAACTTCATGTTGCACATGGTACTGTTCCAGCTCCTTTAGCGTTCGATCTAGATAGCTCTTCGATTTTCCAATCATTTCTTGAGTATCCACCAGCAAAACTACTTCAGGATTAGATATTATCACATTTTCGCTTTCACAAACATCTAAACTATCGAAGATGGAATCATTTGGCATTTCAAATTCATCCTTTTGTACTGGCTCTTCACGTTCACTAGCAAACGTTAGTTCTTGACCAATTAGTTTGTGATAATAAGGTTGACTTTCGTCATTCAAAATTTGTTCCGCCTCCCGATCAAGTTTTGAAACAAATGATTCTTCGTTATGGTTGTTCTGCCGGTAAACTTTTAACCTTTTCTCAAGTAATTCACATATAGTCTTGCCAAAGTCTAGTAGCATAAAGCAATCCCGGGCAGAGGCAATCGGAAGTGGATATCGGCGGAGCGATGTTAGTGCTTTCTGCAAAGGTATGCGGCTCATCGAGTTCCGCTCCTCTGCTTTCGACAACATCTCTTGGAGCCACGTTTCGAACAACGGATTGGGACACCGGCACCTGATGCCGATTTGACGAATTTCATTATTGATAACGGCTGTGTCCGAAGGAACCTCTAACTGGCGATTTATACGGATTTTACAAATTTGCTTAGGCATAACGACATATACACCAAAAACATATATTACAATCTAACTAAAGCCAAAATGACCAATATTTTTATAATTTTACGCACGTTTTTAACTAAAAACTTCTTCTTCTTCTTCTTTCTTCTCGTTCGAACCGTCTTTGACAGCTCTGTGTGTATAGGGCCAGTTACTATGACTATATGCCCTGTGGATATATTTAACGTCAATTTTGACGCAGTATGACCTCTCTTAAGTTTTTGATATTTAAATAGTATAGTAATATTGCAAATTGCATCAAAAACGCGAAATGCAAAAATCTTGCAAACAGTTTACAAGCAAAATGCTAGCAGCGAGCTGTCAAATATTTATGTCAACTTATTGCAAGTGTCAATCCCGACCCCCCGGCTCGTCGCCATTTTTCTGTGACTGAAACTGAAACGTCAAAAACACTGGGCGGGAAATCACTTCATAGGAAATCAATGCGACGGCCATTGTTGTTTGGGGTACAATAGTGAGGGGTCCAACTTAATGGGGGTACTGTCAAACTCTGTAGACCAAGATAGCGATGTCGAGGAGGTGGTCAATCCCAATAAATTGACATGAATAATTGACGGCTCACTGCTGGAATTTTGCTTGCAAAATGTTTGCAAGTTTCTTGCATTTCGCGTTTTTGATGCAATTTGCAATAATTCTGTTTGGGTATAGATTTTCAAACGGCGGTGACGTTATTTTCAAAAACTTATACTGTTAGATACTGTTATGGTTGCTCCACCAAAGTTGTTTTCCGGATGGGTTTAGTTCTCCGAAAGGACAACTGACTTTGCTAAATTGAAGTGTTTGCTGATATGTAACTTGAATTGTTTCTTTAATTCTTCATCTTCATCAAATATTTCCATACATTCATTGTAGAATGCAATTAATCTTTCTTGTGCATCACGTTTACAGGATTCTTGAATTTCTCTCATAATGTTTTCCCATCGTTCTTCTTCCGAAACTGTTGACGTATTTTCTAAGGCAACTCCGTTGGTGCTACTGTTGGTAACGTTCGCGATTATGGCGTCTCTCTGTTTTGCTGTATTATCTGCGTGGTAGGGGAGCTGATTGGTTCGTTGGCGTTTCCGTGTTTTGTTTTGATCCTTGTTGTTTTCCTTATATAGTTTGACTGCTGCCTCGATTGGTTTCCTTTCCCGATTTGTACAGCTCCATTGTTCTTTCAACGGATTGCCTCTAGTCCTCTCTGCAAATGTTTCGTTCAGTATTGGAAACTCGTCAACTTTGCTTAGCGGTTCATAAATATTTTGGCTTACAACGGGGTAATGTAAGCGAGCTTCTGTAAAGGTTAGGTTCTTTCGCGCCATTAGTGATTTAATGTTATGTTGTCTTTTTCGTTCTGGGCACTGTTGATCTGCTGATTTGTGATTTGCGCTCCGACAATGTATGCACCACTGAGCTTTGGTACAGTTATTGTATTCTTCGTCATTCTCATGTCTTTGAGTGCATCTTTCACATCGTTTTGCTCCTTTACAGTTGTCTGTACGATGTCCGAATCTCAGACACTTGAGGCACATCGTAATTTTTGGGGTAAATGGAAAATTTTTGCTGTGACAGCAAAAGAGTTTTACACTACTGGGAAGTTCGTTTGCTCTAAACGTTATAATGAGACGATTTATTGGGATTGGATCGTAGTTTTCTACCCGTTTTGTCATTCGTACTACATTTACGATGGGAACGTCGCACTGTATATCACCTTTGATATCTTCAAAGTCGATGTCAGTGGGAACACCAGCAATCATGCCTGATATACAGACCAGATGTTTCGGAATATACGCCTTGTAAATGTTACTATTGTCATTAACCATTTCGACAATTTGGTTTGCCTTAGTGTAACTGCTCAGAAATACCATTATCTTATATTGGCCCAAATATTTCATATCTGTGATGAACAATTTGTACTCAGGCATTCCACGCAAATATGCTCCTAATGCAAACTTGTTTATTTTGAGGTTATGTTCGCTCCTGTTCTTCAGTTCGATGTAAATGCGATATGGCGCCGCGTCCATTGCATTGTAGGTTATGTTTGTGTACTGCCTACTGTTTTTCAACGAATTATCCGCGTTTGTGTTTTTATTAGACGTTTGTTTGGGTATTGTTCCGGTATATCGGTCCGGAGGATCCTTAAGTCCCCCCATTTTAAAATTTATTGACTGCTCTCAGCCTATTCGTTATCCGTTATCCCTCAGATAATAAAATTTTTGATCGATCTAATTCTTTTTACAAACGACTTGTCTGTGTTAATTAACATTAAAACTTCGCTTTTCGCTTAAAAAGAAATTTTCGTAATTCACACGCGGAAACACTACCAATCGCTCGCGGCGTGACAACGAGAATGAACTAAAAACTTCGCTTAATACATATTGCAAAACCGTTAAACTAAACCAAACGTCACCACAAAGCGAAAGCACAAACTAATAACAAAATATACACGGCAGGCCGATTTTACTCAACCGAAGTGTAAAAGACACACACAGTTTTTTATACCCCCGACCCCGACGGATCGCAATATCTCAATTTCTCTCTTAGTTCCGAATAAGTTATTTAGCCGGTTTCGCTAATTTGGTTTTGTTAAGGAATAGAATCTTGCATTTTCGTTCGATGGAATACAGAATAAGCTTGTTAAATCTCCACTCAGATATAAATGAGACAAACTCAGTTTTACACTTCGTTGTTACGCGTACGCGTACGCCTTTTTCAAATTTTAGTCGCGATATGTTCTCACCTATCGTTACTGCATGTTGAATATAAAAGAATATGTCAAGATCTGCTGACAGTTTTATCCTCCTACGCAAAAATTTTCACGAGCTCTAATTTGGTCGGAAGTGTGTAGTTATTTTAATATTAAAGCAGTTAAATCTCATTAACATACTCCACGGTTCTCTTTAGTATAAAGAAGCACATTCATTGAGGTCAGTACAGAAAATGATATATTCATGCAGGTAAAATTTCCTTTACATAAGTGCTAATTGATTTCACAGACGGCTGAAATACTATTAGAACGATGTCATTCAAGAAGGACGTGGTCCTACTAATTAAGCCCTACTACTGGGTCAACATTCTTATGAGTATTTCATATATTGCGGCCAAGCGTGCACCAATGATCTGCAACTATCTATGGACTTATCTGTTTAATCAGCAAGATCAATGCGAACTGGATGGCCGAGAGACGGAAATTTTGTTCTTTTTGCTGATTGTGGTAATGATTCGAACCAGAAAAACGGGAAGCGTTACTATGATTAACTACCTGACATCTAGTTTTACCTACACTAAAATAGCCAATCTAGGATTGTGGTTCTACAGCGATATTCGATTAGGTCTAATTTATGGAGCACTGTTCATTCTAGTAGCACTAACTCTTCCGGAACCCACCTATTCCGGACCCGATAACGTTGTGTACTTGCGTTCGGAAAACGGTTTGGATGAAGAGCTGGAGCGAGACAAGCGGGTCAATTGGGTAGTAACTTTCTACACTGTATGGAATCCGGCCTGCGCCAACTTTGCTCCAATTATCGCCGAGTTATCGGCGGAATATAGTCTACCTAATCTTAAATTTGGTAAAGTTGATATAGGACGATTCCCAAGCATCGGTCAAAAGTATCACGTCTCCGATAGTTCATTTAGTCGGCAACTTCCCACAGTGATATTGTTTCGTAATGGCAAAGAAGTGGCCCGCCGACCGCACGCGGATGCCAAGGGTAAACTGGTTAAGTTTTTCTTCTCTGCCGACAACGTTAAAGCTGCCTTCGATCTAAACAACCTCTACAAAGAGTGCAAAGAAAATCCAATCAAGGGACCAAAAGCAATTGCATCGACCACAGAAAAGAAGAAAAATTAAAACAAATATTGAGTTGTGAAATAATCGTATAGCATTTAGGAATTGTCGATTTTATTTGACATAAAATGTGTGCCGTTTTAATTTATGTTAGTTTTGTGATCCGTCGGATTTCGTAAAAAACGAACAAGCTATTTAAACTAGATAATTAAAACATTGTCGTGGCGTAATCTAGTATCTAATTGCAATTAGTGTAAAAGTGATAATTATCTATTCGCGTTGAACGAATACGTTTTTCAAGCATGCTACACAAATCACGAACCTTTTCGTCCGTCAAAGGTTTGGTACAGTAATGCCATTAGTATAGTCTAGACCGCCTTCGCATTCATCGGTCTTGTGTTGAAATATTTTTAAGGTCGCAAACAATGGATCGAAGAGAATGTTTATCGTAGTCAATAAATCTAGTGCATTTTTTTCGTTGAAAACCTGCATATGTTCATTTTTTAAAAAAACCTCGTTATTAAATATCCTCCAACAAAACATTATGCACAATGTTTTCAAATTAAATTTTCAGCGAATCACCATCCATCAATGCTCAATCACATCGGAAAATTATTTTTAAAAATAGTAAGGGCTTGCAGACAAGAATATAATAAACAAAAAAACAGTTATGCATGATTCTTATATAATCCGATGTTTCTTATCAATTAGCGTGGGACTGTCTTTATCCAGTTTTATCACTTTGCGCATTTCATAATTGATTGATAAGGTTAATTTTCTAGTAAACGCTATGAAGGGCGCTTTCCTTGTATGCTGTTGCAATACTTCTTAACCTTCTGCGGCAGAGGTACCCTAATTTTAACGATTATGCTGACGTGATAGTCTGCTGGACGCCTAAACGTATTATTGAATTCAGTTTTTAATGATTTCGCATAACAAATCTTTTTCATTTGTCTGTTTTCGGTGTCTGTCAGATTGTCACCTCAGCCGCAGAAGGTTAAAATAGTATTTTGGAAAAGTAGGAAAAATGCCACAATCGATTAGCAAAAGAATGCTAACTTGACTTTCGTTCAGTTTTTTTCTGTCAGTTTTTGTTTGAAATTGGCCTTGAAGTGCGACTCTGGTCTAACAAGCCCGTCATCGTCTGTTCGAATCTCGACTGAGAGAGACTGTAAAGGCCCAGACACAATGCATACGGATTTTACTACGTTGCGGCAATTTGACAGTTTTTCCATGGGTTTTCTGTCAAATATCCGCAACGTAGTAAAATCCGTATGCATTGTGTTTGGGCCTTAAGTCAGCAGGATCGTAGCACTAGCCCCTCGTAAATGTGTTGTATACTTATACACTTGGCTACGAAGCGTATCGTACAAAAAAGAATGTATGTAATTCATATTTAAACGCGAAAAATCTGCTTTTATTATTTCACAATTAGTTTTAACAAAAAATTTATTTCGCTGCAAAAATATGTTACAAACAAAGTAGTTTCTTTAGTTGAAACTGTATTTTACAGGTTTTATTACAACAGAATAGATTTGGCTGGGACCTTTTAAAATGACGGTAATGCTTTGTTTCTTGTAAATAATAAATATATCTATCAATAATGAGAAATGAAAAATTTGATCACATCAAGCTAGGACCAGCGAACTCGAACAAACCCACGTGCATAACGTATACCGTTATGAATCAAGTAAGACAGTAGGAGTGCCCATGGATTATAGTATTGCAAATTGCATCAAAAACGCGAAATGCAAAAATATTGCAAACAGTTTACAAGTAAAATGCTAGTAGCGAGTTGTCAAATATTTATGTCAACTTATTGCAAGTGTCAATCCCAAGAAATTGACATGAATAATTAACGGCTCACTACTGGAATTTTGCTTGCAAAATGTTTGCAAGTTTCTTGCATTTCGCGTTTTTGATGCAATTTGCAATAACGTCCCAGCACATGATTTCTGCCGGTACCGCCTACCAACAAAACTTTATAAACCTGGCTGAGAAACGCTGGCAACGGCTTTAAACTGGGTTGCATTCCAATCGTCCTGATTCTACATTACGATCGGGCCCGTTCCGATCCGTTGATCGTGACCAGCTATGGTAATGCATGAACACGGTTTTCTAAACAGACGAGCGACATTGGTCCGAGTAATGAGTGTCGTCCGCCTCTCGAGTCCCAAGACGCGACGAGGGTTGAGACAAGGTGATGTTTTAGGAAGAATCTCAAAAGAGATAAACGCGCACCTTCTACGGACGGCAACCGTTGATGGCAACGAACTAGAAACATTGGCGGAACTAAAGGGGGCTAAGCCCCCCTAGAAGTGATTTAGCCCCCCCTAGAAGTGATTTAGTCCTCCCTAGAAACATCGATTTGGCCGACCAACAAAATGGTCGAAAAAAATGCCGGGGCTATAGCCGCCCCTAGAAATGAGCTCTTGTTCCACCAATAACTAGAAATGGTAGATAAATTCGTGTATTTGGGATCGCTGGTGCTCGCGGACAGCAGCAAAACGAGCCAGCAACACATTCAAGCGAGAAATCGGTCGTACTTTATCCTTCGCAAAACGCTACGATCAAGAAGCATACGCCGATGTAAGAAGCTGATGATGTGTAAAACCCTCAATAGACCTGGACTTGAGACTGTGACGCTGCTTACGGAGGACATATGCGCTCTTGCTGTGTTCGAAGTTCGCACGCGCACGGATAATATTAAGCGAAGTACAAACTGAAAGCGGGGAGTGGCGGAGGTGTATGAAACACGAGTCACATGCACTGCTTGAAGAGATTCTCATCGTAGAGCTGGCGAAATACGGTAGGCTGCAGTGGGCCGAACACGTCGTACGGATGCCAGGCGACAGTACGACGAAACGAGTTTCTTCACCAACCCCACCAGCACCAGGAACAGAGAGGTTCAACGTGCAAGATGGCTCGACCATGTCGAAAGTGATTTGCGACTTCTGAAACGCCTGATGGGAAATTGGCGTCGAGTGACCCAAGATCAAATTGAATGGAAACGACTACTTGAAACAGTGCGAACCACACCGGCTCTATACTGCTGATAACGATGACGACGAATGCCTACTTTCGAAGAGTTAGGTACTCCAACTCTTAAAGACGGATGGATTTGAACACGTGTAGGATACGAAATTACTGATTTGCTGTTGAATGCTAAGCGGTGGAGAGTAAAACAAAGAGAGCTTAAGAAAATTTTCTAAGCATTTTTATTTGAGATTAGTAATATGGATTATGGGCATGCACAGTCTGCATACAGTTGACCGTGATCCTGAAAAGCAAAAAGTTCCAGAAGGCAGGGATGGTTCGATCACTTTGACTCAATTGTGATTCATTTGACTGTACCGTTTCAGCCGAGCAAAATTTGACAAAGTTATATATGGGACATTTGTAAAATTAGTTACTGTCCATAATTTTGCTGAATAAAGTTTTACTGTATTTTTTGTAATTACGGTGCTAAAATGCTGCTAGCTCATTAGTAGCTCAATGAACTTTACTCTGGCATCAATTGTTTCAAAATATTCATATAAGTAAGAACGAAATTATTAAATTAATAAAATATCGAATACCGGTGTCACCTCACTTAACATTTTTAAATCAGAGCACATGGTGACTTTAGGTGAGTTAATCGAATTAATCTATCTGGTGATTGTTATGAGATGTAAAACTGGTAACCCGAATAACACAATAATGCGCTTGTTGATAATCGATACTCTAAAGAATCGATTTCAGAAACATCGATCTCGTAGTAACGATGTTTTTGGCAGTAATCGCCAAAAATAAGTTAACAATGTTACGCGATTCAGTTCGTGTTTGTGTTCTATTTTGTGGTTCAAGAGTGCTCTAGTTTTTTTTATAATGACACGATAATGCTTCCACTTTTCTGTTAGAGGAAAATCTCCACTAATATTTCGTGTATTAGGGTCCCTACTTTCGGTTCCGTCCCGTCCGAAAATCTTATTGGAATCTTACCGTAGAAAGGAACGAAATAGGATTAATTCGCAATGACTGCCGCTGCAATTCAGTATCTTAAAAGCCCCGAACTCGTGGTTAAAGTTCAGGAGTTTTTCGGCATTGAATATCTGAAGCAGCAAAAAGAAAAAATCGATTCCGGTGAGCAGACTAACAACAGCAATGGTCATGGGAGCTGGCCAGACAAGAAAAAAGCTGCCAATGGAACCGCGACGACAGTGACGAATGATAGAAATGATAAGAATCTAGCGCAAGATAGCAATAATGATGAAAAGTATCGAGTGAATAACAAATTTTGGTATTACTTCTTCGTAATTGGAACCGAGCTGGGAGATGAGATTTTCTACGCTACTTTTATTCCTCTGTGGTTTTGGAATGTGGATAGCGCTGTTGGTCGACGTGTCGTCATGGTTTGGTCAGCAATAATGTATGTTGGTAAGTTTTGGTCTGAAAAAAATCTACAAGCGAAAAGCTGTAATACCATCTGCCCCTTGTATTGCAGGTCAAACATTGAAGGACATAATTCGATGGCCAAGACCTAGTTATCCCGTTAGTCGGTTGCAAAAGAAATGGGCCCTAGAGTACGGGATGCCATCCACGCATGCGATGGTATCCGTAGCAATACCATTCTCTGTTTTAATATATACTTATGATAGGTTCAGCGGAATTAGGTGGAATCTTAAACACAGGATCACTTATTGTGCCATTTTTTGCAGGTATATTTATTCACTGCCGTTCGGGTTGGCATTCGCTTTGGTTTGGTGTGCGGTAATCTGCTTTAGTCGAGTTTACTTGGGAATGCATACTGTGTTGGTAATAGATTTACTTGATTTTACTGTTCTCTAATCCATACATATTGTTTTTTTTTATCAGGACATAATAGCCGGATTAGTCTTAGTAGTACTACTGATGATACCATTGATTCCGATCGTAGACACATTAGATTACATTATAGTTACTAGTCGATGGTCGCCAATTTTTGTGTTGACTGTTTCCATTACGCTTATAGTGTTCTATCCAGATTCGGGGATTTGGACACCGACAAGGTACTGCGATAAAACATTAGAGAACATTATCAGATGATCGTCTATTTGTTCCTTATAGAGGAGACACTACCCTTACGGTCAGTGTTTGTGCCGGAATCGAAATTGGCGCTTGGTTGCATTACATGCTTGGCGACTTTACGGCCCCGATCAACCCGCCACCATATGAAATCATTTGGCCTTCATATGCTATGCTGGGCATGCTGCTGCTCCGAACAGTTCTCGGATTATGTTGCATCGTGGCGACACGTGCTTTGGGAAAGTCGATTTCATACGCATTTGTCTGTTTTCTACTGGGACGCGATAAAAATGAGCTACGCAGATCGGAAAATACTCTAGAAAACAAGAACAAAATCATTGTTGAATTGTCGTACAAGTTTTTCACCTACGGAATGATTGGCTTTAACACACAATATCTCTTACCTACTGTGTTCAAACTGTTGCGTATAGGTCGACCTGATTTCTATACAGAAATTTGATTTCACTGAGTACAGACGAATAAATCGTTAAACATTCCAAACGCGACAATGCTTCTGTTGACGTCTACAGTGAATATAGATGGCCGAGGCAAGCACATGTTATTTTTTCTGATAGAATCGAATGTAAACTTCTTAAAGTTCGTTAGTGAAGTATCTCCACTTTTCCAGAATTTCAATTAGAATTTTATCATCCAACGTGAATTGTTGGTTTCCTTAGCAAAAGGAATAAATATGGTACAACAAGCAACGATTAACATATTTGGATTAATACTAGTGAATACTTTTAATACGAATTAAATTCAACATCGTTAAGCAATTCTATACAACGTTTTCTCGTTTCTTACTGAAAGAAAGATTTTATCTCGTCATCATAATTTATTCTAAATTTAGAAATTCCAAAACACATTAACCACGACTTACTTGTAGGAATATACCTTAGTTTCGATTAAAATTTTAATTTCAATATAGTTAAATATGAAACACTGTTTGTATTTTTTTATCACAGTATATTTTACAAATTGAATAATTTTGTCTAAAACCCATAAAATTGTTTAATGTACATTTTTACAGTCTTTATGACATTAGCAACGCAGATTAACAAACTTGAAACACCATCAAAATTATTTACAATAATAAATTAAAATGCACATTAACATATCCCATCACCATGAAAAAAACGACAAATTCCCAATAGCCTTTATAGTTCTTCTCTATCCTCGACCGTACCTTGGTCGCTCTCCCGCTGTCATAGATCGAGATGTAAATATTCGGCAATGAATACGCGGAACATTTTGACTAGATTTTGTACAGTTTTCAAATCTACGGCAGAGCCATCATCAGCCAGCTTATGCCACACTTCCGGGAAAGGCGTAGGAATGATATGCAGAACAGGAACCTGCCGCTGCAGGAATGGAATGTGGTCATCTTCAATATAAGCGTAGAACGATCGAGGCTGGAAATAGCGAGCTGGTGGTGGTTGGCTAGGTACCACGCTGCTGTATGCGTCGTGCTCTAAATGTCCTGATTTGTCTAACCGCTCTTCGATTGAAAGAAGGTGAGCATACCAGTTTTCGGTATCTTTAAAATAGCTATAAAAGTTTGGATGGGCGGCCCCTAGTAAATCTAGCAGCACCAGTATATCAATGCGCTTTAGTTTGTCTTCAGCTTCCCAGCGAGACGCCAAATGTCGAGCTCCGTAGATTGAGTCCGTCGGACCCCACTGTTTGAAGGCTTCTTCACCGTCGAAAAAGACAAACTGCAGGCTCAGTTTGTTGCTTGATTTTGTACTCTCAAGCAACGGCTTCATAGAATTGGCCAAATCCAACAGCATCGCACAAGGAACTGCTGAATCAGTCGCTCCTATAAACACCTCGTTCTTGAAGTATTTGCTATCGTAGTGACAGGCAAGAACAAGAAAACGTTCCGCGTTTGGATTAAGGGTTGCCACAATATTGGAAAACTTCAGCATCCCAAATATTGGTGTGCTGTCCTCGAATTCGTCCAGTTCCACTGTCCAACTGAGTTTTTGCATGTAGTCCACTATATACTGTCGAACTTCTTCATGACCGGGTGTTCCCACAACACGTTCTACTAACAGCTTCTTTAAAACATCGCTCAAATTGTTCGATTTCGATAAAGTAGATAATTGTTCTAATCCTGCAAGAGAAATCTCTTGCGGACGATGATTTTCCTGAAACACGTGAAAAACTATTCTAATTTTATTGTTCTTAACAAAAAAAACTTTATGCATACCTTTGTCTGGTCCTGATTCGCTGGAAAATTGACCTGGGCTTGTATTTGCACCAGAACTACAGCTAAAAATACGTAAAATCCCTGCTTTCGTGGCATTTCTGATCACAGCTTAAAACTTATAATAGAACACAATGGAATGCTTTGTGTTTCGCATGTACAATGATAATAGCAGGCCAAAATTCACACTTGTGCACTAAAAAATGGCATTGAAAACCCCACTTTTTTGCTTGGAATAGTTTGTTTTTAATCACAGAATTACACACAGCATTTCATAACCAATGCAAACGTCATTATCCACACCTGCCAATCGCGTCTGAACTGTTTAGGGTATACTCTCCTGTAATGAATCTTTGCTTTTAATTTCGACTTAGCACATTACATATGAATTCCGAAGATTTAAAGTTAAGCTTAAAATGGATGCAATCAGTTGTCACACAGTCGTTTTGTGTATTTGATAAACTGATTGAAGTCTTATCTCTGATAATGAACGAGATATAATACGGAAATATTCATCACTACTATGTTGGACATGAGGAGAGTTTAGAACTATTGACAATTTTATTTCAACGATTTAATAATGATAATTTATAAGAAAAATATCTTCAAAACAATAATTATGAAAAACACGTGTTATAATAACACTTACATAATGCGAAATATTAGCAACTCAGAAAACAAATCGCATCCATACTAAAGTAAAGTTGGACCGACTGTGATCAATGTTATCAAGTACAATTGAGCTGCCAAAAATCGTTCCAAACGAATAGGAAACAAAGTTCACCGTTTCTAATTCTAACAACGAACATCATTGTTACTTATTTTATATAATTTAATCCAGCAAAATAAACCTGTCGAACTAATTAATGTCAATCAAATCAACGCCATTTCTTGGATCAAGAGGGCTTAAGTTGCTAAAATTTTTCTAGTGATTATGGTCGCTGGATGGTCTTCTAACTTACTAACGTATTCTGGTGTGATATCCCATACCCATAGGATTTCACATGCTTAACAATGTTCCGTCAACGTACTCGGACCATGGATGTCCAAGTTTCTTGGCCTTGGTCCACGTGCTCTAACCATTTAGCATGCTGCGCAACACTGTGTCTAGTTCCAACCGGATTCGAGGCGAATATCATTTTTGCGGAGTTGTCGTCCGAGATTTTGACAGCATATCCCGCTCATTGTATCCTTCAAGCTTTAGCGACATTCTGGAGACTGAGTTCGCCGAAGAGCTACGCCAGCTCGTGGTTCATCCTTCTCCATACACCGTTCTCACATACCTCGCCAACGGACACGACGTTCGAAAACGGCCCGTGCTTTCAAGTCCCTGTCAAACTTTATCCACGATTCGTGTCCATAGAGGGCTACCGTTCTTATCAGCATTTTGTAATGATACATTCAGTAAGGGGGTGGGGGTAAAGCTTACCAGACCTTAGAGTTTTGTGGAGCTCGTAGTAAGCACGACTTCCGGCAAGAATACGTCTGCGTATTTCTATCCCGCAGCTTTTTTCCCATATCATTAACGACCCGAGGTACGTAAATTCGTCCTCTTCTTCGAACTCGGTTTCTCCTGCTAACAGGTACTTGGTTTTAGACGTATTCACGACTAATCCAATCTTCTCTGCTTAACGTTTCAGCTTGATATGCGCTCAGTATCCACCTGGAACGTCCTTCAGACAATGTCCACGTCGTCAGCGAAATAGATAAATTGGTTGGATTTCTTCAAGATCATATACCACATGTTAAGACCCGTACACGATGTTGAATATGAGGCAGGAAATGCCATCATATGGTCGAAGTCCACTGCGCGTTTCAAAAACGCGTGAAAACGCGCCCGGAATCCTCACATGGTACTGTACACTGTTCACAGTGGCCTTAATCAGTCTTGTCACCTTCACAGGGAAGTCCTTTTCGCCCATCATTTTCCATAGCTCTTCACGGTCGATACTATCATAGGCAACAGTAGTCCATTGTCGATCGCCCGCCCACAAAACCAACTTGAAAACTTCCCATAAATCTAAATGCTCCTTAGCGACAATAGTCGGCAAAAGATTATCTGAGAAAGCACTGTATAGGAGGCATTGAGAACAGTGATTACTCGGTAGTTTCCACATTTCAACTTGTCGCCCTTCTTGTATGCAAAGCCTTGGGTTATAAAAGTCTTTAATACTAAACCCTTCTTCATCGCCAAACTTCGCTGCCGGTGCAACGATCCTACTGACTCTAACGGCACTGCTCAGCCGAAATTCGAACATACGGTGACTGGTTTGTTAGACCAACACTTTTCGGGTAGCTGTTCTGTTTCCCAGACCCTATTAGCCGACACAGACAGGTAGCCGATCTTTTCGGTTGCACCTTAATAAGTTCCACTGTGTCGTAATATTAGTCAGCAATCTTGTTCTTGAGCTGCTCAAAACCACTTCACCTTTTGTGGCAGTCGGCACATCATTCGCCGTACTTATGTAGTCATTCCTCTTGTTGTCTTGTTATTCCGTCTCCGCGCCATTCAGGTACTCATTATTTATTTATTTATTTATTTATTTATTGTCGCCAATCAATATTGTAGGCCATTTTGAGTAACATTGAGTGCTGCTTCCAGCTTTCGATTACCCAACTTTCATCCGACAAGATCCCTACATCTTTACGAGATATGTTCAGTTTCTTGTAGAATGTACGCGTTTCCTGAGAACGATATAACTGCTCGATGTCGTCGCACTCCATTTCTTCCAGGATGAGTTTCTTAACCCAGAAAAACTGCACTCCCTCACCCAGAAGCGTACTCAGTAGCGACTTCAGATAACTTGAGTCGTTGCGGAATGTAACGTGGCGGGCGACGGTATCAAATGGGCCCTATTCTCACAGTCACCTCATCTCACCTTACTTCTCTCACGCGCCCTATTCTCACAGTCACCTCACCTCACCTAACGGCTCCCCGTTTGATTTGTACAGTCACCCAGGTGAGCGTGGTCACCTAGGTGACTGTGAGAATCGCAAATTGTCACCTCACCTGAAAAATTTAGGTGAGGTGATTGTGAGAATAGGGCCCCAAATGTTTGCGTCAAGATAGGTCTAACGTCGATGATGTATCCATCAATTAAAACACGTTCGAGTCAGTCTGTTATGGTGGTGTCCACGTGTATCGATATGGGAGGATATGTCGGAAGTAGGTACTTTGTACGGCCAGATTTTTGGAGGCGGTAAAGTTAATGAGTCCATGGCCATGTTCGTTCGTAATCGTGAGTGGGTGTGCGCTGAACTTTCCAATAACCGGTCTGATTTCCTCCTAGACAACCTGAGCGTCGAGGTGTCCGATTTTGATGTCATGTCTCGGAACGTTGTAGTATTCACGCTCAAGCTACGCGTTAAACGCTTCCGTATCGTCCTCGTTACTTTCTAGGTCACCTATTTTATCTTACCCTAGTTTTACTAGTCTCACTTAGCCTTCTCTTGCATTCGGATCGATAACGATTGTACAAATGGCTGAGAGATAAGAAGGGGGGTTGTCAAAATAAGGAAAAAGGCATTATTGCAACTTTCGAAACAAATAGAATTTGTGACACGAAAGTGGCTGGAATACAAAAAGGGAGTGACCTCTGACAAGTCTGTTTCTGCTTGCAGCACGAGGTGGGGCAGTTAGAGCCAAGTCTGTCCAGGGCTGAGATAAGGTGGTTGTGATAATGATAAAAGAGTCCATGCGGACAGGGCTAGCGCCATAATGCGTTGGTGATGATGAATTAATGAGGAGGAAGAAGAATAACAGAGCCTGATTCTTTCATACCCGTTATAATTGTGTAATAAATAGTATTAAATTGAATGAATGGACTTATCTTGATGTTCTCCTTCCTTTTGTTTATCCGCTTCCTGCCTATCTCAGTCTGTCTGGTTCGCGTTTCCAAATACATGTTAGCCTTTCGACGTCTTCAGGCCGTCCTCTCTGTAGCAGTCACCTATGATTGGTCTCTTGCCGCCCCTCACGACAACATTAATATCGTCTATAAAACTGCCAGAACTTTTGAAAAACAGAGCAGATGTGATATAATGGAGGCCTAGCACTCGTTCTCGGTAGTCATTGCGTATTTGTAGCGGTAGTCAACCTATTTTATCGGTATGCTCGTTAGATAGTCATCAAACTGAAGCATCCCTGTCACTGAGATAGGATGTGGGTGATGGATCATGTAGAACTTCACTTTGAGATATGTATATATATCATGTTATGTGCAAACAATCACTGAAGCAAGACTGGGTAAGATGTTAGCAAAGTTGCTAACCCTATGTGAGAATTATATTGAAGCGACAAATCCGATTGAAATACGAATATCATGGCCATATTTAAAGCACTACGACCATATTTTTTTAAAAGTGACAATGATGGTATACTGAGTTCTGAGGACAACCCTTCGCTATCGCTTGAATCAGTCAAAAAATCGGATACCTGCTTTTAGTTGAAGAGCTATACTTTAACAAGATCTAGGTAGAAGTAGAATTCCAGTTAAGGTCTGCCAGAATTGGGCAATGGACAGAAACATAATACCTCCCGAGGCTATAAAGTGTTTCGAGAGATACGCTAAATTTGACCGCGACGACAGCAGCGAAAATGGAGAGGAGCAGTCCGACGGTGAGTTGCCACCGTCCGACTTGATGGATTCTTCAACAGTAGCTCATCAACATTAGGAGGGACTTTGGAAGACCAGCAGCGTCATTCATGATAATTTTATCATGAATGCAAATCGCTCTAATAAAGGAGGGAAATGAGAAAATAACAATAATAATTAAAATTAAGTACATCCAAAACAATACAATAGAGGTGACAGTAACAACAATGATAGCAATATTAGTAGTAATAGTAAAATAATAGTAAATAAACATAGGAAACTGACACAGGAAACACAGCTACTGACTATAACTTCCTGCCAATTAATAATTGTAGTTTGGCAGCATAGGTATAAGAAAAAATTCCGACTCATCATAGAACACTCAAACATACATTCATACCTATACACCCATGCACACTCCAACATGCATATACATGTGTACATGTAGGGGAGAGTAGTCAAAAGTGAGACAACAGGAACAGTGAGACATCGGGAATAGCTTCGACATAAAACATACAAGATTCATGATATTTTCCTGCAAAGTAAAGTTTGTGAATCTATATCACATAATACAGTTTGAAAAAAATTTGTTAATTTTTTAGTATATTTTTCAACAAAAGTCGTTTTTGGGGGGGTCAAAGTAAATCTTATTGCGATCATTTTCAGGTGATTTTTAACGGCAAATCGCATAACTAATCCAAATTAAATTTACTACATGGCATCTCATAGGAATGAGAGATAAAAATAAAAAATATAAGACCATCGAATTGTTTGCTAACACCACTATTTCACTATTTCTTATAAAACATTCCTATTGGGAACAGTGAGACAAACAGATGTGGGTAATTTTCAAAAAAATATTTTGAGTTGAATTGTAAATCAATCCATATAAATTGATTGTAAATGAGTTCTGAAGTGTAAGTTAAAGGTCAGATAACCAGGATTTGACCTTTATATGAATATAAATGTAGATGTGAGAAAAATCGGAATTTTCAATAATGCACAACAATAATGTATCCTTTATGCACAAAAGAAACAGTACGACCTCTAAACTATTCTTTGTAACCAAAAAATATGGTTTAAGTTTAATTCTAATATGTGTCTCAGTATTCAATACTCGTTGTCTCACTCTTCCCACCTACCGGGGAACAGTGAGCCAAAAAGACACCTTCACATTTGCGTTTGTAACTATTTTATCTATTAACCAAAAGGGCTGAAACTTTTTTTCAGACAACTAGAAGGATATACCTCTCAAATGGATTGAAGACCTCGTTGGTAACTATCACCAAAAAATTTTTAAAATTTTTGGAAAAAAAGTGTCTCACTGTAGACGTCTCTCCCCTACGTGTGTGTATATTTTTCAGTGCTGTGCTGTCCATAATCGCATAACAGCCACAAATTCTATGGCAATCCCATAGAAAATGTCTCGATTACGCAAATAAAGACATCACATCATTTTTGAACACTCGTTCGTTCTAACTAGCGATAAATTTTAATTTTCATGAGTAAGTCAAAATCTCATGATTTCATCTAGGGAACTGAGTAAGCCCTCCCGGTGCTTCGGCCTGACCGGATTTGATTTAAAATCAAATCCGTTCAATTCCGCTCCATTCCGCTTAACGAGACACATACTACACGTAAAGGTAAATTATGCAATACTACATATATCTAACTTAAACTATATTACATTCTACATGCGGAACTAAGCTGTAGGATGATGCCGAAGAGCACAACAAACCACCTACCTATGGGAGGGAAAAAGGGAGTGACCTCTGACAAGTCACGATTTCAAGCTATTAAAAAAGTGAGCAGCGCGTTTTGTTACCAAAGAAATGGGCAATAACTCTGTTGTGGAATGAATGTTCTTTTCCAGACAACAAATTGAACTAATTTGAAGTTTAATTTTGCCATTGCTTGCAAATCATACACAAGTTTCTTTTTTTAATTAACTCATAACAAACCAGTTTTTTCTTAGTTTGAAACTAGTTGGATGACCATTAATGAACAATTAGTTGTTAGAAAAATTATAATTATACGTGATAGGTACTCTATGAAAGGATACATACATAAAATTTCAAAAAGTTCTTCTAGATTCTACATTTCTAAAAAATAATATTTTTAAATACATACTTAATTTAGGAGCGATAAGATCATATAGGAAACTAAGTAGCAGAATTTACCGATCATTCCTCGCTGGGTCCAGCGACGGCGGCGGCGAGCATTTTTGCTTTACGAATTTCCAATGCTTTCAACCGGTTTGCTGCTATTTTGGCTCGCATCTCATCCGATAATCCCGGTGAAGCGTCTTTTGGAGCGTTCGATGAACTTGACGGTGTCATAGTTATACTGTCCTCGCGTAAAGAATCAAAGTTCCTTTCAGAAACCGATAGATTTCCAATACCGGAAGTATTAAGGTTGCCGGCTCGTGAAATCGCAATTTGTTCCTCGAGCATGCTATCGAGCGGATCCAGAGGATTATTCAGTACATTAGATTCGTATGCTGGCTCTTCGATTTCTTCTCGTTCGTCAACCACTGGCTGTTCGAGCGTTCCCATTCGATATTTACTCATGTATGATTGCATCTCTCGCTTTTTTCCGAGACTTTCGATTTTGTCCAAACAATCATCAAAGGTCCACTTTGGAAACATTCGGTGAGCCCAGAGTTCCATGCGCTGCATGATGACCTTTAAATTTTCGGCTTCGTGTCCTTTTCCTCGAAACTTAACATTCTTGAAATAGTTTTCCATGTCAACAATTCCTCGAGGACCACGCAATCTTTCAACATTCAGCGTTACCCGGGGATTCCGAACTGTTCGTTTTTTTGGTTCCACCTTCACCGGTTCACTGACCTCATTTCCATCAGCAGCCGCTTCTGGATCGTCGTCCTTATCAAGTGGAATTTCATCGTCGGATAACACTTCACCTGCATTTTCCTCTATGCCATCAAACAGGGTTTCCAATTTAGACATGCTGCTGCAGATATGAAATATATGTAACATCCATAATACTCATGCAGTTTGAAATCTTAACATTATTTACCAAAAACCTAATCCTTCGTCCGATTCAGAAGAATGCAAGAATGATATACAGATCAAATTTGCAATTCAGATTCAGTACCTTCTTGCAGCAACTGAAAGCACATCAACACGATCAACATTCAACACAAGACAACACCGCGCGCAAATTATTCCTCTGTGTGTGTATGAAGTTGAGGGCGTTGAGGGGGTTGAATGAGTTGAATAAAACTGAGTGATCGAGCGTTCAGAATCGATTCGATATTTAGGACGAGATTGACAAGGGGTTTCTAGTAAGTCATATAAGTACGTGGTAATCAGAGATTACTTTCATCTTTTAGGAGTCGTTGAAATATTACGTAACGCCAAAAACGCCATTTTTACGACCCCCCACCCCCTTGTAACAATTTGTAACAATTGTTCCTTACACTCCAATCCATACCCGTAACGCGTAACTTTTACGGCTGTATTCGATCGCTCTGCCGATGTTTACGACACAGTAGCACAGAGAACAGACTACCAGGTAATCGACAAAAAGTGTGTAAAAGGTTTTTAAGTAATCTACGAGTAATCCTTCAATAGAGCACCCCTCGAGCAGTAAGTGGCAAACTAAATCTTGATGTCGCTGCCATCGCTGCTATGTAACTTCAGTACAAAGAAATATTGATAAAGGTGCATGGATATTTTTTGATGCGTTTGGTAAACTATTTCTGGAGGGCGCCACCGACAGATTTTACACACAAAACATTGATTACTTCTTTCGAGCCTGTTAATCTGTTCTCTGTGACCAGGCATGGTAAAAAATCGTATCAAAATGTTGTCATCGATACTCAATCACCGATTCAACTCACACAACCATCACCTTTTATATGATCACTCAGAGAGACCAAGCGTGTTCTCATAGCAGTTTGAATCATTTGTTACACACGAAACAAATTGAATATGAGCTGAAATGATTGCGATCATGCCTACTCTGTTTTTTTTTCAATCGCTGACCCTAACGAAGCGAACCAAAAGTTTGCCACTGAGCGAATCTGATCCGATTTTATTTTGTTTCTCATGTTCTCAATCGTTCATGAACCGAAAATGATTGCAATCATCATTTGAATCAGCTTTAATTTTGCTCCAATAAGTTCTGTAACTTCTGAATAAGTTACAAAGTGTTTGAATATTTGAAACATATGGAGAATAATAACAATATATTTTAATAGCAGAAGGTGGCAGAAGTGTGAATACCATTGAGTTAAAACTGAACGATCAGTGAGCGTAAGTGAACCAAGTTCAAACCGATTCCCATCGCTTACGTTCGTCTTGCGATTGTGTCGGTTCTGATCCAATCAGCATTTTTTCATATCCCTCCTGAATCATTTCTCTTTCGAGACTGGTTCGTGCACATCTAACAGCTAGAGCGAATCAGTATAGTTCTGGATCACTGCCGAGCGTTAGCGGTAGTAATCTTTTTACCTTTGACAACTTAGGATCGTAAATCAGCGATGCTCATTTGAGTGAATGACTTTTTCCATCCTTGTCTGTGACAATAGCTTAATGCAATTTAACTGACAAATTTAGAGTAATTAGTTTTTGGGTAATTTTGTATAAATTTTCTAAATAGTTTATATTTTCGATATTTTTATTTATGAAGTTACGTGTAACATTGTCGCTTAAAGCCCTCTTCCCCTAAAAAATGCGTAACAATTTGTAACGGATATAGATCATTTTGCGATGACGTCATTTTGCCGTCAAATGACACCACTTGGTGGTTTGTTTACATGTTTTTTGTTACATCCAGCAGTTTCGATTTAAAATTTCGTGAAGGATTACTGCATCAGTTGCTTTAAAATGCATGTAAGGTGCTTTTTCATAACTAAAAACTATAATTTTTGATCATTATCTGCCGGACAAAGATAGAAAATTCAATTCAAACTTTAACACCATGTAAACAAACCACCAAGTGCTGTCGAAAAAGTGTGGTTAGGAGCTCCCGTGTAATGATCTATTCAACATACCCCCACCACCTATGTGTTAATTACGTGTAATCGATTTGTGAATCGATCAAGGGTAAGTTACGGGTAAGGGTGGGGGTGTAAGAAATAATTGTTGCAAATTGTTACAGAAGGGTGGGGGGCTCGTAAAAATGGCGTTTTGGGGTTACGTAATATTTGAACGGCTCCAAATACTGTTGGAAAATTTTCAAGGGGTTTCCAGTAAGGCGTATAAGTGCGTAGTAATCAGAGATTACTTTTATAATCATTTACGAATTAATTAGGTAATCAATGGTAATCAGTAGAGTAATCAATAATAATTTTAAGAACTCATTGGTAATCATGATTAATTTATAGTAATCACAAGAGATTGATTACTGGTAATCAGAGGTAATCAGTAAAGTAATCAGTAACTTTTTTCAAAGGTGCGTAGTAATCATTGCTGTTGTAAACCCCTTGAAAATTTTTGATTCAGAGGTAACTTTTTTCCAACGTACCCCTTCGCCTGTAGGTAAGCGACGCTATATCGGTAACGTTATCGATCGCATCGGAATGATTATTGATAAATTTGACATCCCTTTGCCTTTTTGTCATTTAAGGTTTGTTATTTTTTGAAGACGCACGTGTAAAGTAAACGATCTGATCGGTGTAACAGTTTCCCGCAGAAAAAAGGATTTCAGGTATGTTTCACAGTTTCATTCTACTTAACAACCATCGAATTTTTGATTTAAAGTTCGCTAATACCGCTTGTTTCTTAAATAACAGGTTTCCACCAGTAAAAATAAATATTTCTAACCTCAAACTTTGCATCAAGTACGCTCGTAACTCGTAAACTCGTTAAAATGACTGAAACCGAAACGAAGAATGGCATCAAGGATGCTAACAAGACGGAGGAAGACGCTCCGGTTGCAACGACAGAGGAAGACACCACAAATGGCGGAAACCGGCAAGAAGAAGCTGCCCCAGTTGTAAGTACGGATGATGAAGCGCCTGCGAAAGAAGCCTCCACTGAGCATTTGACCAAATTGGAAGCATCCATCATTCGGCAACTTGAATATTATTTCGGAGACGCAAATCTATCACGGGATAAATTCTTGCTAGAGCAAATTCAGAAAGATGACGGCTGGGTGCCGCTTGATGTATTACTAACATTTAAGCGTCTTAAATCATTAAGCGATGATAAGAAAGTTATCGTTGATGCGATTGAAAAATCGGATGAAGGTTTGGTCGAAATCAGCGAGGATCGCGAGAAACTGAGACGCCATCCGGAGCGTCCGCTACCAGAGCAAAATGAAGAAACGCGAAAGGAAATTTATTCTCGCACGGTTTACGTAAAAGGATTTGCTTCCGAAGACGGAACTCAGATGAACGAACTACTGGAGTTTTTCGAACCTTTCAAAAAGGTTACCAACATAGTGATGCGTAAATATCACGATAAAGCTACCAAGAAATATTTATTTAAAGGTAGCGTGCTTGTTACTTTTGCTACAAAAGAGCAGTGCGCTGATTTTTTGAGCACGGAAAAACTCGAGTACAAAGGAAAAGAGTTGATTCGCAAAATGCAAGATGATTATTTTGAGGAGAAAAAATCCGAACGAAAGAGAAAGGACAAGAAAAAGCAGGAGGAAAAACTGGACATTTCCCATTTACCGAAAGGAGCATGTGTTCATTTGGACGGTTTTGGAAAGGAAACCAGCCGTGAAACTATTAAGGATACTATTTTAAAACTGGACGAATCTTTCGAAGTAGCGTTTATTGATTATAAGAAGACGGACAGCAATGGAGTTTTACGTTTTGCAAATGAAGGGACGGGAAAAAAGTTCGTTGAAAAATTAACCGATGGCAAGGTGAGTTTGAATATTACTTTTATCGTGTCCTTAGAAGTTTTTAAATATTTTTTTTTTGCTTTAGATAAAAATTGACGAAGAAGAAATCACTGTCCGACTGCTGGAAGGCGAGGAAGAAACTGAGTTCCTCAAAAGGGTGGTGAAAGACCAGCAGGCCCGACGACAGGCCAATAACGCACGGAATAAGGGACGTCACCAAAAACAGAACCGAAACCACGGTGGTGGTAAGAAGCGGAAGAACGACGAAGACGTAGAAGATGATGAACCAACAAATAAGAAGGCAAAGGAAGCGAACGCCTAAGAGGTGTTTGCTTCCGGATGTATTAGATTTTAAGATCTCTCAAAGCTATGTCCTTCAGACATACACTATATGGAAATGTTAGATTTTCCAAATATACCTTCCTTTTATCAGATTTATACGGTAAAAATTGTATTTTCTTCTTGATGACAATCAGTAATATGCTAAACAAATCACAGTGCAAACAAACTGCAGAGCAAAAGAGACCTGTGATGACGAATGGACGAGTGAATTGGCATTACGCGATGAGTCTGTTTACTTGTTATTTATCGTTACAAAGAGAAAATAGGGGCTAACTAGTCGGATTTTTGTAATTTGTATACGATTCTTAATCGACGCAGATTTCTGCGAAATTATGTGAGAAAAGGAACTAACTATGTCAGCCCGACTCGAAAACAATAAGACGGACCACGTGGGATAGTATTCAATAAATCATGAGAAATACTATCAGTTGGTCATCAATAGTAATATAACATAAAATGTGGTTATGGAAGTTACCTTTAATGCAAGAAATTCCTTTGGATACCTTTGTTGTTACATTGTTAATTTGTCTTCATTTAAACTCGTTTCACTAATTTTCCGGCATATTTTTCGTCGTATGATAATTCTTATAAACTTGCCTAAAGGATGCTTCTTTTACTAAAGCATGATTGATTTACCATCCAGTTCAGCGAAAGCAAAACAAATAGCTTACACTTAACCAACAACTACAAGACCGTCCTCCGGAAATTCATAGGGTGGTACTTCCAGATTGAGCGGCGCCGGTCCCTTGCGGATGCGACCAGATGCATCGTAATGGGATCCGTGACACGGACAATAATACCCTCCAAAATCACCGGCGTTCGCAATAGGAACACAACCAAGATGCGTACACACACCGATAACAATGAGCCATTCCGGTTGCTTTGCGCGATCCTACAATATGAAAAATATTACATATTTTTACACTTGCGAGTCACATCCAGAAATGAGAAAACATACAGCATCGGTTTCGGGATCTCGCAAAGTACCGGTGTTTACGGCCTGCTCAGTTGCAATTTCGGCACCCGTGCGGTGACGGATAAAAAGGGGCTTGCCACGCCATTTAAAGGTAACAGATTTTCCTTCCGGGATATCGCTAAGTTTAATTTCAATTTTAGCCATGGCTAACACATCGGCGGATGCACTCATTGATGATACAAATGTTGAAACTAGCGCCTTAGCAACATAAGCGCTGCTTACAGCCGCTCCTGTAATTACAGAGCGTCATTCTTTCATCTTGGTAAAATATGGTTTATCAAATTCTTACCGCCTACCATCAGGTAGGTGAATGCAGCACGATCATCAGCAGAGTCATTCTTTGCATTGGGTCGCTTTACCTGCTCTCGACGGTAGTCCGAGAAATCTGGCACCCGAATGTCAGTATGAGCCAGACGAATCTGACCAGTAGCTAAAAAGTAAATAAATGTGAAAATTATTTGTTAATCAAAATTAAATTTATCAACAGAGGATGATTTTTTTTCTGGCATTTAGAGAAATCAACCGTTGTTGTTATTGATATAGGTTATGTTTTTGGAGTTTGTAGATAAATAATTATTTTTATGTTTTTCTGGATGACCACAAGAAACTTGACATTAAAGAACCTACAAACGACGTAATAAACTAAAAACGATAATGTACCAATGAAGTGTAAATGCTGGTTCTATGAAGTTACATAACAACAGTTTTCATTTGTCAAACTATCCTTATGCAACTTTACGATTATAAGGAAAGTTTATTGAGGTTGTTTTCTCTAGATAGCCAAGTTTCAATGAACAACCTGCGACTCCGGATACCGCCCGGACTACGTTCCGTGGGAGCGCACAGGTCGGAGAGCTGGATACAATCGTGGTCGGTCCAGCGACGACTGGGTCTGCAACCACTTTGACCGGAACGGCGGCTGCCTTCACACCACTAGCAACGCCCTGTGAAACGCCACGGACGTAAGATAATTTTGCAAGGTTTCCAATCATCCCTAGGCGTTGAACGATTCGGTTTGGCAAGGATTTTTTGGTCAAATCTGCCTGAAATACTTCTACACTTCACCGAAGGCTGACAGAGAACAAAAAACTTTTCACTTATGATTTTGACGTTTGCATGAAAAATGGCTTAAATGTCAATTGACAGCCAAAGTAGCTGGGGCGTTATTCACAAACAGAGATGCCAGGTGATTTTTTGAAAAGTCTTCACGAATCAAGGAAAAATGTCTTCATTTGTCTGCTTTCGGCTTTCCGCCCATTTAAATTGCATGGTGAAGACTAGAGTGACTATATACAGAGTGGCGACAATGTCAAAATTGGAATGATAATTATCTGTCAGTGTCATTCCAATCGAGCAGACGGCCTATCCAACGCGTATGCAGGAAAGAGAAAGAAACCCAAGTAACAATTTCAGGCTGATCAAACGCTTTTATAGCTGATTTTATTCAACCTGTGGCTGATCTATGGTTTAGGTTTAGAAATGAAAACCTTTTTCCAGCTCTTAAACATCTAAATCTGGTGATTTTATCAAGCTTCAGGCTAATTAATAGCTGCTTTCGAAGCTGCAATGAAGCTTAATAGAAACGTTTTTGCACTTTTAAATAGCCAATTTGCGCAATGCTGTCAATTCTATTTTTAGAATGAGAAATAGTTTTGCAATCTACTTTTCCAGTCGCTTAATCAACGCTTCATCAACCTTTATGCAGCCAAAAAAAATCTATTTTTAAATTTAAAAAAATGGAACGCGTCATTTTTATTTCGCCGTCAACGCGATATTTTTAGTTTCGAATAACTTTAATTCGAACAAGTAAGCTTAGCTAATTAAAAATGCAAGTCTTTTTTCCGGGAATTGAACCCGCCATCTTTTGATCCATAAGCACTCACCGTATGACCCGCCCCATTTGCATCTGCAAAACAGACAGTGAGAATATCTTTACACCTGAAGCCTAGCCCGTCTAGCGTGAAGCAGTCGATAATGTCGATAACTGACAAACTTTTGCTGTCAGCCGAATTGCGAAATTCTATTATCTGACAGTATGTGTGCTGTGAGCCGAATGAAAACTTGGTAGAAGTTTGTAAAGCCACTTTAACACCCTTAAGCAGACTTAAAGTAGTTTGAAAGCTGTGAGCCTAATGAAAGCTTCCACTCTACATTTTAACACCTTTAAGCAGCCGTAAAACGGTTTGATGTTTATGGCTGTTTAGAAGCAGATTGTTTAGCAAAAAAAATCCGCTATTAAGCTTTTTTATCAGCTTTTGGGAGAGGACTGGTTTGAAAAACTTCAAGTAGCTTACACATCGCTTATTTAAACACCATTTGAGCGCTTATTTTATGCAGCGTTGATCGCCTTAAACCAACCCGTAAACAGTCATTGCTCTTGCAATTCAGCTACCGTTGTTACTTGGGAAAACCTTGGATTGACCGCATTGCATACATTTGGGATGACTTGTCGCCACTCTGTATATAGTCACTCTAGTGAAGACATGTCTTCACATGTCTTCAAGTGAAGACATTTCATTTTTTTGTAACAAAAATGTCTTCAAAATGAAGACATGTCTTCACTTCTGGCATCTCTGTTCACAAAAGACGTCTGCTGCACGGTAAAAAATCGTCACGTCCATTTTAAGTGTTCTTGCATTTAAATCAATTTGTTGTGCAGCACTACAAATCGAAGTGATTTAGTGTTGATTTTTGAGAGTTTTCAAATTTTTAAACAAGAAACTATCTATTGAAAACTATTCAATGGATATCACCATCGAATTGTAATGCATATCTATAGAATATGCAATTATTTTTTTCGTAATTTACAAATGTCAAAAAATGGCGAAACATGAAAGCAGTTTTCACCAATCGGAAGCAAAATTAGAAACCTAAATGGAGAAAATACGTTTTCGTTCCAAATTATTGCTCTTCTAGAGTGTAAGTGTAGCGAAATTATACCTGTGATCATAATTAATAAATTGCTAACTGTTTTCAGGTTATGGAATTGATCACACGAGCATTGATTGATAGCAGCAATCAACCCGAGATCAACTTTATTTAGACATCAGAGTATTAAACACAGGAATCCGGTTACTATCAGCGATTGAGGTTTTATTTGTATT